>NC_056680.1:76542491-77142491 GCF_018350215.1 Panthera leo | reverse complement strand
TAAATATCAACAGTTTCATATAGTTTAACCTAATATAAACCAAAATTTCCTGCCCTGAAGTGCAGCTATCAGTCCCCACCTTCCGGGTCTGCTCTGAAGTAGTTTCATAGAGTGGTTAAAAGCTTGGGTGGTAAATTCAGAACAGGGTTAGTGTTCCAGCTCGGACTACCAGCTGAGTGTGACTCTGGACAAGTTATTTGTCCCTCTGGGGCCTCAGTTTTCTCATCTATAAAAATCGGAAAAACAGCAATGTCTTCTCCATAGAGAGGTTGTGAAAATAATTTGCATGAAGAGTTAAATTGGCAGCACTTTCTAAATGGCAGTTATTATGAACAAATACAATATCATATACGGCTCACTTTGTATAGCTTAACAATACAACTCATTTGCAATGACCATTTTGTTGATGAACAAGATCTTTAGATCCAGAATACCTTCCTCACCATTTAAGAGCCTCCATTTCCACTCAGTATTGATCAGGATCCTGGATGGATGCGTCTGGATGTTGCTTCCTTCTCTCTCTTTGCCTCCTGAAATGTGCTACCATCAGGACCTCAAGTGGTTGGAAGAGAACTACCAGAGACCCCAGCACCTGCCTCATCCCCTTTCTCAGATTTCCATTAACTTCTGAAAAAGCCAAAGAGGTAATCAAAAAGCAGTACTCAGACAAGTATGTTAAGAGGCTCTTTATTTGCCTCTTCACCCAAGTTTACCCAAAACAGCAGCTAAACCATAGCTGGTGCCAACAGTAAGTCATAAGATGGTTATGCTACTTTGTGAGGTGTATCCTGACTTGGTCTTCATGTTTACAAGGCCATGTGGAGCCCCCAGCTTGGGTCCCCAAACTGCCTTACCCACTAACTGTACTCAGTACTCCACAGAGAAAGACACCCACAAAGTAATCTCAGCAGCACAGGCTGGGTCCAGCATCTCACCCATCTTTTACTGTTCCTTTTTCCTGACTCTTTAGCAAAGGCCCATTGGAACTGGAACGTGTGGCTCTCCTCTTGTCTACCTCAGAAATGGCCTGGTGATATCTAGGTCTTCTCTGATTTTGAGGAGAAGCTGTTATCTTTCTGAAAGTCTTCACACTGAAGTCAAGTGTGTGGGAAAGAAAGATATACATTCTCTGAGGTGACCCAAAGCGCAAATGCAGTGGAACCACAGTACCAGGTGCCTTGAGCTTGTTCTTCTGTCCTGGGCTTCCTCTGACTGGGTCTGGCTTTGTGTGAGCCCCTGTTCTGATAACAGGCCTCTACATGGTTAAGGTAAACAGCTCCACCTATTCCCAATTCCACAAGCACTGGCTCGATCATTTGCCTGATACCTCAGGTCTAAAGGTGAACACCTGCCTAGCTCCCACCAGCCTTCCTAAGGGCCACGGCCTCCATCTTGAATCCCAACCAGAACTGAAAAGAACTGTCTGCTGTATGACATGGTACAGTGTGGGAAATGGCTGGTGTTCACTGCTGGAGACAGGAGAATCAGTGATCCCAAGACAGGGAACAAGAGGTGAGAGAAAAGTTAAGAGGAAAGAGTGGAAAAGAACATCCAGGGGGAAAAAAGAGAGGGGACCTGAGAAGGGGACATCCAGCACTGAGCTCTTCTGCCTCAAATAGTTTTGAGGGATGGAATACAACTTCATTTTACCCATTTAATTATCAGAGGAATCCCAGAGCTTTGAGAGAGTGAGAGACCAAGACAGAAAGTTACACTAAGCATTCCTTCTCGGCTATTAATTTATGTTTAACACAGGGTGTGCACCTGTGAGCCAGCAAAGACACTCCCAATTATTGCTTTTAAAAAAATGTCTAGCTTTTTTCCACATCCTCGCTTCCTTTCTAACTTTGCCAAAATGCATACCTTGGAGGAGAGTGTCTTCAGCCTGGTCACAGCCACTGTGACATCTTGGTCTACAACTGGCGCCCCTAGATTTAGCAACTGGTTAAGATAGCTCTGCACTTGATTCCAGGACTTCTCCCTCTGTATGAGAACGTTCTCTTGATTGGGTCAGTTTTCTGGGTCTATTCAGGAAGCATACAATGCATATCCTCAATCCTTTATCACAAACTTGTTAAAATATAAATTTACCATGTTTTCTCCTGTTTCCATCACTATTTCTCCTGGCAGGATTTGCTGCCTGTAGCATTCCATTTCTTACCTCTGCCACTAATAATCCACTGAGATCTAGGTATGCTAATGATAATGACAATAGTAGCTAATATTTGCTAAGAACTTGTTATCTGACAGTAGTGGTGCTAAGGGCTTTATAGATATTATCTAATTCTCACAATCTGTAGGTGCTGCTAACTCTAGACTTCTATTTCTAGCAATATGACAGAACAGAGATCTTGAGAAGCCACTTATTGAAAAATACCTAGAAATGATTTATGAAGTATAACAAGCTGACTTGTGAATATAATCTGAGCTAGAGAGAAAGAAAGATTTCCCCAGGAGTGAAAACAACAAAGAGCCTTAAGGCCATGGTTATCAGCAAGCCCTAATAGCTTCTGGCTGCCCTATGGCATTGGCTGGTCTTCCCAAACAATAAGTTTGGGTTTTAACAGCCATTTGAGAAAGGAAGACTAAGACTTGAGCTCACTCCAGGTAGAAAGTTGGAACTTAAATGCCTACGTTAGAAAAGAAAGTTAAAAAAAATCAATCTAAGCACTCATATTGAGAAATTACATAAAGAACTACAAATGAAGTCCAAAGAAAGTAGAATAAAAGAAGTCATGAAAAGCAGAAACTAACAATACAGAACATACCCGTGCCACCTAACACTAGAGCCCTTGAAGACGCAGGTCAGTGGAAAGAGGGGATTCGAAAAAATGCTGTCTGCTGGCAAAGGGAGGCTACAAAGAAATTTGCCTATCTTGGCCTTTTTCTGGATTAAGGGCCAAAAGCTATTGGAATTCATAAACACGAGCCTCCCCTGAATCAGATCAGATCAAGCAAACAAGCGAATATATAAGCATAAACAACGCATTAAATAAATAAATAAATATGCATAGACAAAGCCCAACTTGCCTAGAGCAACCGCAACCAGCAAAAGCAAAGGCAAGGCCTCTGACAAAGGACATACCTCCAAACATGCTGCATCTACTCACAGTCAGGGGAATGGGAGCCCGAAAAGCCATCACATTCGGTGGCTCCTCCAGTCCTTGGGACCCACCACCATCTCATCCTTGAAAACACTAAAAAATGTGGTGCTGGGACCAGCTCCATCAGTATCACCTGGAACTTGTTAGAAATTCAAATCATGGGCCCCAGGTCAGACCCACTGACTCAACAACTCCAGGGATGGAACCCAGAAGTCTGTGTTTAACGAGCTTTCCAGGTGATTTTTATGCACTCAGTTTGAGAAAATTATACCCCTTTTTCTTCCCCAAGCCTGCCACCAAGACAAACATCTTCAATAAGTTCCAGTAAGATTGGGAATTACTGCTCTAGATCTTAAGGGTATCTTGTACCTACCAAACCTTAACAAATACAAGTTTTAGAACACCACAGAATTTTCGGTTTTAATTTTTTTAAAATGTTTATTTTCGAGAGAAAGAGAGAGAGAGCGCGTGCGTGTGCCTATGCACATGCGGGGGAGGAGCAGAGAGAGAGGGAGACAAGGGACCAGAAGCAGGCTCCAGGCTATGAGCTGTCAGCACAGAGCCCAACGTGGGGCTTGAACTCATGAAGCACAAGATCATGACCTGAGCCAAAGTGAGTGCTTAACCAACTGAGCTACCCAGGCACCTTGTAGAATTTTTAGTTTTAAATCAGTTGAACAAGCAAGTCATTCTTTTCATGCTTTTTGTTCATTTTTTATTTTAAATCCAGCATAGTTAACATACAGTGTTATTCTTTCCATATTTTTTGTACAATAAAACAATAGGCTCTTTAAATATGTAGGGTTTCGGCTTAAAAAATGAAATCTTCTCCAATGATTATTTATAATCTATTTATGTAATAATTAGCATATGACTGAGAGATACTAATTACTTTAACATGAATAGAGCAGACATTTACATATATTATAATGCTAATAATCTTCTATTTTCAGTCCAGAATTTGGGTGTATGTACTGTGTTTTTACTTGAGTAGAAAAAACCACTACCTCTTAAATAGAATGAACATTGATTCTGTTGCTCTGAATACATGAATAATTTTGAAATTAGGGCATTTTGCTTGGGACACAACTAACTCATCTGGTCACCTCTGATTCCTTTCACTCTGAGTTGTTAGTTCTTACTTAGAGTTGTTCATAGTATTTATTTCAACTTCATGCAGGTCTGAAATGGTGACAGTTCTCAGTAAAAATAATAATTTTATTTCATAGAGTCTATGGAATCATGTTTTCTATTCCATATTGTTATTTCATCAGAAAATGTTTTCTGATGAAAAATCTCCTATGTCATATTGTGAAAAAGATGGAGAGGACTTGCTGCTCTGGTGACTGGGAGTCCTATGCATTGGTAGAGTTACTACAAACTAGAGTTGTAGGAATCTAGAATTGAAGTAGTTTATTTAAAATTTTTTTAACATTTATTCATTTTTGAAAGGCAGAGAAAGACAGAGAGCGAGTGGGGGAGGGGCAGAGAGAGAGAGGGAGGCACAGAAACAGAAGCAGGCTCCAGGCTCCGAGCTATCAACACAGAGCCCGTCGTGGGGCTCCAACTCACCGACCGCGAGATCATGACCTGAGCTGAAGTCTGCCACTTAACGACTGAGCCACCCAGGCGCCCCTGGAGTAAATAGTTTATTTTAAAATAATGAGGCCCTGGATATCTTGCCTAATTTCAAGATTTCTGACGAATGCAATCAGTGATCAGAAAGGTCTTTTGTAACACCTGCTTCCATTCCTTCCACTATGCACAGTGGCAGGGTCTATTGGCACATGTGCAGTAGATGTTAAGAGTAAAGTTATTCTGGGGCGCCTGGGTGGCTCAGTCGGTTAGGCGGCCGACTTCGGCTCAGGTCATGATCTCGCGGTCCGTGAGTTCAAGCCCTGCGTCGGGCTCTGTGCTGACAGCTCAGAGCCTGGAGACCGTTTCAGATTCTGTGTCTCCCTCTCTCTGACCCTGCCCCGTTCATGCTCTGTCTCTCTCTGTCTCAAAAATAAATAAACGTTAAAAAAAAAAAATTAAAAAAAAAAAAAAAGAGTAAAGTTATTCTGAGAACTACCATAGATGAAGCAAATATTGCCAGGCATGCTTCCTGTTCTGTCCAAGCAGTCCTTGCTGGGGACTGAGTTTCAACCAGAGTATCCTCCCCCAACATCTCCTGTTCCTTAAAACCAGTCCCTTGTTTACCTTAAATATGTTATCTATTCTCCAGACCCAATAGTCTAGCCCTCTTCTCTTCTTGACAGAAGATATTTAACCCAGGGCATCCAGGCATTCTGGCTTCTGCCGTTCCATCTCAACTGGCAGAAGGATGAGTCATCACAGAGAAAAACTCCACCTCTACTACCAAAATCATATGCATCCCATATTCCTTACCCTCAGCATCATCAACATCTCTTTCATGTCCCTTACCTCATCTCCAACATTAACACCCTCATCAAAACTCCAATGAGTCGTGAACATCAATGCCATCATTATCATGATCTCCCATGCCATCATTGTTTTCCACATGTTAAGAAGTAGTGTGATATGTTATAAAAAGAAAAGGTCTGAAAGCAAGCTAAAATACTTTCAAATTATGGCTGTAGCTCTTACAATGTGTAAGAGGTTGGGCAAGTTCCTCACCTTGAATGTTTTTCCTTGTCTGTAAATAATGGGGATAATACCTTCCTCACATGATTTTTGCAAAGATTGAATGAGGTAAAGTACATAAAACATCTAACACAGTAAGACTCCTGTAGGTGCTCAACAAAAGTTGGTAATTTTTGTATATTGTTGGAATTCAATAAACACAGAACATGTAACTGAACAAATGAATGGACAAAAGGAATTAATGTTCTTAAGGAACATTTCATCAAGGACAGATGTTGTCAAACAAAACCTTAGTTATTAGCTGCCTCAATTAAAGCAGGAGTGGGGGGTCCTGAGCTCTTTTACTCCTTTGTCCTCTTCAGTGTTTACCAGGTCAACTTTGCCCTGAGACTTCAAAAAGTACAGTGTGAAAACCACAGACCTAGGCCCTATTCTGCAAACTAAATTTTATTATACCCTTGATCGAGGTTCCATATGTTTTTTATTAGTTCTATTTTCTCTTTGTTACTAATATAAATGAAACCCTCATCATTACATCTTCTAACTTGTATTGTTGTTAATATACAGGAATGTTGCCTTTGTATATAAATAAATTCTCTTGAAAATTCTAAAAAATTGTATTTTCAGTTTATTCTCCTGAGGTTTTCCAAGTACATAATCACATTGCTTACAAATGATGATTTTATCTCCACCTGGCCAATATTTTTATCTCTTGTTTCATGTTTTAGAGTATGCACCAGAACCTCCAAAATAATGTTATATAAAAATGGTCATGATATGCATCCTGGTTTAGTTCTTAATTTTGCTTTCTTATAGACCAGTTTTTCACTACTTTGTTGCAAGAGTCCCAACCCATGAGATTTTGATTTTATTGGTCAGGGGTAGGTCTCAAACATCAGAAGGTTTTAAAAGCTCCCTAGGCAATTCTTTTGTCCAGAGAATTGAGATCTTCATCCAGGTAATTTACCATGGAGTATGATGTTGGCTGCTTATTTAATACAGAATATCCTTGTCATGTTTAGGAAGAATTTGCTGTTCCAAAATGTCTAGGGTTTGTCTCTTTGTTTATTTTAGAAATAGTGTTGCAATGATCTATTGAGATAATTACATTTTATATATACACACACACACACACACACACACACACACATACACACACACTCTTATTGGATGCATTAAAATGATATATTCCTACGTTAAACTCAACTTGGCCATGTGGATAATTCCATTATTGTTCAGAGTTCAGTTTGCATTTATATTTATAATTTAGAATGATGCCTTTTTTTTCTTTGTGTGAACATATACATTCATTATTTTGGGTAGAGTTCTAGGAGTAGAGTTGCTGGGTCTTACAATAAGTCTGTTTCATTCTTTAAAAAGTTTCCATATTGTTTTCCAAACAATTGTTTTTAATAGATAAAGTCAATTTGTATATCTTACACATGATCATTATTTGTATTTATTTTCTCCAAAATGAAAATCTTTCAGAAATGATTTGATCAAAAAGTTAGGTCTCTTGTTTTTTTCATTAATTTTGAAACTTTATTCACAAAATTGTTATAGTACTTTAAACCATGATTTTAAAAAACTACCTCAAAAATGTGATTTGATATTATATAATGTAAAACCCCTTAAATATTGATTTGTATAAAATTGGGATGACAAGTTTTGAAGTCAATATCTATAAAGGTTCTCAAATTCATTCCATCTGAAAATATTGCCAACATTGCCAATTTTTTTTTAATTTTAATGTCTCAATTTATCTTTTTTTTTAAAGTTTATTTATTTTGAGAGAGAGTGTGCATGCAGAGGAGGGACAGAGAGAGAATCTGAAGCAGGCTCTGCACTGTCAGTACAGAGTCCGATGTGGGGCTCAAACTCATGAACCTTGAGATTATGACCTGAGCCAAAATCAAGAGTTGGCCACTTAGCCGACTGAGGCACCCAGGTGCACCAACATTGCTAAAATTTTCAGCAGCTTTTCTTCATGAATGATTTGTACATTAGCAACCCTTTCATATTTCAAATACTGTTTAGAACATTGAAAGAAAAGCCAAAGGCTCTACTTACATCAGACAAAATACTTTAAAACAAAGACTATAACAAGAGACAAAGAAAAACACTATATAATAATAAAGGGAATAATTCAACAAGAATACACAATAATTGTAAATATTTATGTACCAAACATGAAGCACCCAAATACATAAAACAGTGAACAACAAACATAGAGGAACTAATCAATAATAATACAATAATAGTAGGGGACTTTAACATTCCACTTACATCAATGGACAAATCATTTAAACAGAAAATCAACAAGAAAACAATGGCTTTGAATGAAACACTGGACCAGATGGATTTAACAGATATATTCAGAACATTCTATCCTAAAACAGCAGAACACACATTCTTTTAAAGTGCACATGGAACATTCTCCAGAATAGATCACATATTAGCACACAAAATCAGCCCTAACAAACTCAAAAAGATCAAAGTCATACACAAGAAAAAATATGGAAAGACCACAAATACATGGCAGTTAAATAACATGCTACTAAACAATGAATGAGTTAACTAGGAAATAAAAGAAGAAATGAAAAAGTACATGGAAAAAATGAAAATGAAAACACAATGGTCCAAACCTTTGGGATACAACAAAAATGGTTCTAAGAAGGAAGTTTATGCAATACAGGTCTACCTCCAGGAGCAAGAAAAGTCTCAAACAACCTAACCATACACCTAAAGAGCTAGAAAAAGAACAATAAGTGAAGCCTAAAGCCAGGAGAAGAAATGAAATAATAAAAATTAGAGCAGAAATAAATGATATTGAAACTAAAAAGCAATAGAACAGATCAATGAAACCAGGAGCTGGCTCTTTGAAAAAGTCAATAAAATTGATAAATCTCTAGTCAGACTCATCAGGAAAAAAAGATAAATGACTCAAATAAAATCACAAAATAAAACGAACAAATGAGAGAGGAGAAATAACAATCAACACCACAGAAATGCAAACAATTTTAAGAGAATATTCTGAAAAAACTATATGCCAACAAATCGAACAACTTAGAAGAAATTAATAAATTCCTAGAAATATAAACTACCAAAACTGAAACACAAAGAAATAGAAAATTTGAACAGACTGATATCCAGGAAAAAAATTGAATTATTAATCCCAAAACTCCCAACAAACAAAAGTCCAGGACCAGATTAATTCTACCAAACATTTAAGGAATAGTCAATACCTATTATTCTCAAACTATTCCAAAAAGTAGAACAGGAAGGAAAACCTCCAAATTCTTTCTGTGAGGCCAGCATTACCCTGATATCAAAACCAGAAAAAGACTCCACTAAAAAAAGAGAACTACAGGCCAATATCCCTAATGAACATCAATGCAAAAATACTCAACAAAATACTAGCATACTGAATCCAACAATACATTAAAAAAAGTATTCACAATGATCAAGTGGGATTTATTCCTGGGTTGCAAGTGTACTTCATTATTCAGATCAATTAACATGATATAGCATATCAATAAGTGAAAGGATAAGAACCACATGATCATTTCCATAGATGCAAAAAAAGCATTGAACAAAGTACAACATTGATTCATGATAAAAACCCTCAACAAATTAGGTTTAGAGGAAAAATACTGCAACATAATAAAGGGCATCTATGAAAAACCCACAACTAAAGTCATCCTTAATGGGGAAAAACTGAGAGGTTTTCCCCTAAGGTCAGGAACAAGACAAGGATGTCCACTCTCACCACTTTTATTCACCATAGTACAGGAAGTCCTAGCCACAGCATTTAGATAACATATAGAAATAAAAGGCATCCAGATCAACAAAGAAGAAGTAAAATTTTCACTATTTGTAGATGACATGATACTCTATATAGAAAACCCAAAAGAGTCCATGAAGAAACTGTTAGAACTAAAGAACACAGGATACAATCAATGAACAGAAATCTATGGCATTTCTATACACTAATAATGAAGCAGCAGAAAGATAAATTAAGAAAACAATCCCATTTATAATTGCACCAAAATAATAAGATCTAGGGATAAACTTAATCAAAGAGGTGAAAGACCTATACTCTGAAAACTCTAAAACATGGATGAAAGAAACTGAAGACAACACAAAGAAATGGAAAAACATTCCATGCTCATGGATTGAAAGAACAAATAATGTTAAAATGTCTATACTACCCAAAGCAATCTATATATTTAATGTAACCCCAATCAAAATACCAACAGCATTTTTCACAGAACTAGAACAAACAACCCTAAAATTTGTATGGAACCACAAAAGACCCTGAAGAACCAAAGCAATCTTGAAAAAAAAAAAAAAAACACTGGAGGCATCACAAATTCTAGATGTCAAGTTATACTACAAAGCTATAGTTATCAAAACTGCATGGTACTGGCACACAGTAGGCACATAGATCAATGGAACAGAATAGAAAACCCGGAAATGAACCCACAACTATCTGGCCAATTAATATTTGACACAGCAGGAAAGAATATCCAATGGGAAAAAGGCATTCTCTTCAACAAATGGTGTTGGTAAAACTGGACAGAAATATGCAAAAGAATGAAACTGGACCACTTTCTTACACAATACACAAAAATAAATTCAAAATCGATTAGAGATCTAAATATGAAACTTGAAACCATAAAAATCCTAGAAAAGAACACAGGCAGTAACTTTTTTGACATTGGCCAAAGCAACTTTTTCTAGGTATGTCTCCTGAGACAAGGGAAACAAAAGCAAAAATAAACTACTGGGGCTGCATCAAAATAAAAAGCTTCTGCTCAGCTAAGGAAATAATCAACAAAAATAAAAAGCAATCTACAGAATGGGAGAAAATACCTGCAAATGACATATCCAATAAAGGATTAGTATCCAATATATAAAGAACTTAGAAAACTCAACACCCCAAAACAGAATAATTCAATTAAAAAATGGGCAGAAGAGAGGCACCTGGGTGGTTCACTCCATTACACATCTAACTTTGGCACAGGTCATAATATCATTGTTCATGAGTTTGAGCCCCATGTTGGGCTCTGTGTTGACAGCTCAGCACCTGGAGCCTGCTTCGGATTCTGTGTCTCCCCATCTCTCTGCCCCTCCCCTGCTTGCACTCTGTCTCTCAAAAATAAACAAACATTTAAAAAAAAATTTTAATGGGCATAAGACATGAACAGACACTTCAAGAAGACATCCAGATGGCCAAAAGACACATGAAAAGATGTTTATCATCACTTACCATCAAGAAAATGCAAGGTAAGAGTACAATGAGATATCACCTCACACCTGTCAGAATGGCTAAAATCAACAACACAAGAAACAACAGGTGTTGGCAAGGATATGGCAAAAAAGGAACACTCTTGCACTGTGGGTAGGAATGCAAACTGGTACAGCCACTGTGGAAAACATCTGAGGTTCCTCAAAAAGTGAAAAATACAATACCTTAAGATCCAGCCATCACACTACTGGGTATTTACCCAAAGAATACAAAAATAATAATTCAAAGGGATACATGCACCCTGATGTTTATACCAGCATTATCTACAATACCAAGATATGGAAGCAGCCTAAGTGTCCATCAATTGATGAATGGATAAAGAAGATATTGTGTGTGCGTATATATAACGCTAAGCAAAATAAGTCAGTTAGAGAAAGACAAATACCATATGAATTCACTCATATGTGGAATTTAAGAAGCAAGTGTGAAAAAAAAGAAAGACAAGTCAAGAAAAAACTCTTAATTAGAGAATAAACTGATGGTAGGGAGAGGGGTAGGGAAGATGAGTGAAACAGGTGATGGGGATTAAGGAGTGCACTTGTCGCCATGAGCGGTGGCTGTTGTATGGAATTGTTGAATCAATATATTGTACACCTGAAACTAATATAACACTTTACGTAAAAAAAAATTAATTAAAAAAATAAATCGGGGCATCTGGGTGGCTCAGTCGGCTAAGCATCCAACTTTGGCTCAGGTCATGATTTTGCAGTTTGTGGGTTCAAGCCCCACATGGGGCTCGCTTCTGTCAGCATGGAGCCTGCTTCAGATCCTCTATTCCTCCCTCTTTGCCCCTCCCCTGCTTGCGCTCTCTCAAAAATACATAAAACATTTTTAAAAAATAATAAAATACTTAAAAATAAGTTAAATTAAATTTATGAAAAAAGAAAAACCAGACTTTAGAGTACTTAATTAAATTACTGGATTTTTCTGATATTTTAGGTACCAGGAAATTAAATTTTGTGTGTATATGTGAATTATGTTTTTTTAATGTATTCTGTGTCCCGTTTTAGTAATAATAGCAATAATAATAGCATTATGTTTAAGAGGTGTTTGCTACATTCCAGATATTGTTCTAAACTCTTTATATGATTATTATATTCATTTCTTAGTCTAACATATATGAGAACTGAAGCACAAAAGCATTAAAAATTGTGCCTATGGTCATACAACTAGTATATGGTAAGATGGGATGTGAACTTGGGTAAGCTGGAACTAGAGGACACTATTTCATGTCACCCCTCAGTGTCATCACATGCCACCTGTGTGACCTTAGGAGCAGACAAGTTCCTTAACCTCTGAACTTCTTCAATTTGCTGATCTGTAAAAGGAGGATAATGGTAATCCCTCCCTCATAGGGCCCTTCGGAGAATTACGTGGATTACTTGTGAAATGCTCAGAACCACACCTACAATGAGTAAGAACTAAGTTAAGTGTTAGTTAAAAAGATCCCAGCCAGGGTGGCTAGTCCCCAAGTCTTACCCATTGGCTCTGGTGTCAGGGTTATGGGGTTATGCTAGTTTTAAAAAATGACTTGAGTAGCTTTCATTCTCTTGCTACTTTTTCTTAAACCAGTTGTAATCATTTACATTTTCTCCCAAACATTCATTTTCTATTGGCATAGGTACATATGATTTTTTTAAATAACAAAAAGCTCTATACTGTTACCATGTTTTACTTTTCTAATTGTGTGCGCTTGAATTTTCTGTCTACACACACACAAACAAGTTTTATTTTACTGATTTTTGTCTCGGTTATTTTTTTTTAAGAAAAAGTCCTTGTATTTAAGGAAAACATTTAACACTTTAAATTTGCCTGTGTACAGCTTTGATTCATATCTGACAATTACTTATTGGTGCTATTCCTAATCAATCTGCTTTTTGGGTGTTACTCCAATCACTTTGTTCGGTGAGCTCCTTTTTGGGTCACATTTGTTTCTTCTCCAATTGCTCTCTCAGACTGCTGTCACCTCAGGGGTCTCTCTTCTAAGACAGACAGTCTCTTGACTCAATTTATCTCCTTCCAACAAATGGCAATTATACGTAACTGAAATGAAGGAAGGGAGATCAGATTTTCACGAGTCTTCCTGATCCAATTACATGATCCAGGCTCACAAAGTGACAACTGAGAGTTCTCCCATACAAACAAGAAATAATTAGAAATACAATAAAAGAATTGGTGCCATTTGCCATAACAGAAGAAAAAGGAGCAGGAAGAGGGATGGAGAAAGGAAGGAAGGAAGCAACTTAATAAAAAACAAGCAAGAAATATATAAAGAAGACTTTCAGAAAACTTTAAAACTCTTCTGAGATTTTTTTTTAAAAAAGAGCTTAAATATAAATATAGAGCTATTCCTTGTGTTGGAATAGGAAACGTTAATATTGTAAGAATGTCAATTATCTCTAAATTAATATGTTAATTTGTTGCAGGCCCAATAAAATATTGATTTTTTAAATCAGAGCAGCTGGTTCTAAGATTTTTGTATAAATATCAAAATTCAAGCTCAGCCAGAAAAAATTTTCTGAAAGGGAAGCATATGAATTAGGCAAGTTCTACTAGATAATAAATCATGTTATAAAGCAAATGTGGTTAAGCTCAATGAATGAATCACCATAGAGAATCCAGAACTAGACTCAAAAGCATATGCAAATTTAGTATATAACAAAGGTGACATTTCAAAGCAAATGCGTTGTTCAAATAATAATAATAATAATTCTGTTCATAAAGTTTTAATACTTTTCTTATAAATGTTTTAATTTTTATTATGCCATATTATATGTTATAATATTTGTTACAGATGTTATACATTTTCTTATAAAAATGAATCTGTAAAATCCTAGGAGAAAACAGGAAAGTTATTTTTATATTCTGGATTGGGAAAGGCCTTAATATTTACTGAGCATTTGTTGCTAAGGAATTTTTAAGCACTTTACATATTTATTTATTTCATTTCCACACTATGTGATAATGTCCATTTGACAGAATAGAAAGCAAAGCACAAAATAGGTAAGAAAACTTGTTTTTTTCCCCATAGCTCAAGACAGAAGTACATAATCAGACAGTTTTACTCTAGAGCTTGTGTTCTCAACCGTGATGATAACAACCGACAAACCCCAGAGAAAAAAGAAACAACGATGGAGCCCAGTGGCAGGTCCTGGGCTCAATCCCTCCTTGGCCTTAAAAGGTAGGAAGTATCTGACTGCATATGTCCACAGACGGGTCATTGTTAGCACCGGCATAAAAGTGTCTTGGCATTATTACCTAACCTGTGAACAGGTGGCAGGATGGTCCTGGTGGCAGAGAAAGGTACTGTGCCCACCACCAGGAAGTGATGTGTGAGAGGCAGTCTTGCAACCTGGTAAATTAGTTATGCTGGACCTGGCAGGACCTTACCCTGGAAATACAAAATGCCATTGTAAACGACCTATGTGTTTCCCTCTAAGAGGAAGAAAAAGCCCAGGAGGAAAGCTTACCCAATATCTGCAAGTGGGATGGCTTCTGGCATGCTTTGTTTAAGATGTATCTATTATGTGGATCAAAGTAAACTACAACTTACATAGGTAGGATTTTATATGTCAGAGGGTTCATTTTTGTCAATGCTCCAACACAGTCATCTGCAGAATCACTGCAAATCTTACCTCACTGTCTACCCAAGTTATATTCCAGATGGAGAAAATACTTTCATGTAAGTCAATCTATAAAGTCCTAGGAGAAAACATGGGAGAATTGTTTTTATAATCCAGAGTGAGAAAAATCTTTCTAAATTAGGGATGGACATTAAGCTCAGATGTTATAATAGAGAAGGACCATTTTTACTATATTGAAATTTTTTACATTTTGCATAGAAAAAGTAAAGTCAAAAAAACAAATGAAAATTAGGGAAAATATTTGCACCACCTACAGAATACAAAAGGCTAATTTCCATAATCCTTGTATTGCTTTTTTTTTTTTTAAAGATACACTGTAAAACAAAACAAAAATCCAATAGAATGAACAGAGGACACAAAAAGGAAGTTCACCAGAAAACAAGCATAAATGGCTTTTTTAAAAAATGTAAAGATGTACAATCTTAATTTTAGGAAGCAATTTAAAATAAAAATGAAATACTACTATTCATCTGTTGGACAAAAATCTTTGGTAATGCACAGTATCAATAAGGGAAGAGGAAAAAGACATTTCAGAAATGTAATTGGCTAACTGGTACATCTTCTTTGGAGGACAATTAAACATGATAATGGTAATAATAATAACATATTTATTGAGTATTTGCTATGTTAGGCAGACACTGGTCTATTTTAGATATTTTAATTTAGTTATTCCTCATAACAACCAAATGAAGTACTTTCTATTATGATTCGTATGAGAAATCAGAGGCAGAAGAAGATTAAGAAATGTGTTATGAACAGAGTAGCTGAAGTTCAAACTCAGCTTGCCAAGCTGGACAATATCTGTAAAAATTCAAAATATTTATACCTTTTATCTGTATGCATTCATTAGGGTTAGGTTTGGCTGGACAACACAGAAAAGAAAATAACTATGATTTCAACAAGGTGAAAGTGGATTTCTCTCCCGAGTAAATGAAATCTGAGGTATGCAGTTCAAGACTGATAGGACAGCTATATTCTATGAAGGGCTCAGAAATCTAGTTCCTTCCAGCTCTTGCTGAAACAATCTCAATTCACTTGCCATCCAAAGGGTGTGGCCCTATAGTTCAGGGTCCAATGCAGTATGCAAAGCACATCAAAGAATAAAGGACAAAAGGCATGCATCAGCTGTCTAAGTTTCTCAGAAGCTGCCAAATGACATTTCCTCTCACATTGCTTTGGCTGCAAGAGAAGCTGGGAAATGTAGTCCTAATTCTGAGTAGCCATAGGCACAGCTAAGCACTGGTAATAACCATGAAAGGAAGGGGGTGAAGGAATGGATGTGGAGGAGGTTCTTTCTGTCCTACTGATACCACAATTGCAGTTCTAAGAAATTTTCCAACATTTGTACAAAAACATTACAGATCTTCCTCAATTTAGGATAGAGTCCCCTCTAGATAAAACCATTTTAAGTTGAAAATATTCTAAGTTGAAAATGCATTTGATACACCTAACCTACTGAACATCATACCTTAGCCTAGCCCATCTTAAACGTGCTCAGAATACTTGCATTAGCTGACAGTTAAGAAACATCGGGGCGCCTGGGTGGCGCAGTCGGTTAAGCGTCCGACTTCAGCCAGGTCACGATCTCGCGGTCTGTGAGTTCGAGCCCCGCGTCAGGCTCTGGGCTGATGGCTCGGAGCCTGGAGCCTGTTTCTGATTCTGTGTCTCCCTCTCTCTCTGCCCCTCCCCCGTTCATGCTCTGTCTCTCTCTGTCCCAAAAATAAATAAAAAACGTTGAAAAAAAAATTAAAAAAAAAAAAAAGAAACATCATCTAACACAAAGCCTATGTTATATTAAAGTGTTAACTGTCTCATGCGTTTCACTGAATACGGTGCTGAAAGCACAAACACAATGGTCGTGTGGGTACAGAATAGGGGAAGGGGACTAAGAGGTACAAACTTCCTGTCATAAAATAACTCACAGAGATGAAAAGAACAGCATAGGAAATATAGTTGATATTATAATAACATGATGTGACAAATGGCGATTACACTCATAATGGTGAGCACTAAATAATGTATAGAATTATCAAATCACTTCGTTATACACCTGAGACTAATATAACACTGGATGTCAACTATACTTCAATAATAGAAAATGAAAAATTAAAAAAAAAGCGTCTATTACAATCGTTATTCAGGAAAGAAAAAAAAGATTAGGTTAAATGTCTGATTGTTGTTTTAGACTGCATTATGAAATATGTTCAGATTAAGATGCTGCCTCAAAACGTTCTTGTACCCGTGGGGAGGGGGAAGACATCTAGGTATAAAACAATAGGGCATATTAAGGAAATCGCTGATAGTTGATCATGTGAGAGCCTAGCAGCATGAGCAATTGGCCCCGGACCAATAAGGATGCAAAGGTGGGGGCAGGGGCTGGATGGGAAAGGCCTTTTCTATCATGCTGGAGTGTGGGGGAACCACATCTTGGAAGGCAGTGATGTAATAAATTGTGCATGTTAGAAAGATTACTCTAAGGGGAGTACAGATGTGAGATCTGTCATGAGACTACTGCATTGATGCTAAGCAAAGATAGAGAAGGGTGAGGCATACAGGAAATGCTGAATCAACAGCCACAGAATCAACAGAAGTGAGGTACTAGTTGAATCATGTTAGTGAGGGAATGAAAGGAATTATACTAGGATAAATAATAAAAAATGGAGAAGGCAATTTGGGGAAAATGTGTTAGTTTGAAGTTATTTGTGCAATGACCACTTAACAAAGTCTAGGACACAGTCAAGAATCAGAATGACTCAACTTCCTATTTTTATTTATACCCTCTCCCTATATACAGTGTCACCTTCCCTGCCCTCTAATCCATGACCCTTTGCCTCCTTCCCACTCCAACCTTGCCTAATTAACACCCACTTACCCTTTAAGGATTAGCTCAAGACACCACCCCATCTGAAAAGTCCCTCATGACACTTCATCTCCTTCCCCTGAAGGCTGAATTAGGTGGCTTTTCCCCTCACACTCTTATAATCCTCCATGCATATTTTGCTCATTACACCATAATATCTGTCTCCCCTATATGATTTTAAGCTCCTTGTGGGTAGCACCTACATTTTCATCTCTAATATCCCCAGCATATAGCACAGTGCTTGTTAGGATGCAGTTGGCTCTCAGTGATTGTTGAATGAATGAATGAATGAATGAATGAATGAATGAATCTAGGGTGGGAATAGGAACGTTTTTGTCTCTCAGACTGGGGTTGAGGTATTGGAGGGTGTTGAAGGTTGTAATTATGGGGTCTGAGTGAGAGTTTGAAGATGTCTACAATCTAAGTTCTATCTGTGAAATATGAATCATTTCCCAAGAAAAGGTGAAAAAGATAGGTTGAGGGAAATTATGGAGGTTTGGAATAGCTGCTGTGAGGAGTGGAAATGGGAAATGACCAGACCCCTTTAAGATTGGCAAGGAGCCCTAAGGGTCAGCTGACATTGGCAACCATAAATTTACAGTGAGTAACCCTAGTGACTGTGATTCCCTGTAGCAGCTCACTAGGTTGAGTGAAACAGAGGAAGGGCTGACAGAGTAGGGGACTCATCCAAGATTCAAGGCCACCAAGGCAGATGCAGCAGAGGACAAGGAGGCTCCAACACAAAGTGACACACTGTGGGGTATACACTGGATTAGGAAAGGAAATAGAGCCACGAGGGACAATATACAAGGAAACGAAAGGGAGGGAGTAGGGACCTCAAGGCCGAAGAAGAGAAGTTGTGAAGTCAAGGAGTGGAACACCTGGTTAAGGGAGGCTCTTTTGAGAGATCCAGCAGGAGACATGTTAAGTTTGAGATTCCAGCAGGAGACATTTGGGTGATCATAGAGCCCAGAGCACCACCACAGAAGTTAGCTACCGAAGGAAACTGGCAGTTAAGGTTGTGGGAGTCTGAAAATTTAAAGAACACTGAAGCTACATTGCTGGACCAATTATACTAGGATTCTGAAATTGTCCACAACAGAGGCAGGAGCAAGGTGAGAAGAAAGAAGAGTAGGAAGGAATTCCAGAGAGTTCCATGAAAAAAGGGTGATGCTCTGGGATTGAATAGATGGGCTAAGGAGGATGGAGGCAGGAATTTCAGGGGAGTAGAAAGATCATGGACTGGAGGTGGTAACAAGGGGCCTGTACATCACCGGCCAGCCTCTCCCTTAACTCTGAAGGAATTTTCTCTCTGCTGGAGCAAACTCTCCAACCTCTAGAACCTAGACAGCCTTTATCTTTGTTCTCCATTCTGGCATCTTGATTCTGCTTTCTGAGACATCTCTTAATTTGAGTCTCCAGTCTGGTGCTCTTATTTCATTTTTTCATGGGCATCACTATATGTCCCAGAATGTTATGATCATCAAAACTAATCTGGCCTATTTTTCATTCCTTCGTGTGACCAATAGGACCAACTCTAGTGGACATAAGCTGAGTTTCACTCCAGATGATAATGAACCAACATGCCACTCTGCCCAAGAAATATACTTGCATCTTAGAAGATCCTCCCAGAAATAACAGAGTTACACAACCCACCTGACAAAGGCAGCAAGTAAGGCAGCCTTCTAGGGATACTTCAAAATGCAACAGCTATGTGTTTTCTAAGGCTGCTTCTTTTCACATGTAAGCAGGTAGACCAAAGCCAATGCTGTATATTATTTTAAGTTAGGGAGTGAAAGGAAGATAAACTGTCATAAAGGTATTTTAAACTGTTGGGAAGAAGGGGTATAATATGAGTGTTCTAAACTCACAGTCATTTGTGCAGGACATCCTATGTTCCCAGGATTTTAAGGTAAGCAACATGTGGTCTTCATAGTAGAAAAAACTCCATTCTTGACATCCTCTTTATGCTCTGCCAATACATAGTCACCATGAAAGCTGCCTGACATCTACTGAAAAACCCAATTAATAACAGATGATAATTGACTACCCATAAAATACCATGGTAGGCATGTGTGGGCAAAGGCTATGAAGTATAGAACATGGTCCCTGCCCTTAAGAAACTTGAAACGTAAAGGAAAGTGAAGTGAAAACAATAAGAGTCAGAACTGTGTTAAAATAACACTACTTCTAGTCAGCATCAAGAATCAGACATTTTACTGCTTTGGAACTATTAACATTGCCACTGTGTTAGAAAGTTCTCTTGAGTTTTAGAATGTTGTGGAAGGTTGGCCTTTTCTGAGTACGGGCAATTCCCAAACTTGTGCATTGTGACACCAGCCAGTCAGATCAGCAAGCTCCTTACCCTCTGCTTCCTGCAGAATGAGCTGGCAGTTTTGTCTGTCTACGACACCACCTGGCTTAGCAAAGTAGGTCACATTAGGGCTCTTGGCTCAGAGACAATGAGAGTCAGTGGAACATGCTGTAACTGAAAGAGACTGTGATGATATCTTCCAAAGAGACTTTTAAGAGTAGAAAGGCCAACAAAAAGATTATAGCTATAATCATTCTTTTTTATTTTTAACTCATCCTTCTCTTCCTTTGTTATACAGCCTATCCTCTAGCAAAATATATAAATTCAACACATTTCTATTACTTTGGTACAGAGTGTTGTAAGAAATAGTATCTTATGTTATGTAGTGCATTTTTACAAAATCCTTCTGCATGTATGAACTCTTTTGATCCTCAAAGAAAACTCTATAGAAGTGAAAATTATTGACACAATTTACATAAGTTCATTTGGGGTTTAGGTCCCATTCACTCCACTGCAGGTGAGTTAGCAGTTACCTTTCCCACCCTCATGGCAGGAGATCCCCTCCTTATAGAGCAGCTGAGTCTGGTTCTAAATGTCACCACTCGTTCTTTCTCTAGACCCTGCCTATCTTACCCGCCAACTCCTTCGCTCATTCTCTCCATGGAATTCGATTCAATTCAATTCAATTCAATTCAATTCAATTCAATTCAATTCAATTCGATAGGCAATTAACAAAGGCTAACCATAAGCCAAACTGTATACTAAGAATTGCAATGACCAAATTGACACCCTCAAGGAGTAGCCAAATTAACTAGGGAGACAGGGGAGCAAATTATTATAATATGGCAACGATTACAATAGAGGGTTGCATATGGTACCACAATAGTTCCAAGAAAGGGAGCAATTAACTCTGCTTGGTAGGCTTAAGTAAGTAATGGTTGAGTCAAAAGTTGAAAGATGAGTAAATAGGGTAGAGAGGGCATCACAGACGGACACAACCTTACCTGGGCAAAGGTAAAGGAGTGGGGAACTGCAAGAATTTCAATCTAACTTCCTATTCATATTAACACCCAATGTAATTGGAGAAAAACACACAAAAGTTACTTGAGGATCACTGACCTCAATTGAGGTCACAAGGCTACTCACACCCCTAGACTACTACTTTACAACTTCTTTCTCTGCAAACTTCCACCTGTTCCCAATCCTTTCTTCACTCTGGTCTTATAACTTTGTCTATTACTGCACTGAGAAAATCAGATCAGTGAGAAGAGAATTTGCAAAATCACCTATCACATCTATCATTCCATCTACATCTATTCCCGTGTGCTCTGCTTTCACCAACATTAATATGAAGGATCTGTTCATCCCTCTCTGAGTCAATTATGTTTTGGACACTAGACTCAAGGCACTCTTGCTCTCTCAAGAACATTGTTATAAGCAATTCTCCCCCACTTTCCCACATCATCATTTCCATCAGCAATATGGAATATACAAAACACTTATTTCTTGAATTTTAAAAAGAAAAAAGAAAGTCCTCTCTTGACCCTGTTTCCTTCCTTTCCCACTACTGCCTCATTTTTCTCCCTCACTTTGTTACAAAACTCCTTGAAAGAATTGCCTTATCCACTCTCTACAGTCCTTCTCCAATTCTCTGTTGAACCCACTCCAATTAGGCTTTTCCCCAGTGCTACTGAAATGGCTCTTGTCACATGTCAATGAACTCCACTTCACAAAATCCAATGATTACTTTTTATAATTTTTTAAAGTTTATTTATTTATTTTTAAAGAAAGAGAGAGAGTGAGCAGGGGAGGGGCAGAGAGATAGGGAAAGAGAGAGAATCCCAAGCACGCTCCACACTATCAGCATGGAGCCTGACACAGGACTTGAACCCACAAACCATGAGATCATGACCTGAGCTGAAACCAAGAGTCAGAAACTTAACCGACTGAATCACCCAGGTGCCCCTGGTGATCATTTATTTGACTTCTTCCTATTTGACTGCCATCAGCACTTGACCCATTTGATCCCTCCCTCCTCAAAACACATTCTTCACTAGGCTTCCTGGACTTGAGGTCCTCCTCCTGTCTCTCCTCCTTCAGTGGCCACTCCCTCTAGTTTCCTTTGTTGGTTTCTTCACATCTTTCAGAACTTTAAGAGTTCTCTAACTCTAACCCCAGAGCTCAGTCCTTGCACATCTTCTCTCTCTTCCAAGGTGATTTCATGCAATCTCCTAGCTTCAATACTAAGTAATCCAGCCATGAGTCCTGCCTGCACTTCTCAGTTCTAACTCCAGATGCCTATATCTAACTGCATGCTCAAAATGCAGCTTGGATGTCTGATAAGCATCTCAAAGTCACCATGTTAAAAAAGCAACTCCTTATATTTCCTCTAAAATCCATGATCTCTAACACACAAATTAAAACTGCCTCCATCCTGTGGTCCAGGCCAAAAAACCTTGGTGTCATCTTTGATATCTTGTTTTTCTCATACCCTACATTCAATCCACAAGCAATTCTATTATATCCACCTTTATAATATATACATGATCATAATCCTTCTTTGTCCACTTCTTCCACCCTGATTCAAGCTACAGTTACTTCTGGATTACTATAATAACCTCCTTATTTGTTTTGCTTGTACACTTGCCTCCCACTCCATCCTACTCCCCAGTAGCCAGAGTGATTTGTTTAAAATGTAAATTAGGGCCACCTGGGTGGCTCAGTTGGTTAACCATCTATCTGACTCTTGATTTGGGCTCAGGTCATGATCTTAGGGTCATGGCATCAAGCCCTGTATTGGCTCTGTGCTAGGCGTGGAGCCTGTTTGAGATTCTCTCTCTGTTTCTCTCTCTCTCTTTCTCCCTCTTCCCCTGCCCCTGCTTGCACTCTCTCTCTCTCAAATAAATAAATAAATAAAATGTAAATTTGATCTGACCACTCAACTGACTTTCCATCTCATCTAAAATAAAAGCCAAAGTCCTTATAATGACCTTTACATCCTTCATGATATGCATCCCCACCCATATCCTCTCTGACTAAATAAATGAATGAGTAAATGAGTGAATGAATTATAGAAAAGAGGAAAATAGGATAAGAGTAACCCTAGAGAGTTAGTCAGATGATGAGCAACCTTTTAACCAAGCCAGGAAGTGGCTTCAGATTTATTTGAATATAATGGGTAGTCGTCAAAGGTTCAGAATTCTAGTACAATAACTATCTCCTATAAACTGTTTCTAGGATCCAATTCATATGTCACCTTCTATACCAGTCCTGACTCTCTACCAATTGCCCATTCCCCCAAGAAATCCAGCCACAGGAAACTTTTTGCTACTTTTTTAATGTGTCATCTTTTCAAACTTCCATGCCTTTGCCTTGTTTCTTCTGCCTGGAATGCCCTTCCTTACTCTGTCTATTTGAAATCTGTCTACTCTAAAAGATTCACCTCAAGTGAGTCTCATTTTTGTAAATCCTCCCTGGCTGCCCCAGAGAATCATGTGTTTTCTTCTTTGGACTTCCAGAGTACATTTATCTACCTCTATTACAGATGTTATAAACTCACTATAGTTAATTTGTTTACATAGTGGCAAATCCCTAGAGGACAAGGTCCATGATTAGTTCTAGATAAGGCCTCTGCTCTTTGCATACAGTGTCTACAACCTAGTACACGCTCAATACATGTTTGATGAATGAAAATGAGGCAGAAAAACAGAAAAAAAATTAGTAGAGGGAATATATAAGAGAAACCAGGAGATTGAAATGTCATCAAAAACAAAACAAGAGGTATTTTCAAGAGGTAAGGAGAGTTTTGTGTTTTGTTTTGTTTCAGAGTTTTAAATAAGCTGACAGATATCACTGTACTTAACAAGTAGGAAATATGTGGAATAAAATAGTCAAGGTTCAGTAGAATATAACAGAAATTATCTTCTATCTAAGCAGTGATTTAATATGAGGAATTGGGTGTTCAAAACACCATGAGAAGGGTTGGTTTAGTGGGGTATAGACTGCATTTTCCGAATCCAAGGATGACACTGCAGAATTGTCTTGCCAGAATAACCCCAGCCTCTTCTGCAATGAGAAAGCTAGAAACAAGGAGGCCACCAGTGGAACTGTTGGCTCCAGAGCCACTACACCTGCTAGGCCTGCACCAGCCAAAGCAAATGTCCTATACCCTGTCCCCTGATACCAGTGACTAGCCCCTAAATCTCTGTTAATGCTACCACAGGAAAACACATCTCCATGACTAAGTGCATTAGTTTTTAATTGCCGTGTAACAGATTACTACAAATTCTTAAAACAACACTCATTTATTATCCTAATTCTGTAGGTCCAAAGTCCAAGCAGACTCACCTGGGTTCTCTGCTTAGGGTATCTCTATGTAGGAGTCAAGGTGTCAGTAGGTTGGGTTCTTATCTGGAGGCTCCAGGGAGAAATCTACTTCTAAGCTCTTTTGGGTTTGGCAGAATTCAGTTCCTTGCAGTTACAGGACTGAGGTCTTTATTTTCTGACTGTGGAACAGGGGTCACTTTAAAATGTAAGAAGGCCATTCACAGTTCCTTCCACAGGCCTTCTTACAGACCCTCCCATAGCATCACAGCTGGGGCAAGACCCTTCTGTGGAATCTCCCTCACACTAACTCTTCTGGCTTCTGTTACTGCCTCCAGCCAGAGAAAACTCTCTGCTTTTACATGGGTTTACATGATGAGATTAGGCCCACCCAATCTCTCTATATAATACAACATGACTAAAGAAATCATATCTTTTCATATTCATGGGTTCCCACGATTAAGGTATGGAACCTTGGGGGCTATTTTTTAGAATTCTGCCTACCACATTGTGTTTGCCAAAAAGTAAAAAAATAAAAAGCTGTAGAACCAATAGATATGTCTTTCACCTTCTGAATTAGTCAATATTTTCCAGAGAAACAGAAGCAATAAGATGTATATATATAGAAAGAGATTTATTATAAGAAATTGGCTCACATGAGTGTAGACACTGACAAGTCCCAGGATCTGCAGGGTTAGCAGGCAAGCTGGAGACCCAGGAGGGCTGATTGTATATTTCTGGTCCAAAGGCTGGCAGACTTGAATCTCAGGAAGAGTTGATGCTTCACTCTGAGTCTGAGGAAGAGACCAATGTTCCAGTTTAAAGGCAGTCAGGCAGGCAGTAGGAATTCCCTATTATCAATGAGAGAGTCATCCTTATTCTATTCAGGACTTCAATTGATTGGATAAGGCCCACTACATTAGGGAAAGTAATCTGCTTTACTCAATTGTACAGATTCAAATATTAAATCCATCTAAAATACCATCACAGAAGACCCAGAATAATGTTTAAGCAAACATCTGGAACTCTGTGGCCCAGTAAAGTTGACACACAAAATTAACCACCATATCTTCCAAATTTCATGCAAGTACATGAACTGGATGAACCTAAGTCCTATCCAGAACCCCAGCTGCAGAGGCATTAGGCAGCTTGGGAAGGTGCATTAGGACAGTGTCTTTCAAACATTTTATCCCCAATCTACTATAAGGAACACATATTTCACCACAACCCAGTAAAAGCACACACATATACATACATATAAATAAATGAAACAAAATTTCATGAAATATTGGTTAGCTTTACTAAGTGTAATGTACTTTTATATTTTATTTATGGTTCTATTTCATTTTAAACCATGCTGATCTTGATTCACTAACCAATTTCATGACCTTCCAAAAAAAAAAGGCATCATTAGGAAGGCAGACTGATCTTGAGGGTCAATCTTTGGGAAGTAATATTCCTTCAGTTACATGTTTCACAATGTCTGATATGTAATACTCTATTTGTTAAGTTGAATACAATGGGCTTTCAATTCAGTCTCAAGACATACTACGAAAATTCTGAATCCTTTTACAGGGGTAGGTCCACAACTATCCAATAAAATGAAACAACAGATACCAAGGGATGCCCTTTTGCTGTCTCCCACCCTATTCAGGAAGGCCAAATTCACTCTAATACAGGGGACTTATTTTTCAGGGAGCAAATGACCAAGGGAGTGTTCATGCACAAAGTGCAGACATGATGAATTATTATAAAGAGGTGTTGAAGCATGTAGAAATTGTCCACTTCTGTGCCACTTATAATAAGTGCTTAACTCCCTTGCATTATTATGCCAATGCATAAGGCACAGTTTAGAGAACATTATTACTCAACAATAGCAGCTTTTTGGTTTCATGTTTCTGTTACACACCCCCCTAGAGTGAACTGTGTCTCTGCAATAGTTAAGGTCCTAAAGAAGAATTCACCCACTTTGCACTGCTTGGTCTCCCTAATTATGCTGTTCTCCATGGAAATGACTTACTTATTTAAATGCTTGGTTTTTGTTCCTTGGATAAACAGTAGACATATTTCTGAGTGCAGAATTTCTTTTTTTTTTTCCCCAATATATGAAATTTATTGTCAGATTGGTTTCCATACAACACCCAGTGCTCATCCCAAAAGGTGCCCTCCTCAATACCCATCCCCCACCCTCCCCTCCCTCCCACCCCCCATCAACCTTCAGTTTGTTCTCAGTTTTTAACAGTCTCTTATGCTTTGGCTCTCTCCCACTCTAACCTCTTTTTTTTTTTTTCCTTCCCCTCCCCCATGGGTTTCTGTTAAGTTTCTCAGGATCCACATAAGAGTGAAACCCTATGGTATCTGTCTTTCTCTGTATGGCTTATTTCACTTAGAATTTCTATTTAAGTGTACTTATGCCCTAAGCATATTATAGGGATCCGCTCAGGGAGTCAACTTGAATTGATCCTTTTCATGTCTATTGCCACATCACTGGCAGAGTTTCACACAGTCAGATTTAATTCTGTCTGACTGAGAAAAAATGAAGAATTTGGCCTTCTTCAACAAAGATCATATTATGAAGTCATCTTTGTTCAGTTGCAAAAGATTGTGAATGAGGAGACAGGGACATTATATGATCCAGGAAGTGTGGTTGTAGGGCTAGCTTGTGGTGGTTGTAACAAAATCTCAACATTGCATAAAAACTAGAAAACCTTGAAACCACTGAAACTGTGATGGTCTGGGGACTCTTACCATATGGATTGTGAAAAATCTGGATATATGCTCTATACAGAAGCAATAAAATTCATTCATTTAATATAAATTTAATAAGCATATATTATATGATATTTAGAGCTCTACTATAAACACAGAAATGATCAAGACGGACCAAAGCCCATCTTATATAGTAGAGGGAGGCAGAGGACCACTAACTGGTAGACAAGTTATTAACAAATGGACAAGGTAAATGGAGTACTGGGATTCAGCCAGCTCCAAGTTGCCTAAAGCAAACATATGCTCTGTCACCCATCTCATCTATGGACCATAGCTCTAAGAGTTGTGACACATTTATAATTGCTACACGTGATAACTGCCAGGGTATTTCCCTTTTTCCCCAGTAACATTTATTTTTAAGAAGTGAAGTGAGTTATTGAGAGATACTGGGGATTCTGAGAATCAGTGGATGCTGGTGGACCAGGCTTGAAATAGCAGTCCTGGAGGTCAAAAGGCCCAATATCTAATCATGTTTTCTTTATAAACAGCTTAATTAAGGCATAACTGATATACAATAAACTGTACATATTTAACATACATAATCTGCGGGGTACCTAGGTGGCTCAGTCGGTTGAGCATCGGACTCTTAATTTTGGTTCAGGTCATGATCTCAGGGTGGTGGGATCAAGCCCTGTTTTGGGCTCCACTCTAAGCGTGGAGTCTGCTTAAGATACCCTCTCTCTCCCTCTGCCCCTCTTCCCCACTTATGAATGCTCCCTCTAAAAAAATCTAATAAATTAATTAATTAATAATAATAATAAACTATATAATTTGGTAAGTTTTGATGTACATATACATCCATGTATACATCGCATCAAGGAATATATCTGTCACCTCTAAAAATGTCCTTGTATCCCTTAGGTATCCCGCCACCCCCCCACGCCTTCCCAATTCCCATTCCTAGGCAATCCCTGGTTGTTTTCTGTCACTATACATTATCTCGCATTTTCTAGGGGTGGGGGAGTTGGCTTCTTTCACTTATCATTTTGAATTTTATCCATACAATTGTGTGTGTCAATAGTCCATTACTACTTTGTTTATCCATTAACATGTCAGTGGACATTTGAGTTGTTTCCATGTTTGGCCTATTTATTTCTTTTTACTTGAGAGAGAGAAAGAGAGAGAGAGAATGAGTGAGAGAGGGCAGAGGGAAAGAGAAAAAAGAATCTTAAGCAGGCTCCATGCTTAGCGTGGAGCCCAATGTGAGGCTCAATCCCACAACCCTGGGATAATGACCTGAGCAGAAATGAAAAGTCAGATGCTCAATGAACTGAGCCACCCAGGTGCTCCTTAACCTATTGTAAACAAAGCATCTATAAACGTTCATGTAAAATTTTTTGTATGGAGATATACTGTGATCTCTTTAGGGAAAATACTTGAGAGTAGATTTGGCTGAGTCATAGGCTAGGTTGCATGTTCAACTTTTTAAGACACTATCAAACTGTTTTCCAGAGTAGTTTTCTCACTTTTACATTCCCATCAGCAGTATATGAGAGTTCCAGTTATTCCATATCTTAGCTAACACTTGGCAGCCCAGTCTTTTGACTTTAGACATTCTAGTGGGTATGAAATGTTATCTCATTGTAGCTTTTATTTGCATTTCCCCTTATGATGCTAAACACCTTTCCATATATTTATCTGCCATACATATATCTTTTTTGGTAATGTGTCTTTTCAAATCTTTTGCTCATTATTTTTGGATTATTTAGCTTCATAATACTGAGTCTTGAGAATTGTCCAAATGTTCTAGATATAAGTCCTGTGTCACATATATGATTTGTAAATATTTTCTCCCAGTCTCTGTCTTGTCATTTCAAATGTTAGTTCTTTGAAAAGAACTCAGTTTGATAAAGCTCAATCATATTTTTTTCTTGTAATGAATCATACTGCTGGTGGGGTAGCTAAGAAATGTTTGCCTAATCTAAGATCATAACAGTTTTATCCTTTAGGTACTTTAAAAATGTTGTCCTACTGTATTCTAGATTACATTGGTTCTGATGAGACCTTTGCTTTCATTTTTATCTTTTTCCTCTGTATCTCTGGATTGAAGCAATTTGATTATGATGTGCCTTGATGGAGTTTTTCTCATGTTTCCTTCCTTGAGGTTTATTGACCTTAGTGGATCTATGTGTTTATAGTTTTCATCAACTTTGAAATTTTTTGTCCATTATTTATTCAGTTAGTTTTCTTGCCCATTCTCTTTGGAGATCCAATTACATGTATATTAGACCATCTGAGGTCTTATTTTTTCCATGTGTTTCATTTTAGATGGTTTCCATTGCTATGTCTTTAGGTTCACTAATCTTTTCTTCTGCACTCTCTATATGCCATTAATCCCATTCAGTAATCATAGACCAGATTTCTCATTTTAGTCATTGTTTTCATCATTAGAAGTTTGATTTAGCTCTTATTTATTAGTAGCATGTCTCTATTTAACATGTTCATTCTGTCCTCTAATTTCTTGGATATATGGAATATAGTTATAATAACTATTTGAATGTTCTTATCTATTAATTGTATCATTTGTGTAATTTCTGGGTCAGTTTCAATTGATTGATTTCCCCCTTCATTATGGGTTTTATTTTTCTGCTTCTTTGCATGCCCGATCATTTTTTATTGGTTGCCAAACATTGTGAATTTTCCCCTGTCGAACGCTGGATATTTTTAGATTCCTGTAAATATGCTTGGTTTTTGTTTTGGGACATAGTTTACTTACTTAGAAATTGTTTGATCCTTTCAGGTCTTTCTTTTAAGATATTTTAGGCAAGGCAAAGGCAACACTTAGTTGAGGGATAATTTTTCCCCAGTACTGACACAAGACTCAAGTATTTTCCAAATGGAATGTAAATTATGAGGTCTTCCACACTGGCTATCAGGAACAGACATTATTATTTTTTTTTTCAATATATGAAATTTATTGTCAAATTGGTTTCCATACAACACCCAGTGCTCAACCCAAAAGGTGCCCTCCTCAATACCCATCACCCACCCTCCCCTCCCTCCCACCCCCCATCAACCTTCAGTTTGTTCTCAGTTTTTAACAGTCTCTTATGCTTTGGCTCTCTCCCACTCTAACCTCTTTTTTTTTTTCTTCCCCTCCCCCATGGGTTTCTGTTAAGTTTCTCAGGATCTACATAAGAGTGAAACCATATGGTATCTGTCTTTCTCTGTATGGCTTATTTCACTTAGCATCACATTCTCCAATTCCACCCACGTTGCTACAAAAGGCCATATTTCATTCTTTCTCATTGCCACGTAGTATTCCATTGTGTATATAAATCACAATTTCTTTATCCATTCATCAGTTGATGGACATTTAGGCTCTTTCCATAATTTGGCTATTGTTGAGAGTGCTGCTATAAACATTGGGGTACAAGTGCCCCTATGCATCAGCCCTCCTGTATCCCTTGGGTAAATTCCTAGCAGTGCTATTGCTAGGTCATAGGGTAGGTCTATTTTTAATTTTCTGAGGAACCTCCACACTGCTTTCCAGAGCGACTGCACCAATTTGCAATCCCACCAACAGTGCAAGAGGGTTCCCGTTTCTCCACATCCTCTCCAGCATCTATAGTCTCCTGATTTGTTCATTTTGGCCATTCTGACTGGCGTGAGGTGATATCTGAGTGTGGTTTTGATTTGTATTTCCCTGATGAGGAGCGACGTTGAGCATCTTTTCATGTGCCTGTTGGCCATCCAGATGTCTTCTTTAGAGAAGTATCTATTCATGTTTTCTGCCCATTTCTTCACTGGGTTATTTGTTTTTCAGGTGTGGAGTTTGGTGAGCTCTTTATAGATTTTGGATACTAGCCCTTTGTCTGATATATCATTTGCAAATATTTTTTCCCATTCCATTGGTTGCCTTTTAGTTTTGTTGGTTGTTTCCTTTGCTGTGCAGAAGCTTTTTATCTTCATAAGGTCCCAGTAATTCATTTTTGCTTTTAATTCCCTTGCCTTTGGGGATGTGTCGAGTTAGAGATTGCTACGGCTGAGGTCAGAGAGGTCTTTTCCTGCTTTCTCCTCTAAGGTTTTGATGGTTTCCTGTCTCACATTCAGGTCCTTTATCCATTTTGAGTTTATTTTTGTGAATGGTGTGAGAAAGTGGTCTAGTTTCAACCTTCTGCATGTTGCTGTCCAGTTCTCCCAGCGCCATTTGTTAAAGAGACTGTCTTTTTTCCATTGGATGTTCTTTCCTGCTTTGTCAAAGATGAGTTGGCCATATGTTTGTGGGTCTAGTTCTGGGGTTTCTATTCTATTCCATTGGTCTATGTGTCTGTTTTTGTGCCAATACCATGCTGTCTTGATGATGACAGCTTTGTAGTAGAGGCTAAAGTCTGGGATTGTGATGCCTCCTGCTTTGGTCTTCTTCTTCAAAATTACTTTGGCTATTCGGGGCCTTTTGTGGTTCCCTATGAATTTTAGGATTGCTTGTTCTAGTTTCGAGAAGAATGCTGGTGCAATTTTGATTGGGATTGCATTGAATGTGTAGATAGCTTTGGGTAGTATTGACATTTTGACAATATTTATTCTTCCAATCCATGAGCAGGGAATGTCTTTCCATTTCTTTATATCTTCTTCAATTACCTTCATAAGCTTTCTATAGTTTTCAGCATACAGATCTTTTACATCTTTGGTTAGATTTATTCCTAGATATTTTATGCTTCTTGGTGCAATTGTGAATGGGATCAGTTTCTTTATTTGTCTTTCTGTTGCTTCATTGTTAGTGTATAAGAATGCAACTGATTTCTGTACATTGATTTTGTATCCTGCAACTTTGCTGAATTCATGTATCAGTTCTAGCAGACTTTTGGTGGAGTCTATCAGATTTTCCATGTATAATATCATGTCATCTGCAAAAAGCGAAAGCTTGACTTCATCTTTGCCAATTTGGATGCCTTTGATTTCCTTTTGTTGTTTGATTGCTGATGCTAGAACTTCCAGCACTATGTTAAACAACAGCGGTGAGAGTGGGCATCTCTGTCGTGTTCCTGATCTCAGGGAAAAAGCTCTCAGTTTTTCCCCATGGAGGATGATGTTAGCTGTGGGCTTTTCATAAATGGCTTTTATGATCTTTAAGTATGTTCCTTCTATCCCGACTTTCTCAAGCGTTTTTATTAAGAAAGGGTGCTGGATTTTGTCAAAGGCCTTTTCTGTATTGATTGACAGGATCATATGGTTCTCTTTTTTTTTATTAATGTGATGTATCACGTTGATTGATATGTGAATGTTGAACCAGCCCTGCATCCCAGGAATGAATCCCACTTGATCATGGTGAATAATTCTTTTTATATGCTGAGGAACAGGCATTATTAGTGACCCTGTATGACAGTGGGTATTGTTCCTTCTAATCCTTTTGAGTTTTTCTTCCCCTGGCCTCAGATAGTTTCCTCATACACAAGAATTGATCAATGCTCAATTTAATACTCAAGGCAGACACCCTGTTGATCTCTGGAGTTCTCTCTGTGAGAAACTTTCTTCTCTTTGATATTCTGCCCTGTGAAATCTAGCAGCCTTCCTGAACTAGTGACTCCTCGTCCATATTCTGCCCTGTGAAATCTAGCAGCCTTCCTGAACTAGTGACTCCTCGTCCACAATTCAGGGAAACTGCTGGGCTTTGCCAGTTTCCTCCTTTCTATACCAGAGCCTCAAAACTCCACCCAGCCTGTAAGCTAGGACACTAGGGATCACTTTGTTTATTCCCCAACATCAGGGATCACTGTACTTCATTGCCTGATGTCTGATGTCTTGAGAACAGCTTTTTCATATATTTTGTATACTCTTTTAGCTGTTTCCAGAAGGAGTATAAATCCAGTCCCTGTTATTATATTTGGCTGGAAGTAGAAGTGTTAACTCCAAATTACATTTTAATATTGAGTCTTACTTCTCTGGTTTTGCTTTTTATTTTTTTTTCTTCTTCTTAGATGGTAGATTTAATGTGGACATATGGAGAATGACAATTGCTAGACATGGGGAGAAACTAGAAGGGACGAGCTGGCAGATGGGAAGTATAGTTAGAAAAAAAGGAAAAGAATGAGAACAAGCAGTCAAATCTTAAAAAAGGCATTGATGGAGATTATCAAAGCCATTTGAAATCCCAGCTCTCACCTTTAACACACGTAATATGTGGCTGAAGGAGAATTCAAACTACTGTCTTCAACTTGGAAACTTGAGTCTGCCAGTGAGATTTACTAATTTTTACTGGTCTTCATAACACAGCAACAAAGGCAGAGCTTGAGAATTTGTCCTCTATTTCTCAGAGAGAAAAACACTAAAGTCACCCCGAGAACAGTGCCTGGGTGAAAACTAGAAGTTTTGAATGTATCTTTTTACTGCCTTGTTCAAATGATTATTTAGCAGTGTTCGCCTTGGGAGAGAGCAACACTTAGCACAGAAGAAAACACACTGGATGTGAAGGAGTATAGGGTTATGGCCCAACACAGTCACTAATGAGCTGTGGGTACTTGAGGAAGTCATTTCACTTTCCTAGGTCTCAATTTCCTCAACTGGAAACTGGAATAAGGACTCCCACATGAAGGGTCATTGTGAGATTAAATGAGATGATGCATGTCAAGTTTTACAGAGCCTGAAACTTAATATTACATGTAAGGTTCTGTGTATTACCTCTTCTAGAGGGATTTTCATTCTTTTTTTTTTTTTTTTTTTTTTTTTTTACTGGAAGGAGAGGAATCTGCAATTGCACTGTCAAATAAGAGGTGATTAGAGGACTGGCTTACTGGTCCACCTCCTTCTACTCATCCAGCCATCCGGGCCTGGGTTCCCTCCAAATTAAAGAATCAATGTCAGAAGACCTGAGATTCATGCGTAGGTATCTGACCCCAGACAGAATATTAGCCTCTCTTAGCTGTTAAAATGGGGATAATGATAGCTGTCATCTGTGGGGCACTTGTTCTGTGTTTTCAGGTTCTGGATTAAGCACTTTGCACGTACTATCATTTAATCCTCATGACCCTTTGTTATTATCTCTATTTTACAGATGAGGCAACTAAGTTTCAGAGATGTTAAGTAACTTGTCCAAGATCACACACTAGTGGTGTGACTGGGATGGGCACGAACTCTGCTCCTATGCCAACATGCATGCTGTCACCCATGTTACACTGCCTTCCCATTAGTGTGTTAAGGATTTGGTGAGTTAAGGGCTACAAGTGTAAGGTAATATGTAGCATGTTGGTGCCCTAGCTAAGATCTTCTTCCCTTCCCTTACCCAGAACATTTTCATATTAACTGAAACACCAGTCCCTACACAACACAACTTCCCTCAAATTTCTCTCAAGGCAAAAGTTGGTCACCCTTGCATAGACTACCCATCTCCTACTTCTTAGAAGGCAAGGTGGGCCTTCACATAGGGTTTTGCTGCCACATCTAGACTGTGGCTCCACCACTTTGAATCACTTTGAAAAACTCCTGGAAGACTCATGCACCAGCTGACAGTCTTCATGCTCCATCTGCCTATCTTCATCCCTGTCATTTCCTGCTACCCAAGCCACACACATGTACTCATTAAAAATGTTAACACCTTACTCCTGGGCATTCTCTGCCCAGATTCCTGTCATCACCTAGATAATTTCAACATCTTCACTGATGATCCATCTAACACTTAAGTTTCATGGTTCTTAGGCTTACTTCCACTTCAGTGCATTGCCTGCATTGACTGCAATTATATACTGCTCAGAATATAAAAAGCAACTACGTTAGAACTTAAAAGTTAACAATAGGAGGGGCGCCTGGGTGGCTCAGTCCGTTGAGCTACCGACCTCAGCTCAGGTCATGATCTCATGGTTTGTGAGTTCGGGCCCCACGTCGGGCTCTGTGCTGACAGCTCAGATCCTGGAGCCTGCTTCAGATTCTGTGTCTCCCTCTCTCTCTGCCCCTCCCCCACTCGCACTCTGTCTCTGTCTCTGTCTCAGAAATAAACATTTAAAAAAAATTTTTAAAGTTAACAATAGGAGGTGAATAGGGGAAGGGAATCAAAATTTGAAGAATGACTCTGTAATGGTTATTATTACATTTCTACTTGAGCGGGCCATGGGGTGCCCAGACTAAACATTATTCCTGGGGGTATCTGTAGAGTGTTTCTGGATGAGTTTAGCATTTGACCTGGTGAACTCAGTAAAGCAGACTGCCCTTCCCAGTGTGTGTGGGCAGCATTCAATCTACTGAGGTCCTGAATAGAACACAGGGCAGAAAAAGGAGGAATCCATGCCCCACCCCTAGTCCCCACCAGTTCCTTCCTCACTGCATAAGCTGGGACATCATTCTTCTGCTTCCTTGGATTTACACCATTTTCTCCCCTGTTCTCAGACCTTTGAACTTAGATTGAATCATACCACTGGTTTTTTTGGGTCTCCAATTTACAGACAGTACATTATGGGACTTCCCAGCCTTCATAATTGTGTGAGTGAATTCCTCATATTAAATCATATACTTATAGTCTCCTATTGGCCCAATTTTTCTGGACACACCTAACTAATCCAGACTTATATGACAAATTTGTGTTTTCCCTCTTTTGTCTCCAGTGATTGACCTGAGGGCAGCTCTAATGTGAAACTCTGAAGTGGGTAAAGGCAACAATATGTAGAGAAAACCTATCTTCCTGGCCAGAGTCTCATATTAGCCAGAAAATGTAGAGGAAATCTCCTGGGTTTTTTTTTTCTCTCTTTTCTTCTCTTTGCCTTGCCTCAAGAGCATGTTGCCTCAAGAGCTACAACCTAGTGAAATGGGCACCAAAACCCTAAGAGAAAAACCCCATTTTTCTGACCAGAGATACCAAGAAAAGCAGTCCTACAGCACAGAGGTGAGGGAATCCTATTTATTTATTTAGCTATTTTTTTGCCACTTTGCCCCCCCCCCCCCAAGGGAAACTGAGTGTTGCAGAAATGTGCAACAGCAGGCTGAATAAAACACCAAAAGAAATCCTCGCTTTCTGGCCAAAGGACCAGATTTGGATTTTCTTATTTTTTGTTTTTCATTTTTTTATTTGAATGCAGTTGAAATACAATGTTATACTAGTTTCAGTGTACAACATAATGATTCAACAAGTTTCCACAGTATACTATGCCCACCACAAATGTACCTACCGTCAATCACCATACAACATTATTACAATATAATTATAATGTGCCTTTTATTCCCATGACTTATTCATTCCCAGACTGGAAGTCTGTATCTCCCTTTACCCACGTTGCTCATTCCTCATTCTCCCTCCCCTTTGGCAACCATCAGGTTGTTCTCTATTTACAGGTTTGATTCTGCTTTTTGTTTCTTTATTCTTTTTTTTAAATTCCACAGATGAGTGAAGTCACATGATATTTGTCTTTCTCAGTCTGACTTACTACACATAGCATAATACCCTCTAGGTCCATTCATATTGTCACAAACGGCAAGATCTCATCATTTTTGACAAGACTGTATAATATTCCACCATACACTTATACCACACCTTTATCCATTCATCTATTAGTGGACACTCAGGTTGCTTTCACATCTTCACTATTGTAAATAATGCTGAAGTACACAGAGGGGTGCATATCTTTTCAAATTAGTGTTTTTGTTTGGGTATATACCCAGTAGTGGAATTATTGGATCATATGGTATTCCTATTTTAAAATTTTTGAGGAACTTCCACAGTGTTTTCCACAGTGGCTGGACCAATTTACATTCCCATCAACAGTGTACAAGAGCTCCTTTTTCTCCACATCTTTGCCAACACTTGTTATTTGTTGTATTTTTGGTTTTAGCCATACTGACAGGTGATATGTCATTGTGTTTTTGATTTGAATTTCCTTGATGATTAGTAATGCTGAGCATCTTTTCATGTAGCTATTTGCCATCTGTATGTCTTCTTTGGAAAGAAGGTCCTCTGCCCATTTTTTAATTGGATTGTTTGGTTTTTTGGTATTGGGTTGTATAAAGTCTTTATATATTTTAGATACTAATCTCTTACTGGATATATCATTTGCAAATATTTTCTCTCATTCGTTAGGTTGTCTTTTTATTTTGTTAATGGTTTCCTTTGCTGTACAAACCCTTTTTATTTTGCTGTAATCTTTTTTTTTCTGGTTTGTGAAATAAACATGATTTATTTGTGACACTAATACCCTCTGACTTCCTCTATGCATTTTAGTAATTGTGATTTGTTCTGTGTTCACAAGTAAATGAAGAAAGTAACTAAACAAGCTGGAGCCCAGAAGCATTCCTTATACAGGTGAGCTGTGTTGGCAGATGAACAGGAATAGATGAACTGAGTGTAGCAGATTGTATTTTCCAAAGACGGCTACCACAGTATCTCCCATCAAATGTGCTCTTCTGCAATGTGATCCTGCCATTTCCCCATCAAGAAGTGAAGTCTCATTACTCTACCTGAGGGTGGCCTTTGTGACCTGCTCTATTTTGCTGTAATCTTAACAGTTCTTTTTTTTTCTTTCTTTTTTTTTTGCTTTTGTTACCCTTACCTTAGAAGACATATCTAGAAAAATGTTGCTGTAGCTGATGTGAGAGAAACTACTGTTGTTTACCCTTCTAGGATTTTTATTATTTAAAGTCTCACATTTAGGTCTTTAATCCATTTTGAATTTATTTTTGTGTGTGGTGTTATAAAGTGATCCAGTTTCATTCTTTTGCATGTAGCTGTCCAGGTTTCCCAATACCATTTGTTAAAGAGACTGTCTTCTCCCCATTGTATATTCTTGCCTCCTTTGTTATAGATTAACTTACCACATAATCATGGGTTTATTTCTGGGCTCTCTATTCTGTTTCATTGATCTATGTGTCTATTTTTGCGCCACTACCATACTATTTTGATTACTTACAGCTTTGTAGTACATCTTGAAATCTGGGATTTTGATACCTCCACCTATGTTTTTGTCTTTCAAGATTATTTTGGCTATTCAGGGTCTTTTGTGGTCCCATACAAATTTTAGCATTATTTGTTCCAGTTCTGTGAAAAATACTTTTGCTATTTTGATAGGGATTGCATTGAAACTGTATATTATTATGGGTAATATGGACATTTTAACAATATTAATTCTTCCAATCCATGAGCATGGAATATCTTTCCATTTGTGTGATCTTCAATTTCATCATTGTTTTTATGGTTTCATAGTACAGGTCTTTCACCTCTTAGGATAAGTTTATTCCTAGCTATTTTACTCTTTTGGTGCAATTATGAATGGTGTTGTTTTCTTAATTTCTCTTTCTATTACTTCATTATTATTATATGGAAACACTACCAATTTCTGGGTATCAATTCTGTATCCTGCAACTTTACTGAATTCATTTATTACTTCTAGTAGTTTTTGGGGTAAGTTTTAGGGTTTTCTATGTATATTCTTATGCCTTCTGCAAATAGTGACAGTTTAGCTTTTTTACCAATATTGATGACTTTAATTTCTTTTTCTTATATGATTGATATGGCTAGGACTTCTAGTGCTACATTAAATAAAAGTGGCAAGAATAGATATCCTTATCTTGTTCTTGATCTTAGAGGGAAAGCTCTCAGTTTTTTACATTAAGATGTTAGGTGTGAGCTGTTTAACATAAAATAAAAGTTTTACAAAATAGTATTTTTGTTATGTTGAGGTATGTCCCCTCTAAGCCTACTTTGTTGAGAATTTTTATCATGAATAGATGTTAAATTTTTTCAGATGCTTTTTCTGCATGTATTGAGATGATCATATGATTTTTACCTTTGTTTTGTTGATGTGGCATATCATGTTGATTGATTTGAGAATATTGAACCATCCTTGATTCCCTGGAATAAATCCCACTTGATCATTTTAGTGTGTTGTTGAGTGCGGTTTGCTAATGCTTTATTGAAGACTTTAAAGTCTATATTGTTTGATATAGGTATTGCTACCCTGGCTCTGGGGTTTTGTTGTTGTTGTTTACTTTCATTTGCATGGTAAATGTATTTCCATCCCTTCACTTTAAGTATGTGTGTGTCTTTAGGATTGAAGTGATCTCTTGTAGGCAGCATTTAGATGGGTGTTGTTTTTTATCCATCCTGTCACCTTATGTCTTTTGATTGGAGCACTTAGGCCATTTATATTTAAAGTAATTATTGATCTGTTCTTTGTTTTCTCATTGTTTTTTGTAGTTTTCTGCTTCTTTCTTCCTTGCTTTCTTTCTTTGTCATAGATGAGTTTCTGTTGTGCTATAATTGGCTTTCTTTCTCTTTATTTTTTGTGTATTTTTGTGTTTTGAGTTTGTTGTTATCGTAAGACTCACATATAACATCCCAAGAATATAACAGTCTGTTAATTTGATGGTCATTTAAGTTCACATTCTAGAAATTTAAAAAGAATAACATTTTTTTACTCCTTCCTCCATATTTTATGTATATGTTGTCATATTTTACATCTTTTTATTCATAATTCTGTAATATCTAATTGCACCTATTTCTTTCCCCTTTAACATTTCTTACACGGCTGATTTAATATTGATAAACTCCTTTATCTTTTGTTTGGGAAACTCTTTATCTCTTTTTCAAATCTTAATGATAATCTTGCTAGGTAGAGTTTTCTTGGTGGTAGGTTTGTCCTTTCAGCACTTTGAAGATATCATGTCACTCTTTCCCACCATGCAAAGTTTCTGCTGAAAATCAGCTTATAGCTTTAGGTGTTTTTTGTTTGTTTGCTTTTGTTTTTAATCATAGGTAAATTTTTGCTTCTCTCTTACCACTTTTAAAATTCTTTCTTTATCTTTAAACTTTGACATTTCAATTATTATGTATCATGGTGTGGATCTCCTTGGGTTCATCTTGTTTGGAACTCTGTGCTTCTTGTCCTAGACATCTATTTTTTTTCCCTAGTTAAGGAAAGTTTTCAGTTATTATTTCTTCAAATAATTTTTCTACCCCTTTCTCCTTCTTTTGGAATCCCTATAATGTGAATTTTTGCTCACTTGATATTTCCAAGGGATCCCTTAACCTATCCTCATTTTTTTAAAAATTATTTTCTTTTTGCTATTCATCTTGGTGCTTTCCATTAGTCTGTCTTCCAGATCACTGATATGTCCTTCTGCATACCCTAGTGTACTGCTGATTCCCTGTAGTGTGTTTTTTATTTCAGTTATTGTATTCTTCAACTCTGATTTATTCTTTTTTATATTTTCAGTTTCTTTATTAAAGGTCTCACTTAGTTCTTCCCCTTTTCTCTGCAACCCAGTGAGCATCTGTTTTAGTTTTTTTCTGGGGTTTTTTTCTAATTCCTTCTTTTAGAGCATATTTCTCTGCCTCCCATTTTGCTTGGCTTTCTGTATTTGTTTCTATAGATTAGGCAGAGCAGCTACTTCTCCTAAACTTGAAGGAATGGTCTTGTATATGGTTGTCCCCTGTGTAGACTGTGTGTGGCAGTTGGTGACTTTTGCTGGCTGGCTGAAGCCGTGACTGGCCTGGACTGGGGATCCTGGGGCTCTCTACATGTCAGGTGCCCTGTCAGGATAGCTAAAGCTGACGTGAGTGCAGGCTGGGGTGTCCTGGGATTCTGTGTATTGAGGATACCCTGGCAGGACAGCTGAAGCTGAAATGGATGCAAGTTGATGTGTCCTGGGGAGGTCTGTACAAGGGGGTGCCCTGGCAGAGTGGCTAGAACTAAAGCAGTCTGTGGGTCAGGAGGTCCTTGAGCTCTCTACACAGAGGGTGCCTGGGCAGGATAGCTGAAACTAAAGTGGGTACCAGCTGAAGGGACTTGGAGCTCTACATGCAGAGGACACCTTGACAAGATATTTGAAGCTGAAGTGGATGTAAACTAGGGTATGCCAGAACTCTCCACCCAGAGAATGCCCTGAAGGGGCAGGAGGAGCTGAGGTGGGGTACAGTCCAGAAATGGATCTTTTACATGCTTGTTGCTCTTTGAAACTGCAATTTTTTAAAGAAAAAAGAAAAAAAAGCATGGCATGTGTGTGTGTGTGTGTGTGTGTCCTAGTGCAATTGGCACTGGTGTGCATTGTGGGCCTGGGGCTTACTAAGGCCGCAGGCCAGCTACAGAAACTGGATCCTGCTCTGGTCCGTGCTTTTAAGGCAGATGGAAAATGTGGGGCCTGAGTGGTTCAGTCAATTGAGTGGCTGACTTTGGCTCAGGTCATAATCTCATGATCTCGCAGTTCATGAGTTTGAGACCCACATCAGGCTCACTGCTGTCAGTGTGGAGCCCTCTCTGGATTCTCTGTCCCCCTCTCTCTGCCCCTGCCCTGCTTGTGCTCTCTGTGTCTCAAAAATAAATAAACATTAAAAAAAATGGTGGATAAAAACATGTAAACCTGTCATTCTCCAGTCCCTGTGACCCAGAGAGTGCTCCCATGGCTCCTCTGTTGTTGTTGGCAGAATTCTAGTCCTCTCTTTTAAACGCCAGTTGCTCTTTTTAAACTACAGCTTTTTTTTTTTTTTTTTTCTGTGCCCAAGGACAGAGGAGTCTGTTCCTGGTCTCTCAGTACTATCTCTCCCCACTTCCCTTGGCAACATTAGGGGTGAGGGTTCCCTTTGTTACTGTCTGTTTCTCTTGCTGTTGTCTTTTGATATTCTATATTTTGTTGGGCAGAAGCTGTTCAGTCAGTCCTCAGTTCTTCAGGAGTAATTGTTCTATCAATAGGTATAATCCTGAGGGAGCTGGACAAACTGGAAGTACAGCTCCTGGCTGGCTCACCAAATATGTAGCCAGGGAGTTAGGGTGCAAGAGCACCTAGCTCCAGGGGACCCAAGAAGACCAGGTTTGTCTACTCACCACTGACAAAATCCAAAGGCAGAGGAACTAGTGGAGATGAAACAAAGAGGGAATTTATTCAGTGAGGCCAACACCAGGAAGATAGCAGACTAACATCAAAGACTGTCTCTAAAGTACCAAAAATACTTCCAGGAATATGTAAAGAAAATGTGGGACAAAGGTGGGTGGGTACATGCAGGTGGTCAGTAAAGGTCAGGTTGGTCATTGTCTTGGAGTTGATGGTGGAGTCTTATTGGCTCAGGGCAGTCCTTATTGCTTGAGGGGTAGTTTCAGTTCCCGGCAGGCGTTGCTTTGCCCTCAGGGTCTTTGGCCTGAATTAAGAGACAAACTGGAAAGAAGAACTTAATCAACTAGAAAGTTAAGGTCAATATGGAGGTAGTTGAAGTCCTCTTTCGCCTAGGAGGAGGTGAGTTCAAGGTCTTCCTATACTACCACCTTGGACTGGAGCTAGAATAGGATCCCTTTGAATGTGGAAAGTTTGGGAGAAATCCAAGAAAGGAGAGAATCAAAGAAGGGAATCTCCTAATTCTGTGTGCAAATTGTCATAAATACCAGTACCTCCCCTGAGCACAAGAATGGCATGGACAGAGAAGGCATAAAAAAGGCTTTCAGATTGGGAAAAAAAAAAGAAAGAAAACTATCTCAACTCTTTTATTTTTTTAATTTTTATTTTAGAAAGAAAGAGTGAGCAAAGAGGGTGAGAGAGAGAGAGAGAGAAAGAGAGAGAGGGAGAGGGAATCTTAAGCAGGCTCCATGCTTAGCACAGAGCCCAACACGGGACATGATCCCATGACCCTGGGATCATGACCTAAGCTGAAACCAAGAGTCAGACACTCAACTGATTGAGCCACCCAGGCACCCTGAAAACTATCTCAACTCTTAAATGATATAATTATCAACATCAAAAGAATCCTAAGGAGTATACATCAATTTTCTAGAACTTATAAATAATTTATAAACACCAGAATACTAGGTCAATATATAAAAATCAGTTTTATTTTTATACATTAGCAATGAACAATTAGAATATGAAAAAATTTTTAAGTACCATTCAAAATCATACCAAAAATTGAAATACTTAGATTTAAATCTAACAAAACGTGTACAGGATCTGTATGCTGAAAGCTACAGAAGGCTGATTGGAGAAATAAAGGAAGATATAAATAAATAGAAAGATATGTCATGTCTATCCATGGAAGCCTCAGAATTGTTAAGATGTCAATTCTCAACTTAATCTATAGATTCAACATAATCCCAATCAAAATTCCAGAATTTTTTGTAAATATCAACAAGCTGATTCTAAAATGTGTATGAAAAGACAAAGGAACTAGAACAGCCAAACAGCTTTGAAAAAGAACAAAGCTGGAGAACTCACTTTACCCCATTTTAAGACTTACTATAAACCTACAGTAATCAAGGCAGTGTGGTATTGAAGAAAGATGGACACATAGGTCAAGGAGACATAGCAGAGAATCCAGAAATTGAGGCTATACACGAGCATAGTCAACCAATTTCTGACAATGACACATAGCCAATCTAACGGTAAAGGGGATATAGTCTTTCATCAAATGTTACTGGAACAATTAAATATTCATAGGCAAAATAAATAAATAAGTAAGCCTTGACCTAAATTCATAACTTGTATAAAAATTAACTCAAATGGATTGTGGATGTAAATGTAAAAGTGTAAAACTATAAAGCTTTTATAAGAAAAAAGGAGGAAATCTTCAGAAAGTAAAGTTAGGCAAACAGTTCTTAGACATGACACGAGAAAGCATGATCCATACATTTTTTTAAAATAGTAGTTTGGGCCTCAACAAAATTAAAAGTCTCTGCTCTGCAAATGACACTGTTAAGAGAATGAAAAGGCAAGGTACAAAATGGGAGAAAATATTCGCAAATCACGTATGCATCAAGAATATATTAAGAATTCTCGAAATGCTAAAAAAACAAACAATCCAAATAGAAAATGGGCAAGAGCTGAACTGGCCCTTCACCAAAGAAAAGGTACAGATGGTAAGTAAGCATGTGAAAGATTGCTTAGTAGCATTAGTCATTACGGAAATGCAAGTCAAACTACAACTTTACACCCACAAGGAAGGATATAATAAAGTAAGACAAATAATAACAAGCAAAGAGGTGGAGAATTTAGAACCCTCATGTATTGCTGGTGGAAATACATTGCTGCTTTGGAAAAGTTTGGCAGGTCTTTAAATAGTTTAACATAGAGCTACCCTATGACCCAGCATTTCCACTCCTAGGTATATACCCAAGAAAAACGAAAACGTATGTCCACGCAAAAACTTGTACACAAATGTTCATAGCAACATTACTCATAATAGCTAAAAAGTAGAAATAAACCACAAATGCGCGTTGCTGGCGAATAGATAAACAAAATGTAGTATATCCATAAAATGGAACATTAGTTGGCAGCAAAAGGAAATAAAGTACTCATATGTGTTACAACATGGAAGAAGTTTGAAATCATAATACTGAGTGAAGAAGCAAGTCACATATTGCATGGTTCTATTGATATGAAACACCTAGAACAGGAAAATCCATAGAAAGAGAAGAAATTAATTGTTTCCTAGGGCTGGGAGGAGGGGTGAATGGGCAGTGACTGCTTAATGGGAACAGGACTACCTCTTAGGTGATAAAATATCTTGGAAGTAGACAGAGGTGATTGTTGCACATGACTGTGAATGTACTAAATGCCACTGAATCTGACACTTTAAAATGGTTAATGGTTAATTTTATGTTATGTAAATTTTACCTTGATTTAAAAAAAAAAAAAAAAAAAACCTGAAATCTAGGGCCAATCATCTTAACTGCGCTCTCATGAGCACTCATAGTTCATTTACACTTTTTGTCTTCTGCTCCACTGGCTCTTACAATTTCCTGACCATGGATTAGCCTATCCACTGATGAAACCCTGGTGGTTCTTTGTCAATCTTTGTGAGACCCTTACCAATACCAGTTGCAGAAGTTGTTTCAAACTTTTACTGCCCTTCTAAGCTGTAACCATACCCTTCCTCCCAGATGGTGTTCATCTTATACATGCAGAGTAAGTAAAACTATCAATCATATGGTACTTAGGGGGAGCTCAATAATCCACTGAGTAGATGAATGAGCACTCTACTCTCCTACATGTCACTACCACCACTAGCAATATCTGTATCCTTTGCTCCCTTTCCTCTTGTTCTAAAAAGGAAGTATTTCTCAATACACCTCCTTCCCAAACTAGCCTGCCTGTCACCTTCCATGCTTCTTAATGCCCCCAGGAGGAGCCCAGATTCCTTATGGGACATTTCCAGCCTCAGTTTCCCTCATCTCCTGTCACAGGGATTGTTCTCCCTACACCCTCACCCATCACTGCCCTTTCTTCTACCTTGACTTGTATACTCAGAGTCAGCCTTTAATACCTACCTCAATGCCCATGAAGTCTTCCCCAATACCTTTAGCTAAATCCCTACCACAGGATTTGACATTGATTGGGAGGTTATTGGTAACAAGCAAAAACCATCAGGAAACTTCAGGAAGACAGACTCAGTGCAATAAGTTACTACATTTTCACTCTCACTCATGAGTGGATGGTGGAGTCTTCCAGAAGCTACACAGACTGAATGGAGATGCAGATATGAGAATCCAGCTATCTTTTATTAAATCAATCATTAAAGAGATTAGCACAAATGTAAAACAATGCTCATCTTCTCACTGATTTCTTTTGGAAAATATTGTTATTTTTCATAAAAATATGTTATTTGTATTAACATATATTGATCTTATTGCTATTTTTAAATGATTTAAATATTTTTGAAATTTTTTGATTTTAATTTCTAATAAGCATCAATACATATGATGCACATAAACAAAAGTTCTTTGGGGTCCTTAACAATTTAGTACAAAGTGGGTTCTGGACCAAAACTATTGAGAACCTCTCTATTCTAGGATTGCTAAGCAGAGCTGTGGGCCTGCATGAAGCTGAGTATTGCATATGTGCAATGGAGCTGGTTACTTGCTTTTCTTCAACAGCGTCTATTGGTTTTGGAACAGGAGGCGGAACAAGGAAAATGTACTTTTGAGTTGATCCACTACTGAGGTTTGGCAGAGTTACTATGGGCAGACTAGGTCAGGCTGTCTTGTTCTTCTAGATAAGGTGGATAAATCCTGTCATCTTAATAAATTATTCCTCACATTTTGCAAGAATTGGGAAGATTAAGAGGTTCCTTAACCCCGAATTTCCTTTCCTTCACAAATCCCTTTTGAATCATTTTAATCTGGTTAATTATGTACTTAGAGCAGTTTTTCCAGCTTCTTATGGTCTAGCTGTTATGTTCAGTGACATAAACAAATACCATCTATTCAATTTCATTGTTTGATCTGTCTCTGAGGATGTACTCTGAGGGGGTTACTTCAAGTAATGGAGTCTGTTAAATTATGTACCCAGTTGCTCTGACTGGATTATAAATTTCCATACAGCGTGGATATTCAATTAAGGATTCCTGAAGGAGATGGGCTGTTGATGATGATTATGACAACAGTGATGTTGATTCATTGATTCATTCAACAAATATGTTTTGAGCATTTAGAATGAGATGACACAGTCTAGACACTGAGGATTCAGCAGCAAACAAAAGGAGTGAAGATCCCTGTGCTCTTAGTGCTTAATAGTCCAGTGGGGGAGACTGACAAAGATAATGGAAATAGAAACTATGGTAGATAATAACAAATGCTAGAGGGAAAAAGGTAAACAAATCTTGGAGACGATATAAGAATCGGGGTTAAGTGTGTGAAATACTAGATAGGGTGACCAGAGAGGGTCTTACTGAAAAGGTGACATTTGAATAAAGACCTCAAGGAAGTGAGGGAACTACATGGTGACAGGAAAGTGATCTAGGCAGAAGGAGCCACAAATTCCCAAAGGCAGGAGAGTAAACTTGTGTACTGATGGGAAGCAAGGAGGCCAGTGTAGCCAGAGAAAAGGAGGAGGAGAAGAAGAAGGAGGAAGAAAAAGGTGGGGGCTAGGGGTTAAGTAGACAAAAGAAGAGGACGAGGGAGAGAAGGATGCCAGCAATAGACAAGGTGCACAAAAATTTGCTCATGCCAGCTCCTCCCCCTCATATTACCTGCTGTAGTTCTTTTTCCTTTTTAATTGAGATACAATTGACAGTCCTTACCCTGTTTTCTACACCTTGCAAAGCTCATTCTTTGCACCTAATGGAAGCAAGAAAATGGAAAACCCTAAATGATCAACAGTAGTGTTTAAATAAGTTATGGCATGCTATGTAACCTTTAAAATTCATAGCCCTGCAGAACATTTATGACTTAGCAAAATGCTTATACAACTAGATGACAAAAGGGATTCAAAGCTATGTAGCTAATTTTGTTTAAATGCATGTACATATACCTCTTCCCAGAGGATTATACCACAGTGTTAGAAGTGCTTACCTCCAAGTGGGGTGGCTCAGTGGGTTAAGCATCTGGCTCTTGATTCTGGTTTAGGTCATGATTTCACAGCTTGTGGGCTCAAGACCCATGTTGGGCTCTGCACTGACAGCATGGAGCCTGCTTATGATTCTCTTTCTCTCTCTCTCTCTCTCTCTCTCTCTCTCGCTCTCTCTCTCTCTGCCCCTCTCTCGCACATGTACGCTCTCTCTGTCAAAAATAAATAAACTTTAAAAAAATGTTTAGAAGTGCTTACCTCCAGGTGTTTGAATTATGAGCATTTTTCTTTTTATTATTTTCTAACTTTTCTGCAATAAACTTATATTGCTATCATAATCAGAAAATAACATTTCAAAATAAATTAAATGATTCAGTCCAGTATCAGCTGAATCAATAAAATGTTTCAACTCATAAATTTATTAGGTACCTTCAAGACATCAAGGGTGGTTTAAAATAGTCCAGTGTTAACCCTGCTAAGGTCTATATTACAATGTGAGTCTGGGGGTACCTGGGTAGCTCAGTTGGCTGAGTGTCCAACTGACACTCAGGTCATGATCTCATAGTCCATGAGTTCAAGCCCCACACCGGGCTCAGTGCTGTCAGCACAAGCCCACTTTGGATCCTCTGTCCCCCTCTCTTTTCCCCTTCTCTGCTTGTGTTCCCTCTCTCTCAAAAAATAAACATTAAAAAAATTTTAATTTTTATTTATTTTTTATTTTCTTAATGTTTATTTATTTTTAAGAGAGAGGCACAGAGCACTAGCAGGGGAGGGGCAGAGAGACAGAGACAGAGTCGCAGAATCCGAAGCAGGCTCCAGGCTATAAGCTGTCAGCACAGAGCCCAACGCAGGGCTCAAACTCATGGATTATGATATCATAACCTGAGCTGAAGTCAGATGCTTAACCGACTGAGCCACCCAGGTGCCCCTAAAAATTTTAAAAAAGAAAAACCAATGTGAATTTATAAGATATTACATTTGTTTGAAAATCATATAATTGGCTTTATACCATATGCTATTTGGTTTAAAATAGACTTAAATGAACAGATTTCTTAGACCCCCATATACTGTAATTAATATATTAACTTCCAAAATATTATCTTAAGTAGGTCTGTCTCCAAGACTGCATCACATTGAAAAAAACAAAACAAAACAAGAACTAGTAGCAAATCAAGACCCATAATGATAAATGACACCGTAAACTTTCATTATTATTATTTTTCACCAAAGAGCTTCTTCCAAAAGATTATATTGTTTGTTAATATAGTTGAATTTCTTTAATTATTTCAGCATATAGATTTGAGGTCATACTGAAATGATAAAGCAAAAACATAATTTTATGTTGTATAACCTTAGGCTTCTAACTTTGCAAAGCTCCAAAAAGAGAACATTACCAACACCATGAATTCTCTCCCTGTCATCACTCCCCATTCCTGCCCCATCTCCCTCCCCAAACGTAATCAATATCCTGACTTTTAACAACATAGATTAAATTTGTCCATGTTTGAATCTTATAAAAATATAATGGAACAATATACATTTATTTAGGTCTGGCTTCTTCCAGTCAACATTATGAGGCTCATCTATGCTGTTTTGCATAGCTATAACTCAGCTATTGGTACTGCCATATTGCATTCTCTTGTGTGAGTATTTAATGATTTAGTTATCCATTTAGTTACTTTTGATCGACATTTGGGTTTTTTCCAGACTGGACCTATTGTAATGAAGGCTGTTATGAACATTTCCACTCCACTGTGCTCAGATTGAAGCACATCTGCTATAGCGTGTTAATGTTTAGTTAGCTTCCTTAGTCTTAAACCCTGGCTGCACATTAGAATCACCCTGGTGCCTGGATGTCAGTTCCACAGAGCATTCTAATTTGAGCTTGGGTTAAGAACCACTAGGGTAGATGTTGAGATCCCCAGACAAAAGGAGGAGAGGAATCCAGTTCAAAGAATTCTGAATGGTTTCCAGAAACAGGACAATAAAATGCAATGTAAAAATTATGTTGTGTCCATATTGACATTGCTTTCCTTTTTTTTTTTCTTTTTACTTCAAGCTCCTAAACAAAAAGACTACATATACTGGCTTTATGATACTATAAATGGCTTCCAGATTATTTTGAAAATTCCCCAAATTCTCAAAGAAAACAACTTTAGACACGCTTTAAAGATATGTGTGCTATGATATGGCACACTTGGGTTGGGGGTTAGGGTATCAAAAATCTAGACAGACACTAGTTTGGTATCCCAGCTTCATAAATATTGAGACTTGAAAAGGCAAGAGTTAATTTTCCATGGTCCAGATCACAGACCAGAATTAAATGAGATCTGCTTAATAGTTATTGTTACAACTGAAAATTTGGTTGGTGCTATTTAATTCCCTGGTTTCTTGAAACTGTTTTTTGGATCCACGCCCAGAAGCTGTCTTGATGAATATATTTCAGAGAATGAAAAACAAAAACAAACAATGTGACTCTAGAATGTACAGCACAGATAGCATTGAAATATCACAAAGCTCTAAAAAATATGTTCTTCAAGTTCAGTTTCCAATATGCATTGATAGGTAGGAGAAAACAGAGGCCATGACATAACTCTTTTGTGATATGTGCAGATATGTGCAGAAACTTAATATTATTTATGTGCCATCAGGTAGTTGCTTTTAGTTTGTAGTGTAAACATTGTTTTAAGGTTGTACCTGACCTAGAATATCTCTTCAGCAGGCTCCCCTCCCACCTGACTTGACCAAGAAACATTTTTAAATTTTGATCATGTGTGAGGATTTATGAAAGTTTCTGGAAGCATAGAAAGACCTCATCCTTGTCTTCAAGAAACTTACAATGTAAGTGGGTAGAAAAGACCCATACTCATACAAAGAAAACTAAGATTTCAAGGTCAAGTTTGATGTGTCAGAAGAAGTCAACTGAGCTGATTGATCCGTAAAGGCTTCTCAGAGGCAGTAGCATAAAGAATCTTAAAGGATGATCAAATTTCTACTTGGCAGGCAGGAAGGAGCATGGCATTGCAGACAAGAGCAAAGGTGCAGGAAAAAAAAAAAGGGCAGATGTTCAGAGAACAATGAGAACAACCCTGTTGGAGTTTGACATTCTTCTAAAGCAGTAGTTATTAAAGATTTGCAATGATGACTAAGACTGGGTAGAAGATGATGTACCTAGACAACCCAACAGTTCCATACTCTTATGTCGAAGGTCTTGTTGCCAGCAAAGAATTGGAGACCATCAACTAGACAATCAAGATGGTAACAACTAGCAATTTGGTAGAAACAAAACAATGAAAAAAGAAAATCCTAAGCAAAATTCTCTAAGTATATAAATTAATACCCAATTAATAAGCAATTGAAATCCATGACCAACTTAAGACCACTCTTATGATGCTCTGTTAGTGGGGCACTGTTTTCAGTTAGTCAAGCAGGAAAGAGAACTCATTGTCAGTCCTTCCCTCCTCAACCTCTTTCCTGTGATCCATACAGCAGCAGGTGCTCTCAGCTCAGCCTCCAACTTACGCCAAGACAGTGGTTTCTCCCACCTTCTGCCTAGTCTCCTTGCTTTCTTTCTTAACCTCCACACTTCCCTTCCCACCCAAATCCCAACTCATTCTTTTCACTGCAGCTAGAATGTCATCTAAAAATCCTGAATCTGAGCAGTTCATTCCTCCACTTAAAATACTTCTATTATCTCCACTGTACACAAAATAACATGTAGACCCTGTAACATGACCACAAGACCTTGGCGGTCCTGCCCTGTCACCCCTCTAATGCCATCTTTCATCATGCTCCTTTTCCTTAGGTGATTGGGACCTTCTCTTCTCCTGGTTTCTCAAAATAGATCACTTTTCCCAGGCTCCACTTGGAATGCAATTTGTTTTTGTTATTTTCCTGACCAGCTCTTGGTATAGGTCAAAGCTTAAATAAAGGACATTTCTCCCCAAGAAGGCTGCTTTGACCAATCCTCTAATCTAAGTTTTGTTCCCTGTGTTATTCCTTCTCATAACCTTTAGTCCTTTATTTCATGGCATTTACCACAATTTGTAATTACACATATAATTTTTGTATTTAAGGTTTGAAACATCATGAAAATATGGAGCATGTATGTTTGGTTATCACTGTGTACTTAAGCCTAACAGCCTCAGACACCTAAGGTGTTCAATATGTATATCCACAATGCATGAAATCGGGGGATTTCAACTACTTCTCTGTGTGCTAGACTACAATATAGATTAAATATAATCTATATTCAATAATGTATATAATCAATAATCTCTACCACCAAATTTTAGTATTCATATATAAAAAAGGGAAGGGTAACATCCTTCAAGCATAGAAGAAAAATTTTGCATTGGTGATAGCTTATATGGTGAAGCTGACACTTTGACCTACAAAAGGCCCCACCCTTGAGATACAGTACATATGCATGTAGTGGGAAATATGAGGAAATCAAAACAAGGATACAGTGTTTATTGAGTGTAATGTGTCAGGCTGTCTTCCACATGTTTTACAGGCATTACCTATGATCTCACACTATCCTGAACTTAGGTATTATACTCCCCATTTACAAATTGGAAAAGTAAACTCTGAGAGATTATTTGCCCATAATCTCAGATCTGGTTGGCAGAAGAAATTGGTAGGGCAAGGTCTTTTTAAAAATCCACAATTATGCCCAGTGTAATCTCTATGAAATTAGAAAAATAGTGTGGAATTTCCACTTCTGTAGATATTTCCCCCTTTGTTTCAAATGGCATTTGCCAATTCTCATCTTATTTTTCTCAAGAACCATAAATGCATTTTGAATAATAAAAAATACCATTCAGGAATTTCTGAACCCAAAGTTTTGGCTGGAGAAACTTTAGGATATTTTTAAAAATCTAATTAAGATAAGTTTATAAATAGTATGTATCTGACCCAAATGATAAAAAATAGCCTTTGACCCACATACTTGGGAAAAGCATGTGGCTCCCTGGTATGTGCCAGCGAATCTGTGGGCTGGGTGAGCAAACATTTAAGCATGAGTAAGAGCAATAATGGTTCCTTTGGAGCTCCTAAATGCATTAGCATGTGCTAAAACCATAAATATTCAAGGAGATGCAGCGCTGGAAAAGACAGAAACCCAAGGTGACCTGGCACGAAGCAGGAGATGGACCGAGAACTTCAAAACTTCTTCAGACTAGGACATTCTGAGAATCCTGGAAAGGAGATAGTCTGCAAAAAAAAACCCAGGAGACCTGCCAGGTAATACTGACTTGAGGAATACAATTAAATTCCTTTCTTTACAAGTCTTAAACCAAAGTTGTAAATACCATAGACTATTTTACAGAGAAATGCTACATTCTTGTTAGATGGAAAGGTCTTCCTATAAGAATTAGGAGAAAGAGAACTACTATATGCAGTTTTATATATTTTGTTTATTCCCTATAACTCTGAAGGTGGAATTATTTCTCACTTGCAAATGAGGAAGCTGTGGTCTAGACAGTTTAATTAATTAACCCATAACCATACAACTTGTAACAGGACTGGGATTTGAACATAAATTTCTTGACTTCAGATAGATACCTCTTTCTCTGGTAGTCAACTGTTGAGCATGGCTAGAGGAAGATTGGTGGATTTATCATCTAATGGGGAAAACTACAGAATCACAAGATTCTGCAGTTAAAAGGTATATAATTTCAGCATTGTGTCATATTTACCTTTACATCCCTTACAGTGCTTAATGCCTCTGTACTCAATGTGTTGGTAGGATGATGGATGGATGGATGGATGGATGGATGGATGGATGGATTCCCTTATTCCTTGGCTGTTCTGATCCCTGTCTTTTCCATATTGAGAGACTATTTCCCAGAGGACAGCAGGCAAGTACCAATAGTATAATATTGTGTCTCTTCCTCTGGGCAAAAGCACAGAGGTAAAAGAGAAAACAATTTGTCACTAATTTTTTTTTTTTTTATTTTATTTTTTTCAACGTTTTTTATTTATTTTTGGGACAGAGAGAGAGACAGAGCATGAACGGGGGAGGGGCAGAGAGAGAGAGGGAGACACAGAATCGGAAACAGGCTCCAGGCTCCGAGCCATCAGCCCAGAGCCTGACGCGGGGCTCGAACTCACGGACCGCGAGATCGTGACCTGGCTGAAGTCGGACGCTTAACCGACTGCGCCACCCAGGCGCCCCTTGTCACTAATTTTTTAAACCACTTTTCTGGTAAGTTAAATACTTGTGTAGATTATCATAGTGGTTTCCATCCTGTGAAGAAAAGGAGCATCTCCATTTAATTTTAGGAGGTGAACTATACCTTTTTTGCAGCTGCTATGGTCCAGTGAATATAGAGAGTACTGCACCTCTTTATGTTAGGGTGTTCCACTTCCCTTTCTGGTCTCCTTTTTGCAAAGTAGTACACCTACCATTAGTCCAAAAGAGCTAGTTTTCCTCTCTCTAACTCAATGCCACAGATTTAATTCTTGCTAAAGTCAGTTTCAAGGTGCCCAACCAATTTTTAAGGTATCTAAAGCAGGCTTCACGTCACCGTTGAGGCTAAAGAACACTTCAATGAGATTCAGGCAGTATCATTTTTTCCTAGTCCTAGCATTGTGTAACACAGAGTGGGTACAAACAATGGGGAGAGGAAAGTAACTGAGTCCATGATTAGAAGAGCCCCATCTTCACAGTGGTCTTGGCTCCCTTGTGGTAAGTGGGGAAGGCATTCTTGTGAACTCTTGTGAACAGGCTGACATCATTAGGCTTGTGCAAACATGTGTCCCACTCTCTCTCTCTCTCTCTCTCTCTTTCAATTTCTCTCTCTGACTTCCACATCTCATTGCCATCCTTATTTCTCCCAGAAGACTTTGTTTCCTTGTTTGATATTTATGTTTGTTTTCTGTAGACTATTCTCCCTTGGCCAAGGAGAGTCTTATTTTACAATCTTTTCCAGGAGGGAGTTTTAAATTCTGTTCAGGAAGTGCTTGAGAATGGTAATAAATCTCATCTCCCAGTCTTTTTTTTTTCTTAAAAGTTTCCAAATATCAATTTGGGATTGTGTAATCAGTCACTCTTGTTAGTTACTAAGTAGAAACTGATATTCACAAGCAGTGTCGTAAATTCATCAAATGGCAAAGCCTGTGGTCAGGAGACATGAAAACTAATCATACCACTCTAAATAGCTCCAGCATCCCAGCTACTGTCTCCTGCTGGCTTCTGAGCAGGAGAAGCATGTGGCCATAGCTAAAGTTGGCAAGAGGGTGGGGGTGGTCAAGGCCTTTTCACCATCACATTCAGGGAAGGAACATGGTGACAAGAGGCAATTCCTTGCCTTAAGGAATATGGGAGAATGTGTGATTTTGAAGAATGTGGGAGACATTCTTTGAAAAGCTAAGTCATTTGTCCAATTCTAGGTGAAGATGGAGAATGGAATGTCTTGTGGAAAACTGAGAGGAATTCACTTTAGAAAATGGGAAAATTATTTAAAGTAGAAAATTACAATACAATTGTGTGTGGGGGCATGTTTCAAGGGGGGCAGGGAGAGAGAGAGAGAGAGAGAGAGAGACTCTAAATTCTCATTAACAACAAATACTCTTCAGAGCACCAAATATGACCTAACTTTAAAGTCAGAAGGAAGCTATTTCCCAATTTGTTCCAAATAGCCAATTATCAGATAGAGCTTTTCTCTAGGTCACCACCTTGGTGGAACAACTGCTACAGATGTGACCCACCTGTTGGGCCCCATCATGGGTGCACAGTCACTCCCAAAAGATAGATTTAAGTCCTAACCCCTGTACCTAGAAATGTGACCATATTTGGAAATAGGAATTTTGCAGACATAATTAAGGATTCTGAGCTGAGGTCATCCTGGATTGAGAGCGGGCCCCAAATCCAGTGACTGGTGTCCTTATAAGAGAAAGGAAAATGTTATTTAACACACAGACATGGGTAAGAAGAACTGTGAAGATGGAGACCAACACTGGAGTTAGGCCAGAAGCCAAAGAATGCTGAGGGTTGCCGGGAGCCACCAGAACCTGGAGGAGAGGTGTGGAACAGATACTTCCTCAGAGCCTTCAGAAAGAATGGCCCCTGCTGACACTTTTGGGGGTCTGGCCTCTAGAACTGTAAGAGAATAAATGTCTATTGTTTTAAGCCACCCAGTTTGTGTTCATTGGTGGCAGCAGCCCCAGGAAACTAACGCAGGCCCCAAACCTCAGGTCTGAGCATAGAACAGAATAAGAAATGATGTACGGAAAATACTATGTTGAGCTACTGCAGGAACCTGTTTTACCAGGATTTATATGATACTTAACTATGAATAATTTCTATATTAGACAGAAGGATAGGTCTAAATTCTAGCAATCTGGTCTGAAATCTCTATGACATTAAAGCAAGAGGCCAGAGGATGAATTCGGAATCCCTGAGTAGGTCCATTAGGGTTTTATTTGCAGGAAAGCCCTATAAGGCTCATGCAGACAGTGGTTGGATCCGTGGCACTGGTAGTCATCCTGCAGGGTGAATGCTTCAAGTGGGTGGAGACTGGGGGTCACTCCTTCACTTCCAGGACTATATCCAGGCTGGGGAAAGTACTTACACTAGAAGAGGAGGAGGGAGAAAGGGAGACCAGGCTTAGGCTGGAAAGGGGGACAATGTGGGAATGTAGCCCAGGTTTGCACCTTCTACTTTATTTTCTGGCCCTTCTCCTTGTGTCAGGTAGAGAGGGGGCAGAAGTAGACTGAATACAAGTCAAATGATTGGTTCGGAACCAGTGCAAGTGAGGCTATGAATGTAAGTTTCCGTTGGGGACTGATGGGCAGTGGGAGAGGGTGATTACCTCTCATGGCTTGATGGCTATCAGAACAGAGAAAGAAGTAGCCACCCACCAATGATGGCAGGGGTGGCCATTTTGAACATTAGTTCAGCAACAGAGGCATCCACGTCTAGAAGAAATATCACAACAGTGACCAGGAAAAAGCAGGGGCAAGAACAATGGTGTAAGTCACTTCGGAAAACTCTATGGAACCCTCAACTAAAAGAGACATTAGCTGCTTTTAGCTAATGAAAGCTGGAGCAAAAGGCCACAGTGAGCTCTCACCTCATACCCATTAGGATGTCTACTATAAACATACACAGACAGACACACAAAACAAAAAAGCAACCCCAAAAAACAAAGTAACAAGTGTTGGTGAGGATGTGGAGAAATTGGAACTCTTGTACAGTATTGGTGACATGTAAAATGATTCAGCCACCGTGGAAAACAGTATAGCACTTCCTCAAAAAATTAAGAATAGAATTACCATATAATCCAGCAACTGTACTTTTGGGTCTACACCCCAAGCGATGGAAAGCAGGGTTTCGAAGAGATATTTGTACACCTATGTTTATAGCAGCATTATTCACGATGACTGAAAGGCAGAAGCAACGCAAGTGTCCATTGCAAGATGTGAATGTATAAACAAATGTGATATATACATACCATGGAATATTATTAAGCCACGAAAAGGAAGGGAATTCTCACATATACTATAATGTGCATCAACCTTGAGGGCATTCTGCTAAATGAAGCAAGCTAGTCACAAAAAGATAAATATTTTATAGTTCTAGTCATTTGAGGTACATAGAATGGTCAAGTTCACAGAGACAGAAAGCAGAATGGTGCTTGCGAGGACCTGGGAAGAGTACAGAATGAGGAATTATAATTGAATGGGTACAGAGTCAGTTTTACAAGATGGAAAGAGTTCTGGGGATGGATGGTGATGACAGGTGCACAACAATGTAAACATACTTAATACCACTGAACTGCATGTTTAAAATCACTAAGACAGTAAATACAATATGTTGTCCGTATTTGACTACAATTAAAACAAAAGAAAAGCCATTACTTCCTTCCCACTTCTACCCTGAACGCCTACACACACTTCACAACCTTATCTCCACATCCCCTAGCCCATGTAAGGCTAGGATGACCTGAAGAAACACAGTTCACATTCCATGCTGCTGAGCGAAGCCTGAGGATATCTGTTCCTGTATGACTAAATCTATAAAATAAATTGCCCTTTAATGTTAGGGCCAGATGGGTATCATAAGCCATCTGGAAAATAAAAAACCTGGAACTCAATTTGACTCCCTGTCTCCTTTGTACCTATCACCTCTTGGCCAGGTCTTATTCTTTCTGTCTCCCTGGTATGTTTTAGATCTATCCCTTCCTCTCTATTCATGACTCTAGTTCAAGTCTTCCAGTTGTGTTTGCAACAGCCTCCTTATTCATCTCGCTGCCTCTAGTCTCACTCCTCCTAGACTCTTTCCCAGGGTTGCCAGAGGGATCCTACAAAATAGCAAGTCTGAGCATGTCCCCGCTCTGAGAATCTTCTAGCAGTTGTCAGATGGATCCAGGATGTGCTTCCCAAGGTTTGAAAGGTTGAGAGGTTCTCCCCACTCAGCCCCATTCTTGGGACCAACCTTGCTTCCTACCTTCTGCCAATTCCCAGTTCCTGACACTATCTTCCAAATGTTGCCCTCCAGCAATATTAATAATCTTCTGAACATGCTATCTCATGTCTATGTTTTTTCGCATGTTTTCCCTGGGTCTGAAAATACCCCTCTGACTTGCCAACCTGACAGACTCTAGTTAGCTTTCTAAACTGAGCTAAGACCAGAGACTTCTCTTATCTCTCCATTACACCTCCATCCCACCCTGAATAAATTTAACCTCTCCTCCCTCACCAGTACCTCTTTCATTTAAACATAATTCTATCTACATGTCACATGGCTTGAGAATTCTTACTTTTTTTATATGCTTCACTTCCCTACAGAACTAAGGTTTCTAAAGACTACTGCATACTCAGTATATGATAAATGTTTGCTAAATGAAATCTGTTAAAGAGTTCAGCCCATTAAATTATCACAATAAGATTTCAGACATAATTATAAAATTAGATCACAATTTTATTATAATTAGTGACCATAAATATTACTTTATTAAAATTAAGTGACCATAATTATAGAATTTCTTGTCAATCAAGGAATTTTTACATTTCAAGGAATTCCAGACCCCACCTAATCCTGTTTCTCAGCAAATTATATTGAAATATCAGGATTTGGGGCCTGGGCATCAGTATTTTTTAAAGCTCTCTAACTGGAGGAAAAGACTTCAAAACCACTGGTAGCCATATTTAAAAAACTCTGACCTGATGTATTCACCTATGAGTGGGCAGTAACTTCCTACATCCATCCCAGGAAGACAGACATCTCATTACTTTTTAGTTTATTTTTTTAACCTCTGGGGACACAATGCTAGAATCTCCCTCGCCCTATAAAATAGCATTCCTCTTTAAAATAAATAAATAAAATCAGGAGTTAAAAGAAACTGGTAGCTATCAGACTTTCTCAAATAAGAGATTGTTTTTATAATTTTAAAACAGTTCTGAAGTCCTTTTCTGAGCATCTGATCTTTTTATCCCCCGTGTGGAATGATGTTTTCTTGATTTGCTATCTGTTTGAAAAATAGTTTCAGCATTAGTTTCCTAAGAAGTGTGGGGTCATGACAGAATGAGCTGGCTAGCAGAGTTTATTTTTAGCTTCATGATTCTGATCCAAGCTCAGAAGCTAGTGGTAACACTCAAGTTCTTTTTCCTGACCTGACACTTTCTATGCTTGTGGGCAAATCATCCTTTGCAGGGAACATCCCACCTCTGAAATGATTGCTTGGCTGCAAATATTTCTTAGTTCCCAAGCCAAAGTGAAGCCTTTAACACCCCTAGATACAAAACTCTGAGAGGTCCTTTCAGCACTGTTGTGGTCTGTATAATGAACAAGGGCATCTGTAGGAGGCCATCTGGAAGGAACAATGATTAGGAAGATTCCCTTGGGAATGTTCTGAATCTGAAAAACTGCATGTAAATCCTAAATTCTGTCATTAATTTAAGAAAATATCACCTTTTTCCTACAAACTTAAATCATGTTTATTTAAAATTTCAGGCCCAAACTGGAATTCATCTGTCTTATACAATCATCTAAAAAACACGTGCCTGTAACAGAGCAGAAGCAAAGAGTATTCTCTGACTTCCCATTTGCCCTAAGATGCACCCTCACCCCTTTCTGGATGATCTTTCTTATATCCATCCTTTCCTCCATTTCTCCATTGCCCCCCCCCAACTGCCCCCAAATGTTATCTCCATCTCTCTACTGTTTCCTTCTCTTTGGCATGACCAGGACTCACCCTCCCAGCTACAGTAACAAGCTTAACTAGTTCTCTTTCTTGCTTTCTATGGCTGCTGTGCCAAATTAACCACAAACTTAGTGACTTCAAACCATACAGAGTTATTCTCTTATGGATTTAGGGGGTCAGAAGTCCAAAATGACTTTTTTTGAGTCTAACGTCAAGGTGTGGGTATAGCTGTGTTTCTTCTGGAAGCTCCACAGAGAATCTATTTCTTTTTCACTTCTACCTTCTGAAAGCTGCTAGCATTCTGTGGCTCATTGTCCCTTCTCCTTCTTCAAAGTTCATCATTCCTGTGTCTGCTTCTGTCATTCCACCTTCTTCTGCCTTTGACTCTCCTGTCTCCCTCTTATGAAGACCCTTGTGATTATATCGGGCACACCCAGATAATCAAGCATAATCTCCACATGTCAAAATTCTTAGCTTAATTAGATCAGCAAAGTCCTTTTTGACATATAAAACAAGACATTCACATTATTTTAGAGATTAGGATGTGAATGCCTGTGGCAGAAGGAGCATTAATCTGTCTACTTCATGCCCTAAAGCTTTCTAGCCAAGTACCATTTTTGATTACTTTCTCCGTTCACTGCTAAAACGGATGGAGTTGAATTGTACCCCTCACCCCTGCCAAATTCATGTCCACCTATGACCTGAGAATGTGACCTCTTTTGGAAATAGGGTCTTTGCAGATGTAATCAGTTCAAATAAGATGAAATCATACTACATGGGAGTGTGTCCTAAATCCAATATGAGTGACATCCTTATAAAAAGAGAAGATTTGGACACAGTGACAAAGGTAAGAAGGTAGATAATGTGACAATGAAGGTAGATACAGGAATGGTGAAGCTACAAGCCAAGGAATACTGAGGATTACTGGCAACTACCAGAAGCTAGAAAGAGCCAAAATGGGATTCTTTTCTAGAGGTTTCAGAGGAAGCATGGCCCTCCCAACAGCTTGATTTCAGACTTTTGGTCTCCAGAAGTGGGGGTGAATAAATTTCTGTTGTTTCAAACCTCCAGTTTGTGGCACTTTGTTACAGTGGCTCTAAGAAACTCACACAGATGGGTTGAAAAAGAGGCACCCTATTTTTTTCACGTGCCAAGCTGACATGTCAGCTGACCAATCCTTAAACACTTTCATTGTCCCATTTAAATGTACAAGGACCTTTGTAGATGATTGGCTCTGTGCCAGGGGCCTCTTCACTTGAGGACCACCGACTGTTTTCTAGCACACAGGGAGTTAAAAGCATCTAGGTCAGGGGTCAGCAAAGAATTTCTGTAAAGGGACAGATAGTAAATATTTTAGGCTTTGTATACCAAGAAGCAAAATCAAGAATGTTACATAGACACTTGTATTTAAGAAAGAAATTCCCACACTTTTTTTACTGACAAAATTCAAAACATAATCATAATAATTTGGTTCATTTTTTGTAATAAGTCTATAATGTAATTTTTTGCATAGGTCTATAACAAGAAGAAAAAAAATCCTTTTGGGGTGATAACATTTCACTTAATTGGGGCTCAAATGTAATTAGCGCATCATCATTGCTAATGCTCAGCTGTTAATATGGGCCTGTAATGAGATTTTACCTCACTGAGTATTTCAATTCAAAAATGAATATCACATCTTTGGAAATGTCTTTTCACACAGGAAAGTACTGCCAAATACTGATATCAATTCATGAGCATATAATTTTAATTGAGCATATTGATTGCTTGGAAGGCATTTATAGAGTTCTATTAAATTTTTCTATTGATATTTGTCTTTTAGCATATCATTACTTTGCAGATTAATCACTTTCAATTGAAGGTTAGATGGAAACTCCTCTATTGCTCAGTTAAATGGATTTTAAAATATGGAAATCTTTTTTGCACTTGCATTTGGGTCCAAAAACTGCTGCTGGAACCAAAGTTTGAACTCAGAAAACATATCCACTGCAAATTTGCATGGAAATGGAGATCTCACTTCTTGCTTTATCTTTTGACACCACTGTAAGAGTATAAGGCTGAGACTCAATGTAAGTTGTCAAAATGACTTACAGCAGTGTAAGTTTTCTCATATGAGTGTTGTTTAGCCTTATGATGTTAGTTTGAATTCATTAAGAGGCACCAAGAATGTAGCAGAAACCAATTTTCAGAGCCCCTCAGTGTTCCATAGTAGAGGCTAAAGGCAGTTATTATTGCAAAAAATTTCAATCTTAGCCCTGAGCTCAAAAACTCACAATAAAATTTTACCACTGCCATTTAACTGCTGTGTGGCACAAGTCAAGATGTTCAGTTTCTTTTTCTGGCAAAAATTCATGGACCCAACTATAGTTACATCCATGGGAGCAAATGAGTTCACCAACGGAGCTACTGGATTGAGCTACACATGATAGATTCAGATATTTTTGGCAAAGTACCTGCTAATGAATAACACAATAAATAACCACAGGCTTTAAACACTTTACATTCATTACGTTTCACTGAAAGGCTAAAAGTCTCAACCAGTTTATTTTCTCTGGACACATTTCTTTGTCTGCTGCAATCAATCAGGATTTTGTTAACTCACCATTGGTAAACAGCTTCTCTTGCTTGGCTAACAAGTGGGTCACTCGGGTTCTTAGGGCACAGGCTCGTTTTTATTGTTTTATTTTTGGAAGAAATTCTTCTGCAATGAGACATTGTTTTACATTTTTCTAATTTTTCTAACCATTGCTTTTCTGTGAGCTAGGAATATTGTGATGATTAATATGGCTGACATATGTTGTATTCTTTTAGCATAACTACCTCATTGCACAATAAGTAGAATGCTTTGCCATCTAATTCTAACAAAATAATCCATACTCCATCATGTCTTTTACTCATGACCCTGAGATCTAGACCTGAGTCGAGATCAAGAATCAGACACTTAACCAACTGAGCCACCCAGGCATCCCCTCCATTGTGTCTTAAGAGTATGATTCAAAGCCCACTTTTCCTTTCTTGTTTTGACTTAATAGATATTTACTGTCAATGTAAATAAATAAATGAGGGGAAGAGAAAGAAAGAAGGAAGGAAAGGAGAAAAGGAAGGAAGAAACAAACAAAAGAAAAGAAGAACGGAAGGTAGGTGGGAGGGAGGAAGGAAGGGAAAAAGGGAGGGATGTTATCACGTGACATTTGAAATGCTGTTGAATTAAAACTACATCACTGCAATTTGCAGTATCCCAAGCGTTAGTCCAAAGTGATGAGAGTGCCATATACAGTCTTACAGGGCAACTACTCAATACTGCCATTTTAAAAACAAATGAGTATGGCTAAGTTCCAAGAAAACATTATTTGTGACAGTGAAATTTGAATTTCATGTAATTTTCATGTGTCATGAAATATTCTTTTTTTTATTTCCCAATCATATAGAAATACAGAAATCATTCAGCCTGTGGACCATGTGAAAACAGATGGCATGCAAGATACGGCAGGTCAGTTATAGTCTGCTGACTCCTCTGTAGGTTCTTAGGTTATTTCCAAAGTTCATCCTGCTCAATGTCATAAGATGTCCTTGAAAGAGTAGTCCTCTTAGTCACTTCCTTTGCACAGGACACCTGTATACTACTGTTTACTTGAATATTTCCAAGGAAGGGCTATGAAATTTATTTTAAAACTACACTTTGTTTTTTACCATTTTGTCAATTTTTTCTTTTGTGAAATTTATTCTTACTTTATTTTCTTTCTGTTCGCTAATTGTTTACTTTTTTAAAAAAGTGACAGAAAGCACAGAGTTGGAGGCCATAGTGTACTACATTACCTGGGATTCACACAAAGGAGGTTTGCTTTTTGACCTATTCATGTCCTAAAATATATATCCCATGACAGTCCGAGAAGGTTCCCAGTTCCAACATGCAAAGAATTTTGAAGTCATCACTTTCATCCTCACAACAAGATAAAAACTGAACAAACTGAAAATCAATGACTTCTTAGATTCCATCAGAAAACTGAGGTCACAAAGTACCACCCCAATGCTAGAGAGACAGGAGAATAGAGAACCAAGGTTGAGATTAGCTTACTGGGAGCAGAAGCCACTGGTGCTAGTAACTGGTAGGAACCTTTAAACCATAATTGATGTACTCCTGGAGGTGAGTGTGAACTAATTTCAGACATAAAACCCCCAAGGGCTCAGTCTTAGGGAAGTTCCCCACTTTTATGGGTTTTATCTCTAGAAGCCCATCACACTTTCAAGGTAAAGATTGGAGAAAAATTTATCTATCCTTCAGGCTCAGGGAGGGAAAAAGTAAACATTTTGAACTATATCCAGATTTTTTCCATAAGAAAGGCCAGCCATCAAGGAAACTACCAGAGGCTTAGCCAGCCTGGTGGGAGGACAATTAGAAAACTCCAGTCCCCTCTAGCCTTCCTATCTCATATAAGAGGAGAAAAAAGGCTAAGAAATGTTTCAGAAGGTCATAACCTAGAAACTCAAACCACCAAAAAAATTGAGATTTAATATAAGATTATAAAATATTCCTGCTCTCTGTCCTACCACCACATCAACTGGGCTCTAGTATAATAAAAGTAGATTACAACTGAGAGAAACATAAGACACGAATTCTGTTTTTTATGAAAAAATTCTTAGGGAAACCCAAAGACAACAAGGGGAACAAAGAAACAAGCTTCTGGAAACTATAGCTACAGAGAGCTAAACACAGACAGGATCCTAGCCAAATTAACATAAAAACTCATTCTAAAAGCCTGATTATTTCACTTCCTATTAACAGACATACCATGTCTGTTAACATACCAAAATTACAAGGCACACTAAAAGGCCAGAAGAAAACAGTATAGGAAGACAAAATAAGCATCAGAGCCTGAATTAAAGATGACACAGATTTTGGAATTTAAAGATAGGGGGTTTAATTATGATTAATATGTCAAGGATTCTAATGGAAAAAGTAGACAACATCCAGGAACAGAGGGGTAATGTAAACAGAGAAATGAAAATTGTAATAAAGTAAAAAAAAAAACCACCTTATCTATAGAGGAAAAAAGATAAGAATTATATAGGATATCTCTTCAGAAACTATACAAGCAAAGAGACAGTGTAGTGAAATATTTAATGTTTATTTATTTATTTTTGAGAGAGAGAGAGAGAAAGAGAAAGAGAGCATGAGAACACAAGTGGTGGATGGGCAGAGAGAGAGGGAGACACAGAATGCAAACAGTCTCATGCTCTGAGCTGTCAGCATAGAGACTGACATGGGGCTTAGACTCACAAACCACAAGATCATGACCCCAGTCAGATACTCAACCAGCTGAACCACCCAGGAGCCCGTTTTGTAATGAAATATTTAAAGTGTTGAAAGGACAAAAAGCACCAAAGGAGAATTCTGTATCCAGTAAAATTATATTTCAAAACTGAAGAAAAAATAAAGACTTTCTGGGGTGCCTGGGTGGCTCAGTTGGTTGAGCATCTGACTCTTGATTTCTGTACAAGTCATGAACTCATGGTTCATGAGATTGAGCCCCGCATCAGGCTCCATGCTGACAGCACAGAGTCTGCCTGGGATTTTCTCTCTCTCTCTCTCTCTCTCTCTCTCTCTCTCCCCTCCCCCCTTCAAAATAAATACATAAACATTTAAAAAAAGAGATGTTAGGCATGGAGGTGTTACTCTTCCCAAAGGCATCTGAATTTTACAATACCTCCCATTCTAAAAAAAAAAACAAGAAATAGTTTGTCAGACAAAAATGGAGGGACTTTATCACTAGTAGACCTGCCTTGCAAGAAATTTGAAAAGAGGGTCTTTTGAGGGCACCTGGGTGGCTCAGTGGTTAAACATCTGACTTTAGCTCAGGTCATGATCTCACCATTCATGAGTTCAAGTCCCACATCGGGTGAGCTCAAGCCCCACTGCAGGTGAGTACAGGCCAAGCTTTGGGTGATCCCCCCCCCTTTCTCTCTCCCTCTCTCTCTCTACCTTTCATGGGATTCTTTCTTTCCCTCTCCCTCTCTTTGCCCCTTGTTCATTTGCACCCTCTCTGTCTCTCTCAAAAGAAAGTCTTCAGAAAAAAGGAATATGATATAGATTATAGATCAGAATTCAGATCTATATTAAAAAAATAAGAGTATTTGAGTAGGAATAAAGGAAGGTAAAATAAAGTCTTTTATTTTTCTCATTCCTAATCAATCTAATAGATAACCATTTGTTTAAAGTGATAACAGCAGCAATATATTGAGTGATCATAGCACATGGATAAGTGAGGTAGATGACATCAATGTTAGAAGGGATGGGAGGGAGGAATTGGGAACACTGTTATAAGGTATCTGCACTACCTGTGAAGCAGTATAGTGTTATTTGAAAGTGGACTTTGATTAGTTATAAATGTGTAATGCAAACAAAGGGGAAACCACTACAGCTTTTTAAAATAGAAAAGTATAATTAATAAGCTGAGAGAAGAAAGTGGAATATGCCAACTGCTGAATTAAAATCACAGAAGGCAGGGGCGCCTGGGTGGCTCAGTCGGTTGAGCAGCCGACTTCGGCTCAGGTCATGATCTCACAGTCCATGGGTTCGAGCCCCGCATCGGGCTCTGTGCTGACAGCTCAGAGCCTGGAGCCTGTTTCAGATTCTGTGTCTCCCTCTCTCTGACCCTCCCCCATTCATGCTCTGTCTCTCTCTGTCTCAAAAATAAATAAAACGTTAAAAAAAAAATTAAAAAAAAATAAAATCACAGAAGGCAGAAAAGGGGGGAAGATTGAAAAGACGCAAAGTGCAGTGAATAGAAAAAAGTTACGAACATGGTAGATATTAATCCAACTATATCAATACTTACATGATATGTGAATAGTCTCGATATACCAATTAAAACTCACAGATTGTCAGAGGAGGTCCCAAAACAAGATTCAACTATATAAGAACTATATAAGAAATCCACTATATCCAACTACATAAGAAATTCACCTGAAATATAAAGATACAGATAGATTAAAATCAAAAGGATGAAGAAAGATATATCATGCTAATACTAATCAAAAGAAAGCTGGAATAATTATATTAATTTCATACAAAGCAGACTTTTCAAACAGGGAAAATTCAGAGAGATAAAAGAGAGTCATTATACAATGACAAAGGGGTCAGTTCTGTAAGAAGACATAACAATCACTAACTTGTCTATTCCCAACAACAGAGAATGAAAATACTTGATGGAAAAACTTTTAGAACTTCAAGGAGAAAGAGAAAAATCCATTATTATAGTGGAGACTTCAACACCTGTCAGTGATTGACAGATCCAGGATATATAGTTAAGGATACAGCTGAACTAAACAGTAGCATCAATCAACTAGATCTAACTGATATGTATGGAGTACTTCATCCAAAAGTAGTTGAATAAACATGTTTCTCAAGTTCACACAGAACATTCACCACCCCAGACCACATTCTGGGCCATAAAACACATCTTAACAAATTTAGAAGAACAGAAATCATACAAAGTATGCTGTCAGGCCACACTGGAATTGAACTGGAAATCAATAACCAAAAGATAGCTGGAAAAATCCCCAAATATTTGGAGATTAAACAACATACTTCTAAATAACACATCAGAGAAGGAATCTTGAGAGAAATTTAAAAGTAGTTTGGACTAAATGAAAATACATCCTATCAAAATGTGTGGGAGGCAGTGAAAGCATTACTTAGAGTAAAACTTATAGCATTGAATGCATTTATTAGAAAAGGGGAAAGATCTTGGGGTGTCTGGGTGCTCAGTCGGTTGAGCATCCAACTCTTAGTTTCCACTCAGGTCATGATCTCATGGTCATGAGATCAAGCCCCTGCATTGGGTTCTGTGCTGAGCCTGGAGCCTGCTTCGGATTCTGTGTCTCCCCCCCTCCCTGCCCCTCCCCTGCTCACGTACATGCTCTCTCTCTCAAAATAAATAAACTTTAAAAAAATAGAAAAGGAGAAAGATCTCAAATTAGTAGCCTAAACTTTCACCTTAGGATAATAGAGGAGGAGGTATAAATGGAGGCTGAAGCAAGCAGAAGAAAAGAAATAACAAAAAATGAGAATAGATATCAATAAAATAAAAGATAGGAAATTATTGGAGGAAATCAACAGAGAGATCAAAAGATGGTTCTTTGAAAGATCAATAAAGGTAATAGACCCCTAGCTACGCTATCCAAGAAAAAAAAGAAGGCACAAATGGCTAATATCTTAAATGAAAAAGAGGTAACCGCTACTGATTCCATGATCATCAAAAGGATAATAAAAAATATCATGAATGACTCTATGCCCCCAAATTTCATAACTTAGGTGAAATAGACCAATTCTATAAAAGACACACACTCTGGGGCACCTGGGTGGCTTAGTTAGTAAGCGTTTGACTTTGGCTCAGGTCATGATCTCCCGGTCCGTAGTTCGAGCCCCATGTCAGGCTCTGTGCTGACAGCTCAGAGCCTGGAGCCTGCTTCAGATTCTGTGTCTCCCTCTCTCTCTGCCCCTCACCTGCTCCCACTCTGTCTCTCTCTCTCTCTCATAAATAAATGAACATTTTAAAAAACTTAAAAAAATAAAACACACACTACTAAAACCCACACAAGGAAAAATAGATTATCTTGACAGGCTTATATTTACTAAATAAATATAATCAAGATTTAATAAGCTTCCAAAAAGAAAGCATTAGGCCCAAATGGTTTCACTGATGAATTCTACCAAACATTTAAAGGAAAAAATGATGCTAATGTCCTATAATCTTTTCCTGAAAATAAAAGCAGAGGGAAAACTTCCTCATTCTAGGAGGCCAGCATTGACAAAACAAGAGAAAGACATTATAAGAAAGGAAAACGGGAGACCAGTATCTTCCATTTACATAGACACAAAATCCTCAATAAAATGTTAGCAAATCAAATCCAGCAATGTGTAAAAAGAATTATATACCCATAACCAAGAGGGATTTAGTGCAAGTATGCAAGACTGCTTCAATATTCAAAAATCTATTAGTGTAATCCATCACAACAGGCTAAAGAAGAAAAATCATACGATCTTAACAACAGATGCAGAGAAAGCATTTGGCAAAACCTAACACCCATTCACAAAAAATAAAAAATCCTCTCTGCAAACTACGAATCCAGGGAGACTTCATCAACTTGATAAAGGACATTTGTAAAACAAGCAAAAAATAAAAAATAAAAGCCTACAGCTAATATCATAAAATTTTCACCATTTTTAGTGGTGAAAAACGGGACGCTTTCTGAAATCCTACTGTAGCTTATTATGAAGAGGCCTGGTAGGTGAAGACACCAGGCACGATAGCCTTCCCTGGAATACCTTCATGGGCTTACTTACAAAACAAAATACCTTTGTGTATACTGTCATTTCCTAGAGTGGGATCAATAGCCCCTCAGTAAATAAGTTCCTACTCTCATCTCTCAAATCATTTCTTTGGACACTCCAAGCAGAGATCCCTTCTTAAGTAATCTTTTCACCTACCTGTGATATGACACACCCCCTCCTCCCAAACCTTCAGCCTTCAAAGTCCACACTTCCCAAGATGCCCTCTTTACCAGTTTCCCTATTTCACTTACGCTCATTCCCAAGATACAATCTTATTATGTGTCTCCTCTACCTAAAAACATAATCTGCCTGATTTTGAACAAAAACAACTCAAAAGCAGGATATTTGCTCATCCTTCCCTATCCTCGCCTCACAGTGCAGCATTGTAGAGCCCATAGTAACGATGAAGACAATGATATAGGAGCACACTCAGAACAGGTCTGTTTTGTTGAATTTTTGCTGGTTCTGCTACAACACTAACTGTTGATCAATTAATAGTTTGTGATCCCATCTTTAGCGGGACCAAGTATTTAGAATATAAGCATCTTGTGACACTGAATGGTACATTCATGTTGTCAGAGGGAAGTCACGCACCAGCCCAGAGCTACTCAGAGTTAATAGTGAAATACTTGGAGCCAAAATAGTCCCTGCAAATAGCATTTTTGTTTTCATATTCTGTTGCTTTTTTTCCTGCTTTTTATATTGTTGCTTTTTTTTTTTTTTTTTTTTTTTTTTTTGCAAATCCAGATGATGCTACAAATCTTAAATTTTTAGTCCTTTGTTTAGATGTGATTTTTCAAAACCATGGCTGTCTAGTTAACACTGGCTGGCTGCAGGGAGTTTCCAATTTCCATAAATGCAAATTAATAGAGTCAGCTAAGGAAACAAACTTGAAAGCCTGATGTTGCTGAAACCCCAAGGATAAGCCATCAGCTGGTTGAGAATCAATGAGAACAAATTAGCTTTACATGGTTCATAAACAGGAGCTTCTTAAATTTAGCTTCAATATACACTCCACATAATAAATGGCAAGAAAAGTAAAACAGAACCACAGCAATGACAGCAATATATGCAGTAGAGAAGACCCTCAAAGAGATAATACATGTTTGTACAAGTTGTACACTTCACAGCTTTGAGGTTTACCATTCACACTATAGTCCACATAAATCATGCCTCCTAGAATTGTGCAGTGTACAAGTTGTGCAACCATAAGCAACAACCTGAAAACATTCAGATGCTAGTATAGAATAGCCAATGAATGAATAAAGAGTACAAATTTATGTCTGAAGTTATAAGGTTTATAATTTTGGATTTACTTAAAAGAAAAAAAATCAATAAATTGGGCTTCATCAATATCAAAACTTTTGCTGTTAAAAGACACTGTTAAAAGAACAAAAAGACAAGCTATGGACTGGGAAAAAATATTCCCAACTCATATATCCAGCAAAGGTCTTGTATCCAAAATATCATATATTTAAGTACACGAAAAGATGCTCAACAATGCTAGACTTTAGGGAAATGCAGATTAAAACCGCAATGAGATACTACTACACACCTAATGAAATTATTTTTTTAATGTTTATTTAATTTTGAGGGAGAGAGAGAGAGAGACAGAGTGTGAGCAGGGGAAGGGCAGAGAGAGAGAGAGGGAGACACAGAATCCAAAGCAGGCTCCAGGCTCTGAGCTGTCAGCACAGGGCCCGACATGGGGCTCGAACTCACAAACCATGAAATCATGACCTGAGCCAAAGTCGGACACTCAACTACTGGGCCACCCAAGCACTCCTGAAATACATATTTTTTAAAGACAATACCTAATACTTGCAAGGACTAAGAGTGACTGCAACGTGCATGCATTGCTGGTGGGAATGCAAAATGTTACATCCACTTTGGAAAATAGTTTGGCAGTTTCCTGTAAAGTTAAAACCAGACGCTTATCATGTGACCCATTAATCCCACTCCTAGGTATTTACTCTAGAGAGGTGAAAACTTATGTTTATATAAAAACATGTACACAAATGTTTATAGCAGCTCTAGTCATAACTGACAAAAACAGAACAACACAAATGTCCTTCAGGAAATGAATGGTAAAACAAACCCTGGTATATCGATACAGTGAAACACTAAGAAAATGATGTGTTGTAAAGGTATTATGCTGAATGAAAGAAATCAGTCTCAGAAAGTTAACGACAATAAATGTCCATTTATATGATATTAAAGATGGAGGTAGGTGGTTGTCAGGCCTCAGCGATGGGGGAGGGGGTGACAACATGAGGGAATTCTGGGAGGTGATGGAACCGTTCTCTTTTTTTCTGAAGTTTATTTATTTATTTTGGGACAGACAGCGAGTGTGAGTGGGGGAGGGGCAGACAGAGAGGGAGAGAGGGAGAATCCCAAGCAGGTTCTAGGAAGTTAGTAGTGCGCAGAGCCCCACGTGGGGCTCCAACTCAAGAAATGTGAGATCATGACCTGGGTCGAAACCAAGAGTGGGATGCTTAACTGACTAAGCCACCCACGTGCCCCAGTGACTGAGCTGTTCTGTATTAGGATTGGGGTGGTGCTTACACGAGTCTATACATTCATTAAAACTCACAGCACTATGCACCAAAAAAAGTTATCTTTATAGAATGTTAATTAAACAACAAAAGGCATTTAAAAAAAAAATCCTAGATCTGTCCTCATCTCATTTCCCGCCTCCACACTAATTTCTGTCATTTTCACATCTCCTGGCCAACTGCAATGACTCCTTACCAGATTTCCTCCCAATTACAATCTTCAAATTTGTGTTTCTAATTAACTTATTATGAAATATTGCTGTTGTACAAAATGTTATAAAGAAAAAAAATCAGCCAGATCTAAAAGCTGTACCCTCCTTAGATTACGCATGTACACCACTCCCTATGGTATTGCTAATACTGAGACCCAATGTGAAATTAAAATAAGCAGCCAAGGGGAGCCTGAGTGGCTCAGTTAGTTGAGTGACCAACTCTTAGTTTCAGCTCTGGTCATGATTTTGCCATTTGTGGGTTCAAGCCCCAGGTCGGGCTCTGCACTGCCAGCACAGAGCTTGCTTGGGATTCTCTCTCCCCTCTCTCTCTGCTCCTCCCCCTCCACACACACACACACACACACACACACACACTCTAAATAAATAAATAAACATTAAAAAATAATAATAAAATAAAATAAGCAGCAGAAATAATATGGGTTTGTAGTATGTTACACATTTACCCCATAGTTCAAACAAAAGCAATGAAAACTTGACTGTAGTGCTGGAAATAGGTTTTTTTTCTCTTATACCCAGCCCATTTTGCTCACTTGTGGTTCATTTCTGTTTCTCCTGCCCTAAATGCTGTGCCCACTGCCCCCAGCAGGTGCTAACCTAGTCCTAGTTGAATTGAATTTCTAGCTGTTTCAAGTCAGTACCTTCTTTATCCTGTTGCCTTTGTCATGTGGACCTGGAACAAAAGTCAGTGAAAGAATGAACACCCCAGGCCTGGCATGACAACACTAATGCCTGGAAGAGTGCAACAACCTCCCAGAGACAGCAACTATTAACAATTAATTGTCTATTTAGGAAACATGAGCCAGAAGATGGAAGAAATAGAACTTCCCAAAGGGATGCCTAAAAAAAAAAAAAAAAAAAGCACTGGCATTAAAAAGTGAACAAAAAGTAAAACAAAAGAATTTTATCTCAATGTTATTGCAGGTGTTTCTGGATGGATTGGATGAATCTGAAGCAAATGATTTCCAAATAACAAAACAACGTTTTAAAATATGCATTGGTAGAATTTAGCAGGTAATCAGAGCTGCAGAAAACTACCTTTATGTGGGAATAATTAGGATACCCTAGCTATTCAGAGGAGCCACACTTATTGCTAATAACTGATGCTCAGGTGGTGTGATCATTCTATCACCCAAAACTAATTAAGGGTCTTAAAAAGGAGGAGAGAACCCACACAGGGCAACAGAAATGGCTGAACAGATGGGGTGGCTCAAGGGCTCAGTGAAACAGGAAGGCTTCAACACAATTAGCCTGAAAGGCCGGTGAACAATTAGCCTGAAAAGGCCGGTGATTCAGGCGGGCACACAGGCCTCCAGGCCCCCTGACAGGAGTGCTAAGAATATAAGGAGCAAAGAGATGAACTGACAGCTACTGAGCACTTCCTGTGTTACAAGCACAGTACCTGATAGGAGCCTCCCAATCACCCCTGTGTGCAGAAGAAGGAATTGAGGCTTATGGAGGCTTTGTCATTGCTCAAGGTCACACGGCTCAGACAGTTATGGAGATGGCCTTTAAACCCAAGCACTCTGACTCCTTAGTCCATTACCTGCTGTCTCCAGTATGCAAAACCAAGCTTCAGTAACTCTTTTACCATCTTTGATAACCAGTTTCACAAACACAAGTCTTGGCCTGTGTTCAGAAAATTTCTTCTTTTGTTTTTTGTTTTTTGAGAGGGCAGAGGGACAGAGAGATTCCCACACAGGCTCCACCCTCAAGCAGAGTCCCATGCAGGGCCCTATCTCACCACCTGAGCTGAAACCAAGAGTCATGAACTGAGCTGAAACCAAGAGTCAGGTGCTTAAATGACTAAGGCGCCCTGGTGCCCCTGTTCAGAAAATTTCTACTTGCAACCCTCTCTCTCGACCCCAAATCAGAATTTCTTGTTCTCAGAACTCTGGTCTTTGAGCTGGGATAATATGAAAAATAAATTTTAAAATGAATAATTGGTTAACATACTAATATGTTTTCCCTTGATCTTGACAATGTGTTTAAAACTATCAGAAAAATAGAATGTTATAATAAAGACATAGATAGCTCTCGTTTCACTCATGGAGACCAGACCCTGGAGGAGAAGTTTTGGGCCCAGAACATGATTTTTAGTCATTCATCCCCATAAAGCCAGAAAATAGAAGAAATAGAACTTCCCAATGGGATGCTAATAAAAATGCACTGGAATTAAAGATGAAAAAAAATAATTTTTTTTGGACTGTGTTAGGGTTGCTAGTTTCTTTTAGGTTGCAAGAAGCAGAGACCCAATCAAGTTGTCTTAAGTAATGGGGGTTTATTTTAAGGGTGGATGTGGAAGTAGAAAGCATAGGATTTTCAGCTTTTGGACTAGACCACATGGAAAAAGAGGAACCACAACAGAGCCAGGCTGTTTTATATTGGTATATATTTATATATTATATATACATTTTATTTTATATATATAATAAAAGTATATTAATATATTATATATTAATAAAAGATGTATTCAGAAAAACTGAATGCCCATACAGCAAAAAGAAAAAAAAACCAACATAAATCTCAACTTCACTTCAGATCATACACAAAAATTAATTGAAAATGTATCACAGAAGCCTAAAAGCTAAATTGTATAGATTTAATCACCTAAATTGTGATTTGGGGGCAAAGACTTCATAGATAAGGCACAATGATAAACCATATTCACTGGTTGTCACAAATGAACCATATTTACATTAATAAGAGGGAAAGTGGGTTGAGTGTATGTGAACTTTTTGCGTTATTTTCACAATTTCATTTATAAACCTAAAATTTTTCCAACTGAGAAGTTTATTACAAAAAATCATTAACCATAAAATTAAAAATAGCTAAGTTGGTAAATTGAAAACTTTTGCTCATTAAAAGACACCATTAGGAAACTGAAAAGACAAGCTATAAACTGGGTAAAATATTTGCACATCACATATCTGACAAAGGAATTGTATATAGCATATATAAAGAACTCTTCAAAACTCAGTAATATGACAACTCCAATTTTAAAAGATTTAAATAGAGATCTCACTAGAGAAAATGTAAGATGGCTTAGAAGGACATGAAAATATACTTAACATTAATTACTAGGAAAATGAGATACCATTACACACCTATTAGAATGGCTGAAATTTGAAAACAGGCAATTCTATGAGTATAGAGGATGCAAACCAGTTGGAGCTCTCATTGCTAGTAGGAATGCAAAATGGTACAACACTTTGAAAAAGAGATTAGCAATTTCTTAAACTTACACTCACCATAAGACCCAGTAATCCTCCCACGATGTCTACCCAAGAGAAATAAAAATGTTACATCCTCTACTCAATGGTTCACAATCGTCTGAAACTGGAAACAACTCAAATGCCTATACCAATCTAGCAGTGCTCCACAATAAAAGGAGTGAAATACTGATGCACAAAATACAAATGAATCTCAGAGGTGAAGGAAGCCAGATGCAAGGACAACACACTGCACGATTCCATTTATCTGACATTCTGGAAAATGCAAAACTATAGCTCGCCAAAGACCAAGAGTAGAGGGAAAGTATTGACTACAAAGGCAAGAGGAACTTTTTGGGGTGGTGGACTCTATGTCTTGGTTGCAGTAGTTATTGAATGACTTTACACATTTGACAAAACTAACCAAAGTGTGTACCTGAACATGGAAAATCTTATTGTATGTAAATCATACCTCAAAGTATTTTGAGCTATTTGATTAAAAGAAAACTAGAAATATATCTTCTATGTTATATATTCCTTCTCTTTTTCATTTAACATCAGAGCACTAAATGAGCTATAAAAACATGACTTTAACAACTACATAAAATTTCATTGTGTAGGTATATTGTAACACAATTATTCTCCCACCACTGGACACTCTTCATTTCCAATTTCCTTGTGTATGTTGTTGCATGAACACCTCTGAACACCAGTTTAGTCTTTCATCTCTGATTATTGTATTAGAACAAAATTCCAAGTGTGAAATTACTGACCCAAAGGGTATGAGCAGATTAAGGTTCTGAGTATTTATTACCAATTTGCTCTCCAGAAAAGGTAGAAACAGCTTACATGCCCATCACGATAAGAATGGATCTATATTAGAAGTCTTAAATGCATCTTTTTTAAAACATGATCATACAAGAAAAGACTTACTGTAAGTATTTGAGGGAGTCAAGTTGGAGTTAGAAAACATCAAATTAAAACATTAGAAAAATATCTATGTGTAGTGAGAAAATGAACAAATCTACAGAAAAGAGGATCTTCTGTGGAATTTCCAGGAGCCCTTTATAAGCAAGGTTTTCTTAAATAACAGTTTTCCTAAGAAGAAAGACTAGTTTTGGGGTGGCTGGGTGGCTCAGTTGGTTAAGCATCTGACTTCGGCTCAGGTCATGATCTCACGGTTCTTGAGTTCCATCCCCATGTCAGACTCTGTGCTGACAGTTCAGAGCCTGGAGACTGCTTTGGATTCTGTGTCTCCCTCTCTCTCTGCCCTGCCCCCACTTGCACTCTATCTCTCAAAAATGAATAAACCTTTAAAAAAATTTAAGAAGACAGGCTAGTTTTGGGGTGCCTGGGTGGCTTAGTCAGTTAAGAATCTGATTCTTGATTTCAGCTCAAGTCATGATTTCACAGTTCATGGGATCAAGTCCTGCCTCAGGCTCTGTGCTGACAGTGTGGAGCCTGCTTGGGATCCTCTCTCCTTCTCTCTCTGACCCTCCCCCACTTGCACTCTCTCTCAAAATAAACATTTAAAAGAAAAAATACAGACTAGTTTTTCCATTTATAATACATTACTTTGTTTAACAAAGATCAGTTAGCAAAGTAATTCATCAGAATCCTATTTACACTTCTATTTTCAAGAGCAATCATGAATTTCAACCAAAATATCTCTCTCCTTTTAGTCATCAGCGCCACTCAATAAGAATGTTGGAATTTTGACAATCATCTTTCACCATAACAAATACCATATTCCACAACAGAATCCTAGGCTCACAATAGTTTTTCCATGTGCTGGTCCCTATCTTCAAACCATAGTTTATGTTAATAGATGACTCTCCTTTATATTAGAAACAGAAAAACCTTATGCATTAATTTTCTAGTGATATCCCTATTCAGACATTAGCCTTGCCATAACTAAGATAAACATTGCTTACCAAACACTTTAACTAAAAAGTGACCAAAACAGAAGAACCAAACCTGGGCAATGTTCAGTTTCAAAATGTCCTCATGGTGAATGAATTGCATTTCTGAACCTCAGCCACATGATCCTGGGGTTCCGATCATCATTTTCCATCACTGACTTAAAAGATAAACAATGTCTGCCCGAATAATTCCATCGGAAGCCCTCTTTTCTCAATGGCTCATGCAGAAAGGATTCTGATTGTATGGAATCCATGTAAAACTTTAACCTGCATCATGAAGTTATGAAATAGAAAGAATCCTGATTTGCTAACATCCTCACAGTGTGTTGGTAGTTGTGCTATGAACTCAGCTTCCAAACCTTTTACTCTCTGTACTCACCCCATTCTGCCTTGCTCTCTCCTCCACATTGACTAGAAAAATTCATTTCACTGTGCATTTCAGGTTTCTCCTGCCAGAATGTTCAGTCTGTGAAATGAATAAAAAAATCACACCAATAAGGAACGCCTGGGTGTTTCACTTGGTTAAATGCCCAACTCTTGATTTCGGCTCAGGTCATGATCTCATAGTTCATGAGTTCCAGCCCCACATTGGGCTCTGCGCTGACAGCACAGTGCCTGCCTGGGATTCTCTCTCTCCTTCTCTCTCCACCCCTCTCCTGCTCACACTCATGCTCGCTCACTCTGTCTCTCTCTCTCTTAAATAAATAAACATATTTAAAAACTCACACCAATAAATACAGAAAACAAAATGGTGGCTGCCAGAGGGGAGGGGGATGGGAGGATGGGCAAAATGGGTGAAGGGGAGAGGGAGACACAGGCTTCCAGTTGTGGAATGAATAAGTCACCGTGATAAAAAGCACAGCATAGGGAACATAGTCAATGGTACTGTAATAGTGTTGTGTAGTGACAGATGGTAAGTATGCTTGTGGTGAGCATAACACAACGTATAGAGTTGTCAAATCACTATGTTGTATACCTGAAACTAGTGTAGTATCATGTGTCATCTACACTCAAATAAAAAAAAAATCATACCCATGAAGGTGCCATTCCAGACCATCTTTAATACTCCACTACATCTTCCAGAATTCAGAGACCAAAGCCAACTTCTCAAATGAAAGAAACATATTTAGAAAGATTTTTTAAAATAATGGACATCAAATTTTGGATCTGATTTTATTATTAATGTTATTAGTATTAATTTTAGGACCTACTTTTATTTTTAAGGAAAATGCCCCATGATTTGAGTCATTTGAAAATGATTTGAATAGGCAATCAGAATAAATATCACACTCCCTTACTGGGATCCTCTCTTTCTCCCTCTCTCTCTCTCTCTCTGTCACACACACACATACACACACACACACACACACGCACACACAAGCACACACGCACACATACCTACTTCCCATGGACTATCAGGAACCTCTCCAGGGTGCCCCTACCCCCTCATGGCCACTGCCAGTACATGAACTCCACTAGCACTCAGGACCAGACATCCTTACTAAGGCCTGCCCAGAACAAAATGGAAGGAAACAGAGCATCTCTCAGACCCACTCTCCTGCCGCTCCAGTGTCCTCCCTCCTGCCAGGTCTCCCTGCCTCCCACGCTACCCTACTGTCACAGCCCCTTCTATAACTGCCTAAGAAACCTACCTTGTGTTTGATTCCTGCAGCAAAACACAATAAAGGTCCAAAAAGGTCTCAGCCCTTCCAGGCCAATGAGTTGGCAGAAAAAAACACTAGACCAAGAATCTGACTATGAGAATTCTCATCCCAGCTGTACCGCTTCCTAGCTGAAGACAGACAGTGAGGCTCTCAGCCAACAACAGTCTAGCTCCACATTTGGAGGCCTATAGCCCAACTGCATTTCCTCCCAGGTTTGGGGCTCACCCAATGACTTTGTCTCTTGAGCTCCTTCTGGACTGTTTTTGCTTTGTTTAAAATATCTAGCTCTAGAATCAACTAGCTTTTGAAACACAAATATGCACGATTCACCGAGATAATAGACACATTCAGGAGTCTGTTCACTGCAGTCATCCATATCCCCAAAGCACTGAATTCTACCCTGTACATAATTAGAGAGAAGAAGCAGGCAGACACCTGCCCAATGACAATGAAAAAGAAACAGAAGGTGATGGAGTGACCCACATGATGTAGTAGCTGTAAGCCCAGAAGTCAAGAATCACCCACCAGCATCACCGAAGCAGGGGTTTACCTCTAGAACAGAGTCTGGCACACGGAGGCCCTCAATCATTTTTTGTTGAGCGGGTGAATAAAGCCACAGGTGGATGAATGAACTGAGAAGCAAGCGAGCAAAGCCTGGCAGAGGAAAATCTACCTGTTCTACTGGGTTGTAAAGAAAATAGGTGCTTTTAGCAATACCAGCCAGAGGGTAAACATTATAGGGCAGGAGAATGAGTGAATTCTGTGGATGGAATTTTCTCTCCTGATTGCAGGGAGCAGCTGATCCATCCTCCAGCTGTGAAGCCTATGGCAAGTGGATACCACGTGCTGGGGACAAGAAGTTCAGGCGTAAAGGAATGCAAGTAGCAACTCCCCACCTTTGCTAGAATGTCAGCTTCCATTTACAGACCCTCCAAGTGCCCCCTCGCCCTTCCTTACCGCCCCCGCCCCGCTTACTCTCACATATTCTGTCCTTACTGCAATCGTGCAATCCCTGGTTCCGTATCCATCATTCCATTTTGTTTTGTTGTGTTTATCAGCTCTGTCGTTTATCTACGTAAAACCTGGGAATCAAAACCTTAAAAGGGGTGGAGGCGCCTGGGTGGTTCAGTCCATTAAGCATCCGACTCTTGGTTTCTGCCCAGGTCATGATCTCACAGTTTGTGAGTTCAAGCCCTGCATCAGGCTCTGTGCTCACAGCGTGGAGCCTGCTTGGGATTCTCTCTCTCCGCCCCCCCCCCTCCCCTTCCTGGCTCTCTCTCTCTCTCTCTCTCAACAAACAAACAAACAAACAAACCAACAAACATTTAAAGGAAAGACTTTAACAAAGGTGTTTTGGAGGTAAAAGGGAATTGGAATATACTCAGAACCTAGCCTACGCCATCATCCGTAGCAGTCTAGAGAGCTGACATTGTTATAAATCAGAAGACGTGCCTGCCATGGGGCACACAGGATTCTAACACAGAGAGGCTGTAGGATGGCACCTGCGGGGTGGGAAAGAAGGGTTTCAAACTACATATGACTCCCACTGCTTACGTTTGTGGGCTGCTTTTGTACTGGCCTACAAGTAATTTGAGACAAATGTTATGTGAAATAACCTTCTCTTTCACCTGCCATGACAGCTCTAAAGGGAAGCACATCCGATGGCTTAAGATGTAAGCCAGACTTCCCCGAGATCCTCAGCCAAACTGAACAGTCTAATCGTAGGAGCATAGGGATTCACACTTCTGTTCATTCATTCATAAACTTACTCATTTCACAAATATTGAACACTTAGGCTATACACTCTGAGAAATACAACAGCGAGCAAAATAATATTCTTAAATTGATTTTTTTCCACCTTGAGATTTCATGGTCCTACAGTATCCAGTTCTATATCGTGCAGGGCATGATTAATTTATTTCACTTCTTCCAAAGATGTTTCTAAAGATTAGCAGAGGGAGTGGGATGTGACAGACGTGGGTTCAAATCCTAGCTCTGCCACATAGGTGTGATATTTGGCAAGTTTCTTAACCTTTCTAAGCATTAGTTTAGTTAGCTGTCTGTTAAATGGGAATAATAACATGTATCACACAGGACTGTTAGTTTTGCTTGAGAGAAAAACAAGTGTGAAGTGCAGAGAATCGTACTGGTTTATGGTAGGAACTAAACCAATGTTAGTTTGTTCCCTCTGGTATCCTATGGCTTTCTGGTCATCTTGCTATCGATTTGTACCGAGGGCAAGTCTTGTGCCTCTCTGTTCACTTGAACACCCTCTTGCACTCAACCACCATCAGAGATTTTGACCTCATCCTCCTGAGTAAGTCTGACCTTGACATGGTGCTTTATAGAGTGCACCTGTTCTTTGCTTTCAACACGGCTAATGTGAAAATTTTAAGTAAGCAAGCAGAGACTTTGTAAACTTTTTTACATCACTACTAATAAAAGCTAATGTTTATTGACTCGCAGCTAAGTGAGTTCCAGGCACTATTCTAAGCATTTTTACCTGTGTTGCCACACTGAATTCATGTGAGAGCTCCATGAGGTTGGTGTTATGCTCTGCCTTTTTTTTACAGCTGAGGAAACTGAGGAACAAAGAGAGGAAGTAGCTTGTCCAAAGGTCTGCTGCTAGAAAGAGAGCAAGGTAGGATTTTGGAACCCAGGCAGCCGGGCTCCAGGGGCCACCCTCTTAATCACTGAGCTGTAGTGCTTCTTGTTAAGGGACTTAGGTAGTGATTTTTAAGTGGTATTGGGGTGCAAATAAGATTGTAAAATGTGGCAAGATTTCCAGCCAATTCATTTGATCACAAAATGGTAAGAATTAATCGAAAGTTTATTACATAGGTGTTTGTAAAAAGAGAGAGAGAGAGAGAATCTCCAGTAGAGATTGCTTCTATTACGCATAAAACTCAAGTGACATAGGGAGTTCTTCTGTAAAAATTGGCAGCCGAAACTCCATAAACACACTGCATTCATTCAATATGTACTGGGTCCTTTGCACCTGGCTGGCACTATAGTAATGACGCACAGATGAGAAAGATGAGTCCTTCCGTGAGGAACACATGGTCTAGGAGGGGAGCAAGGGCTACCTAAGGGGGTTAATGACAACACAAATAGTGTGAAGAAGAATAATGGACACACAAAGGTGAAGGAGGCACCCCCCCAAGACCCTTTCCTTAATAAAAAAAAAGGAACTAGTTCCCTTAGAATTCTAGAGGGATCCTTCCTGTGGGCTCCCATGAGTGTATTTTTCACTAAGTCCATAACAATTGAGAGCCGAGCCCTGCTGAGCCAACCTCTTGCAAGACAGAACCTTCCTCTGCTCAGTTGGCTTCAAGTAAACCTGGGTATTCTGCACTTCTATGGTCACGCTCTCCCATCATCCAACCTCCGGCCCTCTCAATGCCTAGATTTCGAGAAAAATCAACTTATAAGGTCTAATCAGACAGTTCCTTCCAGAGACAGGGTCTCCACCATGCTATGGATTATTTCGATAAAACCCCGCCCATGGTCTGGACAAGGAACTCCAAGATAAAAATTCAAAGTTTCCTCAAAATGCTTGGTTTTATGAGAAGTTAAATCCACTGAGCTTGGGTTAACAATAGTCAACATTATTCCCAATCTCAAAGCTGGTTTTATACAAAGGATGAAGAGAAAAAGAATTAATACATAAAAGACTTTTAAAAAGCTCAGCTTTAAAATGGCAAGAAGAAAATATGGGGGGAAAATGTCTTTTCATTTCATATTAAGAGACAAAGAGAAAACCTTCAGCTTTGAAGAACAAAGGAATAAGAGCAGTACACAAAGCAAGCTTTATTTTATTTTTTTTTTTAATTTTTTTAATGTTTATTTATTTTTGAGACAGAGAGAGACACAGCATGAGCAGGGAAGGGGCAGAGAGAGCGAGGGAGACACAGAATGTGAAGCAGGCTCCAGGCTCTGAGCTGTCAGCACAGAGCCTGACGCAGGGCTCGAACTCACGAACCGTGAGATCATGACCTGAGCCAAAGTCGGACGCTTAACCGACTGAGCCACCCAGGCGCCCCAAAGCAAGCTTTAAAGATAAGTTTTATAATCTTATTAGTAGCAACTTTTTAGAACAAAATTTACAGATTATGGTATTTGTCTAACTCCTTGCTGCCCTAGGGAAAAAATACTTAATTGCCTAACTTTTACCTGAGTTCATGGCTATCTTTCCTTTTATTTTTTAAAGCACAGCTTATTTTAATTAATCAGATAAAAAGTTTATCTTTTTTTGATGACAGAAATATGATTTACACTCCTGACCTTCTTATTCCCCCTGGCAGGTACTCAGCATGCTGCCTTGCACATGTATTTACTTATGTGCAAAAAATAAAAAAATAAAACAAAACAAAACAAAACAAAAAAACATTGGTTTATTCATCTTCCACAGACAGAACCAACTCCTACTGGAAATAATAAAATATTTGGGCACTGAACATGTCAGTGCTCTTAAATGTTCATATATTCAATTTGAGGAAAAGTTTATTTGACAAGTTTGGTCAAATGCCCAATAGAATGATGCAAAAAGTAAAGAGAGCTCTGGGAAAAGAAAAACCAGCATTGAAAGGTAATGAAAACTTGGAGACTAGGATCCAGATCTCAAATAGCTCTGAATGTATACTCACAAAGACTTAAAGAGTTTTGATAACCAGGTTAAACACAGTGCTTTGAAAGTCCAAAGAGCTATAATGTTCTAAGGCAGGGTTTCTTAGAGTATGGTCTGATACCTCTCCCCAGTCAACAGAACCATGGACTGCTTAGTTAGTAAAGGTACAGATTCTGAGATCCCACCCTTATATTTTTAGGTGATTTGACAGTTTTTCAAACTGCAAACACAAGGCCCACTTTCTTTAGCATAAAGTTTAGGTTATTTTGATAAATGGATGAAAGTGACAAAACACAGCAGTCCGCAGGGAGAAGTGGAGCCTTGAAGTGCTTGAAAAGCATACTGTCCCCTTTCTCAGGCAGGGCACAGACACTGCTCAGTGGCCCCAAAACCAGGTGCTTCTGTCTGAACCAATCCTGCTACCCAGGCCACAGTCAACCATAAAGATTATCCAGAGAAATGACCTCTATCTATATCTGCTAGAGACTCCCTGACTAACCAGATTCTCACTGCTGCTGGGGCTGGGGCTGGGGCTGGGGCTGGGGCTGGGGCAGGGGCAGGGGGAGCGGGGAAGAGATAAAGGAGGGGGGTGGGGGGAGCAGGGAGGAGAGAAGCAGACAAACCCAAGTGGCCAAGAACTGGATGGGATCCACCCTAACTGCTACCACAGCCACGTCTGAAGTTTCCAGAACTGATGATGCTACATTCGGGGCCACCATTGTTCTGTGATGATATTGCAGTGGTTATATGACGGTAAGAATTAAACAAAATGAAACTTGTTAACTTAGTATGCATTGGAAAATGTCAACAAGAAGACAAAGAAAATCCTTGGCTTTCCCTTCATTGGTAATTACTAATAGATATGAAAGCTACAGTGCCTCCTAGGAGGCAAGTTTCTTGCCAACTGAAGTACAACGTTAATACAGGAGCACCTTCCAAGGGTCCATTCTGAGAGTATACTGAACAGCAGGGACCTTTAATGTGATTTGAAAAGTCTGGACTGGTTTCTCCATGACCCACAAGTATCAGATCCCAGAATTCTTAGAAGTTTGCTTGATGCATTGATAAGCCATTTGCTTGATGCGTTGATAAGCCAAGGAGACCTAGTAGGGGTTTTGGCGAAGCCACGTGCCCTAGAAATATGACAGCTAATTTTTGACCTGGAGAAGAAGAAAAGGAATGACTTCAAAAAGACATCAATCATTCCACCTCACAGATGCGCTGTGAGCCTGACATGCTCATACATATCATGCATCTTGAAGAGGGTAAGTGGTAAAAATATTGGTATTATTAGTGTTAATGCCTGCTCACATTTGTTCCAAGATTTTGTAGTAGGACATAAAGAAATTGGCAGCTCTGCTATTCCATGCAGCTTGCTGCCATGACATTGCTGCCTTAATGGAGTGCAGCCTACAGCCTGTTTTGTGAGTAAAACTCTCTTTGTTTATGCCACTGGTGGCAGCCTTTCTGGAACAGCTGAACACGTCCCTAACTGATACTACTTGCATTTACTCAACGCCATTAAAATATAGTCTCACATTTTATTAGCACAAATAACATCAATAACATCACCCTTATTGAAGGTGGAATCATTAGCAATAAAATTGAACCCGATGACATTGGAGAAAAGATGCCAGAAATGTTTCCTAAATGAAGTAGAGTCTTGGAGAATCCCAGAGTTCTGTGTCATAGGCATACCCCCACAGAGTAAACTGTGGGGCTCTGTTACAACATAACTTGAAGTTTAGGAGTATTGTTTCTCATCAGTCTTTGAAGAAGCCCAGGGTAGAGAAGAGTTTACTTAATCCCAGTGCATAAAATGAAAGAGGGCTTTGGACCCACAAACTCCTACAATCAGTAAGTAGGCTGAAACAACCATGAGGCTGCAGACACAGGCTACCTTTCATGAGAAGGAAAGAATGACTTAGCTCCTAGCAGGAGCTAGAGCCATGGAAAATCATTCCCAGGCCTTGAGACCCAGTGAAGGGACTGCCTACCTGTGCCAGCTGAACTTCAGAATTGCTATGGACCGGTGACTCATGAGAACCTCCTTCGTTCCTTTTCCAACAGCAGCATTTATTCTGGTTATCACGTGCCCGTGTTGGTTGTATGCTTAATTCATAGGTCTTCAGATTGAGAAAAAGTGTAGTCAAAAACCAGTGCACCCAAGGAGACTCATCCACACCTGGACCTAATTTAGATAACAATATTCTGGACTTTGAGCTGATGTTATAAAGGGTTGGGGCTTTAAGAGGGAGGATTCTTGGGATGGGGTGAGGATATTTTGCATGCAGGATGTAAGTAAACAATTTGAGGCCAGCAGGCAGACTGTGGCAGTCTAAAATATGTTCATAAATTCTCTTTTAAGCCCTTCATAAGGTATACCTTCATTCCCTTTGCCTTAAGCATAGGTTGGGCTTAGAGAATGATTTTGAAAATAGGAGAAGGTGAAAGTGATGGTGAGTCAGAAACACTATAAAAAGTAGATATGGTAGTTCCAATGGTGTTATGGTCAGGGGACAATCTAAGGAAGGGGCATCTGGCCATTACAACCTAGAATTCTACACCTATCAAAATTATCAATTAAATTTGAGAGCAGATTAAAGATATCTTGAGACATGCAAAGCCTCAGAACATTTGACTCTATTCATTCTTTATTAGGAAGTTATCTGAGAGTGGACTCCAGCAAAACAAGGAAAGAAGAAATAAAGAAAAAATATAATTAATAACAGCTAACATTCACAGAGTGTTTATTTTTGTGCCAGGCACCATTCCCAGTGCTTCTCACATATTATTACATTTAGCCATACAACAATCTTATAAAGCATATACAATTACTATTATTATCTTATAGATGAAGAAATAGACTTATAAAGAAGCCAAATAACTTATCCAAGGTCACACAGTTGGTAAGTGGTGAAAGTAAGAGTCAGGCAGTCTGGCTCAAAAGCCCAGGCTTTTAAATGCTCCCTACTTTCTCAGAGAGTCATATTACCGTCAAACCATGGAAACAAACTGGGACAATAGCAAAGGAAAACCCCAGGATGAAAGCTATGAAGCAGATCTACTGAGTTACCAGGCTAAACTGAGGCAGGAGGAGAGAAGGGTCCAGTAAGACAACTCTGAGGGAGAAACAAGATGATGTCATAAATGGCATGATTTGAGAATGCTGAAAGAGTATAAGAAAACAAATAAGTGCAATCAGAAAATTAAGGAGAACCAAACAAATATCCATAAGATGGTCTTATTCAGAATAAGCCAATGGAAATATGGTGTGGTTTAAAGCACTGATGGAGTACAAAGAAAAATAATCCATTACACCTTGATGCCAGAGCTGTCCTCATTCAAGAGGTCCAAGAATTCCAAGGAAGGAGTAGTAATTCTAAGATTTGCATATTGTTTACATAATCACAATAATGTAAACCATTTATTGGTTTTCAAGTTTTAGAATCAACCTATGAACAATCTAAAGAGACTTGATTGCAGAGCAGAATACCAATGTTGACAACAATGACAGAAGTCCAAAGCTGATAGGAGAGAAAACGTGCAGAAAGGATAAGGAAGACATTTATCTTACAATGTAAGATGTGAAAAATGATAGAACAAGTAAGAAGTAAGAAGTCTCTAGTTTAAAATTACATCTTGTGGGGTGCCTAAGTGGCTCAGTTGGTTACGCATCCAACTCTTGATTTTGGCTTAGGTCATGATCTCATGGTTCATGAGATTAAGCTGAGCATCAGGTTCTGTGCTGACAGCGTGGATTCTGCTTGGAATTCTCTCTCTCTCTCTCTCTCTCTCTCTCTCTCTCTCTCAAAATACATACATACATACATACATACATACATACATACATAAAATTATATCTTGTGATGGTTAATTTCATGTTTCAACCTGACCAAGCCACAGGGTGCCCAGATATTTGGTTAAACATTATTTCTAGTGAGTCTGTGCTGACATTTCTGGGTACAATTAACATCTGAATCAGTAGACTAAGCAAAACAGATTGTCCTCCCAAACACTGGGGGGCCTCATCTAATCTATTGAAGACCTGAATAGAACAAAAGGCAGCATAAGACAGAATCCACTCTCTCTATCTGACTGTCTTCAAGTTGGGATATTGGTCGTCCCCTGCCTTCAGACTCAGACTTGGAATAGAACATACATCATAAGCTCTCCTGATTCTTAGGCTTTTGGACTCTGCCTGGAACTAAACCACTGGGTCTCCTGGATCTGCCCTTCTCAGCCTCCATAATCCTGTAAACCAATTCCTATTGATACTGAGTCTCTGGAGAACCCTAACTAATACACATATGTAACCTCATCCATTATGTCTGTTTGCCCTCAGATCCAGTTCCTGGACTTCTCTTACAGACTGTGTTTCCTGGGTTCCTTGCCAACTGGCTTCCAGAGTGGTTTGACCAATGGAGGCTTGACTGGAGAAAGGGAGGAAGGTATAAGCTCAGATATTTTTCTCTCTCCCACTCCATTTTCTAGCAGTGATTTTATCTCCTCAGAGATTCTAGCTTCTTTCCCAGCAGCCTCTTCTTCCATGTTCTCAGTTCCTGCTAGGCATGGTTCTGAGTTTCTCCAGCCCTGGGGGTGGAAACAGCTTTCTGATGATACTAATTCCTGATTGCTTCACCATCCTCTGTGTGGCTTCTGGGATGTCCCATCATGTGTGTAACTGTTTAAAATACCTATAATGACTCATTGGCTGGCTGGACCTGACTAAAACAGTATAAAGACAGGAATTCAGTAACATATCGGAAGGTAAGGAGAGAGAAGACAGGTGGCTTAGATGACCTATACATTATCTTCACATAGGAAGTTAGTAGACGGTGCTTAAAATTGATAAATCAATAAGAAGCAGTATAGTATATTATTTATATTTATGAAGATAAACAACAAAAGAATGAAAACCTGAAACAGTTAAAAGTGTTGCCTCAAATAATGGAGACAGTAAAGAGACCTGTGGTTGCCAAGGACTCGGGGGGGGGGGGGGGGGGGGGAGAGAGAGATGAATAATAGATGAAGCACAGGGAATTTTTACAGCAGTGAAACTATCTTGTAAGACAGTGAAATGCTTAGAATCATGACATTGTGCATTTGTCAAAACTCACAAAACTGCACAACACACTGAATGCTAAGATAAACTTTGGACTTTAGTTAATAATAGTCTTCATATTGGCTCATCATTTGTAACAAATGCACTGCTCTACTGCAAGATGTTTACAATAGGGGAAACTATGTGTTGGGGGTGGGGGGGGCAGGAGGGAGAACAGGGGAACTCTCTGTACTTTCCAGTCCTTTTTTCTGTAAACCTAAAACTGCTTTAAAAAATAAACTCCCTTAATGAAAGGAAGGAAGGAAGGGAGGAGGGGGAGGAGGGAGGGAAAGAGGGAGGAAGGGAGCTATCTAAAAGCCATGGAGGAAACTTACATGTGTATTACTACGTGAAGGAAGCCAATCAGAAAAAGCCATATGCTTTATGATTCCAACTATAATGACATTTGAAAAAAACAAAACTACGGAGATGGTAAAAAGACCAGTGGTTGTCAGGGTTTAGGGGGAGAGAGGAAGTGGTGATAGGTGGAGCACAGGGCATTTTTAGGGTGGTGTAACTATTCTGTATGATACCGTGATGGGAGATCATGCCGTTATGTATTTGTCAAAACTTGTGAAACTATACAACACAAAGAGTAAACCCTAATGTTAGTTAATGATAATGTGTCAACCAATAGTGGCTTATCCATCAGTGATAATAAATGTACCCACATTAATGCAAGGTAGTAATATCTATAGAAACTGGTGGGGGTGGGAAAGCTCTGTATTTTCTGTGCAATTTATCTCTAAACCTAAAACCGTCCTTAAAAATATAGCCTGTTTTAAAAAACCCTGACTTAAAAAAAAAAAAAAAGTGTTGCCTCTAGGGGAGAGGTGTTTGTGGGTAAAAGAGAGCCTTTTGTTTTTTATTGCAAGTCATTATCTGCAATTTAGATGTTGTGGTTTTTTTTTTTTTTAACCATTTGTATACAATACTTGGAGTGAAATTTTTCAATTAAAAAAAAAATCTGTTTACCTGCCAGAATAGCTAAAATGAAAAAGACCAAAAATAGCAAGTGTTGCCAAGCCTATGAAGTACTCAGAACTCGCAGGCACTACTATAGAAAAAAGTTCATGTAAATTGGTATAACCACTTTGGAAAACTGTTTGGAGGTATCTTACCAAAGCTGATCATTTGGATGACATGTGACCCAGCAAATTCACTCCTAGATAAACACTATTTTAAAAAATGTTCACCACAGGACATGTCCTATAATGTTCACGGAAGTTTTATTCATAATTGCCCTAGGCTAGAATCTACCTAAATGCCCATCAAGAGTTGCAGAAACATTGTAAACTATTCACACAATGGAATTCTATACACCAATGAGAATAAAGGATTTATAACTACATACAATAACATGAATATCACAAACATAATTTTGAGTGAAAGAAGAAAGGTATACGACACATAATTCCATTTCTATAAAGTCTAAAAACAGGCAAAAGTTATTTATGCTGTAAAAAGTCAGAATAATTGCTATCCTGAAGGGGAGATAGACAGTGGCTAAAAGAGGCATATGGGGTCCTCTGGGGTACCGGTAATTTTTTTAATGAGTGCTGATTCCACAAGTATATTGAATTTATGCAATTTCATCAAGCTGTGCTCATAATACTTTTAATAAATATATGTCCTTTTAAATGTATGCTATGCTTCAATAATCTTACTTAATCTGAGTGCAGACCTCTAAATCATACCCTTTTTCCTCTACTCATCTACTAAACATTTAAAGAATACGTACTTGAAAAAATCCTAGAAGAGAGAAACGTATGTACATTTTACATAGTTAATTTCAGTACTTGGAAGAATCTCAAAGTTAACATTTCTATGAATACCTTCAAAAGCAAGCGAAGTTCAGTTTTGAGACCACTAGAATATTTACTAAAACTTGCTTGGGAGCCATACTGTCTCGTGTTGTTATGAGCACTGCTTTCCAGTTGGGCTCTGGATATGTTCATGTAATAAATTACAGTTTAGGGTGACATTTACCAAGACAAGTGAGTGCTGACGGTGAGAAGTCATTGCTCTTGTGGAATCTGCAGTCAGGCTGAGTTTTGAGCTTCTTACCACTGGATAACTACCATCTAGGGAAATTCTTTTTGTGTTAATTTCAGCTACTGCAACTTTGGCTTGCTCACCAACTTAGAATAGATTGTTATTCCTTGTGGGGGGCGGGGGAGGGGTGGTATCAGAGCTAAATTACAGGCATTAGACCCAAAATCCAAAGATGAGTGTGTCAGTGCTTCAAATGTGAGGATATCTTCTCCTTTTGGTAATAACTTTCTGCTATTTCAAATCTAACTACTGCACTCATTTGTTTCAACACAGGAAGTACAAAGCTCACACAAATTGCTTCTAATTTAGTTTTGTACATGTAAATTCACATGGCTTTGAAGCAAACCTTACTGAGCTAACTTGAAGTGAAAACTTAGTGTTGAAATTTGGCAAGTTCTTGATCAGTAACTTTTATTACTTTTATAGATTCTCAGATAGTTTAATATCCCTAACAGCATATTTTAAATATCTTCCAGAGAAATGATAAAAAGACCCCAAATTTCTAAGGAAGTCTAGAAAACCTCCAACAGTGAAAACTACCTAATAAATCAACTTAATCTAACCTCCTGCTGTCTGTCTTCAATTTAATTCACCCACAAATTACCTTCTCATCATTTGTCTTTTGCCTTTCCCAGACCACACTCTATTTTCAGGATGCTAAACTCCCAAAGGACCACTCAGCATATACACTTATTCTCAGTACATATGCCTCCAATTAATAGCATTTATTAAGCATTTCCTATGTGTTCACCCATTAACGCCCTTTTTAATCCTTTCAATAGCCCAATAGTTTCTTTTACTAACCGCATTTGATTCTTGAGGAAGGTAAAGCACAGAGTTTCTGTAACTTACCTAAAGTTCGGATGGTTGCAAGTGGCAAAGCTTTAATGCCATCCCAGGCAATGTGATCCACAGTTATTACACTGCTGCCTCCAATTATTGATAGGAACTCAGATACGAAGACATATTCAGGCCACATAATACTATGAATCCTGTCCTTCCTAGCACTGCACTTCTACCCTCTAGACTGTAATGAAAATTCGGGCTTTACTTCTGTAGAACAGTCTTTACTGCTGCTACTCATATAGAGCACGCTTACTTTCTTTTATAATATAAAAAAACGTGAGCATGAGACCTTCTATCACCACCCCAAGGGGGTTGGGGTCAGGAGTCAAAGTGAATTCTGATGCATTTTTAAAGTCTTTATTAAGCTGGCAAACTGGGTAATGGTTTGGGCTTGGGCATGAAGCACTGTCTCAGAGATTCACTGGATCATCAGAGTTGATACTGATATACTGTTGACTCCCCAAATAGCATAAAACACGTATCTCAAGACTTCCAGGATTCTGAAGTTCACAAAAGAAGTCAAAACTTCTCACATTGCCTTCCAATTCACATGCAAACATAAAATCCCATTTCAAAAACTCCCCAACATCATTAGAAAAGCCAGACACTGTATATTCTCTAAAATTTATTTACAGTTAATAAATTAAAAAGAAAAGTACAACCAGATTGTAAATCTTAATCATATGCGCACATCAAACTGTCCAAGAAAACAATTCAGTTCCATTACAAACAATTGCCTTCTAATGCACTTAAGACATAACAGTCTTATCAAAAAATATTTTAAACACAGCAATAAAGTAAATATTATGTATATATGTCCATTAAAAACACCAATTTAAAGAGTGCTGTGGCAATCCTTGAAACAACAAAAAAATTTTGAGTTCAAAATTGCTCACATTTTTTTGTATCCAAATATTTTTAATGCATTTTTATTGAATAGTTTTCAGGAAGATAGTTCTATTGCTTGCACACAGCAAATCGATACGTGTCAGCCACCAGCTTAAATTACACTTGTCCAATCGGGTACTCAAACTTGGACAAAATAAATACACACCACCACAGCGACACTTTGCACTAACAACAATGAAGTTTGCCCTCAACAATCATAACATTACTGAGTTCCGTAAGGAAAAATAAGTTGCTGGTTGACAAGTTGAAGGGGGATAACAATGACATCAGGAATTCAAAAGGTTATTTCAGGTGCCGGTCACCACATTTAGGCACTCAAGCATAGCAAGGTGATAAACTTCCTCCTTAACTTCCCCCTTTACTTGTGCCATATGAGATATAAAGGTAAGAGAATGAATAAAGATTATGGGATTTCTTTCAAAAAACTATGTACAAGCTAAGCACAGACTCACTTTAGAAGACAGTAAATGAATGCCTCATCAAAAAGGCCACCGTGCCAAGTTCCTTTTCACATTCTGCCCAAAAGTATCCATAAAATACTTTCATTTTCCTATTAATATACGAATCAACTATATTAGTTGTTTCTTCACATTGTATAAGTTGTAAAACAACCAACTTCAGCAAGGTTTTGCTAAAGACAACTTGGCAAAAATAAAGATTTTTTTACATCTTGTTTTGCAAACTAGAAACGGCAAGATTTTTTAAGAGACCAGGTAAATAACATTAAATTTAGGATGGGCAATCAGATCCAAACTGAAATCAGATAGCCCGGATAACCCAAAGCATTAACTCAAGTTCAAGTGCACTAAAGTAACAAGGCATAGGAAGAAAAAAAAATAAGATTCTCAGTTAAGTTTAAATAAACGCATGGTGTCAATGGTTATGTTTCAATTTTGTGCTGAGCAAAGTTATCCTCCCAGCTACATCTAATTTCAAAATCCTCTGGGAAGCTATCTAGATAAGCTATATGTTGAAATTACATTCTAATATGGCCATTGGATTTATTTTTTAATTAATATAAAATTATATACAATAGTGAAGTGGTACAAATATGTATTTTTTCCTCAGGTGCTAATTAGCTAAAAAAGGTAATGGGGGGGGGAGAAAACCCTATGTATTTGAAATACAATTGGCAATGGAAGCTAATAACCAAAAGAATATATATAAGCTTCCTATCACACAAATATAATTTAACACTCTCCATCTTCTAAGTAATTATTCACTTTTATTTACTCATGTGACAGTATTTGTAGCAACACATTATCATTGAGTAGTGAATAAAAGAATATGAGGCTTACTGGGTAACTGGCATAAAGTCATATATATATAGATATATCTTTTTTTTCTTTTTTCTTTTTTACAAAACAAGAACACTGAAATTAAAGTCACAAAACTCCTACTATGAACTATTAAACTTGAAAAATTCATTTCAGAAAGCTATGCCATTTGAATTCTAAAAACACAAGAGTCAAAATTGCAACTCTCATTATTCCCCTAAGAAGCTGCCAAGCAGAGAGAAACCTTAATATTGAAGATTTCATAGGTCATGTTCCAGCCTGGTATGGATGGTTCCATGGCAGAATACTCAAATTTGAAATAATAGTGGTACAAAATCACTACTTGACCCTTTAGATATTGCAGTAAAATCTGGCTGCGGCACCACTGGCTAAAAACCATTAAGTCTTGCTGCCACCAATGACCGAAGGCACTTGGATAATCAAGAATTCCACACTGGGCCATAGGATACAAACACTATTATAAAAGTGTAAAAGAAGGGTCAGTACTCTTGTGGCTCGCCTGTTTGATTCCTGTGGTCTTCGGCTGTCAAACAAAAGACCAATAACTACAAACATAATTATGAATGGAAACGAGATAATAAAGGTAACTCGTGAAGCAAAACAGTTAACTAATTGTCATGATGTTTATAAGAGTAACTGATAGTAATCTGGACATTTCTGTTAGCCAACAACAACAACAAAAACAAGGGAGGAAAACCTATTTTGCCCAAAGTTAACTTCAACCAGTTATCTGATACCAAGAAATGCCTCCACCCCTCTAGATCATTAATACTTCTGAGAATTCCAATGGGTATTCTGTTTGGCATTTTGGTCACCGCGCATACGCATACTCATTTTTTCTACGCGATTTCCATTTTAAAATAAATTATCCTTGAAATATTCCCAGATCTGTATGTTAGACTAGTACAAGGAGGCCAAATCATTTCCAATCGGATTCCATCCATCTCTTTAACCAACACCAGTTCTTTGTAATTCACTCATTCTTTTTTATCACAAGCCATGTGGTTTCAATGCACTTTAATTTTATTCACTTAAAAAGAATTTCACAAGTCAACTTTTCCTAAACAAAACTTCCATGAGTTTCTGCCATTTCCTTTAAGAGCTCAGTAAATATAAACATTAAATTTCAATATAAAATCTTTAGAAACACCTTAAAAATGTTTAAACAGTTGAACTTTGCATCTCTTTGTTTGTAATCACTGAGCCCATGAAATTCAAAGCCATACAAATCCCTACATTATTAACAGTCATACGCTTGAATTTCTTAGAAAAAATCCTTGGTCAAAGCTTTGGAATCCAGTTAAAATTCGGAAACGAGTGGGATTCAGAATACCCTGAGCACAAACTAGTGCAACACCTTTCAACACATATTCGATCTTTCGTCCAGAACGAGGGGTGGCAGTCAAAAAAGAAAAAGTGGGGCGGGGGGAGCGGGGAGGTGGATGAACAGCAAGTAAATTCTAGCTTTATTACACAAGCACGAAACCAAATTCCTTTGGAAAAAAGAATGACTTCTTCGGAGGGCTTCCAGACCAGTGAGGTAGAGTCCAAAAGGGAGAAAACGGATCTGCCCCTATAGTCCTGGAGACGTCTCAATCTGGGGTTAGGAAGAAAGGGGGCCACCCTTGCGGGTCCAGCTGTCTCCTCCCTCCGCAGACCCGGTACTGGGAGGCAGCAGAGGGCACACCTGCCCCGGAGTCCCAGACGGCGGCGCCGCATCCCGGGGGCGCGGGCCGGGACCATCCGGTGCTTCTTCGCCCGTAAAGTGCACTAGGGAACGCGGTCCCGGCCGGATCTGTAAACACTCGACTGTCACTTGTTCATCCCTCCAGGCGGAAGCCGTCCCGGGGCGGAGGGGGCCGAGTCTCGCGGAGGGGGCCGAGTCTCACGCCCGGGGCACCGGGAAGCGGCGGAGCCTCACCACGGGTTCCAGGTTCACTCGCAGGACTTGGCGCGCCCGGCGCCGCGCCGCCGCCAGGCTGCGCTCGCCCCACACGTCGCCGCCGACGCGGATGGTGGGGAAGGTGGTCAGCGTCGGGGTGGCCGCCCTCCAGATCTCCTCCAGGGTGCGGCCCCCGAAGCAGGGCCCGGGGGCCGCGGGCTTGGGGGAGCGGCTGTCCTCGGGGGCCGGCGGCGGCGGGGGCGGCGGCGGCGGCGGCGGGGGCTTCCTCCGGCGGACGGCGGCCGCCCGGGCTCCGCGGCGCCTCCTCCTGGCCGCCGGCCGGCGCGTCTGGCCGCGGGCGACGGGGGGCGGCGGGGGGTCGGGGACCAGGGCCCGGCAGGAGGAGTAGCCATAGACGTCCTTGCTGCGCAGGATGTGCGGGGAGAACTGGTGCTTGAGGCTGCAGAGGAAGCTCCAGAGCTCCGCGTCCGAGCTCATGAACTCCGTGCTGCGGGGCATGAACAGCTTGAAGGCGTCGCCCAGCGCCTTGGTGCTGTCGGCCAGCGACAGTTGCGACCGCGAGTACACCACCTTCTCCTCCCGCGCCTCCAGCTCGGCCCCTCCTCCGGCCCGAAAGCCGCCGCCCCGGGCGGCCGTGGCCGGGGCCGCCGGGGGCCGGCGCCGCCGCCTCTTCACGCTGCGCCGCATCGGAGGCCGCTCGGGGCCGCCCGCGCTCGCCGGCTCTCGTCGCCGCCGCCGCCGCCGCCGCCGCCCCCGCCCGCGTCCAGGTCCGCGGCGGCGGCCGCTGCTGGCGCCTCCGGGCCGGCGCGTCTCTCGCTACTTTTCTCGCCTCGGCCGCCGCCCCTCCCCCTCCGAGGGCGGAAGACGCGGGTGAATATCCTGCCGCCCGGTACAAGATGGCGGCCGGCGCCCACCCCTGGGCTTTGTCATTGGACGGCGCCTCGCCCCCTGGTTTCTTTCTTCTCCTCTCTAGCCTCCTTTCGCCCTCTGCCTTTCTTTAAATGCGCCCGCCTCAGGCCCCTCCCACCACAGCCCCGACTCCACCCATTGGGTGCTCTCAGAAGAGGGGCGGGGACTAATGGGGGAGAGGCCAGTTCCTGGAAGATGGTGCTGGGGTGGGTGATGGTGGTGGCCCTTGAACGCCAGTCAACAGTTGGGTGGGTATATGGAGAGGCTGCCATGTCTACGGTAAGGGGTGGACTTCATATCCACCTTGGGGAGGGACCCTTTCAGAGTGAGTGGGTGCATTTGTGGATTGAGCTGGGAGATCTAGCAGTCTGCATAACAAAGGGAGACCTGCCCAAAGGCTGCCCCTCCTATCATAGCATGAGGATTGGGGGGTAAGTCTAGAGGGAATGGACCTTTCAGGCATCCCTTCTAAACCTTCAAAGATCTCTTTTGGCACCTTCATCCAACTCTACCCTCTTTTGGCCCCAATCCATTTCAACCAACCACTAATAATCCAGAAGCACTCAGGTAATATGGGCAGCATTGGTGGGACGATCTATCTCCTTTTAGACAATGGAACCATCTTCATATTTAAGAGATACTCTGCTTATCAGGAAAGCAAAGGCTATTAAACCTATAAAAAAATACTCTTTGCTCCAGTTGATCAAAGATAATTGCAACAAAGCCATTCTCCTTAATGAAAGTCTCTGTGTCTTTAAATAGTAGTCTTTCTAAATGAATACACTTCACTTTTCATTTAGCTTCAATATGTGCCTTTGCAGCACCATCTTTATCACTTAGAACGTGGCATCACAATCAAAGAGGTTCCGTTGATAGCAACACATTGTTAAGAACACATTCCCTCCTGTATTTGAGGGGAGGACTATAAATGTTTATAGAGTAGTGGTCATTTGCTAATCGTCTTTTCTAGCCTACTTGGCACTCTAGTGGGCCACTCAATGTTTGCTCAGTAAATCAATAAAATACTGCTAATTATTTGCAATGAACTGAGAAAGAACGATATAGTGAAATCGCTTAGAACAGGACAATTTTATATTTCACATTTATAATGCAATTTTCTCTCAACTCCCTTTAATTTTTAAGGCTAAAAAAAATCTCTTAATACTTAGAACTTTAAGGTATGCATGCAAATTTTACCCTTCAGTGAGCATCTTATTTTGCAGTAGAAAACTGATAAAGCACAGAAGTTTTGTGATTTGCATACAGTTGCTAATGGTTCCCTCCAATATTTGAGCTGAAAGATACCAAGTTCAATCTCCTTGTTTCACAGATGAGGAAATCTGGACCCACGGAGGTTCAGTCATACAGCTTGTTGACAGCAATAACGGGACTATATAGTTTAGGTTATTGGGTTCCTAACCTAGTGATCTTTACATTTCACTGGAGGCTTTTCAAATGCTGCTGCCCAGAGTCAGAGGTTCAATAGCAAATGCTTAATGCATGAGTGAAGTGACAAGGGTCAGAGCTGTACCCCTATTTCTACTTCCACTCTACCCAGAATTGAGTTTTTATCAGTCTTATATTGGACTCAACAGATATTTTGTCTGAACCAGATAATACTTTGTTCAGTTTCAATAAAAACTAAACCAACCAAAACTATTCTGAAAGCTGTTTCTCTAACACCAGAATGCCTTCTCCACACAATGGGTTTATGGCAAAAACAGAACTTCCTATATGGAGACCAGTTCTCTACCTACCAAAATCATGGCAACTTTCTGAAGAGAAAATCATTTTCCTAGAAAAGCACATCTGATCTCAGATCAAGATTAAGGAGCCAATTGCCAATTTCCTAAGTCCTTATAAAGAAATGATATTAAAACTTTTTATATCACAATTAGTTCTCTTGGTAATTCTGGGAACACATAGTAATGTGAAATTTGAATAACTTCCATTGGAATGCCCCTGCAGACTGACATAGAAAATTGTACAGAGTGAGCCAGCTGAATGATAAGGGGACTTCATAATAAAAGAGAGGGTAAAATAAGGATTTATGTACTCCTGGCTTCTCATCTTGTTATTCCCTTCCTTACAAGTTAACATAAGTACTTTAGGGTCTTTTGCCAAATAAATACATAACAGGCATCCCTACAAACTTATAGAGTTGATTTTGATTAAGAGGATGAATCTCTTTTTGACATAATTTTGACTTTATGAAAACATAACATCTCAACAAATTGCATAGTATTAAACAGTTCTTTTTTAATACACACTCATTTAATTTACTTAAAATGAAACTTTTTATGAAATATTTTTAGGAACTAGCATCATGTTAAATAGTTTAAAAGACCACATACTTTTAAATTTGATATTATTTGCTCTATTCTTCTGTTTTCTTTTTTTATTTTTATATTTCTTCTTGACCTCTACCTTTTGATTAACTCAAATCCTTATCCATTCTCTATAAGTAAGTAAAGTTTACTCGTAAAGATAACAATACATTCCTTCTAATTCCTGGGACTGTCCTGAGACATTATAAAGTTTATGGAAAGTTGTCAAATTAAATTTTTGTTCTTAAGGAATGACTGTCTGAAATCCTGAGTTTATTCCATTACCTCTCAAGGGGAATGATGCTCCCTATAATAGAATACTAAATGGTGGGTAGATAAAGAGAATAAACAGAAAAAAAACAAAAAACTAGCTGTAGCTGTACATTTTCTGAATATATGTTACACAGTTAAAAAACAAATCCAAGCAGAATAAAGTGACTGGAGAAAACTAAAAGACATCACCTAGCTACCTAGACCTCTCCTTTAAGATTCCATATCTATAAAATAGTTTGCTTATTGAAAAGTGGCCAAAAAATAAAAAGTATATGTAAGAGTACATAGTCAACTAATCTATGATAAAGGAGGCAAGAATGTATTATAATAAGGAAAAGGCAGTCTCTTCAAGATATGGTGTGGGAAAACTGGACCACTTTTTTACTATACCATATACAAAAATAAACTCAGAATGAGTTAAATACCTAAATGTGAGACCTGAAACCATAAAACTCCTAGAAGAAAACATAGGAGCACCTGGGTGGCTCAGTCAGTTGAGTGTCCAACTCTGGCTCAGGTCATGATCTCATGGGTTGTGGGTTCGAGCCCTGCATTGGGCTCTGTGCTGACAGCTCAGAGTCTGGAGCCTGCTTCAGATTCTGTGTCTTCCTCTCTCTGCCCCTCCCCTGCTCTCTCTCTCTCTCTCTCTCTCTCTCAAAAATAAATAAACATTTAAAAAATTATAAGCTATTTTTTAAGAGTATATATAAGTAGTTGCAAGCATCAGTTTTGGAATCAAATAGATGTTTATTTAAAAAAAGAAAACTTCAGGAAAAAAAAATATCCTCAGACATGGTTTTTAACTTTTCCAAGCCTTACTCTCCTTATCAATAAAATGTACATAATCTCTAATTTAATTTACTGTTTTGAGGATTGGATGAGCGAACATTTATAAAACATTTACTATAGTGCCTGGTTCACCGTAAGTATCCAATAAATAATAGCCATCCTTACTTTTCTTGTCTAATCATGAGGATTTTATTTGACTTAACAAACATATTTCAAACCCTGTATTTCAGTGGGAGTCTAGAGATTTTTTTAAAAAGTAATAAGTTGTTGAGGGGTAAGTAAAATGCCAGTGCTAGAAGGAAGTTTAGATATCATCTAATGAGCCCAACACTCTTAATCCAGATGAGAATACTGAGATTGCAGTAAATCTGCTCAAGTTCACATGGCTGGATAGTGGAAGACTGTGAACCAGAATGTAGATTTTTGTTAGTCCAGAGATGTTTCAAACATTCTTGTATTTATTCTGAAGAGATAGCATTAAATTTAGTTTGAATGAAATTAAATAGACCATGATTCATCAAAAAAAATTTTTCAGCCTTCTCATTAGAGCCATTCTAAAGTAATTTAGATTTTTCTACAAGTTATTTCAAAGCTCTGTTATGCTCTAATTAATACTGCTAATGTGAAATACACAAAGACCGTATAAACTGAGAAGCTAGGACTTCCACTTCCAGGAGGATGAAATACACTTATTTTCCCTATTCCTCCTGCTACTTACAACTTTAAACTCTGGACATAAAATGAACATTAGAAGACTGAAAAATGGAGAGGAGAAAGCAAACAGGCTAGGGACCTCAGAGCCCAAAGAACAACACAGCAATGAGTTCCCTGGGTTTTCATTTCTTCTCTTTTCTACACACATCTCAGACTGATTGCTGGAGAAGCCAATGACCCAGAAATGCCAACAGATGTAGATACAAAAAGCCCCAACAATCTTGTTCTTTCTAACTATAGGACCAGGAAAGAAGTAACCTAGCAAGACTAAAAACTTTTAGAAAATAATAATCTACTATAGCAAAACACCACCTAAAGAAACCTGTGGCTTTTACCCTCCCCAGGCTGTAACACGGCACCCACTACTCATGCTGGATGGTGTCAGAGAAGGCTAAATACTGCCCATCCCTGATGGGCAGTAAAGAGGCAATTCTTTCCTATAGTGTCAGTGGAGACAATTTGGGGAGCAGTAACAAGACACTCTACCCCTTACCAGCCAGGGATCTAGCAGCAAAGGCCTGGTGAGGCGCTAGCATGCCCACCTCAATGCAGTCGTAATGAGAAGCCTCTTTCCCTGACTTAGGTGTCAGTGGAGCCAGAGTGGGAAACCTGGACTCCTACCTAGCAGTACTGTGGCAGCATCCCTCCCATTCCCTGTTGGTACAGTGTTGGAGAAAATCAGCTAAAACAGTTTAAATAATATCCACAGTCTCCTAACACAATATCCAAAATGTCCAGGTTTCTATTAAAATCATTTATCATACCAAGAGCCAGGAAGATCTCAAATGGAATGTAAAAAGACAATCAATAGATGCCAACACTGAGATGAGAAAGATGTTAGGATTATATAACAAGATTTTTAAATAGTCATCATAAGGACTTTAATAAGCAATTATGAGCATTCTTGAAAGAAGCAAAAATAAATAAATAAATAAATAAATAAATAAATAAATAAATAAATAAATAACTGCTGTAAAAAAATAAAAAATCATAGCAAAAAACAGGAAATATAAAGAAAAACCAAATGGAAATTTTAGAACTTAAAAATGTAATAATTGAAATAAAGAGCTTAGCAAATGGTCTGGTCTCAACAGCAGAATGGAGAAGACAGAGGAAAAAATTGGCGAACTTGAAGATAGACCAATAAATATTATCCAATACGAACAACAGAGAGAAAACAGACTAATAAACCAAACAGGACAGAACCTCTGTGTCATCAGAGGCCTAGAAAGAGAGATAAAGAAGGTGGGGCTAAAAAGTATGTGAAATAACGGCTGAAAATGTTCCAAATTTGGCAAAAGCACAAACCTACAGATTCAAGAAGTTGAACAAACCTAAATAAGATAAATCCAAAGAATCCACATCAAGACACATCACTGTCAAACTTCTGAAAGACAAGACAATGAAAACCATCTTGAATATAGTCAGATAAAAATGACACCTTAACTGTAAAAGGAGAAAGCATTTGAATGACCAGATTTCTCATCAGAAACCATGGAGACCAGAAGGAAGTGGCTCAACATTTTTCAAGTGATCAAAGAAAAGAACTGCCAATCCAGATTCCTATGCCCAGTGAAAATATCCTTCTACAATAAATACAAAGGCAAGACATCCTCACATGAAGCATAACAAAGGGACGTTTTTGCTAGCAGATCTATTCTACAGTAATGGCTAAAGGAAATTCTCTAACAGAAGAGAACCAATAAAGAAGGAACCTTGGAACAACAGGAAGAATAAAAAACTACAATAAGCAAAAATATGTGTAAATATGATAGACTTTCCTTTTCCTATTGAGTTTCCTAAATTATGTTGGATGGTTGTCATGGACTGAATGTGCTCCTCATAAGTTGAAGGCCTAATCCCCAAGGTGGCCCACCCCCCACCCAGGGTCTCTGAGCAGGTAATAAAGGTTAAAAAAGGGTGAGGTCCTATTCCTGTAGGGCTGGTACCCTTATAAGAGGAAGAGAAACCAGAGCTCTCTTTCTCTCTACCATGTGAGGACACAGAGAGAAAAAGGTTCTCAGTAAATCAGGAAAAGGCTCTCACTAGGGACTAAATCAGATGGGATCTTGATTTTGGACTTCTCAGGCTCCAGAACTGTGAGAAAATAAATTTCTGTTGTTGAAGCCACTCTGCTGTTAGTATTGTGTTATGGCAGGCTGAGCAGACTCATACAATGGTTGAAGTAAAAATTATAACATTTTTAAATGTGGTTCTAAATGTATGTAAAGGAAATATTTAAAACAAATATATTAGAAACAGGGAGGATAAAGAGACATAAAGGGAGGTTAGGTTTCTATACTTCACTGGAACTGATGAAACGACCCCAGTAGAGTAGAATAAGTTACATATGTATGGCATCATACCTAGAGAAGCCACTAAAAATTGATAGAAAAAGATCTGCTCAAAAACATAGATAAATTGTGATCACTGCAGCAGCACATATACTAAAATTGGAATGAAAGAGGGAAGATTAAGAATGTACAATGGGACCAATTTCTTGCATTATACACAGAAATAAACTCAAAATGGGTTAAAAACATAAATTTGAGGCCTAAAACCACAAAACTCCTAGAAGAAAACATAGGCAGTAATCTCTTTGAAATTAGCCATAGAAACACTTTTCTAGATATGTGTCCTCAGGCAAGGGAAATACAAGCAAAATTAAACTATTGGGACTACACCACAATAAAAAGCTTTTGTTTTTGCCCAGCAAAGGAAACGATCAACAGAACAAAAACACAACCCACCAAATGGGAAAAATATTTACAAAGCATATAAGGGGTTAATATCTAAAATATACAAAGGATGTATACAACTCAACACCAAAAAGTAATCTAATTTAAAAATGCACAGAAGCCATGAATAGATAATTTTCCAAAGAAGACATACAATGGCCAGGAGACACATAAAATGAGATATTACCTCATACCTGTCAGAATGGCTAGTATCAAAAAGACAAGAAACAAGTGTTGGTGAAGATGTTGGGGGAAACTTGTTGGTGGGACTGAAAACTAGTGCAATCACTGTGAAAGACAATATATAGGTTCCTTAAAAAAATGGAAAATAGAAGTCTCATACAATACAGTAATTCCCCTACTAGGTATTTACCCAAAGAAAATAAAACATTAATTTGAAAAGATATATGCACCCCTATGTTTATTTCAGCATTATATACAATAGCCAAGATATGGAAGGAACACAAGTATCTACCTATAGATGAATGGATAAAGAAATGGTATTTATATTATATTATATTACATTTATCATATTATTATAATTATATTATTTTATTATATATTATATATAATATACTTTTCAAAGATATATATTATATATAATATATACCATTTCTTTATCCATTCATCTATACACACACAATGGAATATTACTCAGCCATAAAAAAGAATGAGATCTTGCTATTTGCAACATGGATGGATCTAGAAGGTGTAATGCTAACTGAAATAGGTCAGACAGAGAGAGACAAATGCCATATGATTTCATTCATATGTGGACTTTAAAAAAACAAAGCAAACAAACAGAAAAAAGAGATAAACAAAAAACTTAGGCTCTCAAATATAGAGAGCTGGTGGTTGCCAAAAGGAAGGCGGGTGGGGGAAAAGTAAAATAGGTGAAGGGGAGTAGGAGTACACTTATGCTGAATGAACACTAACATATAGAATTGTTGAATCGTTATATTGTACAACTGAAACTGATATAACACTGCATGTTCATTATACTTTAATTAAAAAATAAATAAATTTTTTAAATTATAGATGAATCAAAATAGAATTCTAAAAAAATGTTTAAAGAAGCCGGGGGTAGGCAAGAAAGGCAAATAAAGAAATGAAAAATAGAGAATAGGCAGAAATCAAAATAAGATAAATCTACAACATAACATTGTATATTAACATTTATTGATGAATGATTGATCAAACCAGAAATTGTCCAAATGGAAAATGGACCAAGAAACTGGTCAGACTTGAAAATAGCCAGGCCTGAAATTAACCAAAATTCTTTGTTCCTCAGGTCTAGTAAAAAGATTTCTCTTATGCTTAATTAAAGTCTACTTTCAATTTCTTTTTACCCATTGTCAGTCTTCTAGAGCTTCATGGAACAAATCTCAAAAAGTAAATTTTAGATTATCAAAACTTCAAATTAAGCAACTTCTTCATACTGTTAACTCATATTAAATTTAAAGTCAAATAAAAATCTTAAATCTTTGTCCCACATGAACTTCTCCAAAATTATGTATGCTTTGTACTGTACTGGGAAGACTTTTACACTTACCCTTATTAAATTTCATTTTGTTAGTTTCACTCTAATATTCCTGATTGTGACACTTTGGGATCTGGATTCTGTTATGTCCAATTTTGATTAATCCTTTTAAAAAATTAAACAAGCGTCCTTCCACCTTAACAAAGTCATCAATTAGCACAGCTCAATGAGAAAAGCCTATGTCATATAAAAATGACATTTTTACATATAAAAATAATATTTTTACATATAAAATATAAAATTAAAAAAATTTTATAAAATTTTTACATATAAAAATAATCAGCGAGTTAGGGACTATTAGTAACAGATTGGAAAAATCTTAACATTTAGAATCATAAATGTGGAAAAATAAAACTGAGTATTAAAATGAATACTAGGTGAGGGATGCCTGGATGGCTCAGTCAGTTGGGTGTCTGACTCAATTCTTAATTTCAACTCAGATCATGACCCCAGGGTTGTGGGATCAAGCCCCATGTCGGTTAAAATCTCGGCATAGAGCCTGCTTAAGTTTCTCTCTCTCTCTCTCTCTCTCTCTCTCTCTCTCTCTCTATCTATCTCTCTCTCTCCCCCTCTTCTCCACTCATGGTCTATCTCTCTAAAATAAAAAGAATAAAAAAAATTTTTTTAACAAACAGATGAAAAGAGTCAACAAATTAGTCCCATAAATTTAAAAACAATATTGCTTCTTAGACACATAAATAGGTTGCATGAAGCCCAGTAAAGGTAATTGTTCAGTTCAAGGTTAAAATGATAAAGCTGGATCCTGAACCAAAATTTTCTGATTCAAAGACTAGTATTCTTTTCCATACTGTTTCTCCCTGCTCATAGTAAAAACAATCAATTATTTTGAAGCAAATCTTTTAGTATCTAAGATAGAATCTTCTTTGGTTATCTTTATAACTTTTGCCTTCCTGTTCTCATTTGATTCTAATTTTAGCCTTTAGTGACATGAATAAGCTAGATAACCCTTTAAGACAACATCAATGTTCAAAATCTTTGAACAAAAGGGATAGAAAATAAATTACTTTTCAAAGATGAGAACACATAAAAAGTAAAACGTTATGGGCCAGTGGTTTTGACTAGTTGGGGCAACAAGCCCATGCAGCTGATGCAGGGGCCCAAGGTCCATGGCCAAGGGCCCCTAACAACTGTATCCAGTGTGGGAGGTGCCAGACTGAGTGAACACAGAATGCTCCTCAACTGGGACAAGAGCTTCCATAGCAATGGCTTCATTCAGCAGTGGCTGCCACATCCAACCTGTGCACTGGAAAATTCTCAGGGAATAAAATGTTTTTATGACTAGGAAAAAGGAAAGAAAGGGAGAAATTAGACTGATACTAGTTTGTAGGCCTTTGAGAGCTACCAAAGAACCCTAGGCTATAAGCTCAAGCCTGTGCTGCCTTAGACACTATTTGCCTGCCATTCAGTGGTGAATTAAAACAAAACCAAGAATAACCACTTAGCCCTCTCATAGCCTCTCCCCTCTAAACCTACCCCACACAAGAACTAGTCCCTAGCTAGACAAATTCACCTCCTCTGTTGGAGGAGCTTTTTATTAGCCATGCACAGAGGGCAGTCCACACTAGAATTTGCTTAGAAGCTTATTCTTACTACTTCACCATTATAATCATCATTTTATCCAATTCAACCCAACCTCTAAGGATATGACACACTACTTGTTTTTTCTGCTTTGTACTCTAGAGAGGGAAACCAGGATGGTTGAACTTCTTGTAGCCATCTTGCAACTGTGAGGCAAAATCATGGGGATGAAATGCAAGCGGAAGATGGTGGGAAGGGCTAGAGTCTAGAGTCTCAAGGGCATTGTTGATAATCAAGTCAACCCTGAGACTGCCCACCTCCAGATATCTAGTTAAATATCAGTAAATGTCCTTGTGACTTCAACTACTATGTGAAGCCAAACACATCCTGATACAGACCACCTGGTTATTGTGACATGCGTTCCATCCCCCACCCCCACAGATGTCAAACTGATAGTAATCAGAGGGGAGGTTGGGGGGGGGGGTGGCGAAACAGGTGATAGGGATTAAGGACTGCACTTGTGGCGAGCACTGTGTGTTGTATGGAATTGTTGAATCACTATATTGTATACCTGAAACTAATATAACACTGCATGTCAACTAACTGGAATTTAAATAAAAACTTTTCAAAAAAGAGAAACAAAACAAGATGAAATATGTGGAAATTTCCCTGTCAAGAAATTCCCCTACATTAAGGTAGAAACTCATAGTAAATAATCACTGTCTCAAGCAATACATGATTAATCTAGGAAATATGTTAGACAAGAAAATGCCAGAAAGACCACAGGGCTATGTCATGTGTAAAATATTCCATTTAAATTACTTAACTCTGAATTTTAGAGATTTGTAGCAAGATTTACTGGAACAGCTTTCCCCAAATTGTGTCCAGGAAGACACTGTCACCATCCCATCAACCCTTTCCCACTCTTTGTCTAGCAACTAGGCTATAACTCAGTGACCCTTCCTTTCTGCACAGGTGAAAGAGATCCAGGGTCCTCCCCTACATGTTTTTTTTCTAGATTCTACCACATTGCCCCCACCAATAACTTTTCAAACTACTCAGTAAGATGTATTTTATATGGTAGTGAATTTTAATATAAAATGCATTTATTTTGAAGACAATATTACAGTAACATTGATTTTAACTTTTTAAAAAAATTTACTCAATAATATCAATATTCAATTATCTCTTTTCATGTTTCCTTAGTTCTGCTCCATTTCCTTAGTTCTGCTCATATAGCTTTTCCACTTACCATCCAATTATTTCTCCATATTTTTACACATTTAATACTTAATACTTCCAGTTCTTCATCACAATATATTTCTTTCACCAGGATGTTAAAATACAATATTTGTAGGGTATTTAGGACATGAGGATAATGTTTTCAATTTTTTAGGATTATAAAGTATGTTCATATGCACCTCTTCAACATTTTTCTTCTTTCATTACTTCCCTAGGATAAAAATCCTGGGTCAAGAAGTAAGAAAAAATTTCACACTCCTTAATACATATCACTATAGTGATTGCTTTTTTATTTATTTTGAGAGAGAGAGAGACAGGGAGACAGAGAGCGTGAGAGGGGAAAGGGCAGATAGAAAGGAAGAGAGAGAATCCCAAGCAGGCTCCATGCTATCAGTGCAGAGCTGACACAGGGCTGTATCTCATGAACCATTAGATTATGACCTGAGCCAAAATCAAGAGTCGGACACTTAACTGACTGAGCCACCCAGGCATCCCATCATATTGATTTCTAAGAAGATCATACCAACTCATAATACTTCAGCAACAGAGGAGTATGGTTTTATCCAGCCTTGGTAGCACTAGATGTTTTATATATTTTGAGCATTTTGGCCTATAATTAATTATTAATTATTTAATTTGTATTTCTTTTATTACTAGTAAGAGGAATATTTTATATTTCTTAACTTCTATTTATTGTTATTCTATTTTTCTCTTTGTGATCTTTTACAATTATTTATTTATTGTGGTCTCTTGGTGGTAAACATTTAAAAGAAAATAATTGGTCTATTATGCTGTTAAATATTAACTCTTATTACATATCATTGTATGTATTCCACAGTTATTAAAATTTTCACTGAAATTTAGAATTAAGGTCTACAGAAGTAATATTTTCTTTAGAGATTAGTTTTTTATTATTACACCTATATAGGCATATACCTTGCTTTAAAGTTTCTGTTTAGGTAGTGAACAAGCAATTTCCTACACTCTGGCTTTTACTGTTTTCAACATTTTAATCTGTGATTTCAGTAAGATGATAGGTGGCAGGCTTATCAGACAGAGATCCATGAAGTGATAGGACAACTAACACCTCCTTCTGAACTATGTGAAACAATGAACCAGTTCTAAAACATGTAATTTCATAGAAATAAGTATAAAGTTTAAACCTGGGGTCTAACAACTCTATTCTATTCTATTCTATTTCTATGTAGAAATAGAACATAAAGGAACTATTTCTTAACAGCAGCACATGTTTAAAGGAACTAAGGGGTTCAGTTGGCAGCAAGCTTACTATGAGTCCATAGTAGACATTTACTGCCCAAGACCTTATCTGATCCTACAATTATCCAACAAATAATCACTTTGCTCTGTACTCCTTAGACAATTCCTGGAGTATTGTGTTTGGTTCTGGGACTTTGGTACACTGAGCCTATTTCCCAGAAGAATGATAAAGGAAGATGAAGTGACTCAACACTAGGTCATGGAAAGAATGGGAAGTTGGCTTGGGATATTTTGGCTGATGACTAGAAGTCTCATGTAGGAGGTTATTACTGACCTGCAAATATTTTAATGTTTCCATGTCCTCTGAGGATCTAATTAGGGAAGAAACTAGCCATGGAGCCATCGTCTGATTAGAGAAAAGCATCCCCACTAGACAGATGAATTAGAGAAAAGTGCCCTCTTCTCTGGACAAACATAGTGTCACACTTTGGTACAGAGAATGGCAAAGGGAGTGTGGCTACATTTCAGTCCCCATCTGTTACCTTGGTCACTCACTTTTGTGTACAGATTATTTAATTTTATACAGTGGCCCTAGTGCTAAAGAAGGGTCAGTAAATTTTGGTCATGGACCAAATCCAGACTGTTGCCTGTTTTGGTAAATAAAATTTTGTTGAGGGGCACCTGGGTGGCTCAGTCGGTTGAGTGTCCGACTTCGGCTCAGGTCACCATCTCGCGGTCTGTGAGTTCGAGCCCCACGTTGGGCTCTGTGCTGACAGCTCAGAGCCTGGAGCCTGCTTCTGATATCTGTGTCTCCCTCTCTCTCTGCCCCTCCTCCGCTCATGCTCTGTTTCTCTCTCTGTCAAAAATAAACATTAAAAAAAATTTTTTGTTGAAGACAGCCACACTCATGTGTATTGTCTATGTCTGCTTTCCCACTACAATGGCAGAGCTGAGTTGTGGCAAAGCGCTATAAGGTCTGCAAAGCCTAAAATATTTACTGTCTAGCTCTTTACAGAAAAAGTTTACCAACTCCTGCTCTATAATGCTTTCTAATTTTCTTCTCTTCACAAATACCAGAATTTGTGGTGGCCACTAGGGACTTTAAGGGTGAGTGCTTATTTTTAAGAAGATTTTGGAAGAAAAATTGTTGAATCTTCCTGATTATTGTTATTTGATCATCCTTCAATGAAATGTTGTTCTTAAAGTATGTATGTGTTAGATGCTTCCACTTGTGAATAACTGAAATTCACTTGGCTTTAAGCAGGAGGAGGTTATTGGAAGGGTAGCTTGATATCCATGAGAATCTAATGGCGGAGGCATGGCTGGGTCTCAGATAAGGACCAGAAGCATGGACTGAGCCTTGTAAGTCCTTGATCCCCATTTCCTATATCTCTGCTTCCCTCTGTGTACCCAATTTCTTTCACTTCTAATAATTTTTTATATGAAATTTATTATCAAACTGGTTTCCATACAACACCCAGTGCTCATCCCAAAAGATGTCCTCTTCAATGCCCATCACCTACGCTACCCTCCCTCCCACCCCCCATCAACCCTCAGTTTGTTCTCAGTTTTTAAGAGTCTCTTATGCTTTGGCTCTCTCTCCCACTCTAACCTCTTTTTTTTCCTTTTTTTTCCTTCCCCTCTCCCATGGGTTTCTGTTAAGTTTCTCAGGATCCACATAAGAGTGAAAACATATGGTATCTTTCTCTGTATGGCTTATTTCACTTAGCATCACACTCTCCAGTTCCATCCACGTTGCTACAAAGGGCCAAATTTCATTCTTTCTCATTGCCACATAGTACTCCACTGTGTATATAAACCACAATTTCTTTATCCATTCATCAGTTGATGGACATTTAGGCTCTTTCCACAATTTGGCTATTGTTGAGAGTGCTGCTATAAACATTGGGGTACAAGTGCCCCTATGCATCAGTACTCCTGTATCCCTGGGGTAAATTCCTACACTTTTAATAATTTTTAAATGTTTATTTATTTATTTTTGAGAGAGAGTAAGAGCATGAGCAGGGTAGGGGCAGAGAGAGAGAGAGAGAATCCCAATCAGGCTCTGTACTGTTAGGGCAGAGCCCAACGCAGGGCTTGAAGTCACGAACCATGAGATCATGACGTGACCTGAAATCAAGAGTCAGATGCTTAACTGACTGAGCCACTCAGGTGCCCCACTTTTAGTGATTTTTTAATCAAATGTGTACTTACAAATTTTAAAACTCTTTGTTGTATAAGACCAATGAAGAGCAGTCCCTGCCCTGCTGTTTCTCACTCCTTGATTGTCATTTCCCAGAAGCAACCCAGAAGGAATGTTTCTGGCATTCCTTCCACCCATGTTTCTAAATAATGTGCCTATACTGCCATTTCTTGATTCTTTGAGTTTTAAATATTATTTATGTACTTCTTACTATGGAAATGAGGATTCTCCTTCCCTCTACCTCCTAAGATATTTATATCACATATTTTTGCTAATCTTTAGGTATCTGATGTTTACATTGCCATGACTATGTGAATAAAGCAAACTTGCTAACAGTAAACCCTTCCAAAAATGGAAGAAATAATCTTGTGAGCTTACTGAGGTCTTAAAAACTGTATCAGGAAGCAGATATTTTCCTATCTTTATATCTCCAGTACCTTCTACAATGCCAGTATATGTGACGTAATCTTTAGATGAGAATGTATATTGTGAAAGAATTTGGCATTTAATATTTCCCAAAAAAGCATCAAAGTAGTTATTGTGGGGATAAATATCATGTGTTAGCACTTTTATTTTCCTTCAAGAATTTTTCCTTGCATTCACAGCTTGGCTGCCTGGTGCAAGAGGCCTAGCTATTGACCCATCTTGACATTGGACATGGCTTCCTCACTAAGCTTAATCATTTCTAGCTTTTGATTGAAAGTGAAAGACCTGGGACTCTTCCTTTCACGTACTTAGAGGCCACTGCAAGGTTATTAACTGGCTTAATTTCAATACTGTTGTGTCTCAGGGAATGAGGGACCCAAAAAGAGGGAGAGAGATTGGGGAATGGCCCATCAGTGGAGCAGTCAGACACGCTCAACATTTATTAAGCTCACCATCTTATATGGGTGCAGATCATGGCACCCCAAAACAATTACAGTAGTAACATCAAAGATCACTGATCACAGATCACCATAACATAATAATAATGAAAAAGTTTGAAATATTTCCGTAAGTACCAAAATGTGACACAGAGACACCAAGTGAGCAAGTGCTGTTGGAAATATGGCACAGATTGACTTGTTTCACACAAGGTTGCCACAAACCTTCAATTTGTGGGGGAGAAAACCCACAAAAATAAAAACAAATGCAATATCTGCAAAGCACAACATAACAAAGCACAGTAAAGCAAAGTATGCCTGAAGAGAGTAGTAGGTAAGAGGAAGAGAGCCATAGCCCTTTCAGTGTTTCCAGCTTCCAAAGGGCATCCTGATGTCCTGAATGTGATGTCCTGAACCTAGCACACACATTTCACAGTGTAAGGATATGTTGGTTCAGTAACAAGGATTGAGATGAAGTCCAGTTTAGATTTAGGATATTTTTATTTCTATCTATTGGGATACCATACATTTATTAAAAAATGCATGAATTTTTGTTACAAAAAAGCTTACTAATGTTCAGGCAGAACTAGGGGCAGAGCAGGAAATGGGTTTCTGTGTAGAACCAGATAAAATTGCATGTAACTGAGAGGCATACAAAAGTCAAGGCCTTTATTTAACTTTCAAGACTATCAACTTGACCTACAGTTGACCTTTATGATCATTATTATTACTGGGATTTTATGTTATAATTATTCACTTTATTTTATAATAACGATGAATCTTTCATTCACCTGAAATGACATTGATTTCATGTATCAATTTCTTAGTATAAAGTGGGGGAGGAGGAAAGGGTGCTACCTTTGTTAAGCAGAGTGCTAGCTTCCGAGTGGGATGCTTTATCATATTGATTTAAGTAAGGGTTCCATGAGAACCAAGAAAAAAAACAATCAGAAACTTTATCTACTTTGAGCTATAGAGTTGGTCTTCAGTGAAAGGACATGGACTTTCCCAAAAAGATTTTCCCAAAGATGAATTCCTGTTTTGATATAGGAATGGTAGCTTTTGGTCAGGGGTTGCAAATCCACAGAAACACTTCATTAAAACTTGCACAGAATTTTAATAAGTATGAAAACTTGAAAAAAATTATGGATCTCTGCCTATTCTTGAAAAATTGTTACTTCTGTCATCACTGGATCCTCAATCAACATGGTCACAAGGGCTGGACGTGAACAGGTTTTGTAACCTGTGTGTCCTCAGTAATATTTAAATTTACAATCCTTGGACTCTGAAATCTCAAGATTATCAAAGCTCCTGCCCTTAAAACTGGTAGTATTTCACCCCCTCTTCACTATTTATCATATCTTGGGTAGCATTAGGGGAGTGAAGTTACATCTTGGTGCTTTGAGGAGAGCTTTTACATGGTCCAATGGATATAGCTTTGTCATGATGATGTTTAGCAATTCATATTTTTTATTCTATCTTCTTGAAACTGGTCTTCTGTTTTTATTTGCTTATTTGCAAAATTTTTGGACTATATTTATGAAGCCAAAGTTCCTATGGGCCATTGATTCATTAAAAGGTAGGACAGAAAACACGGAAAAAATACTCTTTTGATAGAATACCAATGGGGAAGATATTAAGTAAATGATTGATTAATGTTAGAAAAAGTGGTACCATATTACAGTAGTACTATATTACAAAACACCATTTCCCTGAATTCCCTGAGGATCTTTCTAAATCACTAAAGACACCTCACTTTGAAAACCAGAAACTACAATTCAGAGTCACCTCAATAATAGTGTGTCACTGCCTCTTGCCCACCCTGAAGTCAGGATATCTACAGTGAACAATCTGAAGACTAATAGGTAGAAGTTATACTTTAATGTATTTTAAATGCCACAGAGAAAACTAAGAATTAGTTCCATCTGAAATAGGTAGAATTATAGTTTAAAAAAAGAATTTTCTTGTTTTGTTAAGACTATTAGCACTGCTCTTTATGTAACTTTAAAAAAAAATTAACACTTATTTATTTTTGAGAGACAGAGAGACAGAACAGGAGTTGGGAAGGGGTAGAGAGAGAGAGGGACACACAGAATTCAAAGCAGGCTCCAGACTCTGAGCTGTCAGCACAGAGCCAGATGCAGGGCTTGAACCCACAAACTGTGAGATCATGACCTGAGCTGAAGTTGATACTTAACCAACAGAGCCATCCAGGCGCCCCTCTGTAACTTGTTAATCCATATCTGAATGTTAGTAGTTATTTTATAGTTGCTTACAGTTTCTTTTCTTCAAAAGTCTTGAAGACACAAATTAAGTCCAACTTCCTTTGAACCCCCAGCTTTTTTTTTTAAATGTTTATTTATTTTTGAGACAGAGAAAGACAGAGCATGAATGGGGGAGGGTCAGAGAGAGAGGGAGACACAGAATCTGAAACAAGCTCCGGACTCTGAGCCGTCAGCACAGAGCCCGACGTGGGGCTTGAACTCACGGACCGTGAGATCACGACCTGAGCCGAAGTTGGATGCCCAACCGAGCCACCCAGGCGCCCCTGAACCCCCAGCTTTTAACAGAGCACTTAGGTGTTCAGTAAATATTTGATGAATGGATAAATATATCAATTCACTAATTATACAACAGAAGACTTTTGGGGTAATTACTATTCAAATTTTAAAACTTGGGTTCTAAAACAATTAAATGTTTGGTCTCTTCTTTAGTTCCAAGTCTGTGTGTATGTGTATGTTTTCCTTACTATCTTCCTTTTACTTGTATCTTCTAAAGATGTTTATGTGGCTGATGTCATCCCACAGAAGACTGGATCTTAGGCTTGACAAAATGCCCAGCTAGGCCCATAAGCTTATAGAAGTTACAGTTCATTTCAGTAAGCATAAAATGTAGATTCTTGGGGCGCCTGGGTTTCTCAGTAGTTTAAGTGTCCGACTTTGGCTCAGGTCATAATCTCACAGTTTGTGGGTTTGAGCCCTGCATGGGGCTCTGTGCTGACAGCTCAGAGCCTGGAGCTTGCTTTGGATCCTCTCCCTCCCTCTCTTTGTCTGCCTCTCCCTCCCTATTGCTCCCTCTCCTCCTCCTTCTCCTCCTTCTCTCTCTCTCCCTCTCTCTCTCTCTCAAAAATAAACATTTAAAAAATTTACTTTTTATTTTTTTAATATATGAAATTTATTATCAAACTGGTTTCCATACAACTACCCAGTGCTCATCCCAAAAGATGCCCTCTTCAATACCCATCACCTACACTACCCTCCCTCCCACCCCCCATCAACCCTCAGTTTGTTCTCAGTTTTTAAGAGTCTCTTATGCTTTGGCTCTCTCCCACTCTAACCTCTTTTTTTTTTCTTCCCCTCCCCCATGGTCTTCTGTTAAGTTTATCAGGATCCACATAAGAGTGAAAACATATGGTATCTGTCTTTCTCTGTATGGCTTATTTCACTTAGCATCACATCTCCAGTTCCATCCATGTTGCTACAAAGGGCCATATTTCATTCTTTCTCATTGCCACACAGTACTCCATTGTGTATATAAACCATAATTTCTTTATCCATTCATCAGTTGGTGGACATTTAGGCTCTTTCCATAATTTGGCTATTGTTGAGAGTGCTGCTATAAACATTGGGGTACAAGTGCCCCTATGCATCAGTACTCCTGTATCCCTTGGGTAAATTCCTAGCAGTGCTACTGCTGGGTCATAGGGTAGGTCTATTTTTAATTTTTTGAGGAACGTCCACACTGTTTTCCAGAGTGGCTGCACCAGTTTGCATTCCCACCAACAGTGCAAGAGGGTTCCCGTTTCTCCACATCCTCTCCAGCATCTATAGTCTCCTGATTTGTTCATTTTGGCCATTCTGACTGGCATGAGGTGATATCTGAGTGTGGTTTTGATTTATATTTCCCTGATGAGGAGCGCTGTTGAGCATCTTTTCATGTGCCTGTTGGCCATCCGGATGTCTTCTTTAGAGAAGTGTCTATTCATGTTTTCTGCCCATTTCTTCACTGGGTTATTTGTTTTTCGGGTGTGGAGTTTGGTGAGCTCTTTATAGATTTTGGATACTAGCCCTTTGTCCAATATGTCATTTGCAAATATCTTTTCCCATTCCATTGGTTGCCTTTTAGTTTTGTTGGTTGTTTCCTTTATAGTGCAGAAGCTTTTTATCTTCATGAGGTCCCAATAGTTCATTTTTGCTTTTAATTCCCTTGCCTTTGGGGATGTGTCAAGTAAGAAATTGCTGCGGCTGAGGTCAGAGAGGTCTTTTCCTGCTGTCTCCTCTAGTGTTTTGATGGTTTCATGTCTCACATTCAGGTCCTTTATCCATTTGGAGTTTATTTTTGTGAATGGTGTAAGAAAGTGGTCTAGTTTCAACCTTCTGCATGTTGCTGTCCAGTTCTCACAGCACCATTTCTTAAAGAGACTGTCTGTTTTCCATTGGATATTCTTTCCTGCTTTGTCAAAGATGAGTTGGCCATACGTTTGTGGGTCTAGTTCTGGGGTTTCTATTCTATTCCATTAGCCTATGTGTCTGTTTTTGTGCCAATACCATGCTGCCTTGATGATTACAGCTTTGTAGTAGAGGCTAAAGTCTGGGATTGTGATTCCACCTGCTTTGGTCTTCTTCAAAATTACTTTGGCTATTCAGGGCCTTTTGTGGTTCCATATGAATTTTAGGATTGCTTGTTCTAGCTTCGAGAAGAATGCTGGTGCCATTTTTATTGGGATTGCATTGAATGTGTCGATTGCTTTGGGTAGTATTGACATTTTAACAATATTTATTCTTCCAACCCATGAGCACGGAATGTTTTTCCATTTCTTTATATCTTCTTCAATTTGCTTCATAAGCTTTCTATAGTTTTCAGCATACAGATCTTTTACATCTTTGGTTAGATTTATCCCTAGGTATTTTATGCTTCTTGGTGCAATTGTGAATGGGATCCGTTTCTTTGTCTTTCTGTTGCTTCATTATTAGTATATAAGAGTGCAACTGATTTCTGTACATTGATTTTGTATCCTGCAACTTTGCTGAATTCATGTATCAATTCTCACAGACTTTTGGTGGAGTCTATCGGATTTTCCAAGCATAATATCATGTCATCTGCAAAAAGTGAAAGCTTAGCTTCATCTTTGCCAATTTGGATGCCTTTGATTTCCTTTTGTTGTCTGATTGCTGATGCTAGAACTTCCAACACTATGTTAAACAACAGCGGTGAGAGTGGACATCATTGTTGTGTTCCTGATCTCAGGGAAAAAGCTCTCAGTTTTTCCCCATGGAGGATGATGTTAGCTGTGGGCTTTTCATAAATGGCTTTTATGATGTTTAATTATGTTCCTTCTATCCTGACTTTCTCAAGGGTTTTTATTAAGAAAGGATGCTGAATTTTGTCAAATGCTTTTTCTGCATCGATTGACAGGATCATATGGTTCTTATCTCTTCTTTTATTAATGTGATGTATCATGTTGATTGATTTGCGAATGTTGAACCAGCCCTGCATCCCAGGAATGAATCCCACTTGATCATGGTGAATAATTCTTTTTATATGCTGTTGAAGTCGATTTGCTAGTATCTTATTGAGAATTTTTGCATCCATATTCATCAGGGATATTGGCCTAACATTAAAAAAATTTAAAGAAAGGTAGCATCTCAGTCAAGAACACCACAATTTCAGTATGGTTTCCTGAGTCTTACAGTGGGAGATTTTGCTTGATGGCAATACCAATTTGCTTGTCTCAGGTAAGGTCCTACCAAGTGCAGGAAACACTGAGTGGAACCTCTTCTACCCTCTAATCATGTCACTCAAAAACTTGAGCATAATTACCTTAAATGATTTGTGGAAATAAAAGCTGCTTTTCACAAGCCAGATCACCTGGATTTCCCATTCAGATGGCTGACACTATTTCTTGTGTGCCACCAGCACCTTTCTGCTACATTGTCCACCTGTTAGACAATAGTGACCAGGCATGAAATACTCTAGGTGCATATGTGACAGTGACCACTCTGTGGGCATGCTCCCATAATCAGATTAGTGGTTCCTTCTCTTAGTATTCAATAGAATAACCTGAAGAACTTGCTGGACATATATTCCCAGACTCCACTCCTATATATTTTAATTCAGTAACACCAAGATGAAGCCAGTTAACCTCTGATTACAACAAGTACCTCAAGTGATTCTGATGAGTCAGCATGGAGCCTGATGTAGGGCTCAATCCCATGACCGTGGGATTATGACTTGAGGTGAAATCAAGAGTCAGATGCTCAACTGACTGAGCCACCCAGGCATCCCTGTTATGCACCTCTTCAATGGCAGCAATCCACTGGCCATCTTTCACTCCTACCTCCCAGATCTCCATACATCCTTTATGAATCTTTTTCTCATTGTAACTCATTTTTCTACATCAGCACAGACATAGAGCTATTTTCTCACTGTTTTGAAATGTCTTTTATATGCTTTACTCAAGGCCAGCAGTTTTTATGATATGTCCCATGGAAATTCAGCATTGTATGAAGCTTTTCTAAGGGATTTTAAATTATTCATAGGAAAAGAAACGTTTTCCTTTGAAGTATACTTTATTTGGAGACATACAAAATATGCACAATTTCTACCACCTTGAAGAGGGCAAACAGAAAGCTGTTAGACTAGTTGACAACTTTATAATGTATTTATGAATGTCTGCTTAGTTAAAAAAAATACTTAAAAACCTGTGATCAGGGTTTTCCTATACAAAACTTCCAAGAAAATTCACAGGTGACAAAAGAGCAAGTCAGATTATATTCTAGGTTCACTGCACACCTGACAGGCTTCCCATAAATCTTCAATTGCTTTATAGCCATATGCACTCTCCAATCAGAGACAGACTCTAATCTTATTAGAATTAGGGGTTCAGCCCTCATTTGTAATATTTGAAGTATGAGAATTAAAGGCAGAGTAGAGTTTCCAGGAGTCTATATTTTCATTAAATCAAATTCTTCCATGCTTCTGTGCTTCCTGTCTTCAAATGCTTTTCATTCTTTTGTGAGGGTCTGGGCCATTAAGATGTCTGAAATGTGCATCCTTTGGGTGTGCTTAAGTAAAAGCCCTGCATGACTGGCCTTCCAGAGTCCATCCCCTGTGAATGAAGTTGAATGCACTTGAATGAACAACAATGTATGAATATCTTAAAAAAAAAAAAAAAAAACAGTACTGGTGATGGAGTTCAGCTCCATTCCAAGCACTAAACCCTTCCAGATGCAATGGAGCAATCTCCACCAAGTCAATTGGGAAAGCAAATGCAAACCATCCAGCTTTATTTAAACAGCCAGAGAAGGAGAAGAATAAATGCATGCTTATGATGAGGCTTTAGTGGGCCTTTAAGAACAAGTCATGCTAAATCAGCAATTATTTATTGAGCACATTCCATATGCAAGACTATTAATGCAAAATTTATATTACTATAGGACTCAGAAAGCTATTCCATTCACAGACATACCCCAGCCCCCAGGCGTATCTGTAGAGGGCTTGAAAAGAGATTTGTCTGGTCCAGTGTGAGATGGTCCCATTGGACCCTGCCCAATCCCAAACCACTTTAAGAGTCCTATGAGAACAGTTGGCCAAAGGATAAATACTGGGTGGGAATCAGGAAGTTTTCTGTGAGAGGTGGGGTCAAAAATATCAGATGGTTGAACTAGATTCGTGTTTTTCAAATTGTAGTTTATGAAATTATTAGTGAGTCCTAACCCAACACATTTTTAAATATAAAATAGAGAAGAAGAAAAGAAAGTTATCACTTTTTCTTTTTTTTTTAGTTTGTTTGTTTGTTTGTTTGTTTATTTATTTATTTATTTATTTATTATTTTAGTGATCTCTATACCCAACATGGGGCTCAAGCTCACAACCCTGAGAATCAAAAGTTGCATGCTCTTCCAACTGGGACAGCCAGGTACCCCTCCATCCACTCATAAGTCCTGCCAGTTCTCCCATTTCAGACACCATTAACCTCCTTTTCCAGCCACTCCCTCTTGTTGTCCTCTAGCCTATTACAAATAGTAAGTCTAAGCACTTCCATGAAATATATTAGTTGTGTGGGAGGAGAGGGTAGATGTGTGTGTGTGTTGAAGCCCTAGGTTTTATGCAAATACATTCTGATGGTGGGTAATGGTCCAAAAAGTTTGAAAGCTACTCAACAAATATCTACTAAAACCTTTTCCAACACTGAGATCCTGCAGTTCTCAAATTTTCTAATTTCTACATGATTTTTAAATTACTTTGTATCAGTTATACTTGTATATAGTTTTAAAACTTAAATAATTCTACAACATTTTTTTAAAAATCCAAACTCAGGGTGACTGGGTGACTCAGTCAGTTAACCATCCGACTTCAGCTCAGATCATGATCTCAAAGTTTGTGAGTTCAAGCCCCACATCAGGCTCCATGCTGACAGCTCAGAGCCTGGAGCCTGCTTCAGATTCTGTGTCGCCCTTGCTCTCTGCCCCTCCCCCTGCTCATGCTCTGTCTTTGTCTCCCAATAATAAATAAACATTAAAAAAAATCCAAACTCCAAATTTTACCTCTTCCTTTCCCAGTTTCCATTCCCTAAGTAGTAAATGTTTACATTAATTTAGACATGAGAGGTCACTTTTCTATTTATAGCTGTTATTCTGGTTGCTAGCTCCATATTTCTAAATAGTATGCTTATAGTGTTTGACTCTTTTCATCTTAAACATTATCTATTGATTTTTCCCACTGAAAGATGGGTATTTAGCTTCCTTACACCGCACACACGCACATACTTCCTCCCCCAAAATCTAATTCCATTAGTATTATGATTATGTTTAACTCAATTGTCACTATATTATATGACTAAATGACTATTATTTATATTTCTATAGGACTATTATTTCTAGCTGAAAATACAGAGTAATGTGGTTATATATCTTTGCTTGCTTATTTTTTGTTGTCCCTGGAGTTATTCATAGTTTCTTTGTTTCTTTAGTTTCTATATACATCTATCTCTTATTCATATACAGACTTTCAACAAAACTATAAATACTCTCTCAAAACTGTTAAACACATCTGGCAAAATGTCAGTTTCATTACTTCTTCGGGACTTCCCTCTTGGTATCCTCAACCCTCATGTGCCATACCGAATCAGTTTTTTTCCTGACCTGCTTGTCTACTGTCATCCTGGATTCTGTCTTTACTGCCAGCCTGGGAAATCCCTGCATCTCTCCCCTGTGTTGGATCTTTTTGGATTTCTGGATCCTCTGTCATCATCTTTCTTGGCTTACGCCCTCATTTAGTGGAATACCTCCTCTAGTAGCTTCTTGGGGGTGGGGGTGGGGAGGAAAGATGCATGTACATTAATTTTTTTGAGAGCTCTGTACCTCTCATAATTGATGAAAAGTTTGAGAATAGAATCCCGGGTTGGTAAGCACTTTCCCTCAGCATTTTAAGGAGACTATTTTGCTTTCTTCCAGTTTCTAATTTTACTGTAGAGAAACTTAATGCCATTCTCATTCCTGAACCTTTGTATATGACCTGTTTATCCTTTCTCGAAGCATTAGCGTCTTCACTTTGTTCTCAGATGTCTTAAAATTGATGATTATTGTTTTGTTTTGGGTTTTTTTTTTTTTTGCCACATGCATCATGCTGGGTACTTAATACGGGAATGTAAACATTTCCCTTCTGGGAATTTTTTGTACTATTTTTTAATGTTCCCTCCTTTGTTTCCCTATTCCTAGAACTCCTTTCCTTTCACTAATTTTCTTGTTTCTTTTCTCTTTTCTTTCTGTCTCTATTATTTTTCTGCATATTGAAATCTTTCATCTTTACCTTCTAACTTGTCTATTAAACTTTTTACTTCTGGTATTGTATACTCAATTTTAAGATCCTTGTTGTGTTCTGTGAATGATCTTTTCATGTATTATTTTCTCTTACCTCTCAAATTTTAATTATAATTTTCTAGTGTTTTCTGCCCCTTGCCTTGTCTGTGTACCCTCCATGTTCCTTTTTATTTTTTCTTCCAAGTTTTTATTTAAATTCCAGTTAGTTAATATACAGTGTAATATTAGTTTCAGGTATACAATATAGTGATTCAACAATTATATACATAACGCGGTGCTCATCAGGACAAGTACACCCCTTTATCCCATCACCTATTTAACCCATCCCCTGTCCACCTTCCCGCCTCGTCACTATCAGTCTATTTTCTACAGTTAAGAATCTGTTTCTTGGTTTCCCTCCCTTTCCTCCACCATGTTCATTTGTTTTGTTTCCTAAATTTCACATATGAGTAAAATCTTATGGTATTTATCTTTCTCTGACTGGCTTATTTTGCTTAGTGTAATACTCTCTAGCTCCATCCATGACGTTGCAAATGGCAAGATTTCATTCTTTTTAAAAAATGTTTATTTATTTTTGAGAGAGAGACAGAATGTGAGTGGGGAGGGGCAGAAAGAGAGGGAGACACAGAATCTGAAGCAGGCTTCAGGCTCTGAGCTGTCAGCACAAAGACCCATATGGGGCTTGAACTTGTGAACCAGGAGATCATGACCTGAGGCGAAGTTGAATGCTTAATCCACTGAGTCACTCAGGTGCCCCAAGATTTCATTCTTTTTCATTGCTGAGTAGTATTCCATTTTTTTATATATACCTCATCTTCTTTATCCATTCATCAGTCAATGGTTATTTGGGCTGTTTCCATAATTTGGCTATTGTAGCTAATGCTGTTATAAACATCAGGGTGCATATATCCCCTTGAATTAGTATTTTTGTATTCTTTGAGTAAATACCTAGTAGTGTAATTGGATCATAGTGTAGTTCTATTTTTAACTTTTTGAGGAATCTCCAGACTGTTTTCCAGAGTAGCTGCAACAGTTTGCATTCCCACCAACACTGAAAGAGGGTTCCTTTTTCTCCACACCCTTGCCAACACCTGTTATTTCCTGTGTTGTTAATTTTAGCCATTCTGACTGGTTCCAAGTTCCTTTTTAAATTTTTTTCCTTCAGTTCTGTACATTCTACTTCATGTTTAAGGAGTTCTTCAATTTTCTGGTGCTCTTTGTATCTCTAATAATTTTTAAAGATGAAGCACTGAAAATTGGACAGTGAGTAGACAGGGCTTTTAAACTTCACTTGGACAGAGGTACAGCCATTTATGGGAATCCCAAACCAACATTATCTGTTGGTTTTTCTCTTGGGTTGATCAGTCCCCAAAAAGAAATCCTCCAAATTCCTGTCTGGGGTGTGTAAGCCTCTCTTTCAACATCTTCTCTATAGACAGGGCACTTAGAGTGCCTTTTTTGTTTTTTTTTTTTAAGTAGGCTCCATGCCCAGTGTGGGGCTTGAACTCATGACCCTGAGATCAAGAGTCACATGCTCTACCAACTGAGCCAGACAGTCATGCCTCTGTCAACATTTTCTTGGAGCTGTGTAGGCTGCAGGAAGAAAGAATTCAATCTATTTAATGCACAGAATTACCCTGTTTTCAGGACAGTGCTCTGTCCACAGATGTGCCTGCTATCCCTGAGGCCAGAGTTCTTCTGATTCAAAGAGTCACCTTCCATCTTCTTCCAGGATGGGAGAGGAGTAGTGGCCTGGTATTGGGGTAAGGGAAGGAGACCTAGGAGCCTAACTGATTCTCATTTGGAGTTTCAGATTCAATTTCTTGGTCTTTCTGAAGTTCTGCAGCAAAATCTTACCTGATCCTGGGAATTCTTCATTATTAAATTAGTCTTTGGCTTTTTGTGGTCTCACATTTGTTTTTGTACTGCCCAAGTTTTGTTGCAATTGCCTTCTTCATTTACCTTGTCTTTTTGGGGTTTGTGCCTTTAAAAGTTCATTTTCGTAGTTAGCATGGGTTAATAGAAGCCATGTTTTCTTAGCTTTTTAAAAGATGACATATAATACTATGTTTTATATATGATTTTCACAAATCAATTTTCAATCATAAATTACAATGCTACACAAGAAATTCAGGGTGGGTAGGAGGTCAAATTAGCCTATTGTATTTTTAAATGCAGTTTGGTATTGGATTATCAATATAGCATTTTTTATCTAATATATTAGAGGATTAGTTTAATTTAAACTAAACAATTCTGTTTGCTTCTCAACAGTGGAAAGCAGCATCACATAGAAGGGTACAATTTTCATTCCCTCCCTCCTCCATTCCCAAGGCATTGAGCCACAGATCCATTACACATACACTTTGTTTCCAAACATAACTTGGGACCTTAAGGAGAATGCAGAAGACAGCAAAGCAGAAAACAAACTGTCTAATGTATTTGTCTGGTAATGCCTGCCTTGCAGTCAATCTGTATGTACTTTTTGTAGCATAAGAGAAATTTTGGTTGCTTTACTGGCTTCCTTTTCTCACTGTACTTATATTTATGTGGCATAAAAAAAAAAAAAAAAAAAAAACCCTGCTAGTTGCCCTTAGATGCTATGCAAGGAGAATGAGCAAGCAGGGTGGAAAGGATTTTCCTGATTCAGTGTCTGAATTACCTATTAATTGCACCCTCCTGGAATCATAGAAAAGATTGGGGCAAAACATCAGTGACCAGAGTAGAAAATAATTTTCCATAATGGGGAATGAGATGACAAAACACACCTCTTGTCAAATGGTTCTTTCTCTTTCTTTCCCTCTCTTTAGATTGCAGGTGCCTTGCCTAGACAGAAAAGTTCCTCCTCTGTGCATTCATGAAACAGTATCTTACCCATATCCTTCATTCACTCTCATAAATACTTCAGAGCACCAAGGAGTTAAGAATTTTATGATTCCACTTTTTCATCAAAAGTTACAGAGGTAGTTTAAGTAAACTTGATACACTTTACTATTCATTTATGAGATCCCCTGAAGTTTCTCAAAATGCACTCCTTGTTACAGATAAGGTCTGAAATTTGTATAACCAACTTAGCTATTCTGAGAGGCAGCCTTGCTCCCCGGGGTTGGAGAAACTGTGACGAGCATGAATGCACCTCTTTCTGTAAGAGGAGGAGGGGGTCTGGAGTACTGGAAGGGGTAGATAAGTTCAAATTCTGGCTTTGTCATTTATGAACTGGTTGATTTGGGTTCAGTATGAATTTCTGCATCCTTTCAACAGCAACTGAAAGCTATGTAACTTAATTGCTTCTTTTCTTTGCCTTAGTCTCCAGAAAATTTGGAGCTAAATCCATCACTTCATTGTACCAGATGACTCATTTCAGGTAGCTGGCAGAGTCTCTTCCCTTTGTTTCCTTAAATGATCTTTACTGTGTTTGATTGCCAGTGTTGTATTTTATATTTCAGTCTATTTTGAACCAGATAAAGTCATCAGGTAGGAATCTAAAATCATCTTTCTGCCATTGATGTTTCTATAAACTGTCACTAATCTAGGCTGACCTTTCTCTAGGTGGCTCTTTATATTTTACTCTCTGACAATTTTTCCTAGATGAGCATTGTGATGTACTGATTTAATTTAATGTTCTCCTTTTATAGAAAGGCAGGTTGGTGCTGATATTTTAAAATCTGATTTTCAAAGTTGTAAAGTTTTCTGAAAACTAATGCAAAAGGGGAAGCACATGGAGCTACACAGTTTTCACTTCCTATCAGAAGAAATTATACAAGTTCAAAACCTGACTTAGAACTACCACCAAGAGGGGCGCCTGGGTGGCTCAGTCGGTTAAACGGCTGACTTCGGCTCAGGTCATGATCTTGTGGTCCGTGAGTTCAAGCCCCGTGTCAGGCTCTGTGCTGACAGCTCAGAGCCCGGAGCCTGTGTCAGATTCTGTGTCTCTCTCTCTCTGACCCTCCCCTGTTCATGCTCTGTCTCTCTTTGTCTCAAAAATAAATAAACGTTAAAAAAAATTAAAAAAAAAAAAGAACTACCACCAAGAGAAGAGACAGAAACAAACCACAAGAGACTCTTAATGACAGAGAACAAGCTGAAGCTTGATAGGGGGAAGTGGGTGGGAAATGGCTATTAAGGAGGGCACTTGTTGGGATGAGAACTGGCTGTTGTATGTAAGTGATAAATCACTGAATTCTAGTACTGAAACAAATATTGCACTATATGTTAACTAAAATTTAAATTAAAAATCACTGCCAAGAATTAAGTTCTATTTAAGTATACACGTAATTCGTTCAGCAAGCATTTGCTGAATATCTATTATGCGCCAGACTTGTACTAGTCTCTCACAGTACCGACATGAAGACAGATCTGGTTGCAGAAATATGTGGCAGTCTAGTGGGAAAAACTAATATGAAAGTAAACAAATACAATAAAGTGAGATGAATACTATAATACGATGCTATGGGAACATGGAGTTGAAGCCAACTATTTCTAACAGGAATCAGAATTCTGATTCTTGAATGGTTTTGAGTACATTTAGCCTTCATAGATACTAGTTTTCCAAAGTTGAAATTAGAAAAAGAAAAAAAGTTGAAATTGAAACAATTTATTGTCTTACCAGCAATGCATTTGTGTTTTAGTGATTTCACATCTTCAACAACACTATTTGTCACATATGTCATGGTATCTCATTCTGGTTTTATTTATTTATTTATTTATTTATTTATTTATTTATTTTTAAGTTTATTTATTTTGAGAAAGAGAGGTGGGGGGAAGGGGCAGAGAAAGAGGGAGAGAGAGAATCCCAAACCGGCTCTGTGCTCTCAGTATAGATCCTGACCCAGGGCTTGACCCCATGAACCATGATATCATGACCTGAGTGGGAATCAAGAATCAAACATTAAGCAACTGAGCCACCCAGGTGCCCCGTATTCTAGTTTTAATTTGCATTTCCCTGATAAGTAGATGTTGGTAGAGGTCACAGGATGAGAAGAGTGGAGGGAAGAAGAGGCATCAATGACAGAGAAAGCAACATATATACAGGAAGACACAGAGACTAGGGATAATGGTGTGTTTGGCAGGTTCAAAGGATGACAACAGATGAGACAAGAGAAAAGACAAGGAGCAATATAAAAGGTTTTGCATAGCATGCTTATTTTCATAAAATCACTGGAAATCTGGTCATCAAGATTTTTAAGTAGGAAATAAATATAACCAGACGTATAGTTAAATGATCCCTCTGACAACCATGTGGGAGACAGACTAGAGGAAGAAATACTAGAGGAAATAGCCAGGAAAAGAGACAAATAGGGCCTGAAAGAGACAGTTACATCAAGGACCATGCAAAGAAGGTGGTGTCAAGAGACATTTAGACAATAAAAGCCACAGAATTGAATGGGCAAAGGGGGTAAGGAGAAGTGAGCAGCACTAAATGACACACAGGATTCTGGCCTGGGCAACTGGTTAAATGATGATAATATTTTCCAGCTTTGTAAATAAAGAAAAGAAGCAGACACAGGGTAGGATGTGGTGGGAGAAGGTAGGAAAATTCATGTGGGACATGTTATACTGGAAGTAGTGGTAGAACATCCAATTAAAGATTTTTCTCTCCACAGCCTCAAACACTCAGAAATCCAGCAGTATGTGTTGGAGACCTGATATTGCCTTGCCTTAGAAAAAAAGTCTAGGATTTGGTTTTCACAGCTTAATCTATAGGAGGGACAGACCTATATGTCCAAAGGGGAAAGGGGCCATGAGGGTTGAAATAAAAGATGAACACAAAGTGCCATGGCCTTCAAGAGGAGGAAAAGGCAAATTCTGAGAAATGAAGAGGGATGCTATGAGGGGCACTGCTATAGTTCTCTCAGAGTAGCTGGCAGTAGTCAAAACAAGACTTCATAGCAGAAAATAAAGTCTAAGATGCTGATTTCTGTAGATTACATACTATCATCAGCATGTGTAAGGTGGTTAAAGCCACGGAAAAGGGTAAGCTTACTCTGGGTTACCTTACTTAGGGTGAGAGGCAAAAAGGGCTAACATAATGGGAAACATAAGTGTTTAAGGAGTTGACAATGGAACAGCAAGAATCTGAAAAAGAATGTCTAGAGAGGCAAGAAGAGAAGCAGCAAAGAGCAATGTCATGGAAGCAAGGTAAAGAGAGTTTCAAGAAGGACATGACCAATATGGTCAAATACTGGAAAACAAGTTAATTAAGGTAAGGATTTTAAAGGATTAGAAAGTCATGAATGACTTTGCCAGAGCCATTTCACTGGATTGATGGCAGATAAGCCTGATTATAGAGAGCCATAACGTGAATGAGCAATGAAGAAGTGCAAGGAATGCACTTTATATTCTTTTATGAGGTTTCATAATAAGTACAAAAAATACAGGGTGATCTCTGACAGAGATTACAAGTTTGGGGAAGAGAGTTTTCCTTTAATACAGTAGAAACTTTGGCATGGTAAAAGGCTATGGAGAAGAAACCTATAGTGATAGAGAAATTGAAAAAAAAATGAGAGTAGAGGTTAAGGAATAACTGAAGCATCAGAGGGAAAAACCAACAGAGAAATCTATGAGATTGGAAGATTGTAAACCAGTTGCTTTTAAAAACTGATAAAACTTAAGGGCAGAAAATAGTTTGCTGTATTTGTCAACTAAGACACCAATAATGGCTTTTTTTTGAGAAAACTTGAGTGTTGGAGGCAGAAGCAAGAGTGCAAGGAGCTGAGATCTAAAAGGACTATGGGGAACTGAGAACAGAAACTTTAAGATTATGTTTCAAGACATTTGGCTGTGACTGGAATAGTAAATGTACTAAACCTGTGTATCATCTCGGCTGTGCTCATGGTCTCCATGAGGTCTCCAACCTTGCTTTGCTTATTGGACTGGGGCAGGTACTATTCAAGGGAAATGAACTTTACAGGCACAGATATCAATCAAGGTGGGGCATCTAAAGTAATACATGTTTGCTTTCTTTTGGTGGAAACCCTTTCTGAGGGAAATTAAAAGTCTACTCATAGTCCCAGTGACACTACTGAAAAAGATCCTTATGTTCTTGGAAAAACACCCCTCTCTTTTTTCCTGAAGATTAATTGATCTCCAAGGTACTTAGCTGTCAAGATAATGTTCAGAAGCACAGTATCTGTTGGATTGCCCTTCAGAGATCACATCTTTCCTTTTCCATATTTCCCATTATTTTAAGCCATGAATACAAAAGTAAAGGACCATTGAGGACCTAGAAATCAAATACTTTTATTTACATTATCATGATCTCCAAATATCTAAGTAATCAGTCAATACACACTCACACTCACACACACACACACACACACACACACACACACACACACACACACACCAAGTAAATTAACAATCATTGATGAAGTCTGACTTGTTTTTGTACCAACTTACTCATTCTGTAAGCATGGGTACTTGTAATTATGTCCTTAAAGCTAGCCAGGATTTTCAAAAGTCAAGTATAACCATGGGCTGTGGCTTTTATTAGTCACAGCCTCCAGAAGTGTTGATTCAGCTGAGCAGGAAGCAATAGGAGGATTCACTCATAGTTAGTAGTCATGTGTGGGGGAAGGGTACTAGGCTGGGTAGAAAATAAAAAATAACATAAGCAAATGTTTTTTAAAATTACATTTAAAAAACACCTTTTACTATGATTAAGAGGGTAGCATTTTTTAATTCTTGTAATGTGTTCACCTTCATAATGAAGTTTACTACAACATTTTAATGGTATCTGAGCAGAGGAAGAGCAGGAAGGAAATTACTGAGCATGAGCATAGGCAATTGGTGACAAATACTTTTGCACCATTAAAAATATTTAACACCCTCTGCTTTTATTGTGTAAGGGTATACTACCATTTCATTATCATTTTTTAAATGTTACAACTCAAATAATTGAGCTACCGTGTCTAAGCTGCTAGAGATGAAGAAAACAAAACCATCATTAGTGAAAGATTCCCCAACAAATTAATGCTCATCAATCTGGAGACACCTGCCTTTCTGAGTACTTGAGAACATTCTTTAAAAATTTTTAAAGCATTCAAACAAAAGCCAAAGCTAACTCAAGATAAACATTGTGCTTGCAAGAATTGTTTGGGTATGGATAGACTTAATCTTTCCGAAAGAAAAGGTCTTTTTGGCCCACTCTTGAAACCCCACTTCCACCCCATCTCTCCCACTCCACAACCTAATACAGCGCCTGATGCATACTTTTTCAAGAAATATTTATTGAGCATTTTTCGCATGGCAGGCATTTGCTAGGAGATGGGGACATAGGAATAAGTAAGGAAATACCTACTTTGTATTAGTCAGTATATGGCTAATACAAAAAAAAAAGGAAAAGAAAAGAAAAAACAGCTTCATGATGTATTCTATACACTAACACCTAAGTTTATAGATGTTGCATCATAAATTGACAGAGGATACACAGAGGGCTACCTATGCAGAAATGTCCAATGGGTCAGGAAAGACTTTATAAGAGGTATAAGCCATATTTGGTTGGAAGATTTCTCTCTGGGGAAAGTGATCAGACCAGGAGAAGAGACATTTAGATAGTGAGATAGTTCAGTCCCATAGTAAAAAGGTCTGGGTCCTGCCTGAGGACCCAAGAGCAAAGCCTTCCATCAAAATGCCCAGCCTCCACACACAGAGCCTTCAGTCAGGTTTTAGTATCTGGTTGCAAATATGGGCAGACAGTCAAAGATCACCAAACATTTGAGGAAAGCCTCCAATGTGAACGACAGAATCCAAAACAAACCACAACAACTCAATAGCAAGTTGAGAAGAAACACAAATTCAGGAGAAATAATTTCTAAATATCATAACTGATGTCCTTAGGAAAATATCAGAAAAAATGATACATTCACAGACAGAGACAGAAAGGTATGGAGAGGGGCATTTGGAGAACAAAAGAAATTTAAAAGCAATATTAGAAATATAAAACTTATTAGAAGAGGTGAATGACAAAATTGAGGAAATTTCCTAGAAAGTAAAAACAAAAGAGGATGATTATAGATAATCCAAAATTCAATCATAAGAGTTCCAAAAAAAAAAGAACAAGGAAGGAAAGTAGCACTGAAATAATTCCCACAATTTAAAAATAAGTTTCCAAATTATAAGCGTCCACAGAGGACCCAGCAAAACATGACAAAGTTTCAGAATCCAGGAACAAAGAGAAGCTCTAAAGTCTCTGGGGGTACTCAGTGGGGGATGATTACATCCAAGTGATCTAGAATCAAGATGCCATCAGACTTCTATTGCAAAACTAGTAGCAAAAAGACAATGAATGGACAATGCTCCCAAAAATGTGAAGGAAAATTTACTTCAATCTAAGATTCTATACTCAGACAAAGTATCAATCAAGTGGTACCGACTAGAGACATTTTAAGATATCCAAATTCTTGAAATATTTCTTCTCCAGCATCCTTTCTGAGGCTGCTACTGGAACATGTGCTTCAGTGAAACCAAAAGATAAGCCAAGAAAGAGGAAGGCATGTGACCCACAGGTATCAGAGATCTTACAGAAGAGAGGTGACAGGAAAGCCACAGGGTGACAGCAAATAGAAATCTCAAGATGGCACTTGATACAGGCCCAGAGAGCACCCAGTCCAGACAGGAACAAGACAAATCATACTGAAAGAAAATAGAATATCTCAATATCTGAATGTATTGAGAAAAGATACAGATTTTCCAGACAGCTTGAACATGAAATAATGTAACAGAAAATGAAATCAAAACTGAGGGAGATTATTAAAACAAAAAATTGTACAAGAAAGGAAACAAGTTGGTAGTAGTACACTACAGGACTCAGGTAGGAATACTGGCAATATAGCTGTAATATTGTAAATGGTGAATACTGACCTAACTAAAAATGTAACGGTATTAGGAGGAGAAGAAAAGTGGGGAAGATGTGTATGATGCCTTGAGAAATGAAAGATGGTAAGAGAGCATGAAATACTTATTTTCTATAATCAGAAGTCAATATATAGGTCTAACTGGGGAAAAAAATCAGAAGAAAGCAGTATAAGGATACTACTTAGAGAAAAAGAAGCAAATACCAACAGAAACATCTAAAAGATTTGAAAGTAGCTGCCTCCAAGAAGCAGAAATGGGGGTGCATGCCTAGAAGAAAACTGATTTTTATTTTTTAAAAAGCCACAAAACTTTGAGAAGTACACATTTCACTGGATCTCAATGTACTCAGATGCACTATTTTATGCACCACTGAGAAGAAAGCTGATGGGGCGCCTGGGTGGCTCACTCAGTTAAACGTCTGACTCTTGATTTCAGCTCAGGTCATGATCACACACATGGTCATGGGATCAAGCCCCACATCAGGCTCTGTGCTGATAGCATGGAGCCTGCTTGAGATTCTCTCTCTCTCCCTCTCTCTCTGCCCCTACCCATTCCTATTCTCTCTCTCTCAAAACAAATATTAAAAAAAAAGAAAAAAAGCTGAAGAACTAGGACAAAATGCTCTCCTATAGCTTAGAATTTTTATACTGATTGAAAGAGATATTTGGAGATTTTGTAGATTTTTTTTATCCTATCTCACTCTTATACATATATAAAAAAGAAAATGTAAATAAAATAAATTGGCCATAGAATTTCTAAAACTTCTTCCTACCAGTCCCAAATCTTCTGAGCTCTCTTGGATTCAAAGTGGTTGATCGCTGTATTTTTCCAGACAATATTGATCTCTGTGCTATCTAGAGCATTAGCAACATACAGCATCTATTAAAAGAGTGCTTACTTTGACTTCCTAAGTAAGCCACTTAATACTTTAATATTGTCTTCAGGTTTTCTTCCAAGCTGCTGAAAACCATTCTGTAGCTTCTGATGCTGTCATGACTTGAGTTTACCAGAAGGTGTCAATAAAAGTTTATCATACAACAAATGGTCCTTCCTCAAATAGTCCTTGAACAACTGTTGAATAAAACACCAGGGGGTTGTAGTTGTCCAGTGATATCACCCCAAATAATAATCAAGTTTGTGCAAGCAGATGATGATCATTATGTTGAAACAGCTTCCTGACTGACCGCAGGTAGAAGACACCAACAACTGTAAGATGTATCCAATATCAGACATGTTAAAATATAAGAATACACCAAAAACACAATTACCTTCAATACACATTTTAAAGCCTAGAAGAAGAAAAGGAGGGATGTAAAGAAAAAGAGGAAGAAGACAAGATTCTATATTCTATATTCTATATATTCTATATTCTATATATTCTATAGTCTATATTCTATAGATTCTATTTTAAGAATCCAGACAAGAACTAAGGCACAAGCAATGGGGATGAAGAGAAGAGGGTGGATTCAAGACATATTTAGAAATTGGAATCAACGGGTCTTGCTGCTGATGGAAAGTTGAGGAAAGGAGCAACAAAGGAACAGAGAATGACTCCAATGCTTTTAGGATATATACCTGGATAGGAAGCAAAAAAAAAAAAACCTATTGGGGGAAAAAGTAGTTCAATTTTGGATACACTGAATTCAAGGTTTCATTTGACATTCTAAATAGACAAGTGCAGTAGACAGTTGGGAATATAAATCTGGAGCTTAATAGAGTTGCCTGGTCCACAGATATAAAATTAAGAGGAATCAATCTATGGTACTAGATAACATTGTCCATGGATAACCTATTGAATTTAAAACAAAATAAAACACCCAATACTCTATTAGTCATTATTTACAAAGTATATACAGAACAAAGAATTCACTGTGGCTAGGTTAAGAGGAAAGGAATGTATTACAGAATATTAAGAAGGCCTACTTAAGAAGCCTAATGAAAAAGACTCCATGCAAAGCCACAGTGCAGAACTGAAGAGCTGAAGAAGCTGCTGCCTATAAAATGATCAGGGATCTATAAAATCAGGGAATTGTCTGATACATTAGAACTAGTATTATAGGTACTTGCTCCAAAACCACATTATGACCACTTGAATCTGTACCAGCAAAAAAAACCACTCCCATGCCCTGACTCTGTATTCAGATTAGCTCTAAATCTAAATCTCACACAAATGTTATCTGATTGGCAGAACTTAAATAACATACAGAACTCTAGAGCATACAAAAAATTTTTTGCTTTGTTGATTTGTTTTGTGGGGTGGGGGTTGTTTGGTTAGCATTCTGGCTTCCATGTGTTAGAAGGAGGCTGGTCTGAAAAGCACGATGAGCGAGCCAAAGCACATTACCTACCATAAAGATCAAAGACAGAATGCTGGGGAAAATGAACACTAAAAGTGTGAGAAGTCAGTTAAGGAGCCAGAGAAGGCATGGTCAGGATGCTCAGCACCATAATGGGCACACTGCAATGAAAGCCAGGGAATTTTTAGAAGAAGGGAAAAGGGAATTTTTAGAAGAAGAAATGAGTGGTAAACAGTGTCAGAAGCTGCTAAGAAGGAAAAACTCTAAACAGCTAGATAAAATCTTCAGTTAAGTATATGACTTCAGCTTAGGTCATGATCTCACAGTTGATGAGTTGGAGCCCCACGTCAGGCTCTGTGCTGACAGCTCAGAGCCTGGAGCCTGCTTTGGATTCTGTGCCTCCCTCTCTTTTTCCTCCTGCCCACTCACACTCTGTCTCTTTCTCTCTCAAAAATAAATAAACATTAAGGTTTTGTTTGTTGTTTTTTTTTTTTAACTTAAACACCTAGATAATGTAAAGACTGTCTGATGGAGTTAGCAGAAAACAGTATCCTTTGGTGACACAGGCAGGAGCAATTTCAGGGATGTGGTTAAGAAGAATATTTGAGATGGGGTAAAAAGTAAATGGAAAGTACAGGCTGTGACTTCATGGAGTTTAGCCTTGTCTTAAATAGGAAGTAACCTCTGGGGGGCGGGGGGAAAGGAAGTGACCTGTAAGAGCCTGAGGTTCCTCATCTGGTGAAATGGATTTGTAAACACCTTGGTAGGTTTGCTCTAAGTATAACTTAGTGTGGCCAGGCCTTTACCACTATAGTGAAGATAAAAAAAAATAATAACCTCACTTTTGCTCCTGGGACTTCCCCATGCACTTTCTATTTGGGGTTTCAGGAAGCTCAATCCTTTACCCCCTTAGCACTTCCAGCTTCTTTCTCCATAGGTCATGAGACCTGTAAGGATCAAAGTATCAACTTTATTAATGGTAAACCTGGAATGAAGAGCACACCTTGGGCTTGAGGCTAAACTGAACTTGCAACCCCATCCAGGGAAAGGAGCTAGACCCTCCCTGGTATGCTTGCCACAGCCCTTACACATCTTTGAGGCAAAGAGCAGGAGGGCAAGAACCCTGAAGAGCAGTGACTCTGGCAGGAAAACAGGAGGGGGAGCCAAGAAAAGGATGGAGAGAACAATGAACGTTTCCTCCATGGTACAATCCAAAGACGATAAAAGTGTCTGTAGAAACCATAGAGGAGAAGAGAAAGGTTCTGTCCACCTGAACACTGGGGGCATCTCCCACTGCCCATGAACAAGACGGCTTCCATATCATCATCCATGCATGGTAAAGGGGAGGCCTGGCCAAAGTGGAAGATGGCTCTCCTCCAGTTGGTTCTTCATTTGCCACAAAAGCTCACAAGGAAATGAACAGGAGGCAGCCTGACCAACAGCCTTCACTATGCCAGACATTCCAGACTAATAAGTAGGTAAATTCAATCCATTAAATAGGACAGTTAGGAAACATAAAGCAATACTGACATACCCAAATTCCCCTTCCTGACCAATGGCCAAGAGTACAAACAGCAGACAGCCTCCAGCTGACATAGTCTTCATAGAGTCTGAGTCACCTCAGAGAGCTTCCTCACCTGACCTCACACCATTCCCAAGCAGCCTGCATCCAGTGACCAATTAAAGCAGGGGTATAAAATCCTGGCTTTTTTGGTCTGATGTGAGACAACTCTGATGTGCAATATTTGGTCCAGGGTTTCCACGCAGCTTCCCTGAGGCTTTCCTAGGCCTGTACTGCAGTTCACTTTTGGCTCGTCTTGCTTTGTCTCCCTTTCTTTCACAGATGTTGATCTTTAATAAGTGTTTTGCATCCAAAACTCCATCCCTCTATCAGCTTCTAGACAACCCCACCCTCATCAACAGTGAAGGGAAAATCAAAATTAAATTAATAGCAAACATGGCTATTCCCTTTCACTTCCCCAGAGAAGAAGCCTTCCAGACCAGCTTCCACAAAGAGGCTGCTCCTCTCTGCTTGCTAACCTGCACCCCAACCTTCCTGCCTCACTTCGATTTCCCATCCCCCCATGACCCAGGCTCCCCTTCACAATTCTCAGTGTGGTGACTCAACTCATCTCCCTGACATAAATCCACCTCATCACTCAGGAGGTTGTGCCACTCCTGCTCACATTCTTTATCTGCTGTCATATGCAAAGCCTCAGGACTTCAGTAAGAAGTTTATGGAAGCTTTCCTCCGTTAGCACTGATCTCTGAAGGTGCAAAACAGAAGGGTTTGGTTTCAAGCTGGGAGCAACAGGGATATGAGTGCTTTAAGCCCAACTCAGGGTTTCTCCTGGAAAGAACTTTGACTCACATATATATAGTAAAGGATTTGTATCTGGATATATAAAGAACTCTTGCAACTCAATGTTAGATAACTTATTTTTCTTTTGAGAGAGAGAGAACTTGCACCAGTGGGAGTGGGAGGAGGGACAGAGGGAGAGAGAGAATCTTAAATTTTTTTTTAATGTTTATTTATTTTTGAGACAGAGAGAGACAGAGCATGAACAGGGGAGGGGCAGAGAGAGAGGGAGATACAGAATCGGAAGCAGGCTCTCAGCCATCAGCCCAGAGCCCGATGCGGGGCTCAAACTCCCGGACCGTGAGATGGTGACCTGAGCTGAAGTCGGAGGCTTAACCGACTGAGCCACCCAGGCACCCCGGAGAGAGAGAATCTTAAGCAGGCTCCACACCCAGTGTGGAGCCCGACTTGGGGCTCAATCCCACGATTCTGAGATCATGACCTGAACCGAAATCAAGAGTTAGTTGCTTAACTGACTGAGCCACCCAGGCACCCCAAGATAACCCAATTTTTAAAAGGGCAAAGGATCTGAATAGATATTTCTCAAAAAAAGATGTACAAATGACCAATATGTACATGAAAAAATGCTCAACATCATTACCCATCAGAGAAAAACCATAGTGAGAAAAAGACAGTTTTCAAGTACACTATGATTGGCCTAAGCATTACAGACATAATAATTTCATACCCATTATAATGTCTATAATCAAAAAGTCAGAGAATAACAAGTGTTGACAAGGATGTGAAGAACCTGGAAACTTCATACACTGCTGGTGAAAATGTAAAATAGTGCAGCCACTTTCTCAAATAGTTAGAGTTATCATATGACCCAGAAATTCCACTCTTCAGTACATATACCCAAGGAAAGTAAAAACATATGTCGACACAAAACCTTGTACATGAAGGTCTATAGCAGCATTGTTCACGATAAGGTGGATGCAATCCAAATGGCCATTGAGTGATTAACAGACAAAAAAAATGAGATATATTCATATACTGAAATACTATTCAACCATTAAAAATGCATAAAGTACTGATACATGTTAAGATGTGGATGACCCTTGAAAACATTAAGCTAAGTGAAAGAAGCCAGTCACTCTGGGCCACATACTACATGATCCTATTTATATGAAATGGCCAGGACAGGCAAATTTATAGAAAAATAAAGTAAATTAGTGGTTTCCCAGGGTTGGAAAAGGGGAGAATTGGGGGTGGGGGGAGAGCAGTGACAGCTAAGGAGTTTCTCTTTGTGGTGATGAAAATTTCTGAAAACATGGTGGTGGCGTTTGCACAACTCTGTGCATATATTAAAAACCACAGAATTGTACACTTTAAGTGGCTGAATCATATGGTATGTGAATTCTATGTCAATAGTGAACTTCTTCCGAAACTAAATAAAAGAAGTGAAAGAGGTTGCAAGTATAGATAAGTTCACTGGTTGGGTCAAAAAATTGAAATTCCTCACTGAAAACCTCAAGGTTTTTGTTGAAATGGAAGGTAAAGCCATATTCTAAGGAGTGGAGAATGTGTCCAAGGCCAACACTACAGAGTTGGTCCAGTTCCTTGAAATCAAGTTCCAACATGCGTCATAAGAGTGAGTGGCCCAGGTGGAGTGGAGAGACAGGTGTGGAGACCCAGGGGAGACCTGAGGCTTAATGCACCTGGAAATTATTCATTTAATCAAATCAAAACCACTTCCCCTGCTAGCCCTGTATGAGACAGCATTAAGGTGTCATTGTCACCTTAAAAATATTAGAAATTGTCACTACCTTTGCCCTAGGAAAATCTCATTTTCATTCTACAAAATTCAGGGATGGTTGTATGAATTTGGTTGGAGACCATACTCAGGTTATCTTTCTTTTGTGGAGGAGAAAAAGAAAAGGTTTTTCAAGTACACTATGGCTGCATGAAGAATTCAAAAACTATTCAGGAGAATAAGCTTCCCGCTATTTAGAGGCAAAACAACACATACAACAGTAAATAAAATATAAACACCTTCATCTACTGATGGAAGAAAGTCATCTGAGACCCTCTTCCTTTAGCGCTCCAAGGCAAACAGAGTTAGAGGGAGGTATCTGGGAGCCCTAAAGGCTTTTCCCCCCTCACCTTACCCCTAATTGAGAACACCTTCTTGGGTCCCATCTGATTTTCAGATCCCTGGGATCAGCCAAGTTTCTTTCCATAGAGACCACCATTCTCTCTCACTTGTGGGGTCCCTACACTCCCCCATCTCAAAATAAGGCTTGGAGTTGATATAATGTCCACACTTCCCTTGCCCCCAAACCAACATTCTCCCCTTATTAACATAAACACACAATAACAGTAAGGGGTCAGGGTTTCAAGAGGGACCAATCTAGTTATATTAAGCACAAAGGAATTTAATCAAAGGAATTGAATGTTTACAAGTTAACTAGAATGGCTGGAGGAGCAGCCTCTAGGCTGAGCCTCCAACAATAACTTCCAGAACAATGCAGAACTGATCAGCCAGGCAAACTACTAGCTCTGCACCAATCTGGACAGTGAGCAATCAGTAAGCAGATACTGGAACGACTGATTTCATGAACCATGTGGTTCACAACCATAGCTGTGATGCAGGGATCAAAAAGGAAGAATTTCAGGAAGCTACTGCCAACACACCACAATGGCCTCTTAACACCCATGAAGTTAGTGGCTGCGCATTAGAATACCACTTCAGAAAAACCTCCAACCTCTTGTTCACCAGCAGAGAAGTAGCCAAAAACTAGAAGAGTTTGTGCTTTAATTTTGCTTTCTATGGGTAAACCAAAATGTATAGGAAAAAATTCACCCCAGAAGAGTCCAAGCAAATGTGGTTTCCTGCTTTCCAGCCTCTGCAGTACAGAAAGACACCAAAATGAGATAGAAATGGATCCTGAGTGCCAATCAGCACTATACATCTGTCTCTCTCCCTCTCTCCCTCTCTCTCTCTCTCTCTCTCTCTCTCTCACACACACACACACACACACACACACACACACACACACACTACTCATGATGGTGAGATTACTGGCCTTTTTTGTTAGGCGAATTTTTCTGATAACCCTCACAGGAAACATACCAGAAATATAAATGAAAAACATGGAAAATTTTAAAAGTTCCAACATTTCACATGAGCTTGAGCTATATAGTCCTGGCCTATAAATTCCCTGTGACTGATCTCTTCTAAGGGATTAAGGAGATGTCTGATGAACAGTCTTGTGCTTTTAGTACCCTCAAGGTCCAGGCTCACCAGGGCTCTCTGGTACTCTGTAATAGGGAGTCTGGTGCCATTTTTAATATTTGATGGCTGACAACATTCAAGCCCTGCTATTCCCCCTTCCCCTTTTGCCCCACATCTGGGAAGTTGATAAGAAAACCCATGTGCTCCCTCCTTTGGCACTGGGAAAAAATTTAGATCATGCAAATCTTGGCCAGTGTGAGGCAAAGGACCCCTCACCCCAGCCTTATCTTCTAACCATTATAAACCTAAGTCAGTCACCCCTCTCTGCTCTCTCAAGCCCTTTTCAAACCTACTTGGGAACTTGCCCTGCTGTCCCAAAAAAAGCCACATCATGTGAATAATAAAACTTTCATACCCTCTTGGTCTGCATCATCCATCTTGACATCAGAAACAATTTCATGTGGGAGGTCCATCTTGCTCCTCAGGGATGCCCACAAAATACTCCACCACATACTACACCATACGTACTACAACTCTCCCACACCATACATTTCTGACCCCATCTTTGCCTCCCAATGGTCCCTATTTCCATCAAGGCAGAATGATGTCTCTTTGTCTCAAGTGGGGAGTCTTATCTGCAGGACAAGATTGCATGAGTCCCAATTAACTAGGGCTCTGCTTTGCCCGGGAATATTCTTTCCAGAGCACATCCTCCCAGGGACCACATTACCTTTTGACCCATTGCCAAATCCAGATTAATGCCCCTTGCCCACATGAAACTCTCTTATTTCATAATTTCATTCACAGTCACTTGCTGCTGTCATCTATGTCTATTGTTCAGTCTGCTATGTTCCTTGGGAGCCTGATACCCAGTTTAGCACCTTCACCACCTCAAGACTCTTTTAAGCTTGGAGCATGTGTGACACTACCCTCAAAGTTCAGACACATTTAATTCCAATGACATTTACCTACAACAACTAATACCAACATCCTGCCTTTCATCATGGTTATCCCTCACTGCCAGCCCAAATTCAGACCTCTCTAGCCTCCTGTCTTCTGCCATAGTTATTTCTTAATACTACTCACTTTGCCTTGAATAAAGTGCTTTTACACCTTCATCTGGATAACTCCCTTTCATCCTGCTAGACTCTGTTCAGAACTCTCTCTTCTTTGCCAGCTAAGGCTGCCCTTCCACTGTCCCCACTACAAAGGTAAAATAAATAAAAGATAACAGGGATTGCAAGCTGGCAACTTACAGTCTGATGCTGGCAAGAAGCAATATTTTATTTGGCCTACAGAGGTTTGAAAAAAACAACAATACTTTATTCCAAAAGAACTCAAAGCAGGATCACAAAGAGATATTTGCACACTCATGCTCACTGCAGCATTATTCACAATAGCCAAGAGGTGGAAGAAGCCCAAATGTCCATCAACAGATGAATGGATAAAGAAAGTATGACATATAATAGAATATGGCATAAAATAAAATATTATTTATCCTTTAAAAAGCAGGATATCCAGGGGTGCCTGGGTGGCTCAGTCAGTTGAGCATCCAACTTTGGCTCAGGTCACGATCTCGCAGTTCATGGGTTCGAGCCCAGTGTCAGGCTCTGAGTCAGCTCAGAGCCAAGAGCCTGCTTCATTCAGATTCTGTGTCTCTCTCTGCCCCTCCCCTGCTCACGGTCTGTCTCTCTCTCTCTCAAAAATAAACATGTTTTTTTAAGTGGGAAATCATGTCACATAAACTTTGAAGACATTGTTAATACTGAACCATATTTAAATTGTTTGAATAAAACTTATTTGTTTTGTGGATATGGTTTCTTTAACATTTTGTTATTTTCTCTTTTCTAATTTTTATTTGTATATATTATGTATATAATTTCCTTAAAAATTGGCATGTAGTTTTTGTCTTGATGCTATTTTCTCAAATTTTAGAATAAATTTCATGATGTCTCCTTTCTCTCTTAAAGAGCTTAAAAATTTTTTTAAATCACTTTGTGAACATGTAGAACAACTTACCTATAAAAACTTCTGAACATGGAGGCATTTTTTTGGATAAAGCTTTACATTTTTCCAATTTCTTTTCTAACGTATTCACATTTTACACTTCTTTTGTAGTAAAACTTGAAACTTTTTATTTTCAAACTTATCAACAAAGAATTTTATCTACTATTGCCTCACTTTAAATATTGTCTTTTTCATGAGGATGCAAACAGCCAAATTAAGAATGTGAAAAATGGGGTTCCGAGTGGCTCAGCTGGTTGGACAGCCGACTTCAACTCAGGACGGTTCATGAGTTCGAGCCCCACATTGGGCTCTGTGCTGACAGCTCAGAGCCTGGAGCCTGTTTCAGATTCTGTGTCTCCATCTCTCTCTGCCCCTCCCCTGCTTTCTCTCTCTTTCTCTCCCTCAAAAATTAAAATAACAAAATAAAATGAAGAATGTGAAAATTTTAGGGGACATAGAACCTTGTTTCTTTAACAAATAAACAACATGTGGGGGGAAAGGAGTGGATAGCTATCACAGATTGAGCAACATATTAACCAAATGCAGTATATGAACCTTGTTTAGATACTGACTGGAATAAAACAATTGTTAAAAAAAGTTTGAGACCATTAGAGAAAGTTGAACACAAACTGGGTATTAGATGATATTAAAAACTATTAATTTGTTCAATGTAATGATGTCACGGTTAAAGTATACATTTTCAAAGTCCTAATTTGTTAATGATATATACTGAAGTATATGTAGGTAAGATGGTATGTTGCATGGATTTTCCTAAAATACTCCAAGGGAAAAAGAAGTGGGGAGAGAGAAAGAAAGAGAGGCATAAATAACAAAAATGACGATGTTGATAATTGTTTACACTGACTGATAGGTACATGGGGGTTCACTGTACTATTTTAAATATGTGAAATGTCTAAAACTTCCCTCTGTATTTATAGGTTATCCCTGTATGTATTTGTTATTTGTATTGTATATGTTATTTACATTTTCTCTATTTCTTCCAGATTAATCTTCTGGAGATATTTTCATTTTGTTGTGCTTCTAGAGAACAAGATTTTATATTTTTTTACTCATTATTCTGCTTTAAAAGTAATTTAAGTTTTAATCCAAAAAATTAATTCATTCTATTTTTAAAGTTATTTTTTTCATTGTACAGCTTCTTGAGGTGAATACAGTAGTTTATTTTCTTTTTCTGGTTACTAATCAAAGTAGCTAAGGCTATGATCTTCCCCATGAGTACAGTTTTAGTGTATCCCGTAAGTTTTGACAGGCACTATTTTTGTGTGTGTGTAAGAAGATAATGTGCATATGATAGATTAGGTCTCAGTATTCATGCTACTGTTTTTGTTTTTGTTTTTAATTCAAGTTAGTTAACATACAACGTAGTCTTGGCTTCAGGAGAACCCAGTAATTCATCTCTTACACCTGATAGCCAGTGCTCGTCCTGAAAAGTGCCCTCCTTGAACAAACCCTCAGTTTGTTCTCTATACTTAACAGTCTCTTATGGTTTGCCTCCCTCTCTGTTTTTATCTTATTTTTCCTTCCCTTCTCCTATGTTCATCTGTTGAGTTTCTCAAATTCCAAATATGAGTGAATCATAGATCTGTCTTTCTCTGACTTATTTCTCTTAGCATAATACCATCCACATTGTTGCAAATGGCAAGGTTTCATTCCTTTTCGTTGCCAAGTAGTATTCCATTTTTCCACATATATTCCATTCCATATATAGATATGTATACACACACACACACACACACACACACACACACACATCTTCTTAATCCATTCATCGGTTGGTGGATCTTTGGGCACTTTCCGTAATTTGGCTATTGTTGACAGTCCTGCTATAAACACTAGGGTACAGGTGCCCCTTCAAATCAGCACTTTTGTATCTTTTGGATAAATATCTAGTGCAATTACTGCATCTAGGGTAGTTTTGTTTTTAATTTTTTTGAGGAACCTCCATAATACTGTGCTTCTGATGTGCCTTCCTGAACTGCAGAACCCGGAAAGCTAAAACTACATTTCCCAGATTCCCTAGAAGGTAGGGTTTTGAATGGGATTTATTTTGGCCAATCAGATTCATCCACACAAGTTTGGGAAGACAGAAGAAAGGCAGAGGCTGCTTCTGCTGTTGAGCATAGTTGGAAGTGATTAATTTTTCTGCAGCTGAATTAGCAGAGGCCCCAGGGCTAAGCACTAATTTTATGAATATCACATGGCAGGCACAGGGCATCATTTTGCTGGTGCAGAACACAGCAGAGGCTATGTGGTTCTAGAGCCTGTGGTAGTTATGACAGTTTCCTGTTTGTGGTAGCATCCTCCTCAGGACAGTACGTTTCTGTAGCAGTGGCTTTATGATGTGGAAGATACATAAGCTGCTTTGGTGACACCATCTGCAGTGTGGTTTTCAAAGTCATTTCTGAAAGCTCAACCTAGCATCTGGTCTTTAGCATACTCAACATTTCTACAAGCCACTTAATCTCCTTTAATAATTCCCTTCCTAAACTGGCCAGAATGAATTCTATTCCCTGTATCTGAACCTTGGCTAGTATAATAAATGAAATTAGCAGTGTGGCTTTATACTATTTATGATATAAGAAGAGTTGCACTTGACAGACCCAAAGTAGCAGTGACTTTTAAAAATTAACACTGTATTTCTCCCTAATATAAATGTCTGAGCTGTTATGGCTGTTGTGCTCTGCAAAGTTTAGGCCTTTTTGTATCTTTTTGCTCTAATATCCCTCTGCTGTCGCCCTTGTCCACGTGGTCTGAAACAGCTCACCACTATGTGTGTCCAGCCAGAGAGAAGAGAAGAAAGAACCGGAGGGACCATCCTTCCTTTTAAATGTGTAATCCAAAAGATCCTCACATCCCATTGGCCAGAACTATATCACATGGCCACACTCGGTTGCTAGGGACAGTGGTCTTTTTAAACTGGTCTCTGCCTCTTGATATCTTGAAATATCTTATCATGATTACAAAACTCAAAAAAAAATGGCATGGCCTACAAAGAGGAGGCATCCTTAATTGTGCCATATCCTTTACTGCTTATAATTTTATAAATATGTTGAGGTACTAGTTTCCATCTCTTTTTTCATCCAAGAGTTGTTTAATACCTTGCTATTCGAAGGGTGCTCTATGGGGATCATCAGCAGGAGCATCACTTGGGAGCTTACTGAAATGCAGGACCTCAGGCCTGACCTCAGACCTGACCTCAGACCTACTGAATCAGAATCCACATTTTAACAAGAACTATTGGTTTCAGAGTCAGTGATCTACTGCCAGACCTTGAGGTAGTTGAAGCAGCAACCCCCCCCTCCACCCGCCCTCCTACCCTTTTCCCCACCAACTCAACCCATCCTACTCTGGAAGAAGGCTTCAGGGAAACTGTGTTTGATGCAAAGTCAATTTACCAGGAGCCCCACCTTGTGGTGAAAATAGCAATAGAAGACAATGAGGTGTCACTGGAATTTGCTAGGGTTCAATTCCAGCCCTTCTCTGCACTCACTCCACCAGCCTTTTCTATAATTTTTATCAACTAGCCTTTTTTTTTTCCTCCCTTACCATTCCCTCACCCTTCCTCACCTGCTCTCTTCTCTCTCTCCTCCTCACCTCTTTATTTTAGGGGCTGTGACTAGTTGGCCCAGAGCCTGGGTTCACATTGTTTTGATTAGATGTCATATTATTTTAAGAAAATATGAATTTGAATGACTCTTGACAAGCATGTACTCAGGATCATACCACATTCCCCACCAATCCCTACAATCCTGCACCCTGCCCACCCAATTCAGTAATTTACATTACTTCCCTGACCCCTAGGAACATTCCTTTTTGTTGGTGAATTGACCAATGGTCTTTTTTCATATGCCTCTTGGAATCCCTCCAGGGTTGAAGAGTTTACCATCCCCCACTGTAAAAGGATCAAAGCACTGTTGGTGACCAGTTCCTTTCAATTTATTTCCCTCATTTTTTTTTTTTTTTAGTTTTACATTTGGGAGGTTTTTTTAATTAAGGTTTTTATTTTAATTCCAGTATAGCATTACTCAGTGCCCATCATAAGTATACTCTTATTTCCCTTGTTTTTATTCTGAAATTCCCCACATCGGTTATTTCCTTTCTCTCTCTGAACTTCTCATATTACATCATTTCTAGCTTAGTCTCTCTATACTGTATCATGTCCTAGGAATGTGAACCTGATAAGCTAGTATTACTGGATGTGAACTTTAAAATAGTCTGTAACTAATAGTTTGTAACCTTACTCAATTTTAATCATCACTGACCTTATGAGACCCACGGGAGCATTATTTCCTTCACCATACTTTAGCAGTAGGTTGTTCCTCATTCTTTTAGAAATCAGTTCTTTTTAATATTTGAAATCCATTTAAGAAGCATAGAGTTAGTTATACACCCAAGAGGAATGAAAAAATGTGTCCATACACAAACTTGCATACAAATGTTTATAGCAGTATTATTGATGATAGCCAAAAGGTGGAGACAACCCAAATTGTCCTTCAACGGATGAATGAATAAATAAAATGTGGTATATCCATGCAAGGAATATTATTCAGGTATAAAAAAGGAATGAAGTATTAATATGTGCTATAATGTGGATGACATTTGAAAACATTATGGTAAGTGAAAGAAGACAGTCACAAAGGGCCACATGTTATATGATTCCATTTACAGGAAATGCCCAGAATAGGTAAATCTATGGTGACAAAGGGTATATTAATGGTTGCCTAGGGCTGAGGGTAGTTTGAAGGTGGAAGGTAACAACCAAGGTGTCTGGGGTTTCCTTTTTGAGGGGATAAGATATTTTAGTCTTTTCTTTTAAGTTTTATTTATTTAAGTGATCTCTACATCCAACATGGGGCTCAAACTCATGACCCTGAGATCAAGAGTTGGATGCTCTAGGGGCACCCAGGTGGCTCAGTCAATTAAGCATCCAACTTTGGCTCAGGTCATGATCTCATGGTTGGTGGGTTTGAACCCGGCGTTGGGCTCTGTGATGATAGCTCAGAGCCTGGAGCCTGTTTTAGATTCTGTGCCCCGCCCCCCCCCCCCCCCCACTCTGGCCTTCTCCAATTCAGTCTCTCTCTCTCTCTCTCAAAAATAAACATTAATTAAAAAAAAAAAGAGTTGGATGTACTACTAGCTGAGCCAGCCAGGTGCCCCAAGGTGATAAAATATTTTAAAACTCATTGTGGTGATAGGTGCACAACTCCAGTACTTAATGAATATACTAAAAAGCCATTGAATTATACACTTAAAGTGGGTGAATTATAGGGTGTTTGGGTTATATCTCAATAAAGCTATTTTTTAAATCCATATATGAAACATTACAGATATAGTCGAATGATTTTTAATGAGGGGGCCAAGCCCATTCAGTGGGGGTAAAGGATAGTCTTTACAATAAATGTTGTTGGGGAAACTGGGTATCCATATGCAAAAGAATAAACTTGGATCCTTACCTTATACCACATATAAAAATTAACTCAAATGAACCAAAGATCTGCAACTATAAAACTCTTAGAAAAAAAACATCAGGTAAAAACTTTATTGCACTGGATATGGCGATGATCTCTTGGATACCACACAAAAAGAATAGGCAACAAAAATTAAAACAAATTGCACTACATCAAAATTTAAAACTTCCATACTTCAAAGGACACAATCAACAGATTGACAAGGCAACCTTCAGAATAGAAGAAAATACTTGTAAATCACACATTTGATAAGGGGTTAATATCCAGAATATATAAAGAACTCCTATAACTCAAAACAAAACACAACAAAAAACCAACCCAATTAAAAAATGGGCAAAGGACCTGAATATATATTTCTCATAAGAAGATACACAAATGACCAACAAGTATATAAAGACATGTTCAACATCATTAATCATGAGGGAAATGCAAATCAAAACCACAATGAGATATCACCACATACCCATTAGGAGAGATGCTATCAGGAAAAAAAAAAAAGCAGAAAGTAACAGCTGTCAGTGAGGTTTATGTTTATTTATTATTTTTGAGAGAGAGAGATACAGAGTGCAAGTTGGGAGGACAGAGAGAGGAGACACAGAATCCCAAGCAAGCTCCAGGCTCTGAGCTGTCAGCACAGAGGGGCTCAAATGCACGAACTGTGAGATCACGATCTGAGCCGAAGTTGGATGCTTAACCGACTGAGCCACCCAGGCACCCCACAACTGTCAGTGAGGTTGTAGAGAAAATGGAATTCTTGTCCCGCTGCTGGTGGGAATATAAAATCATACAGCTGTTGCAGAAACCAGTGTGACAGTTCCTCAAAAAATTAAAAATAGAATTACCATATGATACAGCAATAGTACCTCTGGGTATATATCCGAAAGAATCAAAAGAAAAGGCTTGAACACCCATGTTCAGGGCAGCATTATTCACAATAGCCAGAAGTGGAAGCAACCCAAAGGCCGATCAATGGATGAATCAATAAACAAACTGCAATATGCAATATTATTCAGTCTTCAAAAGGAAGGAGAATCTGATACATGCTATAATACAAATGAACTTTGAGGACACCGTATTAAGTTAAATAAGCCACTCACAAAAAGACAAATACTGTACTCTACTTTCATAAGGTATCTAGAGCCAGCAAATCATACAGACAAAAAGCAAAATGGTATTTGCCAGGGGTTGAAAGGAGGAAACAATGAAGAGCATTCAATGGATACAGAGTTTTAGTTTTGCAAAATAAAAAAGTTCTAGATATTTTTTGTACAACAATATGAATATATTTAACACTACTGAATTGTATGTTTAAAAATGGTTAAAATTAGGGTGCCTAGGTGGCTCAGATGGCTGAGGGCCCAACTTTGGCTCAGGTCATGATCTCACGGTTCACAAGTTTGAGCCCCATGTCGGGCTCTGCACTGACAGCTCAGAGCCTGGGGCCTGATTCAGATTTTGTATCTCCCTCTCTCTCTCTGTCCCTCCCCAACTCATGCTCTGTCTTTCTCAAAAATAAACAAAAACATTAAAAAATAAAATAATAAATTTTGAATAAATTTTATATTTTACTACAATCAAAAATAAAATAAATAACAAATCTATATACATTGACATGAGTTTAGGTAAGTGATCTCTCATTCACTAGCTTGACTGTTACTTTAAAAACGGAAAGAAGTTAGTTGCCTCACACAGAGCAGGTGCTTCCACTGGTTCAAGGTAGTTTTGTGTTTATTTTTAAAATCAGGGTACCTGGGGTGGCTCAGTCAGTTCAGCCTCTGACTTCAGCTCAAGTCATGATCTCATGGTTCGTGGGTTCGAGCCCTGCATCAGGCTCTGTGCTGACAAGTCAGAGCCTGGAGACTGCTTCAGATTCTATGTCTTCCTCTCTCTCTGCCTCTCCCCCACTCATGCTCACTCGCTCACTCTTGCTCTCTCTCTCTCTCAAAAATAATCATTACAAAAAGGTTTAAATAAAAAAATCAGAATATGCAGCATGCACTATCTGCTAAATTTAATGTTTTCTTGGGGAGGTTTCTTTTTAATTAAAAATAGTTGCAATACCATTAGTATTCAGGAAATATCAACAAAGGTACTCAAAATGAGTACTTTGATTCTGGGGCATAGATAGAAGGTAGGAAGTACAGTACTTGGTCCTCTCAATCAGACATAGGTTTTTTTTGGCTCCAGAATCCCTGTAGCCTGAAAAGATTCCTTCTACCTGTCAACCTATCCAAATTTAGCTTAGCTTCCTCTCTACCCATTTCCTTGTCCCAACTGCCCCTTTCCCTCTGGTCTCGGACAGCACACCAGGTATAGGCTAGTACAGTAATTCTGTAGCCTGATGTCCACATCTCTCAGAAGTGAGAAGTTGTTGACTAAAATCTCCTAGAACTCATCCCTGATAATGCAGAAAAATTACTAGAATCTTCCTTGTTGGTGGCAGAAGGTCAACAAAGAATCAAGAGCTCCTGGTTCCAGATTCTCTACCTCCATTCTTTCAGTGCTCTTGCTTGCCAATTTCTCTGCACACTCTATGTTCTCATGACTTTCCTGGCACCTGCTCCCTTGCTCTGGCTTATTTCCTGTTCGTTTTCCCCTTGGCCTCCTGATCCTTTGTTTGGGGTTATCTGCACATTCTGCTATGAGCAGTGGTGATAGGTGAACCCCAACTCCAGATTATGTACCTGATTCTAGATGCTTCTAGCTCCTCTCCCAGGCCACCTCTTTATGAATGGTTGGAGGCCACAGGTGTTTCCTAACCCATGGCTTCCAGTCATTGGTACGCATCAGAATCACCAGTGTGAATATTGGGAGTTAAAAAAATATATATATGGATGCCTTCTGAATTAGTAGTTCCAGGTGTGGGGCTCAGGCTTGTGTCTTGTTGAAAAGACCCCAGAGATTTCTGATGGCAGGTATAGAGCTGGAAATCAGTTTCCAACTCCATCTTTTTCTGATTGGCCTTCAATTTTCTGATTGGCTCCATTGACTCCCATCTCTTTAAGCCCCTGAAATTAGTCTTCCTTTATACAGGAGCAGGTATAATAAAATAATATTTAGTTTAAATTTAGGGTAATTGCTTTTTACCCCATGGCTTTTCCACCATTAAAACTAGATTATGGGGCTGAGTGATGCTTAGAAAGGCAGATCATAGAGAACAAAAGACAGATTTGGCCTCTCAGTTTCTAAAATAGGCTCTTGAATAGACTGGAAAGCCAAGGAATTCAATAGCAAGAGTCTGTTCTTTTAGGGGTCTATTCAGATCTGAAAAGGAAAGGACTCAGTGCACAAGGTTTATGCCATAAGCAAAATAGCTGGGGAGATTCCTCGATTGAGGAAGAGCCAGTGTTCCTGCTTCAAAAGAATTAAAGTTAGTCTCACATAAGGGATTTAGTTACTGGGACGTTGTGCTGTACCTCCACTCAGCATAACCACAGGAGGGGACCCAAGGGAAACCCTATAGGTTTGAGTCATATCCCAGTGATTGCGGGGAGGCAGCAGACTTCCCAGAGCCGTCCTTAGTGTCAGCAAGGAGCAGCAACCATGTGACAGATATGGCACCAACTATGTCAGCTAATCTTCTAAGTCTTCCTTAGATCCAGAGGGACAAGGCTTCCCAAGGTTTCCCTTGCTCTAGGAGGGTTGCAAAAGTGGCAGAAAGAGGAGTGATGGATGTGAAGGGGCTCTGAGGGAGTCAGGAGAGGATGCCATTGGAAGGAGCAGGCTGGATGACAAAGGTTGGCATCCACAGCCAGACCCCTGGTTTCTGCAGAACAGAGGCTGCCGACCAATGACCAGAGAAACAAGTTACATGTCAGGATAAAGTGGAGAGGACAGAGAAGCATTCAGGATCTGACACTCCTCCCCATGGGTGCCTTGGGCTCCTTCCCTCAGCTGCCCCTCTCCCCTATAGACACAGAACTCAAGGGAAACCAGGAGAGATGGTTCTCTGAATTAACTGGGAAATCTCTGAGGTGACTGAATCTGACTAGAAAGCACTGGGTTACATTTTTGCTGTCAACAGAAATGGGGGCTTGAGGTAAGATTAAATTTAGTAATGGGGTGGGGGAGGGGAGTTATATGCCTGAGGTTGGCTGATTGCAATCATTCTTAGTTGATACACAGGAACCTAAAAACAGCACTGAACTGCATACATTCAGTAATAATAATGTGATAATTCTTAATTGTACATTTTGTTGGACACTTTGGAAGATTCAGTTGGCAAATATGCTGACAGAGGTTCTTTGGGCAAGTCTCAGTCCCAAAGGAAAGGGAGTGCTGTTAGGAATTTATAGAAGCTTTCAGAAGACTGTCCTAGCAACTGAAAGCAGTATGTTCTGGGATCCTGTGGTTTATTTTTATCTGAAACCAAAATCTGTAGAGAGATGTCATTAGTGCTGATTAATGATTTTCAAATGATTATTCCAGGCTCTGATTTATCAGACAGTGTGGCAGTGATTGTTAAATTTCCAAAAATTAAATTTTCAAGTGTGGCTTTTAAAGCCAGTACGGTAGATCATATAGGATCTAGAGCTGTGGTCTTCAGACTTCTCTATCAGTAAAATAAGTAAATAGCTAAATAACTCTGAGCATGCAGCCCCAAATCCAGCCCCACAGCTGCTAACTTTAGGGGAGGTGGGGCTTTGGTAACATCTGCCAATCCTACCACATATCCTCAGTTTATTCACTTTTACTATCCTAGGAGATTTTTGTCACCCCTTCTTCACAGTCCTTAAACCTTTACTTCTCCCCAAGCTCACTCAGCTGTTGACCTTGCTTTTTACCCTATTGAAAAAAACTTAGCAGTCTAAAGAACACTTCCACTTCCTCCATCCCCACATCTACCAAGACACCCACTCTATGCCATATATTCTTGCCCTCCAGTTACTAGGAATGAACTGTGTGCTCAGATAAGCCAACTGGTCCCTTCTCACCTCCTCCATGACATGTCTCCAAGTGAGTGTGCCTCCTGAAATTCTCCACCCATGCTGCCTTGCTTGCCTCACCAAGTCCTGGCTCTCTACCTATTGGCACCACCTTAAATGATATATGTGGCATTGACTGCTTCTTACCATCTCTACTGCCACTGGCCTTGGCCTCATTTAAACCATGACAACAGCTCCTGTAGCTAGTGAACTAGCTCGTCTCTCCACATTGCCACCCTTGCTGCCTGTTCTCAACCAGGTAGACCCAGTTCTTTTAAATGTAAGTCACACGAGGTCACTCTTCTCTCAAGGCCCCCACTGTCTTTCCCTCTACTCAAAGCAAAAGTCAAAGTCCCAGCAGTGGCCTGAAGGCTGATGTGAAGACATCACCTGGAGCTAGCTACGTCTCTGACCTCAGCTCCTATCACACGGCACTCTATGCCTCCACCCTGTGCCCAGCCACCCCGGCCTTCCTGCTAGCCTTTAGCAAGCATGCTGCTTCCCCTGCCTAGAGTGCTCTTTCCCCACATATCTTCATGGTTTGGGCCCCTTTATTGACATCTCTGTTCAAATTCATTCCATTATCAGAAAGACTTTCCCTTGACCATTCTACCTAGAAGAATGATCCCCTTTATCCTGATGGATTGTCCTCCATCATCTTATCAACATCTGACAAATTTCATTCTCTCTCTTTCCTCCCATTTCCACCCAAGTAGAAGGTAAACTATATGGCACCTCATCAGCCATTTTGTCCACTGTTGCACATAGTAGGCCCTCAATAAATAGGTCTTAAATTAATATATGCATACTTATTTATACTTATTTTCATGCACATCAACTCTTATAAGCAGAATTAATAAATATTTCTTCATTTTAGGATAAAATTAAGTTCTAATATTCCCCTTTCTTTTCACCCCATCTTATTCTATTAAGCTTCCTTAGCAGGACCACTACGCCCATCCCCACACCACTCCCTGAGAGTCCTTTGTCATGGTCACCCATTATTCTGCAGTGACTGGTGTCATACTTTCCAGCATGCTTGGGAGAAAAGTAGGATGAGAACTACTGGTTCAGAGTTTACTCTCTTATTTTTACCATAACATTTCAGAAATGGTCTACTGCTTCTATCAAGGAAATACAGCTGTTCTCTAGAATTCCATTTTTAAACCACAAAAACATCTTGACTTCCCCCAGCCCAATCACTCAGTGATGATGAATTTATTCAAATCTAAATTAAAAATTAGGAAAAAAAAGTCACATTTATATATAAATGTATTCATATTGGTATATAATGCATGTGTAGACAAAAATTTTCTACTTCTGTAAATGCAGATACATGTTTACCAAACTATCAACTATGCATATATGCTTCCCTTAAAAAAATAAAGCTGTTATTAAAAATTTACTGTAAAAAGCTATAAAAATTAACACCAACTGTTATTGACCCAAATAAAGTGTTTTTAACTTTTTTTTTTAATTGAGAGACAGAGCATGAGCATGAGCATGGGAGGGGCAGAGAGAGGGAGAGACAGAATCTGAGGCAGGCTCCAGGTTCTGAGTTGTCAGCACAGAGCCTGACATGGAGCTCGAACTCACGGAGCACAGGATCATGAGCTGAAGACAGACGCTTAACCGACTGAGCCACCCAGGCGTGCCCCCCCCCCCCAAATGAAGTGTTTGGAAATGTAATCTGGGTGTTCCAAAATGCAAAGCTTCAAGGGTGGTGTTCATCTTAGTCTAGAGCCATAACTCCCCTGAAGTTGACCAAAGACACTTTTTTCTCTTGTGGTTTCCTTAAGTGGAAATAATCAGAGTCCTGGCTACCCTTTCCCCACCTCTGCTTTGTGACTGGGGACCTTTTTATCTCCCCGTTTTTTGGCTACATGGACAATGCAAGGAACAGTGAGGACAGTGACCAGGAGGAGCAAATGCACTGGGTTCCACTCAGGGAGGGAATCCAGGTAGATGGAGGGGGGTGAGGGCAGCGTAGGGCTTGATTTGCTCAGAAAAAAAGAGATGATGCTTATGCTTCTCCATGGAGAGGTTGTCCCGAGAGGTGCAAAGTCAGTGCAAATGGAGATTTCCACCGGGGAGTGGGTGGCAATAAATAGGCATGCAGGGAGAGGAAAATTGCCTCTAATTTTTCTCCTGCTTTAAATTGCGTCCAAGGGCACAGACGACCTGATTTTAGCCTGTTTTCCTTTGCTTTCTGAAGGTAGCACCAAAGGTTAAGCACAGCCAGAGCACAGTCATGTGCACTGGAACACTTACATAATAATAAAAGAGGAGCTATTGAGACATCGATTCTGAGCAGACAGACTTTACTGGAATTGAGTACAGGTGGTCCTGGTGTTGACTTTAATTCATTTCATCAGTCTGCACCTCAAATACACATCTCTGCTTCCTAACTTCCTGTACCCAACTGTGCAGGCAACAGGCCCTCAAGGTGCTAAAGCTTAGGGGCAAGGGAAGGAGGTGGAAATCGCTCTAACTGTTCCATTTTTAAAAAACCAAAATGGAGGCTCCTATCTGCAATAAGCCCGTGGATAACACTCCCCACCCTACCCCTCTGGCGGGCAGCGAGGCAGTGCAGCCACCTTCTCGGTGCTTCCACACTTACCTGGCCAGTGCCCCCTCCAACTTCGCCTCTTCAGGCCTGCTTGCCAAGTGACCGAGGAGAAGGGACAAGAGCGGAAAGTCAAGCCAGACGATCTGAGTCAAAAATCCCAGCTCACCAGTCTCTCACCCTCAGTAGTGCGTTGGAGGTGGCTAGTAGTCCCAGGTGAGAGCCCCTCATGCCTACCTGTCCCTGCTCAGCAGGGAAATCACTAGCATCTGGTGCGGTGGGAGTGTTTATACCAAGATCCACAAACGTGACAAATCAGGGTGCTTGTTCTGGTGTGGGGGTGAGGGTGGGGGTGGGGCATTGTTAAACACTTAATCAGCACTTAATTGTCCTCAACCCTAACATTTGATCTAGTGGTCAAATTTAAATGCCCTAATATCTAATTCTGAAGGCACAATCCCGCATTCAAGGTTAGGGCTTTCAGACACATAATGACTCTTTAGTATTTCTGTCTAATATTGAAAAAGTAGCAAAAGACACTCAACTTTTTTTTTTTTTTTAACGTTCATTTATTTTTGAGGCAGAGCATGAACGGGGGAGGGGCAGAGAGAGAGGGAGACACAGAATTGGAAGCAGGCTCCAGGCTCTGAGCCATCAGCCCAGAGCCCGACACGGGGCTCGAACTCACGGAGCGTGAGATCGTGACTTGAGCTGAAGTCGGAGGCTTAACTGACTGAGCCACCCAGGCGCCCCAAAGACACTCAACTTTTAACAAGTTTTGTATTTTTGCGCGGCGGGGCACCTGGGTGGCTCAGTCCACTGAGCATCTGACTCTTGGTTTCACCTCAGGTCATGATCTCCTGGTTAGAGAGTCTGAGCCCTGGTTGGGCTCTGCGCTGACCATGCTGAGCCTTTTTGGGATTCTCTCTCTCCATCTCTCTCTGTGTCCCTCCCATGCTCATATCTCTTTCTTTCTCTCTCTTGAAATAAATGAATGAACTTTAAAAAAAAAATTTTAAGCTTTTTTTAAAAATGTTTATTTATTTTTGAGAGAGAGACAGAGTGTGAGCGGGGGAGGGGCAGAGAGAGAGGGAGACACAGAATCTGAACTAGGCTCCAGGCTCTGAGCTGTCAGCACAGAGCCCAGCTTGGGGCTGGAACTCACGAATTGCAAGATCGTGACCTAAGCTGAAGTCAGACACTTAACCGACTGAGCCATCCAGGTGCCCCAAAGTTTTGTTTTTTAATTGAAATAGTTTTTATTGATCTGATTATGATCAGATCGATAATCACTGGGAAGATATTAGATAACACAGAACAGGATAAAGAATGTACAAATCTTTAAGCTTACTGCCTTAGAAATAAACACTGCTGATATTTTTTTTATGTGGACTTTTCCAGGCAAGTGTGTGTGTGTGTGTGTGTGTGTGTGTGTGTAGGTGTATATGTGTGTGTTGTAACTACCTTTTCCTACTGTAATTATTTTTACAGAATGATACTTGTAAAATAGTACTTTTTTACTTATTTGTGAATACTTATTTACAAAACAGTATTTGCTCTTCAATACAGATTTCAAACACTATCAGTAAGGTCAAAAGACCCACCCTCAACTCCTCCCTCTTCCCCTTCAAACTCCTATTCCCTAGTATAATCACTGTCCACAGTTTATGGAATATTTTTCTAGAACCTTCCCAGAGAGGGGGTTAGACTTCTTAACTAAAGACAGCATCACATATACTCTTTCACAAACTGGTCTTCACTCAATAAAATAGTACAGATAGATTTCCATGTCAGTTTCATAATAAGAGCATACAGTAGCTTATCCAAGCATTCCCCTATTGGTGCAAATCGTCTATCTCCCAACCTTCCTTCATCTGTTTATTCATTTTCCCTGTTACAAACAACACTGCAGTGACCATCACTGCATCCATACTTCCAGCACCTGCGTGAGAGCTCCCCTTTGTTGCTGTTGATGAGTGAAGAGACAGGGGGATTCATACTAACCAGTGGTCTGGGTTTCCCCTGAGTCAGGCAGTCCCGGTTCCCCTACAGGAGGACAGATGGCAGGCTCCCAGTTAGTGGACAGGTACTTCATCAGGCTGATTCCTCTAAGTTTCATGGTGACAACAGCCAAGGTTGGCAGAACGTTGACCAAAGTTCTTCTGCATTTGATTGTTTTTTCCTTAGCCTCTGCTGTGGACACCTGGTAGCCGCTCAGCTCAGGTCTGTTTATTCATCAGGCCCAACAACTATCCAGGGAGCCCTCTCCTCTCCAAACAAGTCCCTCTTTTCTTTTTCTTTTCTTTTATTTTCTTTCTTTCTTTTTTTTTTTTTTTTCAGCTGTGAGTACCTGCAGTTTGGCCACAGTGCTAGCCATTCCGGACGCACTGTTTGAGGAAGGTCTGGAATCTGTTTGATCCTGTGTTCCTAATGTGGAAAGAGTACCAGTTAATTGCCCTGTTCATTAACTTTACAAGCCATCCCTGCCTTTCATATTCACTGATTCTGACATTGGAGCTTCCTGGCGTTCCTTGGAAAGAACGTATCTTTGATGTTTTGGTTCTAAGGTTGTTGTTCTAGTTTCTCTGTTGATTTATATATTGGCTCTATCTAATTTTTATCTTCTAGGAGTTTCCCAATTTTTCTGTTCTGCCAATGGCATGTTCTCTTCTTTTGCAATGCTATTATGATCTCATACCTTTTAATGTTTTTTTTTTTTTCAACGTTTTTTATTTATTTTTGGGACAGAGAGAGACAGACCATGAACGGGGGAGGGGCAGAGAGAGAGGGAGACACAGAATCGGAAGCAGGCTCCAGGCTCTGAGCCATCAGCCCAGAGCCTGACGCGGGGCTCGAACTCACGGACCGCGAGATCGTGACCTGGCTGAAGTCGGACGCTTAACCGACTGCGCCACCCAGGCGCCCCGATCTCATACCTTTTAAAATAATGAGTTTTTCGGGGCGCCTGAGTGGCTCAGTAGGTTGAGCGTCCGACTTCGGCTCAGGTCACAATCTCACAATCTGTGAGTTAGAGCCTCGCGTCAGGCTCTGTGCTGACAGCTCAGAGCCTGGAGCCTGCTTCAGATTCTGTGTGTCCCTCTCTCTCTGCCCCTCCTCTGCTTGTGCTCTGTCTCAAAAATAAATAAAAACATTAAAAAAATTTTTTAAAAATTTAAAAAATGAGTTTTCTATAGTTTGAATAGGGCCTAGAGAGAAAACTGTAGTTGATGAATATTCTCAGTCTGCCATCTTGAATTTGATGCCCTAAAACCTATTCATTTTTTTTAAAAAATTATCTTACAAATACATAAATTGTATATGAATGCTCTCATTGTGGAAGTTTTAAAATATGTAGTTATGTAGACTAAAAGATGTACTTATCCCTTTTGCCACCCATCCTCACTCCCAAATCTTTCTTAGGAAAGTACTACTTTTCTTTCTTTATTTGTTTGTTTGTTTGATGTTTGTTTATTTATAAGAGAGAGAGAGAGAGCATATGTGAGGCAAAGGAGGGGCAGAGAGAGGGAGACAGAGGATCTGAATCAGGCTCTGAACTGACAGCAGAGAACCTGATGCAGGGCTCAAGCTCATGAATCCTGAGATCATGGCCTGAGCTGAAGTCAGACACTTAACCTGCTGAACCCAGGTGCCCCAGAAGAGTAGTACTTTCAAAGTTCTGGGCCACCTGGGGAGCTCAGTGGGTTAAGCGTCTGACTTGAGCTCAGGTCATGATCTCATGGTTTGTGAGTTCGAGTCCCCCATCTGGCTCTATACTGACGGCTCAGAGCCTGGATCCTGCTTCAGATTCTGTGTCTCCCCCTCTCTCTGCCCTCCCATGCTCATGCTCTATGTCTCTCTGTCTCTCAATAATAAATAAATGTTAAAATATTTTTTTAAAGTTCAGTGGGCAGCCTTTTAGTTTTTCTCTGCACAGAGATATAATGCATTTATATGTAGTAAAGGGGAACATACCAGAAGTACTATTCTGTGACAAATTTTTTTCACTGACAGTACTTCCTGCAGGTATTTTCATTCAATGCATTAAGTTTAGCTCATTCTTTTCAACAGTTGCATGGTATTCCATGGGATAAATTTCCCACAATTTGTTAAGCCATGCCTGTATTAATTGGTTATTTTCATTTTGTTACTGAATTAAAACAATGTTACAATGTGCATCTTTACACGTACATCTTTGTGCACATGTAAGTATTCCCACAGGATAAATTTCTAGACAGGTGATGCTGCCTTGGAATTATTCACATTAAAAAAGAGTTTTTAATGTTTATTTTTGAGAGAGAGAGAAAGAGAATAAGCAGGGGAGGGGCAGAGAGAGAGGGAGACACAGAATCTGAAGCAGCCTCCAGGTTCTGAGCTGTCAGCACAGAGTCCAACGTGGGGCTCGAACTCGCGAACCATGAGATTGTGACCTGTGCTGAAGTCAGGTGCTTAACCAACAGAGCCACCCAGGCACACCTAACGTTTAAAATTTTAATGGATCTTACTAAACTGCCTTCCAAAAAGGTCTCACTAACATAAAGCCCTCCAATAACATGAACATTCACTTCCCTATATCTTGATCATACCCATATTTAAAATTTTTGCCATTCTGAGAGGTAAAATGATCTTCTTTTACAGTTGCATTGCCTGGTTGCTAATGAAATTTATGTCTTATGTTCATTTGCCATTTATAGCTCTTCTTCCTTGAATTATTTTGTTTACGTTCTTTGCTGGTTTTACTACTAATCTTGTCCTTATTCCTTATTGATTATGGGAGCTATTTATATAACCTGGGTAAAATATGTTTTTGTATAAAATGCATGTTAACTACTTTTTCACAGCTTTACTCTTTAAATTTGTCTTAACAGATTATTATTTGTTTTGTGGGGTTTTGTTTGTTTTTACTACAGTGAACCCATATATGTCAATATGTTGCTTTAAAGCTTTAGTACCTTGCTTGGAAAGTAAGCTGATTAAAAATATCCCCCTATATTTATTTCAAATAAATGTGTATGTATTTTTTAAGCTCCTTTTCTGAAATTTACTTAGGGGTATGGTATGCAGTATGAGTCTAATGTGATCCTTTTTAAAACTGGATAGTGAATTTCATATCACAGTGTATTGAATTGTCAGTTCTCCTCGCTGATTTAAATTTACCCTTTTAAGATAAGCTGAATTCCCATATATGCCCAGGTCAGTTTCTGAATCTCTGTGCTTTTCTTTTGGTCTATTTGTCTCTTCCAGTACCAATACCACACTTGTGTATAACTATCATGTGGTGGGCAGCTGCCAAGGTGCTCCCAATGATTCCTGCCTCCTGGTATTCACAGTCTTGTATAGTCCCCTCTTCTCTTATACCAAGGCTGGTCTGTGCAATCAATAGCATATGACAGAGGAGATTGTATGTCACTTCCGTTTTGGATTTCCCTCTCTCCCATCACTTGCACTGGGAAAAACCAGATGCCCTGTCCTATAAGCAGCCTGTAGAGAGGCTGTTATGGCAAAGAACAGAAGCCTCCCACCAACAGGCACATGTGTGAGCTTGGAAATAGATTTTCCAGCCCCTTCAGATAACTGCAGTGCTGACCGACATCTTGACTGCAACTTCAAGAGAGACCCTCAGCCAGCTAAGTCATTCCAGATTACTGATCCTCAGAAACTGCGTGACACAATAAATACCTGTTATTTCATTTTATTTTTTAATGTTTTATTTATTTTTGAGAGAGAGAGAGACAGAGGGAGACATAGTGTAAGAGGGGGAGGGTCAGAGAGAGAGAGAGAGAGAGAGAGAGAGAGAGAATCCAAAACAGGCTCCAGGCTCTGAACTATCAGCACAGAGCCCAACATGGGGCTTGAACTCGGGAACGGTGAGATCATGATCTAAGCCAAAGTCTGATACCCAACAGAGCTACCCAGGCACCCCTCTGTTGTTTTAAAATGCCAGATTTGGAGGCACTTTGTTACACAGCAATAGATAACTAGTACATATTGCTTTATAACACATCTTGGTATTCAATAGAGCAAGTCTTCCGCTAAAGCTCATTTTCTCCCAACAGTTTCTTAGCATTATCTTCTCATTTTATGAACTTCAAAATTCACTTTTCAAGTTCCATAAAGAATCCTCTTGGGATTGGGACTGAGACTACATTGATTTTAAGAGATTAAATTTAAGACATCAGACAACTGTAAACATTGAGTCTTCCCATCTAGGAAAATGCATATGTCTCTCCATTTATTCAGGTTTTTTTCATATCTTCCAGAAAAGTTTTATATTTCTCTTCATAAAAGTATTTAATATTTACTTAATTTATTTCTAGGTCTTTTATCTTAATTCCATTGAGATATATTCTTTTCCCATCACTTTTTTAAATTGTTGTTATTGTTGCTGTTTTTTTTAAATGATTACAGGAATAGAATTTAGTGATTCATCATTTACATATAACACCCAGTGCTCATCCCAACAAGCGCCTTTCTCAATACCTATCAACCATTTAGCCCTTCCCCCCCACCCAACTCCCCTCCAGCAACCCTCAGTTTGTTCTCTGTATTTAAGAATCTCTTGTGGCTTTTCTCCCTCTCTGTTTTTACATTATTTTTGCTTCCCTTTCCTTATGTTCCTCTGTTTTGTATCTTAAATTCCACATATGAGTGAAATCATATATTTGTCTTTCTCTGACTTATTTTGCTTAGCATAATACATTCTAGTTCCATCCATGTTGTTGTAAATGGCAAGATTTCATTCCTTTTGATTTCCAGGTAATATTCCATTATGTATATATACCACATCTTCTTTATCCATTCATCAGTTGATGGACATTTGGGCTCTTTCCATATTTCGGCTATTGTCAATAGTGCTGCTATAAACATTGGGGTGCATGTGTCCCCTTGAATCAGTATCCTTTGGATACTGCATCCTTTGGATAAATATCTAGTAGTACAATTGCTCAGTTGTAAGGTAGTTCTATTTTTAATTTTTTGAGGAACCTCCATACTATTTTCCAGAGTGGCTACACCAGTTTGCATTCCCACCAACAATACATCCTTGCCATCATCTGTTGTTGCCTGAGTTGTTAATGTTAGCCATTCTGACAGGTGTGAGGTGATATCTCATTGTGGTTTTGATTTGTATTTCCCTGACAATGGGTGATGTTGAGCATTTTTTTCATGTGTCTGTTAGCCATCTGGATGTCTTCTTTGGAAAAGTGTCTATTCATGTTTTTGCCCATTTATTCACTGGATTATTTGTTTTTGGGTTATTTATTATGATAAGTTCTTTATGTTTGATACTAACCCTTTATCTGATATGTCACTTGCAAATATCTTCCCCCATTCTGTTGGTTGCCTTTTGGTTTTGCTGATTGTGCCCTTGGCTGTGCAGAAGCTTCTTATCTTGATGAGGTCCTAATAGTTCATTTTTGCTTTTGTTTCCCTTGTCTCCAGAGACATGTCAAGTAAGAAGGTGCTGCAGCCAAGGTCAGAGAGGTTGTTGCCTGTTTTCTCCTCTAGGATTTTGATGGCCTCCTGTCTTATGTTTAGGTCTTTCATCCATTTTGAGTTTATTTTTGTTTATGGTGTAAGAAAGTGGCCCAGATTCATTCTTCTGCATGTCCCTGTCCAGTTTTCCCAACACCATTTGTTTTTATTCCATTGGATATTCTTTCCTGCTTAGTCAAAAATTAGTTGGCCATACGTTTGTGGGTCCATTCTAGGTTCTCCATTCTGTTCCATTGATCTATGTGTCTGTTTTTCTGCCAGTACCATACTGTCTTAATGATTACAGCTTTGTAATACAGCTTGAAGTCTGGAATTGTGATGCCTCCAGCTCTGCTTTTCTTTTTCAAATTGCTTTGGTTATTTGGGGTCTTTTCTGGTTCCATGCAAATTTAAGGATTGTTCTATCTCTGTGAAGAATTCTGGTGTTATTTTGATAGGGATTGCATTGAATATGTAGATTGATTTGGGTAGTATCGACATTTTACCAATATTGTTCTTCTAATCCATGAGCATGGAAAGTTTTTCCATTTTTTTGCATCTTCTTCAATTCCTTTCATAAGCTTTCTATACTTGTCAGTGTACAGATTTTTCATCTCTTTGGTTAGGTTTATTCCTAGGTGTTTTATGATTTTTGGTACAATTGTAAATGGAATCAATTTCTTGATTTCTCTTCCTGGTGTTTCATTATTGGCATATAGAAATGCAACTGATTTCTGTATATTGATTCACATCCTGCAACTTTGCTGAATTCGTGGGTCAATTCTAACAGTTTTTTGGTGGAGTCTTTTGGGTTTTCCAGATAGAGTATCATGTTGTCTGTGAAGAGTGAGAGTTTGACTTCCTCCTTGCCCATTTGGATGCCTTTTATTTCTTTGTGTTGTCTGATTGCAGAGGCTAAGACTTCCAATACTATGTTGAATAACAGTGGCGAGAGTGGACATCCTTGTCATGTTCCTGACTTTAGGGGGAAAGCTCTCAGTTTCCCCATTGAGGATGATATTGACATTGGGTTGTTCATATATGGCTTTTATGATCTCGAGGTATGATCCTTCTATCCCTACTTTCTTGAGGGTTTTTATCAAGAAGGGATGCTGTATTTTGTCAAATGTTTCTCTGCATCTATTGAGAGGATCATGTGGTTCTTATCCTTTCTTTTTTTGATGTGATGAATCACACTGTTTTGCGGATATTGAACCAGCCCTGCATCCCAAGAATAAATCCCACTTGGTCGTGGTGAATGATTCTTTTAATGTATTGTTGGATTTGGTTTGCTAGTATCTTGTTGAGAATTTTTGCACCCATGTTCATCAGGGAAATTGGTTTCTGTTCAGTGGGTTCTTTGTCTGATTTTGTAATCAAGGTAATGCTGGCTTCATAGAATGAGTTTGGAAATTTTCCTTCCATTTCTATTTTTTGGAACAGCTTCAAGAGAATAGGTGTTAACTCTTCTTTAAATGTTTGGTAGAACTCCCCTGCAAAGCCATCAAACCCTGGACTCTTGTTTGTTGGGAGATTTTTGACTACTGATTCAATTTCTTTACTGGTTATGGGTCTGTTCAAATTTTCTGTTTCTTCCTGTTTCAGTCTTGGTAGTTTATATGTTTCTAGGAATTTGTCCATTTTTTCCAGATTGCCCATTTGTGGGCATATGATTGCTCATAATATTCCTTTATTATTGTTTGTATTTCTGTGGTATTGGTTGTGATCTCTCCTCTTTCATTAGTGATTTTATTTATTTGGGTCCTCTCCTTTTTCTTTTTGATCAGTCTGGCTAGAGGTTTATCAATTTTATTAACTCTTTCAAAGAACAAGCTCCTGGTTTCATTGATCTGTTCTACTATTTTTTTTTATTTTGATATCATTGGCTTCTGCTCTAATATTTATTATTTCCCTTCTTCTGCTGGTTTGGGGCTTTATTTGCTGTTCTTTTTACAGCTCTTTTAGGTATAAGGTTAGGTTGCATATTTGAGACTTTTCTTCCTTCTTTAGGAAGGCCTGGATTGCTATGTAATTCCTTCTTATGATCACCTTTGCTGCCTCCCAGAGATTTTGGGCTCTCATGTTTCATTTTCATTGGCTTCCACGTACTTTTTAATTTTCTCTTTCATTTCTTGGCTAACCCATTCATTCTTTAGTAGAATGTTATTTAATCTCCAAGTATTCATTATCTTTCCAAATTTTTTCTTGTGGTTGATTTAGAGTTTTATAGCATTATGGTCTGAAAATATGCAAGGTATGATCTCAATCTTTTTGTCCTTGTTGAGAGCTGATTTGTGACCCGTATGTGATCTATTCTGGAGAATGTTCCATGTGCACTCAAGAAGAATGTGTATTCTGCTGCTTTAGGATGATGTGTTCTGAATATATCTGTTAAATCCATCCAGTCCAGTGTGTCATTTAAAGCCATCGTTTCCTTGTTGGTTTTCTATTTAGATGACCTGTCCATTGCTGTAAGTGGGGTTTTGAAGTCTCCTACTATTACGATATTATTATCAATTAGTTTCTTTATGTTTGTGATTAATTGATTCATATATCTGGGTGATTCCACGTTGGGGGAATAAATATTTACAATTGTTAGATCTTCCTGGTGGATGGACCCCTTGATTATTATATAATGCCCCTTTTCATCTCTTATTGCAGGCCTTTCTTTAAAATCTAGTTTGTCTGATATAAGTATGGCTACTGCAGCTTTCTTTTGATGACCATTAGAATGCTAGATGGTTCTCCATCCACTTACTTTCAATCTGCAGGTGTCTTTAGGTATAAAATGAGTCTCTTGTAAACAGCATACATATGGGTCTTATTTTATTATCCATTTTGACACCCTATGTCTTTTGATTGGAGCGTTTAGTCCATTGACATTTAGAGTGAGTACTGAAAGATATGAATTTATTGCCATTATGATGCTTGTAGACTTGGAGTTTCTGGTGGTGTTCTCTGGTCCTTTCTAGTCTTTATTGTTTTTGGTCTTTTTTGTTTTGTTTTGTCTTTTCTCTACTCAAAGGGCCCCACTTAAAATTTCTTGCAGGGTGGGTTTAGTGGTCACAAACTCTTTTAGTTTTTGTTTTTCTGGGAAACCCTTTATCTTTCCTATTTTGAATGACAGGCTTGCTGGAAAAAGAATTCTTGGCTGCATATTTTTCTGATTCAGCATATTGAAATATATCCTGCCACTCCTTTCTGGCCTGCCAAGTTTCTTTGGATAGGTCTGCAGCAAACCTGATTTGTTTTCACTTAAAGGTTAAGGACTTTTTTTTCCCTTGCTGTTTTCATAATTCTATCCTTATCTGTGTATTTGTGAATTTGACTATGATATGCATTGGTGATGGTTGGTTTTTATTGAATATAATGGGAGTTTGTGCTTCTTAGATTTTGATGTCTGTGTCCTTCCTCAGATTAGGAAAGTTTTCCACTATAATTTGCTCACACAAATCTTCTGTCCTTTTTTCTCTCTCTTCATCTTCCAGGACTCCTATAATTGGATGTTAATCCATTTTAATAAGTCACTGAGTTCTCTAAGTCTTTTATTGTGATCTCTTTCCTTTGTTTCCCTTCTTTTTTTCTGCTTCATTATTCTCCATAATTGTATATTTTATATCGCTGATTTGCTGCTCTGCTTCATCCATCCTTGCTGTCATGGCATCCATTCAAGATTGCATCTTAGTTATAGCATTTTTAATTTTGCCCTGACTAGGTTTTACTTCTTTTATCTCCACAAAAAGGGATTCTATGCTTTTTCCAACCCTAGCTAGTATTCTTATTATCGTGATTCTAAATTCTAATTCCGATATCTTGCTTATATTTGTGTTGATTAAGCCCCTGGATGTCATTTCTTTCTGTTCTTTCTTTTGGGGTGAATCCCTTCATTTTGGAGGAAGAAAAAATTAATAAAATTACAAATTAAAATTAAAACTTTCAAAACAAAACAAAAAAGCCAAATAGAGGAAGCTAGATCCTACTGTGTGTTTTGATCTGATTGTTGAAAGAAGCTTGATTAGAATAGAGAAAAAAAGGGGGGGGAAAGGAAAAAAGGTAAGAAAAAATTTTAAATTAAAAAATTATATAATAAAACAGAATAAAGTGAAATAGAATAAAATTTTTTAAAAATAAAATAAAAATATTTTTTTCTTTCTGAATCCAAGAAAGGGAAAAAAAGAAAGAAAAAAGAAAACAATTTAAGCAAAAACAGAAGCAAATAAAATGAACAAATAAATGAACCAGCAAACAGAATGAAACCTGAATGAAATTACGTCCAGCCTCCCCTAGAACTGAAACTATGAAGCCCTTTATAGTCCATACAATAAGCAGGTGGAGTGAGTTGTGCTGGTCTTCTAGGGGATGTGCTTGGAGGGCACAGCTGGGTGAGGCTTGGTGTAAGCCCACTAGTTGCCACTGCGTAGCTTACTATGGTGGATCTGAGTGGCGTGCATGCATATCCTTGCACATGTGCGTGTGCAGGAGAGGTGGAAATGGCTTCACCCAGCTCCCTCATCTCTGTCACGGGAACTTTAAGCTCTCACTTACCTGTGATCAAGGACCCCCCCTTTGTCTCAGGCTTCTGTCTACTCCGCGCCTGTGCCCTGTCCATGTCCAAGCTCTCTGCCTGCCAGGTGGCACCCCCCCTCCAGAGTTTTATCTCAGATGGAGTTATGTTTCAAAATTCCACACTTCAGAGACCCCTGTGGCTTGGACCCATTCTGACTCTCTAGGGGAGGGTCTCACTGAGCAATGGCTGGGTGCTGGCTTGCCCCAGAAAATGTCTGTGTGATTGTGCGGTGACAGAGGTTCACAGATTATGGCGAACCACAACACATAGCCAGCACCAGGTTTCACTGCCCTCTGGTATCTTTGTCCCAATTCCAGCAAATGTGGCTGCTTTCTGGGGTACACTGGGACCTTTGCCTAAGGCAAGGCCATATGACCTCTACCAAATATACTCCAAACAGGGGGAACTGCTATTCTCCATGTGACACACAGACCCCTCAGACCTCACTGCCTACTCCTGGGGATTTGTCCTACTTCCTCACCAGAGCACCACCAGGCACTGAGCTATGAAACTTCAGACTGTGTTCCACTGTTTATAGAATCCTGATGGTATTAAAACCCTCTCCTTTCTTCCCATCAATGGTTTTAAGGAACAGATTTCTTGTTCAGTCCTTTGCGAGTGTTACTCTCCAGCTACTTTTGGGGGAGTGCTTTTCTTCCGTGATCCCAATGCACTCTCCCCCTTTCTCTTTCTCTGTCCTCTCTCCACAAAAACAGCTCCCTATCCTCTGCAGCTTTTCTTTACCCCAGTTCACCTCTCCACACCACGTACCAGCCGAGTTCTGTGGCTCAAGTTATGCAGATTATTGTGTTAATCCTCAGATCAATTTCCTAGGTATACAAAATGGTTTGGTGCTCATCTACCTGTATTTCTGGGATAAGAGAAGCTCAGATCTCCATGCTGCTCTGCCATCTTAACTCCTCTCCCCATTTTCAAATTGCTTATTGATAATACATAGGAAAATTATTGAGTTTTGTACCTTGATTTTGAATCTTCCTCTTTTACTTTGAACTCTCAGTTCAAGTAGTTCTACTATTGATTCTCTTGAATTTTCTAGGGAGGAAAATATGACCTACAAGTACTGACCATTTGATATGACTCTTCCTTTCCAAGATTTATTCCTCTTCTATTTGTGTCTTATGACACTAAGAGCCCCAAAATAATGTTAATTTGAAGCAGAGACAGTAAACTGGTTGGGCTCTAGCGGAAATGGGTAAGGACATTGTGATTAAGATTGATTCACTGGGGCATTCACTTTCACATGTCCCCCTTTCTGCAAAGAAAGCTTTCATACTCCTCTTATTTTCTAATCTTATAATCTAATAAACTTTTGCCTGCTGCTTATTAAAAAAAAAAAAAAAGATTGATTCACTGCACTTTCCTAGTAGATATCGTTGATCAGGTTGGGGATTTCCTTTTATTCCTGGCTTACAAATGGTTATTTTTGTTGCTGTTTTTATTACAATTTCATGATTTTTTTTCCAAATTTTTTTTGGTATCTATTCAGATAGTTCTATTATTTTTCCTTTATTATAGTCATAAACTGATAGTGAATCTTCCATGTATAATGGGTTAATCCTATTACATCATGATTTATTGTTCTTTTAATATTCTGCTAGATTCTCTTTTCTGAAATTTTATTTAGGATTTTTTATTTCATAAGTGACAATAGACTATAGTCTTCTGTGCTATTTATTGCATGGTTTTGCTATTGAGACTACTGTAGTGTGGAATGAGTTAGAAAACTTCTCTACATTTTGTATAATCTGGAAGAGTTTCCACAGTATAAAAATTTTCTTCTTATAGGTATGGGGAATTAAACTATCTGTAAGTATATTTTCAATTTTTTTATTTTTATTTTTTAGTTTAGAGAGAGAGCGAAAGCATGTGAGTGGGGGAAAGGAGGAGAAGGGGAAAGAGAATCTTAAGCAGGCTCCACACTCAGTGCAAAACCCTACACAAGACTCATTCCCATGACCCTGGGATGATGACTGAGCTGAAATCAAGAGTTGGTTGCTCAACCTACTAAGCCACCAGGAGCCCCTCAATTTCTTTTATACTTCTTGTGCTATTTGACTTTTTAGTTCTTCTTCAGTTGATTTCGATTATCCATATTTCTGCTACAAAAGCATTTCATTTTATTTAAATATTCACATAGGTTGCCATACAATGTATTAGATGATCTCTTATAATTTTAGAAATTCCTCTACCCTATAGTTATCTTTTGTCATTCCTAATAATTTATCAGTTATTCCTCTCTTCCTTTTCTTCATCAGACTTGTTGCTGGTTTGTCTATTTTACTGGTCTTTTACAGAACCATACTTGGGTACTGATCAGGATTGCAATCATGGAAGGGTTTTGCTTGTTACTTATTCTTTAAATTATTATTTTCTGCTTTTCTTTTTATTGCTTCCTTCCTGATATATACTTTGGATTTATTTTTTTTTTTCCCTTAGCCCTAGAGCTGTGTCCTTAATCATTTACTTTCTATCTCTCTTGTTTTTCTAATAATGTATTTCAACTATAAATTTTCCTCTGGGTTGTACTTTGGCTGTATTCCACAGGAAATATTCCACATTCTTGTTTTTGTTCACTTCTAAATAGTTTATAATTTCAGTTTTTATTTTCTTTCTTCCAAACATGATTTAATTTTTAATTTCCAGGTCTGTAGTTTGCTTTTACTTCTGTTTTGTTGTTGTTGTTTGCCTATCCTTTGTTGTTGTTGTTGTTAATTTCTAATTGTATTACAATGTCATATGTGATTGTGGCCTATGTGACTTCCTATGTGCTGTTGGACACAGTTCTTCATGTATCTATTAGATTAAGTTTATAAATTATGTTATTCAAAATTTACCTGTTGTCACTTACTTTTGTCTACTTAGCCTGCTAATGTCTAAGGAACATGTTCCATATGAACTTTCATGATTTATTTAAGAAATAAATAAGTTTGCTGGTTTGAACTTTTTTTTAAAAAATTTTTTTAATGTTTATTTTTGAGAGAGATAGAGACAGTGTGTGAGCAGGGGAGGGACAGAGAGGAAGACACAGAATCCAAAGCAGGCTCCAGGCTCTGAGCTGTCAGCATAGAGCCCAACACTGGGCTCAAACTCATGAACCGTGAGATCATGACCTGAGCTGAAGTTGGTCGCCCAACCAGCTGAGCCACCCAGGCGCCCCCAGTGGTTTGAACTTTCTATCAGTATGAAATAACCATTTTATTCTGTAATGCTTTTGCCTTTATTTCTATTTGGTCTTGAATTAGTATTGCCATATATCCTTTTTCAAATTTTTATTTGCCTCATACTTTTTTCTTCTTTATTTTCAAACTGTTCATTTATTTTTAAGTCAAGTCTTAGATTGACAACATGAAAGTATTTAACAAGAGAACCTTTGTTTTTTATAGGTGTATTTAGGCTTTATTTATATGTGAAACTATTAATATTTTTAGGCTTATTGCCACGATATTATTTTATTTTATATTTCATATTCACCATGGTTTCTTGTTTGTTTTGTTTTGTTTTATTCTTCCCTGACATTTTTTACTTGGTTGCATCTTCTTTCCAACACATTTTTTCCTCTTAATGATTTGAAAGTTGTATATTCTATTTCTGTTCTCCTAAAATCTAAAGCTATGGTTCTAAACTTTACTGTGCACCAGAATCATTGGAAGAGACTTTTAAAACACAGATTGCTAAACCTCACAGCCAGATTCACTAATTCAGGAATTCTAAGGTTAGATCCAAGAATTTACATTTCTAACACCTTCTCAGATGATGTGGTGCTCCTGGTCTGGGGAACTGCACTTTGGTTCTGGAAGTTTCTCTAACTTTGTTAAATTTAACATTGAATTTTTCTTTTTTTTTTTCAATGTTTTTATTTATTTTTGAGACCAAGAGAGACAGAGCATGAGCAGGGGAGGGGCAAAAAGTGAGGGAGACACAAAATCCGAAGCAGGCTCCAGGCTCTGAGCTGTCAGCACAGGGCCTGACGTGGGGCTCAAACTCACAAACCGTGAGATCATGACCTGAGCCAAAGTCCAAGTCAGACGCTCAACCGACTGAGCCACCCAGGCGCCCCAACATTGAATTTTTCTATAAATATTTATATTTTGTCTATTTAATTTTTTGTTTTATTTAACAATACATTATTTAATTTTTTAATGTTTATTTATTTTTGAAAGAGATAGAGCACAAGCAGGGGAGAGAAAGGAGACACAGAATCTGAGGCAGGCCTCAAGCTCTGAGCCATCAGCACATTGCCCAACGCAGGGCTCAAACTCAAGAACTGTGAGATCATGACCTGAGCTGAAGTTAGATGCTTAACCCACTGAGCCACCCAGGTGCCCCAACAATAAATTATTTAAATTGCTACAATGTATTCCCTTACATTGTTTGAACCTATCACAAGTAGTGAACCTATCATAGATTCACTAATCTTTTACTGGTAAATATTTAGGTTATTTCTAAATTCTTACCATGATAAACAATACTTTAACCAACATTCTAAAACATTCATCTTTGCATATTTGTCCAATTATTTCCTCAGAAAAAATACTTATAAGTAGAGCAAATGGGTCAAAGGTATGCACATTTCATATGAATTAATATGTATTGTGAGATTTCCCACCAAATATATTTGATAAAAGTTGTCAAATTTCACTCCAAAAAGATTATACCAAATACTTGAGAAAAGAGTGGAGGACATCAGTGAGACCCTTAACAAAGAGATAAAAAACAAATAATCAGAGATTAAAAACACAACAAATGAAATTAAAAATATGCTAGATGGAATAAATAGCAGACTAAAGGAGCAGAAGAATAAATCAGTGACTTGGAGAACAGAGTAATGGAAAGTAATCAAGCTGGGCAGGTGATAGAAAAAAATTATGCAAAAGAAAATAGACTTAGAAAACTTACTGACACCATCAAGCTTAATAACATTTGCATTGGGAGGAGCCAAGATAGTGGAACAGCACAGAAGCTTTTTGTGTGTCTTGCATCCATGAAATACAGTCAGACCAACACTAAATCATCCTATACACCTAGAAAACTGATTGGAGGATTAACACAACAATCTGCACAACCTGAACCACAGAATTCAGCAGGTACGTGGCACAGAGAGCTGAACTTGGGGAGTGAGAAGCCATGAAAGGTAGGGAACCACTTTTGCAGGCTAAGAGAGGATGGAGACTGGGGAGGGCGGAGCATACAGGAACAGCACCCCTCCCCAAAAGCAGCTGGAGAGAAAGAGGAAAATTGGAAACAGCCACAGGGACTAAACTAAAAGGGAGAAAGGAGAAAGGAGAGGGTTTAAATTCCGTTAAGACTGTAAACAAGGGGAGCGCAAAGGCTGCAACTCCAAAGCTCAATACCTGGCGGTGCTCTGGTGGGAAGGGCAAATCCCCAGGAACAGAGTGGGGTCCAGGAGGCTCCCGGGCCACACGGGGAAAAGCGGTTCCACTGCTGGAAGGACATTTGGTAGAGACCGTTGAAGCCACCTGGTCCCAGCAGACCCCGGAAGGTGGCCACATTCACTGGTGCTAGGGCAAGGTCATTGAGGGTGAGGCCTGGTGCCAGATGTGTGTTGGGATTTTCCATAATCCCTGAAATGCTGCTGCTACACTGTCTCATGAACTTTTTGGGGGGGCGGGCTGGCACCTGCCCACAGTCTCGGGGCGCCGGCAACAGCAGGGTGTTCCTGGGTGCAGCCGACATTCAGCCATTGCTCATTTGGCCATTGCTCGGTGAGACCCTCCTGCAGAGGGGTGGAACGGGTCAAAGCCGCAGTCCTTCAGAAGTAAGGGGCCGGGGAAAACAGCTGCATCTGAGACAAAACTTGGGAGAGAGGTACTGCCTGGGGCCTCGTCAAGGAGAGTGAAAAAGCAGGAGTGGACAAGAGCTGAAGACAGAGGACCAGTGCATGATTGCTGATCCGGGAGAACAACCTGGGTAGCTAGCTGGTGCCATTTTCACTGCTCCCGTGCATGTGCATACACACCTATGAGCACCACAACAATCCACCCCAGTAGGCTAGCAGCAAAATCTAGTGGAGAGTGGAGCTGTTACACTGAGCCCTGCCCAACTGGGCCAACTTCGCTCTTCAAGAACACAAGTCTCGGCTTAATTTATAGACTATAAAGAGCTACATAGACTGACTTCTAGGGGAAAATGAAGCAATTTCAGTCCTACTTCAATATGTTAGCAGGTTCATCCATTCAATTTTTTTTCTTTTTTTTCCTTTTTCCTTTTTCTCTTTTACAATTCTTTCCTTTTTCTTGAATACAGAAAGAGAAAAACTTCATTTTTATTTTCAATTTTTATTAAAAATATCTGTCTTTAATTTTATTACTATATTTTTTACTTTTGTGTAAATTTTTTCAAATTCTACTTTACTTCCATCATTTCATTTTAGTCTACTTCAGTGTACTCACGTTTTCAAATTTTCAAACAATTTCCTTTTTTTCTTTCTTTTTCTTTTTTTCTTTCAATCCTTTTCTTTTTCTTGAATGCAGAAAGAGAAAAACTTCATTTTTACTTTTCAATTTCTTTTAAAAATATTTGTATTTAATTTTTATTACTATAGTTTTTGGTTTTATGTAAATTTTTTCAAATTCTATCTTACTCCCATCATTTTATTTTAGTCTACTACAGTGTATTCACCTTTTCAAATTTTCAAACGATTTCTTTTTCTTTTTTCTTTTCTTTTTTCTTTTTTCTCTTTTTTGTTTCTTTTCTTTTTTCTTAAATACAGGAAATGAAAAAATTCATATTTATTTTTAATTTTTATTAAAAATATTTTTCTTTAATTTGTTTTTCTACTATATTCTTTACTTTTCTGTTTATTTTTTAAATTCTATTTTACCCCCATCGTCTCATTTTAGTCTACTTCAGTGTATTCATTTTTTCAAATTCTCAAACAATTTCCTTTTTTCTCCCCCCCCTTTTTTTCTCTAATGTCACATCATCTATTCGATTTGTGTGTGTGTTTTTAATTTTTAATTTTAATTTTTTTAATTTTAATTTTCTTAATTTCAATTTTTCTACATTATTAATTTCTTTTCTCCCTTCAAAATGACAAAACGAAGGAATTCACCCCAAAATAAAGATCACGAAGAAATGACAGCCAGGGATTTAACCAACACAGACACAAGCAAGATGTCTGAACCAGAATTTAGAATCACGATAATAAGAATACTAGCTGGAGTCAAAAATAGATTAGAATCCCTTTCTGCAGAGATAAAAGAAGTAAAAAATAGCCAGAATGAAATTAAAAATGCTATAACTGAGCTGCAATCACGGATGGATGCAGCGGCGGCAAGGATGGATGAGGCAGAACAGAGAATCAGTGATATAGAGGACAAACTTATAGGGAATAAGGAAGCAGAAAAAAAGAGGGAGATTAAGGCAAAAGAGCACGATTTAAGAATTAGAGATATCAGTGACTCATTAAAAAGGAACAACATCAGAATCATAGGGGTCCCAGAGGAGGAAGAGAGAGAAATAGGGGTAGAAGGGTTATGTGAGCAAATCATAGCGGAAAACTTTCCTAACCTGGGGAAAGACACAGACATCAAAATCCAGGAAGCACAGAGGACCCCCATTAGATTCAACAAAAACCGACAATCAACAAGGCATATCATAGTCAAATTCACAAAATACTCAGGCAAGGAGAGAATCATGAAAGCAGCAAGGGAAAAGAAGTCCCTAACCTACAAGGGAAGACAGATCAGGTTTGCAGCAGACCTATCCACAGAAACTTGGCAGGCCAGAAAGGAGTGGCGGGATATATTCAGTGTGCTGAAACAGAAAAATATGCAGCCAAGAATTCTTTATCCAGCAAGGCTATCATTCAAAATAGAAGGAGAGATTAAAAAGTTTCCCAGACAAACAAACATTAAAGGAGTTTGTGACCACTAAACCAGCCCTGCAAGAAATTTTAAGGGGGACTCTCTGAGGAGAGAAAAGATGAAAAAAAAAATATATATATATATAGAAATAATACAATAATACAATATATATACGTATATATATATAATTTATATATATAAGTAAATACCAAAAGCAACAAAATATTAGAAAGGACCAGAGAACATCACCAGAAACTCCAACTCTATAAGCATCATAATGGCAATAAATTCATATCTTTCAGTATTCACTCTAAATGTCAATGGACTCAATGCTCCAATCAAAAGACATAGGATAACAGAATGGATAAGAAAATAAGATCCATCCATATGCTGTTTACAAGAGACCCACTTTAGACCTAAAGACACCTTCAGGTTGAAAATAAGGGGATGGAGAACAATCTATCATGCTAATGGTCAACAAAAGACAGCTGGAATAGCCATACTTATATCAGACAATTTAGACTTTAAAATAAAGACTGTATCAAGAGATGCAGAAGGGCATTATATCATAATCAAGGGGTCTATAGACCAAGAAGACCTAACAATTGTAAACGTTTATGAGCCAAAAGTGGGAATACCCAAATATATACATCAATTAATCACAAACATAAAGAAACTCATCGATAGTAATACCATAATAGTAGGAGACTTCAACACCCCACTCACAGCAATGGATAGATCATCTAATCAAAAAATCAACAAGGAAATAATGGCTTTGAATGCCACACTGGACCAGATGGACTTAACAGATATATTCAGAACATTTCATCCTAAAGCAGCAGAACATATATTCTTCTCCAGTGCACATGGAATGTTCTCCAGAATAGACCATATACTGGGACACAAATCAGCCCTAAGTAAGTACAAAAAGATCGAGATCATACCATGCATATTTTCAGACCACAATGCTATGAAACTTGAAATCAACCACAAGAAAAAATTTGGAAAGGTAACAAATACTTGGAGACTAAAGAACATCCTACTAAAGAATGAATGGGGGGCGCCTGGGTGGCTCGGTCGGTTAAGCGTCCGACTTCGGCTCAGGTCATGATCTCATGGCCCGTGAGTTCAAGCCCTGTGTCAGGCTCTGTGCTGACAGCTCAGAGCCTGGATCCTGTTTCAGATTCTGTGTCTCCCTCTCTCTCTGCCCCTCCCCTGTTCATGCTCTGTCTCTCTGTCTCAAAAATAAATAAACGTAAAAAAAAAAAAAAATGAATGGGCTAACCAAGCAGTTAGAGAGGAATTAAAAAGTATATGGAAGTCAATGAAAATGATAGCACCACAACCCAAAACCTCTGGGATGCAGCAAAGGTGGTCATAAGAGGAAAGTATATAGCAATCCAGGTCTTCCTAAAGAAGGAAGAAAGATCTCAGATACACAACCTAACCTTATGCCTTAAGGAGCTGGAAAAGGAACAGCAAATAAAACCCAAAACCAGCAGAAGACAGGAAATAATAAAGATTAGAGCAGAAATTAATGCTATCGAAACCAAAAAAACGGTAGAACAGATCAATGAAATCAGGAGCTGGTTCTTTGAATGAATTAACAAAATTGATAAACCAGTAGCCAGTTTGATCAAGAAGAAAAAGGAAAGGGCCCAAATAAGTAAAATCAAGAATGAAAGAGGAGAGATCACAACCAGCACAACAGAAATAAAAACAATAATAAGAGAATATTATGAGCAATTATATGCCAATAAAATGGGCAATCTGGAAGAAATGGACAAATTCCTAGAAACATATACCCTACCAAAACTGAAACAGGAAAAAATAGAAAATTTGAACAGACCCATAACCAGTAAGGAAATCGAATTAGTAATCAAAAATCTGCCAAAAAACAAGAGTCCAGGACCAGATGGCTTTCCAGGGGAATTCTACCAAACATTTAAGGAAGAGTTAACACCTATTATCTTGAAACTGTTCCAAGAAATAGAAATGGAAGGAAAACTTTCAAACTCTTTCTTTGAAGCCAACATTACTCTGATTCCAAAACCAGAGAGAACCCCCAGTAAAAAGGAGAAATATAGATCAATTTCCCTGATGAACATGGATGCAAAAATCCTCAACAAGATATTAGCCAACCAGATCCAACAATACATAAAAAGAATTATTCACCACAACCAAGTGGGATTTATACCTGGGATGCAGGGTTGGTTCAATATCCTCAAAACAATTAATGTGATTCATCACATCAAAAAAAGAAAGGACAAGAACTATATGATCCTCTCAATAGATGCAGAGAAAGCATTTGACAAAATACAGCATCCCTTCTTGATAAAAACCCTCAAGAAAGTAGGGATGGAAGGATCATACCTCGAGATCATAAAAGCCATATATGAACAACCCAATGCCAATATCATCCTCAATGGGGAAACTGAGAGCTTTCCCCCTAAGGTCGGGAACAAGACAGGGATGTCCACTCTCGCCACTGTTATTCAACACAGTATTGGAAGTCTTAGCCTCTGCAATCAGACTACACAAAGAAATAAAAGGCATCCAAATCATCCAGGAGGAGATCAAACTTTCAGTCTTCGCAGATGACATGATACTCTATATGGAAAACCCAAAAGATTCCACCAAAAACTGCTAGAACTGATTCATGAATTCAGCAAAGTTGCAGGATATAAAAAATCAATGCACAGAAATCAGTTGCATTCCTATACACCAACAATGAAGTGACAGTAAGAGAAATCAAGGAATCGATCCCATTGACAGTTATACAAAAAAACATAAAATACCTAGGAATAAATCTAACCAAAGAGGTGAAAATCTATACAGTGAAAACTATAGAAAGCTTATGAAAGAAATTGAAGAAGACACAAAAAAATGGAAAAAGATTCCATGCTCCTGGATAGGAAGAACAAATATTGCTAAAATGTCAATACTACCCAAAGCAATCTACATATTCAATGCAATCCCTAGCAAAGTAACACCAGCATTCTTCACAGTTAGAACAAATAATCCGAAAATTTGTACAGAACCAGAAAAGACCCTGAACAGCCAAAGCAATCTTGAAAAAGAAAACGAAAGCAGAAGGCATCACAATCCCAGACTTGAAGGTATACTACAAAGCTGTAATCATCAAGACAGTATGGTACTGGCACAAGAACAGACACTCAGATCAATGGAACAGAATAGAGAACCTAGAAATGGACCCACAAATGTATGGCCAACTAATCTTTGACAAAGCAAGAAAGAATATCCAATGGAATAAAGACAGTCTCTTCAGCAAGTGGTGCTGGGAAAACTGGACAGAGACATGCAGAAGAATGAACCTGGGCCACTTTCTTACACCACACACAAAAATAAACTCAAAATGGATAAAAGACCTCAAAGTAAGACAGGAAGCCATCAAAATCCTCAAGGAGAAAGCAGGCAAAAACCTCTTTGATCTTGCCGGCAGCAACTTCTTACTCAACATGTCTCCAGAGGCAAGGGAGACAAACGCAAAAATGAACTACTGGGACCTCATCAAAATAAAAAGCCTCTGCACAGTGAAGGAAACAATCAACAAAACTAAAAGGCAACTGACAGAATGGGAGAAGATATTTGCAAATGACATATCAGATAAAGGGTTAGTATCCAAAATCTATAAAGAACTTATTAAACTCAACACCCAAAAAACAAATAATCCAGTGAAGAAATGGGTGAAAGACATGAATAGACACTTCTCCAAAGAAGACATCCAGATGGCCAACCAACAGATGAAAAAATGCTCAACATCACTCATCATCAGGGAAATACAAATCAAAACCAAAATGAGATACCACCTTACACCTGTCAGAATGGCTAACATTAACAACTCAGGCAACAACAGATGTTGGCAAGGATGTAGAAAAAGAGGATCTCTTTTGCACTGTTGGTGGCAATGCAAGCTGGTGCAGCCACTCTGGAAAACAGTATGGAGGTTCCTCAAAAAACTAAAAATAGAACTACCCTACGACCCAGCAATTGCACTACTAGGCATTTATCCAAGGGATACAGATGTGCTGTTGTGAAGGGACACATGCACCCCCATATTTATAGCAGCACTATCAACAGTAGCCAAAGTATGGAAAGAGCTCAAAGGTCCATCGATGGATGAATGGATAAAGAAAATGTGGTACATATATAAAATGGAGTATTACTTGGCAATCAAAAAGAATAAATCTTGCCATTTGCAACTACGTGGATGGAACTGGAGGGTATTATGCTAAGTGAAATTAGTCAGAGAAAGACAAAAATCATATGACTTCACTCATAGGATTTTAAGAGACAAAATAGATGAACATAAGGGAAGGGAAACAAAAATAATATAAAAACAGGGGGACAAAACAGAAGAGACTCATAAATATGGAGAACAAACTGAGGGTGGCTGGAGGGGTTGTGGGAGGGGGGATGGGCTAAATGCGTAAAGGGCATTAAGGAATCTACTCCTGAAATCATTGTTTCACTATATGCTAACTAATTTGGATGTAAATTGTAAAAAATAAAAAATAAAATTAAAAAAAAATAACATTTGCATTATAGGATCCTAGAAGAAGAGAGACAAAGGGGGCACAAAATTTATTTGAAAAAATAATGGCTGAAATCTTCCTGAATTTGGAGAAGAAAACAGAAATTCAGGAGGCACAGAGATCCCCCCCAAAAATCAACCCAAGTTGTCCATTCCATGATGCATATTAATTAAATGGCAAAAGGTACTGATAAAGAGAGAAATATAAAAGCATCAAGAGAAAAGAAAACTCCATAAGACTATTAGCATGTTTTTTAGCAGAAACTTCATAAGCCAGCAGGGAGTGGCATGGTATATTCAAAGTGCTGAAGTGAAAAAATCCGCAGCTAATAATATTCTATCTAGTAAGGCTTTCGTTCAGAATCGAAGGAGAGATACAGAATTTCTTGGACAAACAAAAGTTAAAGGAATTCATCACTACTAAATCAGACCTACAAGAAATGTTAAAGGGGACTTTTTGAGTAAAAAGGGAAGAAAATAAGTAATACTAAGAAAAGTAGGAAGAACAAAATCAGCAAACATAAATATATCTATAAAAATCAGTCAAGGGATTCACAAAATAAAAGGATGTAACATATGACACCATATACCTAAAACATGGGAGTGGGGGAGAGGAGTAAAGAATAGGTTCAAACTTAAGCACCCATCAACATGATACAGACTACAATATGCAGAAGATCTTATATACAAACCTAATGGTAACCATAAATCAAAACCAGTAATAGATATGCAAAAAATAAGAAATAAACTCAAGTGTACCACTAAACAAAGTCAACTTATTGTGAGAGAAGAGATCAAGGGAAGAAAGGAACAGAGAAGAACTACAAAAACAGCCATAAAACAAGTAATAAAATGGCAATAAATACATATCTTTCAAAAATTACTTTGAATGTAAATGGACTAAATGCTCTCATGAAAAGACAGTAATGGAATAGTTTAAAAACAAGACCCATTTATATGCTGGCTACAAGAGACCCATTTTAGTCCTAAAAACACATGCAGATTGAAAATAAAGGGATGAAGAAGTGTTTATCATGCAAATGGGTGTGAAAAGTAAGCTGGGGTAGTAATATTTATGTCAGACAAAATAAACTTTAAAACAAAGACTGTAAAACAAAGACTGTAACAAGAGACAAAGAAGAACCCTCATAAAGAGGGCTATCCAACAAGAAGATATAACCATTATAAATATTTATGCACCTAATATGTGAGCACCCAAATACATAAAACAGTTAATAACAAACATAAAGGAACTAACTGATGTAATACAATAACAGTAAGGGACTTTAACCTCCCACTTACACCAATGGACGGATTACCAAACAGAAAATCAACAAGGAAATAGTGGCTTTTTTTAATTTTTTTTATTTTTGAGACAGAGAGAGACAGAGCATGAATGGGGGAGGGGCAGAGAGAGAGGGAGACACAGAATTGGAAGCAGGCTCCAGGCTCTGAGCCATCAGCCCAGAGCCCGATGCGGGGCTCGAACTCACAGACTGTGAGATCATGACCTGAGCCGAAGTCGGACGCTTAACCGACTGAGCCACCCAGGCGCCCCGGAAATAGTGGCTTTGAATGACACATTGGACCAGATGGATTTAACAAATATATTCAGAATATTTCATCCTAAAACAGCAGAATAGACCTTCTTTTCAAGTGCATATGGGACATTCTCCAGAGTATAGATCACATATTAGGCCACAAAACAAGTCTCAACAAATTCAAAAAGATCAAAGTCATACCATGCATTTTTTTCTGACAACAACACTGTGAAACTAGACATCAACCACAAGAAAAAATCTGGAAAGTGCACAAATAACATGGAGGTTGAAAAAATGCTATTAAACAATGAATGGGTCAACCATGAAATCAAAGAGGAAATAAAAAAGTAAAAACAAAGGAAAATGAAAACACAATGGTCCAACATCTTTGGGATGCAGCAAAAGCTATTCTAAGAGGGAAACTTATAGCAACACAGTCCTATCTCAAGAAGCAAGAAAAATCTAAAAAAAAAAAAAAAAACAAAAAAAAAAAAACAAAAAAAAAAACCAGACTAACCTTACACCTAAAGGAGCTAGAACAAGAAGAATAAACAAAACCCTACAACAGTAGAAGGAAGGAAATAATAAAGATTAGAGTTGAGATAAACAAAATAGAAACTAAAAAAAAGAACAGACCAAGAAAAAGGAATAAAAGGCATTTCAAGTTGGTAAAGAAGTAATACTTTCACTTTTTGCAGATGACATGAAAATATACGTAGAAAACCCAAAAGACTCCAACAAAAAACTACTAGAACTGATAAATGAATTCAATAATGTCACAGGATACAAAATTAATGTACAGAAATCTATTGCATTTATATACTCTAACAGTGAAGCAGCAGAAAAAGAAATTAAGAAAACAATCCCATTTACAATTGCACTAAAAATAATAAAATATCTAGGAATAAACTTAACCAAGCAGGTGAAAGACGTGTACTCTAAAACTATAAAATATTGATGAAAGAAATTGAAGAAATTGACACAAATGGAAAGTATTCCATGCTCATGGATTGAAAGAAAAAATATTGTTAAAATGTCCATAATACCCAAAGCAATCTACAGATTTAATACAATTCCTATCAAAAAATACCAACAGTGTTTTTTCACAGAAACTAGAACAAATAATCCTAAAATTTGTATGCAACCCAAAAGACCCCAAAAAAGCAATCTTGCAGAAGAAAAACAAAAATTGAGGCATCACATTCCAGATTTCAAGTTGTACTGCAAAGGTGTAGTAATGAAAACAGTATGATATTGTCATAAAAATAGACACATAGATCAATAGAACAGAATAGAGACCAGAAATAAACCTGCAATTATATAGTTAATTAATTTTCAACAAAGGAGGCAAGAATATACAATGGGAAAAGGTCTCTTTAACAAATGGTACTGGGAAAACTAGACAGCTACATAGAAAAGGATGAAACTGGACCACTTTCTCACAACATACACAAAAATAAACTGAAAATGGATTAAGGACCTAACCATGAGACCTGAAACCATAAAAATCCTAGAAGAGAGCACAGACAGTAATTTCTCTGACATTGGCCATAACATCTTTCTAGATATATCTCCTGAGCCAAGGAAAACAAAAGCAAAAGTAAACTACTCAGACTACATCTAAATAAAAGACTTCTACACAGCAAAGGAAATGATCAACAAAACTAAAAGGCAGCCTACTGAATGGGAGAAGATACTTGCAAATGACATATCCAATAAAGAGTTAGTATCCCTGATACAACTCAACACCCCAAAACCAAACAATCCAATTAAATTGGCAGAAAACATGAACAGCTATTTCTCCAAAGAATACATACATATGGCCAACAGACAGGTGAAAAGTTGCTCAACATCACTCATCATCAAGGAAATGCAAATCAGAACTATAATGCAAATCATCTCATACCTGTCAAATGGCTATTATCAAAAACACAAGAAACAAGTGTTGGCGAGGATGTGAGGGGAAAAAAACCCTTTGTGCAAAGGATGTGGGAATACAAACTGGTGCAGCCAATGTGGAAAACAGTATGGAAGTTCCTCAAAAAATAAAAAATAGAACTACCTACTATCCAGTAATTGCACTACTGGGTATTTACCCAAAGAATACAAAAACACTAATTTGAAAGGACTTATGCAGCCCTCTGTTTATTTCAGCATTTTTTACAAGTTTTTACAATTATGGAAGCAACCCAGGTGTCCATCAGTAGACGATTGGGTAAAGAAGAGGTTGTATATATACACAAGGGAATATTATTCAGTCATAAAAAAGAATGATATCTTGCCATTTGCAAGGACATAGATAGAGTTAGATGCTAAGCAAAATAAGTCAGAGAAAGACAAATACCATACGATTTCACTCATATGTGAAACAATGCTCATATGATTTCACTCATATGTGAAAACACATGAACAAAGGTTAAGAGAGAGAGAGAGATCAAGGAACAGACTCTTAAATATAGAGAATAAACTTATAGTTACCAGAGGAGAGGTGAGTGGGGGGATGGGTGAAATAGGTGATGGAGATTAAGGAGTGCACTTGTCATGATGAGCACCAGGTGATGTATGGAATTGTTTAATCATGATATTGTACAGATGAAACTAATATAACACTGTATGTTAACTGAATTAAAATAAATTTAAAAAGTATAATAAAATGAAATTTAATTTAATTTAAAGAGTAAACCAATTTATTCAACTAACAGTGTATGAAAGTGCCAGAGTATCCATTTTTATAAACATTAAAGACTTTAATGAATGTATGTTTTCTCTTAGATTTTTTTATTGCTTTGTTTTTTGCATTTCAACCCTTAAATTTATTTGAAATTTACTTTGGTATCATATGTGAGGAAGATGCTTAACTTTGTTTTTATTGAAATAGCTATCCAGTTATCCCAGCATCAATTACTAAATAATCTACATTGAGCAGTCTTACCCCAGACATGGTATTTATAACACAATATTTATATTCCTGTCAGTTACCATGGTTGACCAAATCACAGTTATCAAGAGCAGGGTCTCATAGAAAACAGGGAATTTCTTGGGAAAACATGGCATAAAAATAAAATTACAATAAATATATAGTCTAGGAAACAGAATCCAATTTTAAACCAAATCAGTTTGGGTTGGTAAAGTATCACCGTTTAACAATATAGGAAGTTGTTCCATAACACATACTGAGTGCCAGGCATTATTCTAATAATTTTTCATTTATTAAATGCCTCATAATAGGCCTATGAGGTAGGCATGGTAGTTATCCCTGTTTTATAGCTGATGAAAATTAAGATGCACAGAGGTTATGTAATGGAAATACACTGATCCATTTTGGGACTATCTGTTTAATTTTATTAATCTTTCAGGCTCTATAGCTCAGTTGTCATTTCCAAAGCTCTAAAATAAACTTGATACCTGGTAGGGTTAGTTTCCTCTCATAACTCTTCTTCAAAAATTCCTAACTAATCTTATATGAATGTTCTTCTAGGTAGATTTTTAAAATAATTTTTAAATGTTTATTTATTTATTTTGAGAGAGAGAGAGCACACCCACTCAGGCGCAGAATCAGGGGAGGGGCAGAGAGAGAGGGAGAGAGAATCTCAAGCAGGCGCCACACTGTCAGGGCAGAGCCCTACATGGGGCTGGATCTCACCAACCGTGAGATTATGACCTGAGCCAAAACCAAAAGTTGGACACTTAACCCACTGAGCCACTCAGGCACCCTTAAATAATTTTTTTCAGGTCACAAAAAATCCATTAGAATTATTATGAGATTGGATTAAATTATTATTCCAATTTCCAGTAAATTAATCCATTGACACAATGGAAACTTCCTGTCCAGGTGTTATTTTTTCCCTTTGATTAGGTCTTTATTTCCCTCAGTAGAATTTATAGTTTTGTCACATAAGCCCTGCACAATCCTTATTAAGATTGTTCCTAAGTATTTATATACATTCTTTATTCTCTGGCTTATTCCTCATTATACTGTTTAATTAGTTAATGTTAATAGAGAAAAATTATTTTTTTAGTATTTATAGTTTATCTGACCTCTTTTGATGCTTTTATTAGTTTGTGTGTTCTTCTCATTTCCTAGACAATCATATACTCTGTAGATAATTTTATCTTTCCAATAATTATATGTTGTTATTTCTATTTTGCGTTATATTGGATAGAGCTTCAAGAACAATTAAAGTGCTTTTATAAATGGTATGTGGTTCAACCATATTATCCCCAAAAGCCTTCATATACTCAAGAAGGCAAATTCAACTGTTAGTTAAATATTTAAAAAAAAAATTAAAATAAATATTTAACGCATGACTACTTTTGCTGGTTTACGTTATCTCCAAGGTATAACACCTGTATTATTATATATTGATCATTACGTTTCTGCACCTTCATTAGGTGTGATCATTTTATGTACATGGTATAAAACTTGTAATGTAAATTTCATATTCCAAATAATCACAGCACTTCTAATGTTTGCATCCTTGTTTTCATGGTAAAGTATTAACTGAACTTAAATGTATCTGATGTCAAATGCTGGCTCATAAACATAATTTTCATATATAATGTTTCTATGGAAAATAGCAGTCTGCTTTTTGACCATCCACTTTATTTTGGTTTCCAAGATCATATTCCAAGCAAAAAGCAGGAGCTATGCATATAAAGTTAGCTCTAGATATTAAAAGGCTTCTATAAACTGTTGGCTTTGCAGAGTATGTTGGTATTGGAATAGTGAACTAGGGGCCAAGTTGAAGGATCTTACAAGTAGGAGAGTCACAAATATTTCAAACCATGAAGGCCAAACACAATAATATAGCTAACAAAGAAACTCTCCCAGGACCTATAATGACCATTGTATACATTAAATGTGAACTCAAAAGAGAGTTTACCAAACTGTTCAGACCGTGGTTAGGCAGTTTCTGCAGGTTGCTTAATCAAGGCCATGCAGAGTAAATGGTGTACAAATTGACACTTCCTAATCCATGGTTTTGTGAGGGTGATTCCTCACCCCCAAATCCTGGAACATATTTTAATTTAATAATCAAATTCTATTAAGGTGGCTTCAACTTAACTCCTTTGTTCTTCACCTTGAGCAATTAGTGTCCCATTTGGCACCCCAAATCCATCCCAAAACCCTCACCTCTCCTTTTGTGCTTTTTTGTGACAGAAACACAAGCAGCTCCTGGTGTAGGAGGTGGAGCTGGAAGCTGGTTTGGAGGGCAGTGTTCCAGGTCAGCTGGAGTTGGCAATCCCCTGCCCAGGCAAAGTGAGTTCTGCCATGGATCCCGATGGACCTCTGAGCTGTGGGCTGTATCATCTCTCTGAAGCACTGATGGACATACACTCTTTGGTTGCCCTCAGCTCTCCCAGACACAAAATAGCAAATAGTATTTATCTCCTAAGAAGGTAGAGAGGATGGCTGCCTATAGCTATGAAGTAAGAGATGCAAGAAAAGCCCCTCTAAATGCCTAAGACTGGCCAATCTCCATGCTGACCTGTTTTCAGTTGTTACTTATACTCTCCACATACAAGGGGTTTACAAAAACTTTAACAGTGAATTTTGGCCAAAGGGACTATGGTCAAGGGGATCAAAGTTCCTTATTTTATTTCTCTGGTAACCAAGAACGTGTTTCATTCTATGGGCACAGCCATTTACCCTTGGAAAGTGATTCGTTAATGGCAAATGGTCGATGTGCCAAGATCTGTGAAAAATCTGAAATTATTTCATGGATGCTGGAAGAAGGCACCCAACTTCTAGGCCAGAGACAAAGGACTTTACCACTCAGAGCACAGAAGGCAGCATGAACTTCAGGTGCATGTCAGTTTCCCTGCTCCCCAGCTCTGCAGAGCATCCTGGAGGGATGCTGAACATGCAGATTTGCATTACAGCTGAGAATTCCAAGTTTAACGAACGCTATCTTTTATAATAGGCTGCAAGCAAACCTGTCCAAGTTTTGTCTTCAAGGAGAAGTTTTCTTTATTATATCGGGCAGTAAACAAATCTGCCCCCCACTCTGTAGGGAGACAATATCTTATTCTTCTAATACCGTTCACTACACAAAAATCCTTGAAAAGATAATCCACAATAATCATTATGTTATATACCTAAAACTAATACCACGTGATAGGTCAGCTATACTACAATTTGAAAGAAAGAAAGAAAGAAAGAAAGAAAGAAAGAAAGAAAGAAAGAAATGAAAGAAGAGACATAAATACAAATCCTTTGGGGGAAAAAAAAGATAATCCAGAACAAAGACAATCAGTGCCTCTACATGCAAAATGTGAAGAAATGTTAGAGACCTGTCTTAGTCTATTCAAGCTACTATAACAAAAATACCATACTGGTTGGCTTAAACAACAAACATTTATTTCTCATAGTTCTGGAGGCTGGGAAGTTTAAGATCAAGGTGCCAGCAGATTCAGTGTCTGGTAAAGGCCCACTTCCTGGTTCACTGATGGCCATCTTTTCACTGCATTCTTATATGGTGGAAGGGGTGAGGGAGGTCTCTGGGGTCTCATGTATAATTTACTAATTCCATTCATAATGGCTCCATCCTCCTGAATAATCACCTCCTAAAAGCCCACCTCCGAATATCATTACATTAGGAATTAAGGTTTAAACATGAATTTGGGCGAGGGTGGCACAAGGCTTCAGGCTATAGCAAAACCTAGGAAGAATTGTCTCTGCATGCAACTCTATTTATCAAGCCTTCAGAGAAAATACAAGGAACCTTGATCTTTTATAATGGGCTGAGTCTATCTATATACTCACCGCTGATATCTTATCTCACATTGAATGGTATAAGGAAAAGGAGTATTTTCTCTCTCTTCATAAGAGAGTTTTCAAAAGAGAACCATAGTTTGATTTGGGAGGGAATAAGGTACATGATGCCAGCAATGTACTGTTCTCCTTTTTGCCATTCTCCATCTCAGGGCCTTGCAGCACTATAAGCCCAGCTGTTAACCACATGCAATCACTTGAGCCACAAAGAGTGTGAGAATAAAAATATTAGCATTATTTCCATGGCACTGGAGTCACATGGTTATTATAGAAATAACCAACTTCAGCATATTACAATATTTATTTTGTTCTTGAATGCTGTAACACCCTAGGGGGAAAATTATCTTTATTTGAAAAGGGTTTAAAATGAAAGTAACCATTTTATATATATATATATATATATATATATATATATATATATATATATATATATATATATATATATATATATATATATATATATACATATATATATAAATATATATGTTGGGAAATGGTGAAAAATGAATTTGTTGAAATCATGTGGAAGGGAAGAAGGAATCAATTAAAAACAGAAATCTAAAAACAAAGAGAGAGAGAACCACATTATGGTGATCATACTATGAAAATGGGTATCAGGGATCCACATAAAAAATGTTTCTAGGGGAGCTTGGGTGGCTCAGGTCATGACCTCATGGTCCGTGAGTTGGAGCCCCGTGTCACCTCTGTGCTGACAGCTCAGAGCCTGGAACCTGCTTCAGATTCTGTGTCTCCCTCTCTCTCTGTCCCTCCCCTGCTTGCACTCTGTCTCTCTCTGTGTGTCTCTCTCAAAAGTAAATAAACATTTAAAAAAATGTTTCTAAAGTTCAAGATATAGTATGTCATCAGCTAATTCCACTTTTGACTGAGGAAATATGGTTCTGAACAATTGTCTTCAATTTTTAACAATTTTGAATTATTATTTGCCTTTGTGATGAAATGGAAATAATAATCAGACTGGGAAGTCAGGGCACATTATTGGATGTCTTCCCAGAATGACTTGGGGCCTTAGTTTCCTCATCAATAAAATGAAAGACCACACAATCTGTGTCAAGTTTTCCTGCTCTCAAATACTAGTGTACTTGTCAGAGAAGGGAATTTATTTTAAGTTTATTTATTTATTTTGAGAGACAGGAGGTGGGGCAGAGAGAGAGAGGGAGAGAGAAAATCCCAAGCAGGCTCTGTGCTGACAAACCATGAATTCATGACCTGAGCCAAAATCAAGGGTCGGATGCTCAACTGACTGAGCCACCCAGGCACCCCTCAGAGAAAGGAATTTAATTCATTTTAATATATTCCCATTATTAATTGCTGCGTAGTCATATGCCTAAATGAACTATGCATACCTGAAAAAATATCATGAAGAAAATCACAACCTAAGTTGGTAAAATCCAGATAAGGTGAATGAATTCACACGAATTCTTAGAGCTTATGTACTTCCTATTTAATGCTGCATGTGCATGTCTTTTTTTGTCAGTATACCTTTAGAGGACTCTCCACCCTGTCCCCAGTACAAAAATCATCCCTTGAGAATCCAATGATTAAGAAAACACAGAACACAAAAGAACGAGTATGAATTCCATAATGCTTTTAAAATTAAAACCTATTTCATTTATTGCATATATTTTAAAAATAGTAAATAATTCACATTATTAATGTGAACACAGTATGTGAGGTGTATATGATCTCAAAGAATCACTGCAGTAACCATTGCCTTTTTCTTCTCACCAACCCCACCACTAAGGGTCTTCAGTCTATATGCCAGGACCTACTCCTCCACAACATGCCATCATAGACTAATTTTAGAGATAAAGAGACTTCAAGAAATACTTTTATTTTACAGACTGTTAGAAATAGAGTATCAGAAAATTATCAGTAGCAAAACCAAAGGTAGAAGGCTGGTGTCTTGATTTCTTATCTCATTCCTATTCTGGAACATTACCAGTCGTCTCTGGGTAGTAAGTGCTGTTGGTGCCGTACCCGGATCCCATTTACCTGGACAATTCTTTCATCTTTCAACTGCTGTTGAGTATTAGCTGCAGACTGCAGATATATCCCTGGCCTGAGAATTGCCTCCAGTTGACCACAGATGTACCCCTGGCCTGAGAATTGCCTCCAATTGCCTTGCATGGAAATGTCTATCAGAGCTATGCTTCACCACCTCACACACACACACACACACACACACACACACACACACACCTATGGACACCCCACAGGCAATAATAGAATGATATAGGGGCACAAAAGACCCATCTCCCTTGTCTCCAGGCAGGACAACTCTGTGATACCAGTCATTCTCCAGAATTCAGTGGGGTCAGGTTGAGGTTAAACGTTAGCTGAACCTTCATCTTTGCCTAGCTTCTTCCCCTCCCCTATCCTGCTTCCCTTACTTCTCTACAAGCTTCTTCTGAGAGTACTCTGTCAGGTGATTCATTAATCACCTACACAAAATACCCATTTCAGGCTCTGCTTCTAGAGAACATGACCTAAGACACTCTTCTTCAACTTTTCCAGAAATAGAGCTGACAACCCTGCAAAGCATGCCATTCTGTTTTGGGACAGTTTGATCATTAGAAAGCTTTTTGATTATGATTATGATTCTGGTGATTATCTTATCACATCTGCCTCCATAATTTCCACCAATGAATCTATAGAGGATGAGTCCCATTCCTGTTCCACATGACAAGTCCTCATATTTGAAAGGGGAAAAAACATTATGTTCTGCTCAAATCTTGTTTTCTAGGCTGTGAGAAAAAAAGAGTCATTTATTTTTTTTTAAATCACCAAATGATATTTTAACTCAGGGTAATGTCTCTCTGACAACAAAATCACATGAATCAGAATAATGGAAAATCTACCAGAAGAAAATTTGAAGAAGGCTATGTTCATATCCACTGGTTGGTGGGGTTGGAAGGATTTTGGAGAGACCAACCCAGTACAAGAATGAGGAGAATATCAAATCTCAGGAAACAAACCAAATCAGATATAAACCACTTCAAATCAGACACTGCGTGAGACTGCAGAGATCCCATGGAAGAGAAACCTTCTCAAGAGGACATCTCATAGAAGTAGGTCAGGAAGAAAGTCTAGGACTCAAATGTGTATATGTCAATGCACACAGCACATATATATTTAAGATTTTTAGATAAGGAAAGGTAAATTCTGTCTCAGAGTAAATCTCAAGATTTATTGATGAGATGCCTGCCTGAAATACAACAATAGAAGACCATAGTATGTCTTGTTCAAAGGGAAAATGTTTCATTGAAAGGATAGTATAGGAAAACTGTATCGAGAATGTATATTGGGATACCTGGGTAGCTCAGTCAGTTGAGCATCTGACTCCTGACTTTGGTCATGGTCCCAGGGTCGTGAGATTGAGCACCGCATCAGGCTCCATACTGAGCATGGAGCCTGCTTAAGACTCTGTCCTCCTCTCCTGCTCATTCTCTCTCACACACAAAAAAGAGAATGTGTACAGTTTTCCTATCCTATCCTTTCAATGAAACATTTCCTTTTGAACAAGACATACTATATTATTGCTATACTCTAGATATGCATCTCATAAAAGAAAAGAATGCATACATTCCTATGAAAAAGTATACTTGAAGCTTTTGCTTGAACTGGGAAGAGAAATCACTAGGTGGCTTCTCAGAGTCTTCTGAACCCAAGATTCAATAAAGGTTAAATGGTGTGAAAGGGATTCCTGAGAATGACTGAGTCTTAAAGCTACAGGAAAACTTGAAGCCATCAACATATGAGTTTAAAAAGTTGTAGTCTAAAGCCTAATTCACCTATTTTAATTCTATTAGAAACGTATGAAACCTTTGGAGCACTTCCCTTCTTTTTCTTTGATTTATTCTTAGAGTGTTTTCTTGGAGGTAGAGCAGGCATCAACATCCCTGTTTTATTGACCAGAAAATGGAAGTGATTCCAAAGCGAACGCAAGGCCAGGCAGGATGGAAAGTCCATTCCTGCAGGCATCTGATAATCTTTCTATAACATCACTGTTTATCGCAATGGATCTTGCCAAGATTTTCTAAAATCAAATAAACAAAACAAAAATTAATTTTGATTCTCTTTAAAGCACATATATATATCAGATATATATGATATAAAACAGATATATATGTATATATATATATATATATATATATATATATATATATATATGATATATCATATATATGATCTGTATAAGAAACACATTCAAGAAAAAAACTGATAGGGAGTTACAACTCCAAAAAAGACTAGAAGTCAATATTTATTTAAGGCTTTCAGTTATTCAATACCATCTTGTCAGACATTTAATCATGTGACTTGGATCTCCATCCACATGGCTCTGTGCAAATTCATTAGCAGCAAGTAAATAAGAGCTGTGTTTAAATGTGATTTTGAAAAGGCAGTCCTGGCAAGCCAGACCAGCACCAAAATTCCAGGACTGCCTTTGCAAAAGAGCTCTGTACTGGAAATCCAGGATCATATTCTAGCCTGGCTCTGCCACTGAGACATGGGACCTTGGGCAAATCAAGTAAACACCTTGAACCTCAACTTCTTGGTTTCTAAAATTAAAAAGGTTTTCAACTAACTGATCTCTAATGGTTCTTCCAACTTGCAACACCTCTAAGTCATTGCCTGTCAGGAACCTTGACTTACTTGTGATGGCCCTTCCCTCTTCCACAGCCCATGGCCTGGTTTAGTTTATAATCCTCTTGATTTGTGGTGTTTTATAGCCAGGTCACATCAGCAGGAACTTCACATGTATGTTTAGCCTGATTTCAGCAACATTTTTAATCTAATAAGCTTAACCAAGCAATTATTTTTTGATTAGCACAATTTGGGATAAAATTTTTAAAAAGAATATAACTTTATAACTTTTTGACTATACTACTATTTTAGTTTAGCATTATGCTCCTTCTTCCCTCCTCCCCCCTTCACCCATATTCAGCAATGTTAAAATATGCTGTCACACTCATGGGGATTTAATGCCAGGTTTCATATTCTGGCACCCATAAATAGCCACGGTTCCAATCTGAGAAATACATAGATGTATCTCAAGTCTATCTACTGGTTCTTGGCTGGTAGCTTCTCAAATATCTCTATTTCCTCCAACCCTTGACACTCACTACCAAGCAATGGGTAGGTTTCTAGTGAGATTAACTGCTGGTTAATGATATGTTGTGTGCTTGGTTGAAATAAAATAACCTAGATGAAAATAAAGCCCCTTACGATTCTCCACCCCATCCCCTGGTTGCTCCACCACCTGGCTCAGTGGGCCTGAGCTGACAGCCCTCACTGGCCTCTTACAGAGGACCCAGCTGAGTCTCAGCTCCTCACTCTCCTGGGGGCTCCCATGCCCCCCAGTAGTTTCCTGATGATGTCTCTGACACCCAGGCCACCATAGTGGCTGGAGCTGTTCTCACTGCACTGACCTAACTCCCCCAAAGACCCCACACACCCATTGTCCACAGTCCCTTTGGGAGCAGAGTGGGTCCCTGATCGACTGGGATCTGTTGACAAAAAACAAAAACAAACAAACAAAAAAAACCAGTATTGGTTTACAAAAAAAAATCTCTGTAATTAAATACATGTTACTAACCTTGAACTTTTAGTTTCTTAAAAGAAAAACAAACCAAAAATAGAGAAAGTATATTCATTTCATGCATTACATCCAGTTCTCCACCAACAAGAATATTCAAGTTTTACTACCCAATTGGATGCTCAAATTAGGACATCTTTCTATGGAAAATTTTCATAATGTCATGACCTAGTATAGTTATTTTTTTTCACATTTTGATTTGCTACCATAAACACAAATAAAAATTAAGTAGTCAGAAATTTTATCACCTCATAATAATTTAAGTAGCCAATGACTGTATAACTTGCTTATTTTTATATTTGATATAAGGCTTTCTAAGTATGTAGTAATCTATCATTGTGATTTTTTGGGGGGTGGATTTAACAAGTCTCAGTGACAAATTTTTGGCAGGGAGGGACTTCAGATGGGAGGGAAGCCCAAGAATGCTTACTTTGCTGCCTTTCTTTATTCACTGTAAATATTTCAGTTAAAAGAAAGTCATATAAGAGCAGGTGGTTGGATCTTTCAGTTTCAAAGAAGAAAGCAGTTTTGCTTTTATCACCCATCCTATCAGTGGCTACCTAACCTTGCTTTCTGATGTTGTGCAGGGAAGGGATAGTTTTAGATACCAAGTTCTTACACATGCTCACTGTTTTCATCCTTTGATCCCTCACCTCTCTGCTGCTTTGTGATGTCAATACACCTCAAAGCCTTGACTCAAATGGTGTCAAAACATAAAGACACACACAGTGTTGAATCAGTTCATGAATCCTCAAAATGAAAGTTATTCTATCCTAGCCATGTGTCCACCAGCCATTTGTGACAGAGTAGTGAATAACAGGGCAGGGAGGTGAATCATGGCCACACTGAGAGTTCCCTTGTCTATTCTATTAGCTATTTCTCTTTTTTTCTTTTAAGTTTATTTATTAACAGAAAGAGAGAGAGAGAGAGAGAGAGTGTGTGTGTGTGTGTGTGTGTGTGTGTGTGTGTGTGTGAGCAGGGAAGGAGCAGAGAAAGAGGGAGGGAGAGAATCCCAAGCAAGCCCTGTGCTGCCAGCACAGAGTCCCAAGACTGTGAGATCATGACCTGAGCCAAAATCAAGAGTCAGACACTTAACTGACTGAGCCACCCAGGTACCCCTTACCTGTTTCTGAAGAATTGTAGCGATCTGAGTTGAAAGCGTGACCAGAAAGTATTCAGATGGACTTTTTCTCACCTACAACACAACAGACTATACAGTCAACCACCTTCAAAGTAGTCTGTTTATTTAACAGAGTAAGTACATTTCTAAAATTTATTTCCACCAGTTACAGAAAATAATTAAGTTTATTATAGTCACTGCCCATGTTGCCTGTGTCTGATCCTTTTTTCCTTATTTCCTCTTCTCTCATCCCTTTGTTGCACTAAATTGACCTTATCACTCCCTTTGTCCTGCTTGTCCTCCCTCCCCTACTGCGCATCCCTAAGGGTTTGTCCCAGGGCTGAGTAATAATCCAAGCAAGTTCCTGGGACTCCAAATTTAGGGAGGGGTCAGGAAAGCCTTACACAAAGAACCCAGAAAGATTAAGTGGTTCCTTTAAATTCATCCATATAGTCCAGGTGGATGAAGTAATTGACTGACAAGCATAAACATAAAATGTTAAAGTTCAAATGTCTATGAAACTGTCACTTCTGTAAAAGAAGTACCTTCTTTTCAACAATTTGTTCACTATGCATTTGTTCTGCCAATCTTTCCATTTTTCATGATTTCACCTTTCCATTGTTTTCATGAGCTTGGCTAAACCTCATCACTTAACATATCCAATAAATTGAAGTAAGTTCAATTGTCCATCTTTGTATTTGCTGAGGAAATCCAAGATAAAAGAAGAAATTCAGTAACACCAGAAACCAAACTAAGGAAGTATACTACTAATTAGACTGAAAACCAAAGCGACTTTCTACAAGTTAGATGCAACAATTATAAAGCCAGACACAGGGATACAAACCGCACAGTTTGAGGGCTACACTCCTCTTTCGTGCTAATTCTCTGTCCATGTTTTAGATGCTGACTGGGACCAATGTGGGCTTTTACGAAACTTCAAATATTATTCATGTATGTAAATAACGTTCTGTAAATATAAAAATCAGCAATACTTTTTTGCTAATACCTCACTCTTCCCAAGGAGTGTTCCTATAACAAATAAATGATCCGAGAGGTTTTTATTTTCCTCTCACCCTAAATTGTGGCCTATTATTCTGTGGGACAGTGATCAGTTACTAAGCCAGCAGGGACACTAGACTGTCATAGATGAAACCTGTCACCGCTGCAACTTCAGACTATAGCAACTCTATCCAGGGATAAGGACACATGTGTTTGTTAAGGTATTTTTAAAATATTTTTATTTTTTACATTTATTGATTTATTTTGAGAGAGACAGTGCAGAGCCTGATGCAGGGCTGGAACTCATGAAACCCTTAGATCATGACCTGAGCTGAAACCAAGTGTCAGAAGCTTAACTACCTGAGTTACCCAGGTGCACCTTAAAGGTATTTTTTAAAAGCATCTTTTGACATGGACAGACCTCAACTTGCACAGAATCTGATGGGGCCTGTCGAATGAAAACCAGGTCTCCCTGCCCTGCAGCCTCTTCACATTAATGCCCCCCAATTCCTTTCCATAATGGGCTTTCATGGAGGAGGAGGTAGCATCTATCAGTCAGTACTTTCTAAAAGCAACAAAGGAGTACTCACTGAATTGTGTTTAGGAATAAACCATGCTTAGCTCACTTAACAAACAAATCACACACCAATCTTCATACCATTGCTTTCAAGTGGCATCCAAGTAAAATTGCAGAGTGATTCTGGTGTTAATTAGCTAAGTCCTAGCCAAGTCCACCATCCCCTTTTGCCAGTCCATTCTCTTTTGTTGCCTAGTTCTGAGTAGCCTACCATTCATCCATTCACCAAATATTTGCTGAGCACATATTAGGTGTTGACAGTGTTCTAGACTCAGGGAAGAAAAGAAGCACCAATAAACATCACGGAGCTTGCATTCTACTGGGTGACACACAGAATGACCAAAAAACAATACAAAACTACATCACATAGTATATGAGAATGTAAAACATGCCATAGAAAGAAACGCAGCAGGGTGAAGGAGAGCTGGGATGCTGGGCAGGGTCTCCAACTTTAAACAAGGAGGCCAGGGAGGCCTCACCAAGAAGTTGACATCTGAGCAAAGATTGAAGGCATAACGTTACTTAAAGGAAGGGCAGTTCAGGCAGAGGGAACACCCAGGGCTGAGGCTAAGAGGCAGGGTGTGTTCTTGGTGTGTTCAAGGAAGAGGAGAGAGAAAAGCCTGGGAGAAGAAGGAACACCAGGGAAGAGGAGGAGGGATGGTCAGGAAAGTCATGGTGGTGGTTCCCAGATCTGGTAGGGCCTCGTAAGGACTTGGACTTTTGCTCCAAATGGAGCGGAGAGCCATTGTAGTGTTTCAGGAGAGGGGGCACTAACCTGGCTGAAGTGTCACACAAATCCTTCTGGCCACTGCCTTGGAAATAGACTGCAGGGATGGAGGCTAGGCAGAGACTGAGGCCATCATCAGGGTGATGGTGGTGGGTGCCAGGTGGTCATGGTGGGTACAGTGAGAAGGCAACAAACTCCAGACACACTCTGAAGGGAGGCTCAGCACAAGTCCCTGTTAGCTGTGAGGGGAAGGAGACTGAGTCTGGGGTGGCCTGACCCAATGAAGGATGGAGCAGTAGGAGAGAGGGTGAGATTGGGGCTGCAGTTTTGGATATGGTGAGTTGGGACATATTAGATATCCAAGTGGGGAAGCTGAGAAAGTCAATGCATATCAGCCTATAGTCCAAAGGAAAGATTCAGGCTGGAGACATAAACTTGATTTGGGTCATACCTAAATCCATGACACTGGCTGAGATCAGCCAAAGTAAGTGTAGATGGAGAAGACAAGAGGCTCAAAGTCAAAGCCCTGGGCATTGCAGAAGCTGAGAGAAGAAGAGGTGCCAGCAAAGGACACTGAGAAAAGTGGGCCAGTGAGACAAGCAGAAAACAGCAGAGCATCCTGGAAGCCAAGGGAAGACAGTTGTTTCCAAAAGGAGAGAGTGATCAACTGTGTCAATTGTCACTAATAAATCATATAAAATGAAGACTAAAATGGGCCATTAGACATCACAACTTGAAGGTCTTTGGTAATCTTGACATGAGAACTTTGGGGAGGGGTACATAAACTCAATGGGATAGAACTTAAGAGAATGGAAAGAGAGGAACTGGAGAAAGTAGGAATAGACAACTCTAGAACCATGCTATGAAAAGCAGCAGAGATAGTAGAGCTTGGGAGAGAGCTCCTGGCAGATGTGGGGTCAAGAAAGTTTTTTAAAATACAATTAATATGAGAGAAATGCGAATATGTTTGTGTGGTGAGAGCAACGACCCAATAGAGAGGAGGAAGTTGATGATATAGGAGAGAGTATGCTTGCCAAACAGCAATTAAGAGCCAACTTAGGGTTTATGTTCATGAATTTAAAATGAGAAGAGTCAGCATGGTTATTTTTCTCCAGCCACATTCGGCTTCATGGGATCAAACACCAAGTAGGTGGAGAGCTCAATTTTACCAGGGTTGTGGTTTAACCAAGAAAGTCAACAAAGTGAGAGCTACAAGGAAGCAAGCAAAGGAGCAGTCTTAATGAGATATTAGGGTATTGGCACTAGATATGGAGAGAGGGGAAGGCATTAGGGAAGCATACAAGATAAGATTACAGGTCCTAGTGGTGTTGAAAGATTGCTGGAGATGGAGTATGTTATGGGTTTAATTTGTGTCCTTTCAAAATCTATATATATATTTTTAATGTTTATTTATTTTTGAGAGAGAGAGCATAAGTGAGGGAGGGGCAAAGAGAGACGGAGACACAGAATCCGAAGAAGGCTCTGGCTCAGAGCCTGATGCAAGGGCTCGAATCCACGCACCATGAGATCATGAGCTGAGCCAAAGTCGGCGCTTAACTGACTGAGCCACCCAGGAGCCCCTCAAAGTCTATATGTTGAAGTCCTAGTACCTCCACACATGACTTTACTTGTAAATACAGCTACTACAGATATAATTAGTTACATTAAGATGAGGTCATATTGGAGTATGGTGGGTCCCTAAATCCAGTATGACCGATGTCTTTATAGAAATGGGAGATTTGGACACAGATACACACATAGGGAGAAGGCCATGTAAAGATGAAGGCAGAGATTGGAGTGATGTGTCTATAAGCCAAGGAACACCAAAGATGGCCAACGAACCACAAGAAGAAGACAGGGAAGAGGCATGGAACAGATTCTCCCTTGCAGCCCTCAGAAGAACTTACCAACCCAACACCTTGATCTTGGACTTCTAGCCTCCAGCACCATATGAGAATACATGCCTCTTGCTTAAGTCCCCCAGTCTATGGTACCCTGTTACATAGTCCTAGCAAACAGGATGCTACAGGGAATGCACTGGGTGGGAGGGAGAGTCAGAGAATGGGACCAGCGCTTTGCAATCACAGATGGAATACAGGATAGGCAATGACAGGGTCTGGTATGACCTTGGGAGTGACAATTCAGCCCACCCAGCCCCCAGACCCACCCCATCTCTAGAGGAGAGGATTGCAGATGGGCTTCCAAATCCTGCCCCAGAGCATCCCCCTGATTTGTTCCCTCACTGGGCTACACAATGAGGCCAATCCAGAGGTCACATTTCTTTTTCCTTCTCATTGATTTTTCCTTCCCCCAGGCTTGGATTGAAGGACTGTTTCTTGATCAGAAGAAATCAATTCTAAGACATTAATAATTTGAATGCATAGATCAGGTCTAACCCCAAACATTTGTGGAAACTGAGGCAAGAATACCACAGAGGCCCAGAAACCATATGTCTACATATTTAGAAGTTATAAATCAAAGCTAAAGAGTTGCTGAATAAGACATGTTCTGTTCTCCTACCTCATAAATATGCCTTCAGAAGCACCTGGAACACCAGATGCCAAGAATGCTGGGGTACATGGCCCAAAGACTACACTCCGGGTCTGCCCACAGCCTGGCCTCTGCTTGAGGCTTCTTCTGACTACTAGTAGACACTTCAGTTCACACAGCGGTGCTCCATTCACATCCCCTCAAACAGCTGCCCCCTAGCTCCACTGAGGCCTAAGGCTGTCCACAGCTGGGTACCCATTCTAGAGGTCAAACCTGGGGAAGAACCCATACAAAACTTAGGCATCAGCTCAGTGCCATTTGAGTGGAACATTCCAGGGGCCCATGGTCTAGAAGGCTGGTCCTAGGCTGCAGGCTGGCATATTTCCTTGAGCCCACAGACTCCCCATCCCCCCTAAACCACAGACCTCATACTAGACCCTCTGGCCTGGATAGAAAAATGGTACTGCCACTAATTACTTAATTTTTATCTCAGCCACTTCAATGAGTATAATCTCAAAACATGGTCCAGAAGAAGCCTGTGAAAATATAAATTCCTGAATCCCAACCCAGACGTATAATCCAGATTGAGTTTTCAAACAGCTCAGGGTTGGAGCAAAGGATCCTGCTTTTCATACTGAGCCCATCAACTCCATCCTACAAAAGCTGGGCTCCTGAATGAACTGATAAACTGCTCTCTGTTCTAGAGACATTACTATCTCAATAACCCTGTTGGCCCTCCAGAAGCTGAGGCCAGACGTTTCAGGACAGTGTTAGATAAATACTGCATGCATCGTACTCTCCAATTCCAGGAAACCATTACTTAATTTCTGGCAAGTTGCAATGTAATTTGAGTGGGTTGCAGCTTCTTTATACCAGTTTCAATTAGCCAACATCCTGGGAACACCATGGTCTCTTGATGAAGATCCTTGAAATATGCATGGTTTCCCAATGGTAGTGGGGCAACTCTGTACTTTTAAATTCCTGTTACCCTTTCCTTTCACCTACTATTCAGCAGCCAGTGGGTACCTTCAATACTTACCACCCTCGGGATAGGATCATCCAGGCAGAACATAAACCGTGGATTATGAGCTAACTCTATAGCAGAGACCCTGTTCTGCAGGCCATGGCTTTCTATTGTGAGTGGCAGGTGTTTGAAAGAAAAGATTTCTCGTGTTTTTTTCTTCTAAATACCAAAGGCTTAACTTTAAATCTCAAGGTCCAAACCCCAAGGATTCAGAGACCCTTATACCATAAACCATTTTTGGAAGAAAAATGTAAACGTAGATTAAAATTAGTTAAAAATTTAATAAATGGGGGGAAATCACAGAGGATATGACTAGAATTCATGTGTAAGACACTGAGACGGTCCCCAGCTCTCCATTCCCAATACCCTAAATGGGATGTGGGGGATAGCAAGTTTGATATTCAAATAGAAACCCCAGATCTGTTCATGGAGGGGTCTAAAAGAAAAGGGCCAGAGCCTAGCATCCTAGTGAGATGCAAGCTTCCTAGGGAAACCCTAAGCCCAACATGGCACATGAGTGATAGATGAGCAATGACAGAAGCAAACAGCCAAGCAGATGGGCCTCAGAGAGCCCACATACCCCAGCAGGGCACAAGAAATGGAACGAAAAGGAACTACGTGCTGGGAGAGGGTACTTGGACCAGAAGGGGTCCCTGACAGAGGAGAACACAGAGTATATGAATGTCACAACTGAAGGCCACAAAGGGGCCAGCAGTACCACTGTCCATGGGGCAAGAGGAGACAAGATGCCCAAGACTGGAGGGGATGAATCACACCTCAGCAGAGGCCAGCAGAGACAGAAGGTACCTTAGCCTGAATTTACCTTATTCCACTCCACCACCATGAAGAACAAGGAGGAAGGGAGTCTGAGTTCAACCTTGGAGCAACTGTCTCCTTTCTAAGTTTCCATGATCTACCACTGGGAGATTAGAACCAGAAAGCAAAGTTAAATTTCATGACAGAGCAATGATATTACATTTTTGCACATTGGGGTTACACAGTCTGACACCATAACATATGTAAAATACCAAGCCTGCCACAGTACCAACAAATCTCTTGGACCTAGTCTGTTCTGTGTATGCCTGTTTCTAGATAAGTGTGTGACAATTTTTGCCAGCTTCCTTTTGACAGGTCTCTTTCTTGACTCTCGGATTCTTGAATTCAGACTCTGGGCCCCCATGCACCTTGCCTACCCACCCCAGCTAATACGCCAGATCCCCAGCAACACAAGCCTGGCAGTGTGCAAGTAGCCCAGACGGGCCACGCCACCCCACAGTGAATCCCGCCCCTAGGAGAGGGGAAGAGAAGGCACACACCAGTCTGACTGTGGCCCCAGCGGTGGGCTGGGGGCAGACATCAGGTCTGACTGCGGCCCCACCCACCAACTCCAGTTATACACCACAGCACAGGGGAAGTGCCCTGCAGGTCCTCACCACTCCAGGGACTATCCAAAATGACCAAACAGAAGAATTCCCCTCAGAAGAATCTCCAGGAAATAACAACAGCCAATGAACTGATCAAAAAGGATTTAAATAATATAACAGAAAGTGAATTTAGAATAATAGTCATAAAATTAATCGCTGGGCTTGAAAACAGTATACAGGACAGCAGAGAATCTCTTGCTACAGAGATCAAAGGACTAAGGAACAGTCACGAGGAGCTGAAAAGCACTTTAAACGAAATGCAAAACAAAATGGAAACGACGACGGCTCGGATTGAAGAGGCAGAGGAGAGAATAGGTGAACTAGAAGATAAAGTTATGGAAAAAGAGGAAGCTGAAAGAAAGAGAGATGAAAAAAATCCAGGAGTATGAGGGGAAAATTAGAGAACTAAATGATACACTAAAAAGAAATAATATATGCATAATTGGTATCCCAGAGGAGGAAGAGAGAGGGAAAGGTGCTGAAGGGGTACTTGAAGAAATTATAGCTGAGAACTTCCCTGAACTGGGGAAGGAAAAAGACATTGAAATCCAAGAGGCACAGAGAACTCCCTTCAGACGTAACTTGAATCGATCTTCTGCACGACATATCATAGTGAAACTGGCAAAATACAAGGATAAAGAGAAAATTCTGAAAGCAGCAAGGGATAAACGTACCCTCACATATAAAGGGAGACCTATAAGACTCGTGACTGATTTCTCTTTTGAAACTTGGCAGGCCAGAAAGGATTGGCACGAGATCTTCAGTGTGCTAAACAGAAAAAATATGCAGCCGAGAATCCTTTATCCAGCAAGTCTGTCATTTAGAATAGAAGGAGAGATAAAGGTCTTCCCAAACAAACAAAAACTGAAGGAATTTGTCACCACTAAACCAGCCCTACAAGAGATCCTAAGGGGGATCCTGTGAGACAAAGTACCAGAGACATCACTACAAGCATAAAACATACAGACTCTGGGGATACACCCCATTTGAAGCCCCATAGGAGGCGCATCATACCTTACACATCCTCACACATGGTCCTCAAACATTCTCAAGCAAGTTGTGTCATTGTCTTGTCAGGTCTAAGATTAGATTTTAAACTGGATTTTAATTAGTACAAACTGATCAGTTACTCAGATACTATTTCGTGGATGCTGGCAGAAGACACAAAGCTCGTAGGTCAAAAACAAAGGACTTGATCACTTACAGCACAGTAAGAAGCATGAGTTTATATTTGTGAGTATATATTTGAGTTTCTTTGTCGGTACACTTGCCTAGGTTACAATTGGCCTCAAAACCCATAGGGCAACATGATGGGCTCAGATGGATAATAGTATGCAGTGGGCTTCTATCGTAACTGAGTTTGAGAAAAATATACTTTTATAGCAAACAGTAAGCTCAGCTTATACCTCGGGGTGCTTGTTACCTGATCTCTGCAGGTTACCAGCTACATAAACAACCCTGAGAAACAGCCCAGGTAAAAGAGCATTCAGGGCCTTGTAGACTTGGTACAATAGCATGATGTGTCAGAACAGATGAGGCCCAAAGGGGACTGTCTTTTCCAATGTGCAGAAGAAGAAACTCAGTGACTCAGGCTACAAAGTGCCAAAAACTTCTACGAGCCTAAAGTGCCTGAGTTCCATCCTATTCTGTCATTTAACATTTTTTTAATGTTTATTTATATTTGAGAGAGAGAGAGAGGGATGGTGCATGAGCAGGGGAGGGGCAGAGAGAGAGAGAGAGAGAGAGAGACAGAATCTGAAGCAGGCTGCAGGCTCTGAGCGGTCAGCACAGAGCCCAATGCAGGGCTCAAACTCACAGAACTGTGAAATCATGACCTGAGCTGAAGTCAGACTCAACTGATTGAGCCACGCAGGCACCCCCTATTTTGCCATTTAGTAGCCACACAGTGTGATGTGGTCAAAACTTAATCCTTCTAAGCCATAGTGTTCTGATCTCTAAAGTGAGAATAAGAGGCACCTGGGTGGCTCAATCGGTTAAGTGTCTCTGCCCCTCCCCAACTCGTGCTTTTTTTCTCTCTCTTTCTCAATATTAAACATTAAAAATAAATAAATAAAGTGAGAGTAATAACACAGGTCTTGTCTGCCACAAAGGGTTGTTGTTAACATCAAGTAAGCTATCTTATGTGAAATCACCTTATAAACTATAAAACACTACACACATATAAGGAGTTGTTATAATTATCACAAATCCATCACCATCTTCTTTAAACAACTCATATGACACCCACTTCAAATATTTTGTATGGAGAAACATGGGATATAAATGAAAAGCACTCAAAGCACATATTCAGTGACTTCCAACTTCAATTAATTTCCAGTTTTCTTCTATGCTGAACACGCCTTGAGAGACCTTCTTTTTATGTTCATCTTTGTGTCTCTGGCACTTAACACAGTCCCAGGCACATAGTAATCATGGGTATGATAATGGAGAACTGGTCTCCAACCTAATTAAATCCCTCAGAAAAGAGAACCAGTTTCAACATAAATCCCCTTTGCAAAATCTCATCAATAATAGATGAGATCATGTCTCAGAAATTCAGAACTTTGGGAACTGGGTGCATTTTTTTTGGTAATTATTTCTCCAGCTCTACTTTTCTGTCACTACAGCTCATGTCAACAGCACACCTAGGTCTGCTTTTCTCTATGCTCTAAATATTTCTGTCCACTTCTTCCCCATGAAGTCCATCATCATCGATTGTTAAAATTGTAAAGACTTGACACATTAAATCAGTGGTCCTCCAATTTTTTTCTCTCGTACCTCCTAAAAGAATTTTGAAAAGTTATGAATCCCCTTGCACATTTTCAGATAGACATCTAAATTTTTTCATCACAAATTTGAATAGCTTCAAAATAGTATTTTCTAGCATGCTACAGATATTGATTTTTTTCATTTTTTTAATGTTTATTTATTTTTGAGAGAGAAAGAAGACAGAACATGAGTGGGGGAGGAGCAGAGAGAGAGGGAGACACAGAATCCAAAGCAGGCTCCAGGCTCTGAGCGCTCAGTACAGAGCCTGATGTTGGGCTCGAACTCGTGAACCATGAGATCATGACGTGAGCCGAAGCCAGATGCTTAACCAACTGAGCCAACGCAGGCACCCCTGATTTTTAAATAAAACTTACATCATAGTTTGCATCCAATAAACTCTAAATGCCAAAGTAATTTGATACCCATCCTTACTCATTTAAAAATCCACAGACAAGCTCTTTTTTGACTATTAGAGAATATATGTCATTCCTTTTTCTCCTTGATCTCATATTTCCCAAAAAAAGAAATGTAATGTAATGCAATAGATTTTTGTATTTGAAAGATTTTAACTGATCACTCTATTAAATTCACTACAATAAAAAAATAATTGTCTTTGGGCTGAAATTTAAACACTGCAATTTTGCATGACCACAAAGTTCTAAGTTTTTTAAAGGTTTCTGGGTTGACTTATCTCAACAATGATTTTGAGTACACAATGGACCAAAGCAACATAAATATGTAATGTATTTTGAGAAATAATTATCAAACATAGCAAGTAAAGTTTTATTTGAAAATCAATAAAAATTAATAAATGAATCTTTTTAAATAAGTTCATGTATCTTTGGCTGTTAGTTATTGTTGAAATGAGACAGAATTCAGCAGCCATTCTTTTCCTATTTTTCACTTTTATAGACATAAGCCCCAAGAAAACTTGTTCTATTAAATCAGTAATGAGGATGTTAGGCATTTTCTCATGGAAATGTCACTCTTTTACTTGGACGCCTTCTTAGTTATAAGTCAAAAAGTGCAGAGTGATCTATTATCAAAAAAATATTTTCATTATCTGATGACAACTTGGTTAGGTCCTCTATTTTCTTGAAAAGGGAGAATTGGAAACTGCCTACCCAAAAAAACAAGCCAGACCAAACTACTATTACTGAGTCTCTAGAGTTCTGCATTTTCTCAGTTTCTAGGAAGTATGAAAAAAAATTTTTACTCAAGACTTATTACGTGACTATTGATTATACTGTTCATCTTTTACTTAGAGGCATCTTGCTCATGGAGCTAAAATATATAACAGTAGAGTTAAAAACAAAATTGCAAATTGTGCATTTTAGGACTTTTCTCCTTGACTGTGAACAAACACTTACATGCTAATGTCACATTTCATTTTTTTTAGGTCATCTCAAAGTGTGTAGTAAAGATATGACAAAAAGTCAGACACAAATGAACATGGGGAAGGAAGGAAAAATAAGATAAAAACAGAGAAGGAGACAAACCATAGTAGACTCTTAAATACAGGGAACAAACTGAGGGTCACTGGTGGGGAGGTAGGTGGGGGGACGGGCTAAATAGGTGAGGGGCATTAAGTAGGGCACTTGTTGGGATGAGCACTGGGTGTCATATGTAAGTGATGAATCACTAAATTCTACTCCTGAACCCAATACTACACTGTATGTTAACGAACTTGAATTTAAATAAATTTTTTAAAAAGAGAGAAAGTCAAATAAGCTAGTTGATTGGGGAGATCATTCATTCACATATTTGTTAATTAGTCATTCATCAATCATCAAAGATGTATTTGCACTTCTAGGCATCAAGCATGAAAAATGAATTAGATACTTCTGTATATTTGAAAATTTTGATCTAACTGTTGCAATTAATGGGAAGAAATGACACAGACACTGGAGGGTATTTTATATTTGTACATTAATGATTTCTTCCCAACGTTGGTGGAAGTCAATGATGTTTATATAATTAAAGGCAGAATTTCACAGTATATCAACATCTGAAAGGGAGACATTAATACTAATTAAATCAAACTGTTTTTCTAAATCTTGGGTCATTTTATACTAGATTTGCATCTGGGGAAAATTTTGACTTGTCTTTGAACCTAAATAGGTGGTCTACTTTTAAGAGTACAGTTTAAATATTTTATGTAAATTGACAGGAAGGGAAAAGACCCAGTCACTAATAAATACAAGCTTACAAAAGTACACTAAGGATTGTTGAGAACATTATTTAGACTATAATCTGCAACATATTATATTATTTTATATTATATTATATTATATTATATTATATTATATTATATTCCTGTTACGTTACCCTCTCTCTGCCCCTCCCCCGCTCGCACTCTGTGTCTCTCAAAAATAAACATTTTAAAACAATTTTTTTTTTAAAGGAGGCACCTGGCCGACCCCTGATCTAAAATATTTTTGGTTGGGGACACCTGGGTGGCTCAGCCAGTTAAGCCTCCGACTCTTGGTTTCACCTCAGGTCATGTTGTCACAGTTTGTGACTTAAAGCCCTACGTTGGGCTCTGCACTGATGGTGCACAGCCCGCTTGGGCATCTTTCTCCCTCTCTCTCTTTCTCTCTGCCCTGCCCCCTCTCGTGCTGTTTCTGTCTCTCTCAAAATAAATAAATAAACTTAAATTAAAAAAATATATTTCTGGGGGCGCCTGGGTAGCTCAGTCCGTTAAGCGTCCGACATTGGCTCAGGTCATGATCTCACGGTTCGTGAGTTCGAGCCCGACATCAGGCTCCATGCCGACAGCTCGGAGCCTGGAGCCTGGAGCCTGCTTCTGATTCTGTGTCTCCCTCTCTCTCTGCCCCTCCCCTGCTTGCATTCTGTCTCTCTCAATCTCTCTCTCTCAAAAATAAAATAAAACATTTAAAAAATATTTTTAATATTTCTGGTTATCACACCAGCAAGAAGAGAGCCTTGGTGAGTCTTGCATAGGGAAATAAATAAATAAATAAATAAATAAATAAATGGAGGCACCTGGGTGGTTCAGTCCATTGAGCATCCAACTTCAGTTCAGGTCATGATCTCACAGTTCGTGGGTTCGAGCCCTGCATCAGGGTCTGTGCTGACAGCTCAGAGCCTGGAGCCTGCTTTGGATTCTGTCTCCCTTTCTCTGCCCCTCTCCTGTTCTCACTCCGTCTCCCTCTTTCAAAAATAAATAAACATTAAAAAAATTATATTCCTGTTAAGTTAAACCTAATGTTATGGATTGAATTGGGTACATACCCCTCCCCATCACCCCCACCCCTGTATTCCTGTATCTAAGCCCTAACCTCCAATGTATCTGAAGACAGGGCCTGTGAGGAGGTGATAAAGGCTAAATGAGGTCATAAGGGTGGTGCACTAATCCAATGTGTGTCTTCATAAGAAAAGGAAAAGACACCAGAGTTTTCTGTCTTCACCATGTGAGGACACTCTGAAAAAACAAACTTCTGTTGGTTAAGCCATCCTGTCTGTGGCATTTTGTTATGGCAGTCAGAGCTAACTAATATTCCTAATAAGTACATGGTAGGATTTAATAAATAAGCAGAAAAGTTGTTGATGAGTGACAGCGAGCAGGAGACTGGTAACTGCATAAAAATGATTATGGAGTTCATATTTTCCTAACTTTTGGCAAAAATCAATGAAAATGTTTTTCCTATTAATTTGAATAAATATTCAAGAAAATACAAAACACTAACTTGCCTCTAATACATGTTTCTCAATATAAAAGACAACATTGGTATGTTGGAAGAAATTGTGGGTCTTTTCATCTTGTAATCATGCAAATCATACTATTGAGATGAGACTAATATGCAGATAAATCAGAGTATTCACTGAACACATCCTCATTACTGAGATGCTAAAATTGCAGAGAGTACAGCTCATAGCAGATTGGCATTTCTCAGGATGCTTTTTACAAATCTTGAACATTTCAAGATAGATAGATAGCTGAAGTACAGAAACCTATCATGAGTTTGTCACCTGAGTGAATAACATGCTACCATCGTCAATATTTCCAAGAGATGTTCCTTTTGCTCCATTCTCAAGGGAGTCTTTCCTCAAGAACAGTATCTTCTTCGCCAGTAGTGAAGACCAAAAAAAAGCCATTATCCACCCAGCCCTCACCTAATCCATAATATACTTGAAAGCAACACATCTAAATATATGTCAGCAGCCAGCACACCTGTTTATGGTATCGTTTTAGCCAGTTGAGGATGCTCTGCCAAATTACCATAGACTGTGTGGCTTATACAAGAAGCATTAATTTCTCACAGTCCTGAAGGCCAGGAAGGCCAGATCACAGAAGATCTGGTGTCTGAGGAGGGCCCATCCTTTGCAGATGCCCTGTTTGCAGATGCCCATCCTTTCCTTGTCAGAGAGCAAAGAGGGAACCTGCATATCTCTTCTTACAAGGGCACTTATCCCATTCACGAAGGCTCCATCCTCATGACCTAATTATCTCCCAAATTCCTTGCCTCCTAATACCATCATATTGGGGGTTAAAATGTTAACATATGAATTTTGGGGGGGAGGGCGACACAAACATTCACTCCATAACAGTTATGCTTGGCTTTTAACAGAGATAAGCATAAGCATAGGACAGGGAAAGACATGGTGCCCTATTATGTTTGGATTATGGTTCCATTTTGATTAATGGAAGCTCTCAAATACCTATAGACTAAGTTGCCTTTGCTTGGCATCCCAGAGCTTTCTTCACCAGTGGCAATGTACCATTGTATGATATGAAAAATATGCCTCTTTCTTAAAAGGCAGAATAAGGGAAATTGTAAAAGGAAAGATGGAAAAGGAGAAGCAATGTGAGGCAGGTGTATTTGCAAGCAGATGAGTACAGAAAAAGTGTTTATGTACAGAAACGTAGAATCTGGAAATTGACTCCCTTAAAATTATCTAAATCTGTATACCTCTTTAATGTCTTCATGTACCCCCAAAGCTAAGCAAGCCCCAGTCTGAACTAAATATTCTAAATTGCTGCTATTACTGATAATTATCATTGCCATGCACTAAGAGCCTACTTTAAACTAAGTATTGTATTGGAATCTTCAAATATATCAGCTCGTTAAAATTGGGTCTTTCATTTTTATTAATCCCACTTTATAGGTGAAGAAATTGGGACTCAGAGAAGGTAAGTATAGTTTTCCCAGAATCTCACAGCTAGTAAGTGCCAAAGCCAAATTAAATCCTAGCTCCATCTGAATTTAGACCCTATGTTTCATGATGATCCTATGTGGCTTGTACATGTGTTCTTGATTGACAGCAGCTTTTTATTTTTTTTAATGTTTATTTATTTTTGAGAGGGACAGAGACAGAATGTGAGTGGGTTAGGGGCAGAGAGAGAGAGGGAGACACAGAATCCGAAGCAGGGTCCAGGCTCGGAGCTGTCAGAACAGTGCCTGACGCGGGGCTCGAACTCACGAGCTGTGAGATCATGACCTGAACCGAAGTTGGATGCTCAACCAACTGAGCCACCCAGGCGTCCCTTGATTGACAGCAGCTTAATATGTCTCCCTCCTGGAGAGCTGGTACTCCCCAAAGAATAGTTCTCTAATGGTAGATTTCTAATGATAGAAGACAGTCTTCCTAGTGCTTCCTCAAATCATGAAAAAAATAACATATATATATATTTCTCTTCTCCTGATACACATATGACTCTATTTCTTAAACTTGATGAGGTTGCAATGGGGAATAAAATATGAATAACAAGTAAGTATTTAAATTAAGAAAACTTGAGATTATTCCAAGGTCTTTATATGGCCCACTATTAGAAATTTTCTCCCATGTTTTCATACTTAATTTAGGGACTTTTGGTCACTAGATTTTTCCCTACAAAATATCTCCCAAAGGACTAATTCTTTACCTTTCCATTTTTAGTGTAAAACTGTGAATGTATCTAAAAATACTTCCATTGATTACACACATAGTTAAAAATTGAAGGCAATGATGATCATAACCCTCATAATAGCAAACCCTAAAAAATATTCTCCTGTTTTCTGCAAAAATAGACAAATTTACAGTACTTAAAAAAAACTGTCTTCTCTTCAAACTATTCCACATGTGCACATGCACAGTTTTCACTAGAACTGTGAGTAATGTGAATCTACATTTGTATTTCATAATGTTGATTAAACTAATATTCATATATCTATTCTTTAAGACAAATTCAAGCTTGTTTCCTTGGGTAGACTTAGGGCCTGTGTTTTTTTAGGCACAAAGACATCTGAGAAGTAGCAAGGCATAGGGTAAATAATCTGGGTCGGTTTCCTACATTACAGAGTTAGGAGAGGAGAGTGAGCTTAATGATCTAACTAGAAACATGGTGTAGCAGTTACTAACACAAAAGAGCATCTCTGGTAAAGCCAGCCACAGCGCACTGCTGAGACACTGCTAATACGGTGGAGAGGGGAACCAAAAAAATCTAAGACCGAGAGAGCAGGAGAGGGAGACTGTGCTAATTCTTAAGGTGTACTCCAGAACAAGAATGAACAAAAATATATGTCTATTTGGTCCACAATGAAATAAAACAATGTCATATATTTATGTTTTGCTTAAAGAACTTTCATGTAAATGGATAACAGCCCATGAAGTGTGTGGGGTAGACACTCTTTTCATGATGAGGCAGAAAAGGAAACCCAGGCACAGAGAGAGTGGGTGAATTGCCCAGTGCCCCTCAGCTGCTTCCTGGCAAAGTAATGACCAGTCCAAGGGAAGACCACCTCTTTCTAGTAATCTCAGGAGCTCTTCACTTCCTCTGTCCTCTCTCTTTTAATGCCTAATATTTGTAATAGCTTCTTCCTCTCACTTCCAGGAACCTCTTTCTCCACCTAGTCAACCCTCCTATATCAACATCTCTCTCATTTCCTCATTTTCAGTGAAGATAGAGACCATAAGAAAGATCCATGCCCCAACAGCATTCTGTTAGTGGTACCAAGGGCTGGGGCCCAGAAGTCCCCACTATGAGAGGCTGAGAATCTACATGACCCCCCATATCAGGCTACAACTATGAACTCTGGTGATGCCCTTTTACCCTACTGCTGGGCTATTTTACTTGCATGGAAATCGTGACCATTTTCTCATAGTTGATAATCTAAAACAGTGACTTTGCTTTGTAAAATGTCAACAAGAATATGAAAAAAATGCATTTGAGAATCTATACAGTTGTAAACAAGGGACTCTTGTTTTCACTGAATGGATTTAAATTCCTTGTTATTTTGATCCTGTGCAAACTTTGCTATTTCAGGATGAAGACATATGTTTATAAGCATATATCAATGAACAAAAATTGTACAAATATTTAAGTTAAAAATTGCAAGTAAGTTAAGTTAACCTCTCCACTTTTTTGTCTATACAAACATTTTTTTTCACATGAGCTCCCTACTTGGACCTGTCTTCCCTGTAACTACCCAAATTTTGCATAATAGGCAGCATTTCTTTGAGTATAGTTCTAAGTGTTCTGCGTGTATTATCCCAGTAAGTTCTCAAAACAACCATCTAAGGCAAATACTTTCATTAATCCCATTCTGCAGATACAGAAACTAAGACAGAGTTTACCATAGTTCCCTAGGGCTCCCAGGTAGGGCAGGCATTTAAAACCAAGCAGCTTGGCTCTAGAACCCACATTCTCAACCATCACACTAAACTCTGATATGGCATGCTTATAAATTTTATCTTGGGGGCTTGTATCACCTGCATACCTACCATATTTTCAACCTCTTTGACTTTAAAGTTGAATGTATTGGGGCACCTGGGTGGCTTAGTCAGCTGAGCATCCGACTTTGGCTCAGGTCATGATCTCACTGCTTGTGTGTTTGAGCCCCACATCAGGCTCTGTGCTGACGGCTCAGAGCCTGGAGCCTGCTTTGAATTCTGTGTCTTCCTCTCTCTCTGCCCCCCCCCCCACTACTCTCTCTCTCTCTCTCTCTCTCTCAAAAATAAATAAATATTACCAAAAAATTTTAAGTTGAACATATTAACCTGTAGTGGATTATGGACATAGATGTAAAACATAAAATGATAAAACTTTTACAAATTAAATGGAAGAACATCTTCATGATTAGGTGAAGAAATTTTAGATTTGACACCAAAAGCATGATCCACTAAAGGAAAACTTGATAAATTGCACCTCATCAAAATGTAAAACTTCTGCTCTGTAAAAGACACTGTTAAGAGGATTACAAAGATCAATTATACACTGGGAGAAAATATTTGCAAATCAGGTGTCTGATAAAGGACTTGTTTCTAGAATATATAAAGAAGTCTCAAGATTACTCCTTTCCACCCGTGGATGTCGCTGAGTAAGCATCGTGAAAGTCTCCCCTCCCACTGCCGTCATGTCTAAGTCAGAGTCTCCCAAAGAGCCTGAACAGCTGCGGAAGCTTTTCATCGGAGGTTTGAGCTTTGAAACAACCGATGAGAGTCTGAGGAGCCATTTTGAGCTTCCCTGTAAGTGGGGAACGCTTACGGACTGTGTGGTAATGAGAGATCCAAACACCAAGTGCTCCAGAGGCTGTGGGTTTGTCACCTATGCCACTGTGGAAAGAGGTGGATGCAGCCATGAATGCAAGGCCACACAAGGTGGATGAAGAGTTGAAGAACCAAAGAGGGCTGTCTCGAGAGAAGATTCTTAAAGATCTGGTGCCCACTTAACTGTGAAAAAGATTTTTGTCGGTGGCATTAAAGAAGACACTGAAGAACATCATCTAAGAGATTATTTTGAACAGTATGGGAAAATTGAAGTGATTGAAATCATGACAGACCGAGGCAATGGCAAAAAGAGAGGCTTTGCCTTTGTAACATTTGATGACCATGACTCTGTAGACAAGATTGTCATTCAAAAATACCATACTGTGAACGGCCACAACTGTGAAGTAAGGAAAGCTTTATCTAAGCAAGAGATGGCTAGTGCTTCTTCCAGCCAAAGAGGTGGAAGTGGTTCTGGGAACTTCGGTGGTGGTCGTGGAGGTGGTTTTGGTGGGAATGACAACTTTGGCCGTGGAGGAAACTTCAGTGGGCGAGGTGGCTTTGGTGGCAGTCGAGGTGGTGGTGGATATGGTGGCAGTGGGGATGGCTATAACGGATTTGCTAACGATAGAAGCAACTTTGGAGGTGGTGGAAGCTATAATGATTTTGGCAATTACAACAATCAATCTTCAAATTTTGGACCCATGAAAGGAGGAAATTTTGGAGGCAGAAGCTCTGGCCCCTATGGTGGTGGAGGCCAATACTTTGCCAAACCACGAAACCAAGGTGGCTAAGGCGGTTCCAGCAGCAGCAGTAGCTATGGCAGTGGCAGGTTTTAATTACTGCCAGGACACAAAGCTTAGCAGGAGAGGAGAGCCAGAGAAGTGACAGAAAAGCTACAGGTTACAACAGATTTGTGAACTCAGCCAAGCACAGTGGTGGCAGGGCCTAGCTGCTACAAAGAAGACATGTGTTAGACAATACTCATGTGTATGGGCAAAAAACTCGAGGACTGTATTTGTGACTAATTGTATAACAGGTTATTTTAGTTTCTGTTCTGTGCAAAGTGTAAAGCATTCCAACAAAGGGTTTTAATGTAGATTTTTTTTTGCACCCATGCTGTTGATTGCTAAATGTAATAGTCTGATCATGACGCTGAATAAATGTGTCTTTTTTAAAATGTGCTGTGTAAAGTTAGTCTACTCTGAAGCCATCTTGGTAAACTACCCCAACAGTGTGAAGTTAGAATTCCATCAGGGTGATGCCAGGTTCCATTTGAAATTTATTTGCAACCTGCTTGGGCACAGAAGCCATTGTCTCCACAAACATTGGTGTGGTTGAACTGACAGTTAAAGTGTTGTGACCTGGAGTTCACCGTTAAAAGGGTCACCCAAGCAAAGTCCTGGAGTTTATTTGGTTATTAATATGATTGTTGGCACATCCTATGCAATATATCTAAATTGAATTATGGTATCAGATAAAATTATAGATGGGATTAAAGCTTGTGTATTGTCCATTATCATGTGCAATCAATAAATGATTTAATAGTCTCTTGAAAAAAAAAGAAGTCCCAAAATTCAACAATAAGAAACAAATAATCCAATTCGATCCAATTAGAAAATGCACAAAGACATGAACAAAAATCTAACTGAAAAGTATATACAGAGAGTAAGTAAATACACATGTGAAAAGATGTTCAACATCTTAGCCATTAGGAAAATGCAAATTAAAACCTCAGCAAAAAAAAAAAAAAAAAAAAAACAACCTCAGCGAGGTATTATTATACACATATCAGAATGGCTAAAATTAAAAATAGTAATAATACTAAATCCTAGAAGCCAGGCCACTCATACATTGCTGATGGGAATGTAAAATGGTACAGCTACTTTGGATAGTAATTTGTTAAATTGCTTTTTTTATTATAGTTATTTTAGAGAGAGAGCTCATGTGAGCAGGGGAGAGGGGCTAAGGGAGAAAGAGAGAGAAACCCAAGCAGGCTCCCTACTCAGCATGGATCCCAACATGAGTCTTGATCCCACAACCATGAGATCATGACCCAAACCAAAATCAAGAGTTGGACACTCAACTGACTGAACCACTCAGGTTCCCCATAATTTGCTAAATTGTTAAAACTAAATATATAATTATCCTATAGCCTACCAGGTGCATCCTTGGGCATATATCCCACAGAAATTAAAACTTATGCTCAAAAACCTGTATGAAAATGTTATACATTTAACTTATACATGTAATTATACATGTAATAAATTTGCACAGTCTACACATACACACAGAGACACACACACAAGGACACTCACATGTAACACTGGGTAAAATATGAATAAATTCTGTGGGTTGTACCAACACCAATTTTCTGGTTGTGATACCATATTATAGTTATACAAAATGTTATCAATGAAAGAAACAGAATGAAACATACATGCTTCTATACATTTTTTATAACTTCTTGTGAATTTATAATTATTTCAAAATAAATCATTAAAAAAAAAGTTGAATAGTCGGGCCCAACTTGATACCTCATTCCAGGAAGAAAAATGGCATAATCAACACTATTTGAATGAAGTTATTTCTACCAGCTGAAATTAACCTAACAGTATGATCGAGTCTGCATTTCACCATCTCAAGCAATACAAACAAACAAACAAGGGGGACTTTAATTGATTTTTTCTGAAATTGACATAGATTCTGTCCACAGCCATCCTCCAACCAACAAGTCTGAAGACCCTACCCATGAGATTACTGGCAAGACCAGTCCTTGGTGAAGCTATGTTGGGTCCTGGGGATAACTCCTTTTCTAAATTCTCATAAACCACATTTTGTCAAGTTTTCTGATTTCCCCATTTTCTCTTACCTATTGGTTGGTCTTAACTTGCTTTCATTCTTTCATTTATTTGTTCATTAATCACACACGTCCTAAATGTTCATCTTATATGCACTGCCACTCTTCTGTGGGGTCATTTGCCTTTCTGCTATCCCTTGGCTCCAACTTGTTCCTTACTTTTCTGTGAAAACAGAGGAGGGAGCATCTAATTCAATGTAGAGGGACTAGGCATCTTCCCAATGGGGGCATTTAAGTTGGTTTCCCAGGATTTTTCTCTCCCTCCTCCAGAAAACTGAGTGGAAAAGCTTTCTTCATCAAGGCAGCAATTCTGCCAAATTTTTCTCACTCTTTGAAAGATCCACTCTGTTACGTTTGGCTAAGATCCAAGAAATGTAATCTACCTCTAAACCAAAAACAAAAGCCAACTCTTCCTTTCCTGAGGCCCTTTCTTCCAAAATCAACTGAAAAGAAAAAATAAATGAAAACTCTTATCTATGCTCTAAAGCCCTCTATTTTCTACTGAAAACTCCAACAACAGAGATAAAATTCCAACTTCTTCTTACAGTCATGGAATTCTGTATCGGGAATGGATGTTAGAGGCCAGCCTCCTCATTATAGAGAAGAAAAAAAAGAAACAGATTTGGAGGGGTAGTGCAGCAGCCCAAGAGTCAGGCAGCCTAGAGAACACAGATTCTCTCTCAGCCAATGCCCCCTCCACTCTGCCATGTTTGCTAAATATTTTCTTACCAATATTTCTTGGTATGATACCTTAGGATAGTTGCTCTAGGAAGAGGACTAGGAAGTCATCCTCTGAAGAACTATATCAGATTCTCTACTAATCTCTTGTGTTCCAAAGGAACAGGATAGGCTCCTTGAAGGTAACATCTGAAGTTCCTTCTGCTTCTCTTCTCTCTCTCTCCCTCTCCCTCTCTCTTCAAATGCTTGTCAGTGACTGAGTCCCAAGAAGTCAACATTTACAAAATCCCCACTGCCTGACAGAGGGAATCAAAAGGGAAGCCCACCAACTGGTTCCAAGCTCCAGATAAGATCAAGAAAGTTCTCCTCACATTCTCTTCCACATTGCCTTTGGCAGGAACCAAGAGGGGACTGTTAATATTTCTGACAAGATCCCAACCCACCAACTCCCCAACCCTCCCATTTCACACCATTATCTTCCTCGAAACAATCAAGACCAACCCCAGAATACTTATAACTCTTTTTTTTCTGTCAGCACAAGAAGCCCAGAGCTCCTTGTCCCCCATATAGCTCTATGAGCAATGAAAACCCATCTCCCCCCAACACACACACACACACACACACACACACACACACATGAGTCCCTATCTCTTTTCTTGCCCTTCTTTTTTTTACTTAGCAATTTTTGATCACCTGACAACTCATATGCTCTACTTGCCTTTCCATCCTCCTCTCCTGGAGTAAAAGCTCTATAAGGACAAGAATTTTCATGTTTTACTCACTGCTCTACCCCTAGTGCTGGCACATTGTACGAGCCCCAAAAATATTTGTTAAACAAATAAATCCGAGACCATTTTTTCTGGTCTGAAGCAAACAATGTGAGGGCCAAAGGGTGTCTGAGAAGTTTGAGAGAAAGACAGAGATTATTTGTGACAACCAGAAAACATGAACAGAGGAAGGTTTGAGCCCTAAGGATTTCCAGAAATGGCATCTATCACATGAAAGAAGTGTTACTAAGAGGATATTCAGACTGTATACAGGGCCAGACATGAGCAAATGGTGTGCTTTTTGAAACAAAATAGAAATAATTTGGCACCTACTGTGTGCCAAGCACTGTGTTATTAATTTATCACAAGAACTATACAAAGTGGTAGTGCTATCCCCATGTACAGATGAAGAAACTGAAGCAAAGAGAAGCAACGTAACTGCCTGAGATCCACAGTTAGGAAGGGGGGGGAGCCTCCAAATCTGTCTCTCAGGGTCACAAATCCATTCCCTCTCCTCTCTCTGAACTTGTATGTCCCCTCTGCTCCAGGCACCTTCCAAGTATACCTGGTGTCAATCTCTCAAGGGCTCCTCTAAACCCCAGATGATACCAGGATCTATTTGTTCCCAGACATGTGTTAATGAATGCTATCAGGCTTAGAACCTGGATGCTGTCTTCCTCTCTTCACCTTTTTCAGCTCTACTGAAGTATAATTAATAAATATATATATATAAATATATATAATATATATTATTATTAATTAATTATATAATTAATATATATAAATATATATATATATAGTGTACAACATGATCTGATATATGTACACATTGTGAAATGTTTGCCACAGTCAAGCTAATTAACACAACCATCCCTCACATAGTTATACTTTGTATGTGTGTGTGTTTAGAGCACTTAAGATCTACTCTCTTAGCAAATCTTAGCAAATTTCAAGTATACAATACAGCATTATTAACTATAGTCACTATGCTATACAGTAGATCCTCAGAAGTCATTCATCTTATAACTGAAAGTTGGTAACCTTTGACCAATATCTCATTTCCCCAGTCTCCAAGCTCCTGGAAACCATTATTCTATTCTTTGCTTCCATGAGTCTAACTTCTTTGTCTTTTTTTTGAAATCCCATATATAAGTGATACCATGCAGTATTTGTCTTTTTCTCACTGGCTTATTTCATTTGGCATCATACCCTCCAAGTTTATCCATGTTGTCATCAAAAATGGCAGAAGTTCCTTATTTTTTAAGGCTGAATAATAGTCTATTACATGTATAAATGCACATATATACACACACATACATACATATACATACACACACGTATACATACGAGAAAAACTACAGAACTCACTAGAAAGTACTTTTAATGATTATATTCTTTTCCCCCAAACTAATACAGCTTTTATTGTATATTTTTTTAAGTTTATCTATTTTGAGAGGGGGGGAGGGGCAGAGAGACAGGGAAAGAGAGAATCCTAAGCAAGCTCCATGCTGTCAATGTAGAACCCAATGGGCTCAGACTTACCAAACGTGAGACCAAGACCTGAGCCAAAATTAAGAGTCGGTCACTTCACCGACTGAGCCACCCAGGCACTCCTTATCGCATCTTCAAAATATCACAAGTAAGTCTGAAAAATCATCTGCCTTCTTGCTGTTTCTGTAGCTGGACAACTTAGATCTTATTCATCAGTCTGCTGAACTGTTCCTTTTTCAGAAACACAGATACCATCCCCAAATTTTCTGATATCCTTCTTTTTAACTGTTGTGGCATGCCTGAATCAAGCAACTAGGTTTCATTCAAGTTCAATGCCATTCCCTTCAAGCATTAACTCATCTTTCTGGGCTCAAGATACTGAACAAGCAATACCTGGCCTCATCTGAACCCTATGGATATATTTTTCACCAAAGGAATTTCAGATTTCAACAAGAGAACCATTCCTGAAGAACAACACTGATGGGGAAGTGAGCAAACACAGACCCCATCTTGTACTGGAAGCCCAGGGTAACACCCTTCATCACGCTCTGTACATGACTATGGATGGTGCACACAGTAGCCAGTTCTTTTCTATTTCTCCATCATTTGTCAACGCAGAGCCTCTTCTTTTTCTCTCCTAGCAGACTGAGTTCTACATTGAGGTGACTGAGGTTCCTTTGCAGGGTTCCTCTGGGGCCCTTCACAGTAACAGTGCATGCCTTTAGAGTGATGTCAACATTTTCTGCAATGTCGACAGTCTGATTGCCGAGAGTAGTCTTCATTCTCGCAGTAGATGCGGCAAAGTGATTACATTACCAACAAAAGAAAAAGTACAGTGAAAAAGGTTTCGGGATGGCTCAGTCAGGACAGCACGTGACTCTTGATCTTAGGGTCATGAGTTCAAGTCCCACACTGGGCATAGAGCCTACTTAAAAATATGTAAATATTTTTGGGGTGCCTGGGTGGCTCAGTCGGTTAAGCGTCCAACTTCAGCTCAGGTCATGATATCATGGTTTGTTGGGCTCTGCGCTGACAGCTTGAAACCTGGAGCCTGCTTCAGATTCTGTGTCTCCCTCTCTCTCTGCCCCTCCCCTGCTCGTGCTTTGTCTCTCTCTGTCTCAAAAATAAACATTAAAAAAATTAATATATATTTTTAAAGATTTTATATCCTATATTTATGTGTGTGTGTGTGTGTGTGTGTGTGTGTGTGTGTAACACCACAGCCTGATTCTAAAGCTCTTTACTACTTTGTCATACCACATTTGATACCAGTTAAGTGCTCACTCTGTACCAACAAAGGGGTTGGTAAGGAGATAATTATGAGAATATAACCTACTGGTACATTTTGTAAAGCGTTTATGAGTAGAATCTGATTAATCATTTGCAAACCTTAGGAGAACAAACAAAAGAAACTTTTAGATAAAAGCAGGAGAGAGATGGTTTTGTAACATGAGGATGATGAAACACTTGGATGAATTTTTACTGGGGTCCTGATCCCTGGAGAAACCTTCAAGGAGAGAATTTACCACATTCATCGTGGATGGTTCTTACCGCCATCGTGGAGTGCTTTTGTTTTTGTTTATTTTTTTTAATTTTATTTAAATCTAAATTAGTTAACATATAGTGTAATAATGGTTTCAAGAGTAGAATTTAGTGATTCGTCACTTACATATAACACCCAGTGCTCATCTCAACAAGTGCCCTGCTTAATGCCCATCACCCATTTAGCCCATCCCCCCCCCAACACCCCGCCAGCAACCCTGAGTTTGTTCTCTGTATTTAAGAGTCTTATCATTTGCCTCCCACTGTTTTTATTTTATTTTTCCTTCCCTTCCCCTATATTCATCTGTTGTGTATCTTAAATGTGGAGTGTTTTGATCCAGATTAGAGGGTGCCTCACTGCTGCCACCAATGGGGAATCTAGGAGGAAGAATGTCCATACTCTGCATTGGTCCCACTTGACATCAGCTTTTCACAGCTGCAATGCTTGCAACATTAAGGTCACATCTAATGAGTGTGATTATTGTTCATCATGAAATGGTAAATATATCTATGGAATGACATTGATTAAAGGTATTTTTGGGCTTTTAACATTTTAACTGGATGAAATCGTCATAACCTAAGAAACTTAAAATCTAATATGGACCTTTACATTTAGTAGGAGAAGTGGGAAATGGAAGCTCAAAACTAGGATAGTTGTAAGAAAGATGTTTCTTAAAGATCGATGCAATGAGGAAAACAAAATTTCGGTTTCTAGACACCAGTGCTGCAGTTACCCGTTATTTCCCACCTGCCCAGTAGGCGTCAGTGTAAGACAATGTTCCTACAACTGAACAAGCTTTAAAGCAGAAACAAAACAAGAGTATGAAGTTATAAAACAGAGAAGATGCAATAAAGATGGGGCTACCCAAATTTCACATGAGCCTTAAAATGTCATCATTTAAAGAGAGATGATCTAAACAAAGTTCCGTCATGACTAAGAGGAGGGACCACAGCACCTCAGAAGACCCCATCTGGCTCTCATATTCCTTGTCAACTCAGCAGGAACTCCTCGAGCATCTCACAAGGCTTCTAGGAGGACTCAGCATTGCTGTAAGAGTCAATCACTATGAACTAGTGTAGTAACCAGAACACTCCCAGGGAACAAAGCAGCATTCGGCCCAGTGCACTCCCTTTGAAAAACAGATATTATCCCCACTTCTCAGAGACAATATTAACATAATATATCACAATAAGGAATATATCATAATAAGGATTACAAAAGTGGAAAGAAGAAGGGAGTTAAAGTTTGTATGTGGGCTTTGCAGAATGTGTTGAGTCAGTCAGGGTGAGCTTCCTGGAAGAGTTGGCCTTTGAACTGTGATGGAAGAGAAGAGAGGCACAAAACCAGGGCTATCCTAGCCTCACCTTTCTGCTTTGCATTCAGTTTTCCTCCTCCAAATACAACCACCCTATACTCTGATAAAGGGTAACCAATAAAGGGAAAGAAAATAAACATGAATTATTTTTAAAATTCACTATATAAAGGTACTTTTGATATTTTAAAGGGAAAATGATAGGAGGTTGGGGGGAGGGTGGCATCTGTTGAGTACCTAATACACACACACACGTTGTGACATACATTCCTTACCAAAATCCTGAATGTAAGTGGTATTACTCTCACTTTTAGATAAAGGATCTAAGACTCATAGACGTTATATATCTCACCCAAGATTATGACATCTAATATTTATGAGTAATTACTCTGCACCATATTAAACTAAGTGAATTCACAATGATCCAATGAAGAAATGATTTATTATTCCCATTTTGCAGAGATGGAAGTTAAGTCTAACAGAAAATAAGTTATTGCTTCCTCAAGATTACAGCACTCCTAATTAGTTGAAATTCAAATTCATGCATTGGAAGTAGGGTTCTCTGGGAAGCGGACTGCGAAATGGATTAAGGTTGTGGTTGTTTATTAGGGAATACCTTTAGGATTAGCATCTGTGGAAGGAAGGGACCAGAAGTAGGACTGGGAAACACATCTGTGTTGTCCAACACTGGGCCAAATGGCCAAGCTTGTATACACCTGCCTCGGTCAGTCAGTAGATGTGGACATGGCCCTGGGGGAGACCCCAAAGGGCTGATGACTGACAACTGTCTGCGGACACTACTCCCAGGGCTGGGACCACAAGTCCTTCCTGGGAGGGACATCTTGGCAGCACATCCCTCTGCCTGTTGCACTGTGTCCATATGGTACTCCCAGCTCATCATGTTTTTCTGCTATACCACAATGGTGGGGGGCCAGAAAGGAGGCAGGGCTGTAGTGGTGAGGTTGTAGAATGGTGAGCCTGGGCCCCAGGCTTCATGGGGAGATGAGCACCAAGGTCTCATCCCTTGTAACCCTCAAATAGCATCAGCTAGGAATCAAGAAAGGGGTGGAGACACGGAACGCTGAGTCAACAGCAGGATCAGTCATTAAATGCTTGTTGTTCAGTTGATTGACAACTTCCAGAGGGTCAAGTTAGGGAGGTACCAACCCATGTGCAGACTCAACAGTTGGTCATGCAGACTCAACAGTTGGTCGAGGCATTTATGCTATTTAGTAACATCTCATCTCCTGCTGCTTGCCACACTCATCCACCCCAGAGGCTGCCCAAGATGGCAAACCCATCTGGGCATGCCAAAGTGCTGGCCTGGTTTCAGTGTACTGTCCTAACCTACCCTAGGTGACAGTAGCATTGAGTGCACTGTCTTCTATGTGGAAATATAGCCAGCTCACAGTATCTCAAGTGGTAAGGATGGCAAAATTCCAGCCTGAGTGGCAACAAATTCTCATACTTCTGCTTGAATTCAGAGAACAGCTGACTTGACAGAAAGCAGAAAGCCGGTGAGCTTACTTCACTCAGTGACAAGTGGGCACAAAGCAAAACCAGCTTTCCATGGTGAAATTCTTCTCAAACGTCATCCTGGTTGTGCATGGAAGAGAAAGGCTGAGAGAAGGCAGGACAGCCGTGTACAAGGAAAACACATCACCTGGTTGGTCTGCAAGTGAGTCTGCCTGAAGCCTCAGAACTGCCAGTTCTTCCCTGGGCTACAGTCACTGCCCCTCCCCCCCCATGCGTGCCTTGGACCAAGCCAGTCATTGCCCTTGGAACACTGCCTCCCCTTTGCCACAGGTAGCAAAATCCAGCCAAAGCCCTGGTTCAAAATTTCCTCCATGAAACTATCTATCCTCACCCTCCAGCCAAAAGCAATTTCTTTTATAATTCATTTGGTACCTACTACAAAGCGGTGGGAGTTCTAACATTTTAAATTGTGCATAAGAATCACTCAAAGTGCTTGATTAAAAGCCAGGGCCTTTGGCCCTGGGCCCCAGACACTCTGATTCATCAGGAATAGAGAGGTCTGGGAATCTGCCATTTTCCTAGTCAGCTCTGATATTCCTGATTTGCTTGGTCAGCAGAGGATACTTTGAAGAGTACTGGCATTGTGCTTGTAAGATTCTGTCCCTGGGGTGACACAATTGCTACAGAGTTGGTGTCCTCTGAAGGGCATGTTTTAATGCAATTGGAGGACAGAGACCCTGTCTTGTTCATAGCTCTCTCTCCTACAATATCCAGCATAGTGATTCACATATAGTAGGTGCTCTAACATTGTTTAGTGATCAGCTAAGAGTTTTTCTGGTCTCCTGATCGTCTTTTTACTCTTCCAAATGGCTTCAGGTTTGGAGGGAAGCCTGCCTCTCACTCCCATTTCTCATGTATTCCTTCTCGTGCTCCCTCGTGCTTCAAGATCTATCCTGCACCCCTTTGATCTACCCTGCTGTGTCCTCCTTTAGTTGATCTTTTAGCTGTTTAACAAAATTTTAACATGATTTTTTATTCTCTCTTTTATCAAAGACCATATTTACTCAAAATTTTAAAACATCCATGTTTACTGGGCATGTTTTAGAAAATACAGTTCACCATTGAACAACGTGGGCTAGAACTGTGTGGGTCCACTTACACAGGAATTTTTTCAATAAATACAGTACAATACTGTAAACGTATTGTGGCTCCCTTATAATTTTCTTCACATTTTCTTTTCTCTTGCTTATTTTATTGTAAGAGTACAGTAATAATACATAGAATATACAAAATATGTATTAATAGACTTTCTATTATAAGTAAGGCTTCTGGCCAATAGTAGCCTATTAACAGTTAGGTTCTTGGGGAGTCAAAAGTTATATGCACATTTTCAACTGCATGGGGGTTGGCACCCCTAACCTCTGCACTGTTCAAGGATCAACTGTAAAAGTATTAAGAAGAAAACTTACCTGTAATCTCCATTTCCTATTGAATGCACATTTTCACACATCCTGAAAAGGTTCATTTTTCTGGGGTCTAGGTCAACAGTCTTCTTTATCTTTGGACGTCTCCCTCATTTCTGAGAAAGCTGGGATATTATTACAGATTAAGAAGGGGAGGGGTGACTGGATGGTTCAGTCGGTACAGCATGCAACTCTTGATCTTGGGGTTGTAGGATCAAGCCCCATGTGAATGTAGAGATTACTTAAAAATAAAATTTTAAAAAAAGGAAGAAGGGGATTTAGGAGAAGAGAGAACCTAAAGTCTATTTTAAGAGAACAAAAGTTGTTCTATGATTAACCCCCACTTATCAAAAGTTAAACAAACATGAAGCTAATAGGCCAACTTTGACCAAGCACACTGCATAGAGGACTGATATTTGGGCAATAGTATTTTAAGGAACACAGTCTTTTCCTGGCTTTCAGAATGTACAACAGGTAGATAATTAACTCAGCACAATGGGTAGAAAGGGTAGATAGAATATACACAATAATGACAACAAAATAGCAAACATATGTTACTCCCTATGTGTTGGGCATTGATATAAGTGCTTCTATGCATTAACTTATCTAACTTCACAATAACCCTTTGAGGTAGGAATTATTATTGCCAACTTTTTACAAATGAGGAAATGAGTCACAAAGAGTTAGTAACTTGCCCAAGTTCACACAGCTAGTAAGTGGCAGAGTTAGAATTCAAACCTAATCAGGCTCCAGGGTCCATGTTCTTAACTACTAACTGCAAGTCAACTAGTGTTGTCCAATAGTTACAACACGTTAGTCATTGAAAGACCTTACGTAACACTGGACTTGAACTTTTGTCCAAGACCCCAAATATTTCAGAGTGTTTACTTGGGAAATAAGTCCACAGTTAAGCCTCAGTTAGACAATTATTCCACTCATAATTACCGTCATCCAGTCTTATCTGACAGATCTTGCATATAGTCTGGTTGAACAGCCACACTTTAAAAAGATGCTTCTTTTATTCCTGGACTTGGTTGCTATTCTGAATTCCTTTATTCTACAAATTTACCAAGCAACTGCTATGTGCCAGGCATTATTCTAGGTTCCTGGCCCAGAAGATAAATGAGCTGTGCTGTTTACCCCCCAGTAGAGGACTCAGCCTCTAGTGGATCCATGGTCATGGATAGACAAAGAGTTAGGGATGGGTGGCATATTTGTACATAAGAAAAACTGCTTAGTAACAGGTGAGCATGGCTCTAAAACTCACACCTTCTGCAACCATGGCATGTCTGAAGTATAAGAAATGCAAGTAATCTGAGAGCAGAGCAAGCATTTGGGTTTATGAGAAGAGCCATAGGCATAACCATGGCCAGAGCCAATTATTCACCCAGTGCCACTGTCTCCTGGCCTTCTGAACTAGGTGTGGATGGGGCCCTGGTTCCCTGTGTTGATTTGCAAAGCCATCTTCTCTTCCTAGCATCACCTTCTTCTAGCTTCCCTGTCTTCTACAGTGAATAAATATTTTCTCTAATTCACCCAAGTACTAAAGACTTCATGTGCTGTCACTGAAATAGCCAAGCAGTATAGCCACTAAACAAAATAAAGATCTCTGCCCATGTGGAACTCACATTCAAATGGGGGAGGCAGGCTGCAAGCAAGAAACACTAAATATGAGGTAAAAAGTAAATGATAGAGTATGTTGAAAGGTGACAGGTGCTATGTGGAAAACAGGTAGAGCAGGGTAAGGGGGATCAAAGGTGCTGAGGTGGGAGGGGAAAGGGTACAACTGTCAAGAGAGGGGTCAGGGTAGGCCTCCCTGAGAGGGTGGTATTTGAGCAAAAATTTGGAGGCAAGGAGGTTTGATACGAGGCCCTCTGGAGAAGAGCCTGACCAACAGAGAGAAGAGCTCCAAGAGAAGCCCCAAGCTGAGAAGGGGGCTATTGAGTTGAGGAACAGTGAGGAGGTGAGTGGGGTTAGAACACACTGAACAAGGGGGAGAATGGTGACAGGTGAGGAGAGAGGTAATGGCACCAGTCACGTGGGCCTCTTCATCCTTGCAAGGACTGGCTCGTGAAACTAAGAGCTACTACAGAATTTTTTGAACAGAGACTTGAAACAGGTTTTAATAGGATCTCTCTGGCTGCTTTAGTGAGCACTGACCATGGGAGGCAGAAGAAAGAAGCAGGGAGACCAGTTAAGAAGCTACTATAGGAACCCAGGCATGAGAAGACAATGGCTCGAACCAGGGTAGTAGTAGAAGTGAGCAGATTCTGCACACTTTTTAAAGGGAGCATGTACTGGTCCAAAGAGATAGTTATGTTGCAGTAACAAGAGACCCCCCAAGCCAACAGCTTACAACACTTCATGTCCAGTGTGAGGTGTGAGTCAGCTGTGGCTCTGCTCCTTTTGACTTGGCTTTGGGTCTGGGTCCAGGCTGGCAGAGCAGCCTCTGTCTGGAACATTGTGGATCATTGTGGTAGTGGGAGAAAGTAGATGTGCATACCATACATGGTGGCTCTTAGAGCAAACACTGGAAATGGTATCCATCAATTCTGCCCACATTTATCTAGTTAAAGCAAGTCATATGATCACTCCTAAACTCAACAAAGTGGGGATATTTAATCCTGCAAGAAGGGGCACAACAGGAAAGGAAACTGGATTATTTGATGACAAGTAATACCATCAGCAACACAGAGCCAACACCTTCCCAACAGATTGGAGGTGGAGCATGAGTGAAAGAAAAGTGTCAAGAGTGACTTGAAGATCTTGGTCTGATCAGCCAGCCACAAGGATGGATTGCCATCAACCCAAATGGCAAAGCTACAGGTGAAGTCGTTTATAGAATATCAGGACTGCAGTTTGGGGCATGTTCAGGTCAAGCTGTCTATCAGATATCCAAGTAGAGATGCCCAGTGAGAAGCTGGATAATATAAGTGTGGATTTAAGGTCAGACATCTGGGCTGGAGAAACAAATTTGGAAAACAGTGCCATGAGGTTGGTATTTAAAGCCATGAGCCCAATGCAACGATAAAGGACATGTAGACAGAGAGAGGTAGGAGACCAAGGGGCACAGCAACATGGAAGGTTCTGGAAGAAGACCAGGAGCCAGGAGGGGAAATTCTGAGAAGAATGGAGCAGTGAGGAAACCCATGAGAGTGTTGTAAACATTGTCTCCTTTTATCAAAGGAGACAAGAGGGGCTGATTCTATCAAATCCTGTCAAAGATTACAAATTTTACTATTGGATTTAGTGACATGGAGATCATTTGGTGACCTGGAGAAGAGCAGTTTCTGTGGGATGGCAGGAATAAAGCCTGAATAGAAAGGATTTGAGAGAGAATAGGGAAGAAGAATTTAAGTCAGAGAATATGAACTGCACCTTGAGTTTTGCTACGATGAGGAGCAAAGAAATGGGGACTAATGGAAATGGTGGGGTTGAGGGGAATTGTTTTGTTTCTTTTCAGATGGAATCTGTAATAGCACAGAAATAAATGCTGATGAGAATGGGTCCAGTAGTGTGTGGAAAATTATACAAAAGAAAGAGGAAAGAATTGCTGGAGTGCTCTTCTTGCCCACAGGAGAGGGGATGATTGGGCTTATCTTCAGACAGGAGCCCAGATACTCCCTCTGGAAGACAGCAGGTTGCAAGTGCTGGTAGATGGGAAGGGGCAGGGGGAGCATATGAAAGTTCTCTTCTTGTGGCTTTTATTTTCTCCACGAAGTCAGAAACAAGCTCATCAGCTGAGAGCGAGGATGGGGAAGAGGAGTTGGAGATTTGAGGAGAAAGGAAAAGGGGTGAGATTATCCCTCCAGATAGAAATCAGAACAGTGGTTACCGCTGGGGGTGCTGATGCGGGAATCAGCTGGGAGGGACTTAGGAAACTTTCTGTGGGGGGTGGGGATCTATAGTATTCTGTATTCGATAGGGGTGTCGGTTACACAATGCGTGCATTTGTCAATGTCATCACACATCATCTGTGCATTTCAGTGAGCATAAATTATACCTCAATTTAACAAGAAGGAGGAAGAGGAGGAGGAGGAGAAGAGGAAGCCAGGAGAGGAGAAGTCACCCAGAAGGTGAAAGAGTAAATGGAGGAGAAAAGTATGGCATTAAAGGCTCATTTGAGGTTTATGGTCATTAATTCAATGAACACCACGGTGGTGGTGGTGTATATTCACCTGCCACAATCCACTGCACAGGTGCTGGGCAGGTTTGGATTGACCCAGGGCTGTGGTTTTGCCAAGCAGGTGGTGTAATGTGAGAGAGATATGAAAAGGGTTGTTTGTAGCAATTGACCACAGTGATTATAGTTTTCAAAATAGGATTTTATAGCAAATCCATTAGCAGACTGAAATAGACACCGTGGCTATCAAGGTAGAAACGTCCAGGTATTTTAGTGAAAATACTTTCTTGTTGATCTGTCTTGTAATCAGCATCACCTATTCTTTAATCATCTCTGATTGCATCTCATTCTGTTAAATGTATTCATGTGCTCTTTGAAGAGATACTATTCCAGGGAAGAGGGCCTCCTTTGGGAGGACAGGCAGAAATACATTATTCACCATGTGCACATTTTATGGCTCTCCATCATGTGGGCCAATGACTCAGCAATCTTTGCTTTTCTGGGTTATGAGTAGAACACTCCACCATTGCCATCCACCAGGGCTGGCCATGTGGTGGATCAATGAGTAATGGCCCAGAAGCAATGATTACAGAAGTACAACCAAGTTTTTTACTCTTGAAAACATTTCTTGCCTCATGTCTTGGGCAATGTCTAAATGTCACCAGAATTATAGTCTTCCAGTTTAAGGCTTTGATCATAAATTACAATTCCAGTGATCTTGTTATGAGTAAGTTATACTTTACATTTGAAATTTCCCCATCCACTCTTCTGCACTTCCACAATGTTTTGACAGAAGGGTGAAGGGTTGAGAAGCTCCCAACACAAAGAGTTCTGTCTTAGGGCTGACAGCCAGTGTGTGCCCCTCTCTCTGCTGAGGACCCCATTCATGGTCCTGCTGCTCCAATTCAGGGTCTGCAGACATAGCAAGGGCCCTCTCTTGTGCTGCCTTGACCTTGCAATCCAGCACCCTCAATTCCCCTATACCAGCCTATTTGAGACAACTTTACTGAAGGGTCAAGGTAATTTTAAAGGGATTGAGGGAACGAAAAGTTAAGCTGAATGCTAGGTTTGGTTTTCTTCAGAATCCAAAGGCAACAGGAGCCTAAGATGTTAACTCTTCACAAGGTTCTTGCTCAGGCTCAGAACCAACCTGTTCACATCCTGAATCCGGAGCCCTCATATCTAAATGTCTCCCTCAAAGAGATTCTTGCCTCTAGTTTTTGGAAGGAAAATCTCCACACCTTCTGGAAAATTGTGCCCCTCACCCAGAGGGATCAATTCTCATCCTAGAATCCATAACCTCTCCCTATTAGAGCACACCCCACATCTGGGCCTTTCAGCAGGGGCTCCAGTAAGACCAGCCACGATGTCTATTGATGCCCCACGTGCCTCGACAACCAGTAATTGGGAGGGAAGGGGCTGTCCAGGGTGGGTTCTTCACATGGGTGAGCTGAGGGTACTCACCTGTTTACTTAACACCTATTGATTCAAAGGTGGACCCATTACACCAGCTCCATCCACACATTCCCCCAGGGACAAACATTAGTGTTCCTGGACGGTCTAAAGCCATACTTACTGCAATCAGTAGTATTCCATAGAATCAGGAAGTCACATTATTATACAGAAGAGAATGCAGTTTTTTTCTTGCTCCCACATTCTTGCTTGGTGGACACATCCTTGGTTAAAAACAGAAGCCCTGATGTAAGTATCTGTGGAGGAGGGTGTGCCCTTATCCTACTCAGCTCCCATCTTGTGTAAAGCCAGGCAGTGGTCTGTTTGACTTATCTCCACACTGATGATTGCCCAGGTCTTCCCCCACTCCCTCCTCACACTGGCTCCCCTCCCCCACCACACTTAAAAGATCCGTGGGGGGGCCGGAAAGGGTTCACAGCATAGCCACACAGAGGAGGCATGAACTTTGGCTGCAGAATCGAGATGGGGACATGAAGCTGGGAAAAAGCATGTAGTGAGGTGACAGGCACAAGCTTTAATGGCACACAGAGTTAGGCCACAAACAGACTCACAGGCCATGCTGTTCCTAGTCCTTTGACAATCTAAGGAAGGAATTCTGAGGCCTGACTTCGTCAGACTGCTAGCTCATCGGTGATCCGGAGGCTTTCACAGAAATAAAACTTTGAGGTCTTCGGATTTCCCAATGTTTTTGGGTTTTCTTTGTTTCTGAGTAAGAAAAAAAACAAAACAAAGGAAAATTTTAACAACTATTTGTCCAACATACATAGAGAATAACAATGGCAATTTTCCAGAAATGTTGAGAAGATGGCTGAATAAAATTGAGAAGCAATTGGCAGGAAGTAATTTGGTGGCTAAGCATTAGTACACCATATAGTAAACTACAGATGAAATAACACACCCAGTAATAAAAATATGAAGAGCTACTATAAAGCACCGGGACTTTGACACCAAAATCCTGATTCTATTAAAGTTTATTCACAACTATTTTTTCTAAATCCTAGTTATTAATAATACTCCCTAACATTCGACCAGAAAAATGCTCTCACCTACCTTACTTCACAAAAAGCCTGTAAGCAGAGTGTTATCACCATTTCTATCTGTGAGAAAAGAGCTCAAAGAATTCAGTGGCTTGCCCAAAGTTACACAGTGAAAATGAGACGACCGCCCACATCAAGGGGACCCAGCCTGTTCCTGCCACAGGACTTTTTACCTAGCCATTTCCTTTGCCTGGAATGCTCTTCCCCATGCTTCACGTGGCTGGCCACCCATCGTTCTACTTGTGCTCCAAATGTTGCCTCCTCAGAGGAGTCTTCTCTAACAGCAGGGTCTAAGGTCACCATCCCCCATGCCAGTGGCACTGTATGCCAGGAGGCATCAAACTATATTTGCAGGCCAAATCCGACCCACCTGTTGTTGGTTTGGGGTTGTTTGTTTATTTATCTTTGTAAATCAAGTTTTATTGGAACACAGCCATGCCCACTCATTCAAATATTGGCTATGACTGCTTTCCCACTGCAGCTGCAGACTGGAGTCGTTGAGACCAATCATACAACCTGCAAGCCTAAAACATTTGCCATCTGGCCCTTCACAGAAAAAGTTTGCCAACCTTTGTTCTGTCCTGTCGTTCCACTTATTTTCTTCACAACATTAATCATAACCTGTGTGTCTATATCCTGCATCTAGAATGTAAGTTCCATGCCTGTGATCTTCACCATTATGTCTCTAGCACCTACATCAGTAGATGATCAATATATCATCCTTTGTTGAGGGACAAGTGGGTTTTGGTGTGTTCTAATTTCACAGTCTCGAGGTGTTTTCTCTTTTAAGTTAGGCTGACCAAAGGAGAAAAATATCTGCTCCCCTTTGTTGTTATATATTTCATTGTCAATCAATAGTGCTCGTTTTGCTTTTAAAATAGGTGTCTGGGGTGCCTGGGTGGCTCAGTTGGCTGGGTGTCCAAATTCAGCTCAGGTCATGATCTCATGGTTCATGTGTTCGAGCCCCGAACTGGGCTCTGTGCTGACAGTGTGGAACCTGCTTGGGATTCTCTCTCTCTCCCTCTCTCTGCCCCTCCCCCACTTGTGCACACACACTTTCACTCCTTCATTCAAAAATAAATAATGAAATAAAACTTAAAAAAATAAAATAGGTGTCTGAAAGGCATTGCCACATAATTCATTTCAACATTATATTAACTTATTTAAATTAATTGGTTACTGCTTAATTTTTTTAACTTTTTTTTGATGTTTATTTTATTTTTGAGAGACAGAGAGAGAGAGAGAGAGAACGAGCAGGGGAGGAGCAGAGAGACAGAGGGAGATGCAGCATCTGAAACAGGCTCCAGGCTCTGAGCTGTGAGCACAGAGCCTGACACAGGGCTTGAACTCATAAACCATGAGATTGTGACCTGAGCCGAAGTCAGCGCTTAACCAACTGAACCACCCAGGCACCCCAGTTACTGCTTAATTTTTAAATTATAATGAATACTGGCATTTTGATCATGATATTAATGCTCATTAATGAAGTTTCAAAATCCACAATCCATTTAATTTATTAACATAATACATCTTTTTCTAATAAAACAAAAGTAGGAAGCATTAACTACTAAAAATTGCACACTGTAACCATTAGAATCTATGTCCTATCTTCTCTCTTCCTTACTAGAAAAGCCCTGAAAGATTTATCATGGAGAATATGAAAGAAAACTATTTTAGTCCTCTAACAAATTCTTATCTGGCTCCTTCCACCATCACCTTTTGACCTCTCTGGCCCAAAAAAACAAAGGGCAATTAGGGGTGGTGAGACAGTAGGTAAATGAGATTTACCAGAAATTTCTTCAGATGAAATACTCAGGAGAAAGATTTTTTTTCTTAAGGTGGGGGTGGGGTGGGGAGAAACTAAGAATTTCTAACCCAGCATTCTCCAGTAAGATCCCCCACCAACATGATCCCAGACATTAATAGATTGGCAACCATGTGTTTTAGCTTGAATCCATGACAGGAGTCCAGTTGCCTCTGAAAACAAAAGAAGATCCAGTACTTGACCTTTAATATCCACTCTGCAACACTGACCTCATCACATACTTTTCTTCCAAATGTCTACTGTGTCATTAAAAAAATTTTTTTTTACTGTTTATTTATTTTTTGAGAGAGCACAAGCAGGAAAGGGGCAGAGGGAGAGGGAGACACAGAATCCGAAGCAGGCTCCAGGCTGTCAGCACAGAGCCCGACTCGAGGTTCGAACCCACGAACCATGAAATCATGACCTGAGCTGAAGTCAGACACTTAACCGACTGAGCCACCCAGATGCACCCCCCTCCCCGCACTGTGTAATTTAGATTCTCCAGGATCTTTACTTTTAAACATCAAAGATATCTTCACATTCTAAGCCAGGTGACTGTGTTTTCCTCCTTTTCTACTCATTATCCCCCAAATAACTTAGATTTTTTTGTTCTAAATTCTCCATCAGAATTGTGATGCTTCCCAACGTACATGATCAAAATTCTTAACTTCCAAAACCAATTTTCTCTTTCCTTTGCTGCCCCAAATGTTTCCCTTAAGAACATTTAAAAATAAATGCAGAGGGGAAACATTTTTTGAGGCATTTTATTTTATGTTTGTTGTTCCTATGTCAAGAATACCCATTGTGATGGGTTTATTCAAATAGAAGACTGACTTCCCTTCTAGGAGCTCCTTGTGAAAGAAGTTCCCAGGGTTAGGGAGAAACAATACACAATGCCAGTACTTCTCAAAAGATAGCCCCTGGAAATGCAAATACATCTCTTACATAATTTGCTAATTTAACCTACCCTGACTACCCTATCTCATCTAGTACCCACAATCATTGTCTATTCCTTTGACCTGCTTTATATTCTTCTAGACACGTATCACCAAGTTCTTACCTAACTCACGGATTGCCTCACTTACATTATTTGTCTCCCTCACCAGCCTAGAAGCCCCAGTCTTCTATTCCACTCACTTTTCAAGCTTTGAACGGTATCTACCAAAAAATAGGTGCTCAATAAATATTTGTTGCGTGCAGCAGACGCTTTGGGTTCTCCATCCTAATCACATCCTTTTTATTCTTGTCTTGTTTCTTTGCACCCCTTTAAGTGCTTTTGATTCCAATGATCCCCCTCCCTCCAATTCATCTTCACAGCAGTGCTCCCCAGCTACCAGAGCTGTTTTGCCACCGCAGGTAGAGGACCTGAGTCCCTGGCAATTACTCCTCCCCTGGGCAGCCCACAACCAAGGGCTGACTGATAAGCAAAGAGAGCACAGCTCCCCTGCCCAAGGGGCTAGGAGGTGGGGTAGGGGTGGTGGGGGAGAGGGGGAGCGTTGGGGAAGGGAGCCAGTGGTCCTTAGCTCAGTATCTGTTTCTTTTTTTTTTTTTTTTTAATGTTTATTTTTGAGAGAGACCAAGAGACAGAGCATGAGCAGGGGAGGGGCAGAGAGAGAGGGAGACACAGAATCCCAAGCAGGCTCCAGGCTCTGAGCTGTCAGCACAGAGCCTGACGTGGGCTCAAATCCACCAGCCGTGAGATCATGATCCAAGCCAAAGTTGGACACCTAACCTAATGAGCCACCCAGGTGCCCCACTCAAGTATCTGTTTCTAATGAGCCTAACCTAAGACACTGAATGAATGAGTGTGCTAACATTTTACACAAACTCAAATCATTCCTTGAAAATTTCACAGTAAAAACAAAAATATCAACACATTTCTCTTAATTCTACTCAAAACAGTAATGGATTGATATTTACCACCTGAATCTATGGTAAAAGTAATTACCTGGGGCCTTTAGGAAGGGCTCAACTTTAAAAGTAATTTCCCCGAACAGTAACTCTAAACCATTGGCAAAAAAGAAATGACTGAGTCAGCCCCCATTAACCACACAGAATTACACTTGTTTGTTAATGCTATCATTTGAAAAGCATTGCTCTTAAAAAAACAACAGAGCTGTAACAAAGAAAAATTTCAAATGCATTTGCTTTGAATGCTGCCTGGTTCTCCTAACTCCCCACCAGTATCTCCATTTCTCAGTCCAAACGTAGGTAGGTTAAGTTTATTTTGCATCTTCAAAATGTCATTCGCAAAAATGAGAGCCTCTCTGCCTGATTAATTTTGATCAAACTGCTTCATCTAAATATCTAAAATGCCAGGTTTGCTTTTCAAACGTCCTCTACTGGGCTTCAACTGCCTCCCACAATTCATTTTCCTCTCCTCTCAGGTGGTAAAAGGACACCATGTCAAAGGCCAAATCTGAGCCATTACTGGCAGATCTGGAAGTAGAGAATAGCACCATTTTTGAGTGCAGGTAAAGATAATTTCCTGAAATCAATCCTAACAAGAAAGACAACCACCTACATTTCCATTTCCCTGCCCTGTGGATCTTGCAGTGAGCAGGTCTTTTCCAGTAATGCTTTTAGGATCATGACTAACATTTAAAGAAATAAAGGATGTCAGTTTTTATAAGCAGTAGCTAGAATTACATGAATACCTCCATTTTTACACATTCTGTTCTCATATGTTTTGTTTCTGTCACCTTGTTACTTTAGCAAATCTTTCTCTGTATCCTTCCTGACACCAAAAGTATACTAAGTCAGAGTTATTCTCAACAAAAATCCACAGTGTCTCATTTGATTGTGTACACATTTCTCCTTACGTCCTGGCTGTAACAATAACACCGCGCACTTTCACAGGATCGCTCTCTGGGGTCAGCTCTGATGAACAGATATTAGACTGTAAGTCTCAAGAGACTTTGTTCACTTAATGGTATTTGCTTACATGGACTTAGTGTGTATGCACGTTCACAATAGGCACTTTTGGTGCCAACACCCAAGACAATAAGGTGTTTCCACAAAAGCCTTGGGCCCACCCATGCTCTCACAAGGGCTCTTCCTCCGCACTTGAGGGGCCCCAACTGGACCTCCAGGGCATTACAGCTGAGCATCTAATCCCAACCACCCCATGAAAATTTCTATGGAGGAAAATATCCATGGAGATAAATAAACGCTAGGAATTTAATGTAGTTACAGAAAGTGCATCTTCTATTTCATGCCAACAACCATGTGCCATGTGCAGTAAACTACGATAACTGTGTATATGTGAACTCAGTTTAGTGTTATCAAAACTGTGCCGAAAAGCTCATTCAGCACCTTCACGGATGCGCCTAACATTTTGCTGCATAGTAATTACGCATAAATGGCAAGCAGTTCTACTAAGTTGCTGAGATTACTTTGGCCAAACCAAGTTTTATAGTTTATGTTTTGGTAAGTTTGTCTGTTGCTATGCATGTGTGGTTTAATAATGTTTCTAGGGGCGCCTGGGTGGCTCAGTCGGTTAAGCGTCTGACTTCAGCTCAGGTCATGATTTCACCGTCCATGAGTTTGAGCCCCGTGTCAGGCTCTGTGCTGACAGCTCAGAGCCTGGAGCCTGCTTTGGGTTCTGTGTCTCCCTCTCTCTCTCTGCCCCTCCCCTGCTCGTGCCCTGTCTCTCTCTCTCAAAAATATATAAACATTTAAAAAAATTAAAAAAAAATAATGTTTCTAAATGTCAATTATCAGCAAATTTCCCTAACATCATATAAATCCAAACAATACAAGACATCAGTCCAAAGACTGAACCTCCAGTGGCTGGCGCTCCACGGGCAATAGAGCTCACCCGCTGGTCCTAAAACCAGACATTGTGTTCTTATCTTCAGTGTGCCTCTTATCCTCCAGTTTGGTCACCTCCCAGCCATCTTCCTTCCAAAAAGCTGGGCCCCCTACTCTAAAGTCTCCACATGTTGCAAAAGCTCAAAAACAATGTAGCAGAGAACCTAAGGTCACCTCTGTCCCTCAGAGTCTAGTGTTCAGAACTGACACATTATAAACCATACTCCTAAACATCCATGCCCACAGCTAACACCATTCATATTCCAGGGCAATACTTCTTTACATGTCTTGTCCTATGCCCTATGATCTCAGAATGAAAGCTGATTGCAGCTGAGTGACATGACAGTTTATGGGAGGTGTCTTTGCTGACTTTGGAGACACGGTTTTGACTTTGAAACACTTAAGAGAAAACACAAGTTAATTTCTCATATCGTTTCTCTCAAAGTGAATTCAATAGATCCTTGTGTTCACCAAGTAGCATTTCCCAGTGGTGTCAAAGCTTCTCTTTGTGTTCCAACCCCAGAAGGTTTGGTTCCGGGGGACACACAGATTACCACTGTATTTTCAACAGTTGTATACTGGCCCTTAGGAATATATATATAGTAATATTAACAAGTTCATGTTACTCTTAAATTATATACATGTAAGTTTGGATGTGACCTTCACGAAACATGACACCATTTTTAAATATTGCTGCATGACTCTAGACATTGCTTTGAGATGAATAAATCACAATTATATGTGATAGTAATTTGTATGACACAGAATGTGACATCGTGTGAACTTTTGGCCCACAAGTCAAAAAGCGTTTCTAAAGCGTAGACTCTGACTGTAAAGAACTTTTAACAATTCTTTTTACAATTTACTTCATTCTTATTTTTCTTGTATGTGTACCATCGAATGGCGCTCTCATTGTGTGCCTGTGACCTCTTCAGAGTTCCAAAACCCTTTGTGGAGACCCACAACATCAAATTTATTTTCATAATATATTAAAATATTGTCCTAATTACTATACTAATATTTGCACAGATGATGCAAGAGCAGTGATGGATATAACTGCTGGTGCTTTAGCACAAATCAACCAATGGCATGAAATCTAGTAGTAATCACTGTTCTTCACTACTGTCCACTCACATTAAAAAAAAAGAGAGAGAGAGAGAGGTGCCTGGCTGACTCAGTCGATGCAGCGTGTGATTCTTGATCTCAGGGTTATGAGTTCGAGTCCTACACTGGGTGTAAAGATTCCTTAAAAATAAAATCTTTAAAGAAAGGGCATACCTCAGACCACCACAATAAAGAAAATATCATAATAAAGTGAGTCAAATGAATTTTTTGGTTTGCTAGTGCATATAAAAGTTATGTTTATGCTATACGATAGCCTATTAAGTGTGCAATAGTATTACGTCTAAAAAAACAATGTATACACTATAATATAAAAATTCTTTTTCACTAAGAAATGCTATACATCATCTGAGCTTTCAGCAAGTCATAATGTTTTTGCTGGTGGAGGGTCTTGCCTCAATGTCTTTGGCTGCTGACCGAGCAAGGTGGCAGTTGCTGAGGTGGGGTGGCTGTGGCAATTTCTTAAAATAAGACAACAATGAAGTTTGCCACATGGATCAACTCTTCCTTTCATGAACAATTTCTCTGTAGCACGCAATGCTGTTTGATAGGATTTTACCCACAATAGAACTGCTTTCAAAATTGGAGTCAGTCCTCTCAAACCCTGGTGCTGCCTTTTCCACTAAGTTTATGTAATATTCTAACTCCTTTGTGGTCATTTCAACAATCTTCACAGCATCTTCCTCAGGAGTAGATTCCATTTCAAGAAACCACTTTTCCCTGCTCATGCATCAGAAGCAACTCCTCATCCGCTAAAGTTCCATCATGAGATTGTGGCCATGCAGCCCCATCCTCAGGCTCCATCTTCTCATCCTAGTTCTCCTGCTGTTTCCACCCCATCTTCAGGTCCTTCCTCCACTAAAGTCTCCAACCCCTCAAAGTCATCCGTGAGGTTTGGAATCAGCTTCTTCCAAACACCCGTGAATGTTGTGGATGGAGCTACAGTGTATTATGCTAAGAGAAACAAGTCAGTCAGAGAAAGACAAATACCACATGATTTCACTCATATGTGGAATAAGAAACAAAACAGATGAATATATGGGAGGGGGTGTAAAAAGAGAAGAGAGGGAAACAAAAGTCTCATTACGAAAGTCCTAGATGATATCTTCCAATAGAAGCCTGTTTCATCTACACTGAAAATCTGTTGTTTAGCCACCTTCATAATGATCTCAGCTAGATCTTCCGGAGAGTTTCTCCAGCTTCTACATCAGCACCTTCTGTTTCACCCTGCACTTTTATGTTATGGAGGTTCCTTAAACCTCATGAACCAACCTCTGCTAGCTTCAAACGTTTCTTCTGTAGCTTCCTCACCTCTCTCAGCCTTCACAGAATTGAAGAGAATTAAGGTCTTGCCTTGGATTAGGCTTTGGCTCAAGGAAATGCTGTGGCTGGTGTGCTCTTCTACCCAGACCACTCAAACTTTCCCCAGGTCAGCAATAAGGCTCTTTCTCTTTTTTATTATCCATGTACTCACAGGAGTAGTACTGTTAATGCCCTTCAAGAACTTTTCCTTTGCGTTCACAACTTGACTAACTCTTTGGAGCGAGACACCTAGCTTTTGGCCTATCTTGGCTTTCTAGCTTCCCGACTGGGCTTAATCATTTCTAGCTTTTGATTTAAAGCAAGAGATGTGCAACCCTTTCTTTCACTTGAGCACTTAGAGTCCATTGCAGGGTTATTAACTGACCTAAATTCAGTATTGTTGTGTCTCAGGGAATAGGGAGACCCAAGGAGAGGGAAAGAGATGAAGAACAGTCAGTGGAGAAGTCAGAACACATACATTTATCAGTTAAGATCTCCATCTCATGTGGGCGCAATCCGTGGCACCCCAAAACAATTCCAATGGGCGCAATTCGTGGCACCCCAAACAATTACAGTAGTAACATCAAATATCACGGATCATGGATCACCACAGCAAATATAATATTAATGAAGACGTTTGAAATATTATGAGAATTACCAAAATGTAATACAGAGACACAAAGTAAGCAAATGCTGTTGGAAAAATGGCGCCAATAGACTTGCTCCATGCAGGGTTGCCACAGTTATCAGAACGAATTTTACCTCAGCTCTATTAAAGAATATCAAGAACTGTGTCTGTTCTGAAATGGTAGTGAAAATATTAAGCCCTGGCGCCATTAAAATTTTTTTTAATATCATATTATTCCTCAATTCTCTATTAGTAGTAAAGAAACAAACAGTAACAATTCCTAATTCTTTTTTCTAACACACTGCAGAGAAAAGAAGTCCCATGCTGTGGGACTGCACCAAACCTTACCTGCCCATGCTGACAGCAAAGATGGCCTAGCTTATAAACAGATAGAGTGGTCTTCGAAGACCCAGGAGGGCCATTTTAACCGTGTTTCCCTTGCCACACTGTCAGGCCCAAAATTCCAAGACTAGAGACTCATTGGCTTAACATTAAAATAAAAATCTCCCTGAGAGGGGTGAAACATTTGAGGTCTTCTGCCATTTATAACTAGTGGAATTGAGTTTATCAGCTGCTCCCCAAAGATGTGGACTCAGGAACCTTCAAGAGAGTGCTTTTGCTCCCTCTGTCTGGATATCCTGAGAAATTTCACTTGGGGGTCCTCTTGCCTCCCTGGGCACTTCCAGGAAGCTGAGTCTAGGCCCCGTACTCTGTGCACCCACCTCTCTCTTCCCATCAAGCACTGAGGCTGGGGAAGAAATGGGAGGCTGTATGTTTAGTATAGGGTAAAATATTTTCTGCAATTATTTCTGACCTGGACAAGTTGTCTTTTTTCACGATGCACTTCATAATCTATTCATTAAGTTATAGGAACAAAATGAATTTTTGTTCTCTTGTCATCTATATCCCTTCCCTGAAGCAATGAGCACAAAACAAAAATTCATGATAACATTCTCTCCAATATCATAATTCACCCATAACATGACTACCATGAACTCCAGTCCTCCATCCAGCCTGCATTCTCAAATAAGGATAGGTTAATTATGGTAACTTCCTAGGAGGAGTGGAGGAATGACATGGAAGGAGGAGCAAGGCTGAACGGGAAGATGGCAGGCAACCCCAGATGAGAAAGCAGGAAGGAAGGTAGACTTCCACCAACAAATCTGGAAATTTCTGCAATCACCATTATAGTCCTGGAAGTCCTAGCCAGGCACAGGACTCATGATGGCCCCCACTGATATGTCAGCTGTAGTGAACCAATATTATCAGGATGGTACTCACAGACCCATGGAATTCTTGGTCAGCTAACCAGGCACTCTCACCCCAGGCATTTCACTGCTCATGAAATAACCCAACCCCATGGTTTGTTACTAATGTTTTTTAGATCATGCTCTTCCTATTCTTTGTGGTAGATATCCACTGTAGATATTACTCATCATGCTTAACTGGAGAAAAGAGAAAGGAAAGATATAGGAATAAAATACATATATGTCTTTAATCTCAAATAATTTCCTACTACAGAGGACATAGGAGGTCAGGTAGCATTAGGTCACCGAGATTTCACACTGGACACCTTGGACTATGGTTGTGGCAGTGTCCAGGAGACAGAACCTGAGGTTGGTTGGATACAGTTTATGAGAAGCAGGAAGGGTCAAAGAGAACCCCCAGGTTGCTGATTTGTGCATCTGGGCAGATGGTGGTGTCATTTAGTAAAACAGGGAGCACAGGAAAAGAGGGGGTTTCCTCTGGGAGAATGATGTATTCAGCTTTGGACCATTGGTTTTGAGATGCCTGTGGGACATCTTAGCAGATTTTGAGGACACAGCTGCGAATCAGAAGCAGCAGCAGCCACCAGCTGTGCCAGGAGTGGCAAAAACGGCCATTCTTTGTTCTCCGCAGCCAGGGGGAGGCCTGTTCAAGATGGGCCGGCTGATTGGTAATTAAGTACAGCAGAGTGGAGGCATACATCTCCATTTGAGCGGCTGCAGGCCATTAACACACTGTGCAATTCTCTTTACTTAACACTGCACTCAAACAAATAGTACATCTGGAAAGTTAATGCCCATTCCAGAGCCATTAGGGTCTGCAAATCAAAACTTGTCTTTCAGTAACATGCAGAGTGAAACAAAATGGTGTTCAAAGGGGCTAAGTGATTATTCCATGCTACGTGATGCTATTCATGAAACTCATAAGGTGTCTGCTTGTCATTGTTCATTAACCAACCCTCTTTGCTCAATCCATAATCCTAAACCCAGGGTGAGGTTGTGCCAGCATCACCTTTCAGGGGAAATCACAGAGGCAATTTAGCATGATGCTGATTAATAAACTCATAGCAATATAGTGTCTATCACATCATCAACAGCAATTGCCCCCATGTGACACATTGCCTGACAAAAAGGATCTCCTTTTTCCAGAAACTGAAACCCAATGTCAGCTGGAAAATATTTTTGTCCCCTTGATAAGACAGGGATACCCATATTTCTGTGTTGCAAACCAAACCTAAGCTAATTTGCTCAATCAACAAATTGTCAGATTAGAAGTAAGTCAGGCTATCACTCTACAAACTTGTATCATCATGCATGATGCAGTAGAAATCTCAAACTAAATGTTGCCATATATACGAATTTATTAGTAATCAGGAATAAAACCTGGTTACCCTAAGAGTAGTCCCTGCTCTCTGTCCTAGGCAATATAGTCCAACAGAAACCTTGCAAAAAGAGTTCCCTCTGAGGCAGATGCATTGATGTTCTGACAGCAGAATCAGCAAACCTTCTAGGTGGCATGGTCCTTCACTAAGCAGGGAATGCAGGACCACATGGATTTCTAGACCTTGGGTCCTAACACCAAATATGTATTGTTGTTGGGCCTGCTATTCGTGATGGTTTATTTATCCAAGGGCCCATCAAATCTAGCTCACCACATATTTTTTAAACTATTAATTTTACCAAGGAAATTATTCCTAACATCTCTTATGCTAATTAACAAGCCCTGTGGTGTAGACTTAGATGTATATATGTATGTATGTATGTATGTATGTATGTATGTATTTTTTTTAATATGAAATTTATTGTCAAATTGGTTTCCATACAACACCCAGTGCTCATCCCAGCAGGTGCTCTCCTCAATGCCCATCACCCACTTTCCCCCCCTCCCCACCCCCCATCAACCCTCAGTTTATTTTCAGTATTTAAGGGTCTCTTATGGTTTGCCTCCTTCCCTCTCTGTAACTAGATGCCTATATTTAAAACTCTAGTGCTAACCTCCTTAGAATGTGGATTCCCAGGTAGAGGGCTCCAAGTACTAATTAAGCAATCTTGCCTAAAAGGTATATTCTTGATTAAAGCCTCTCCAAATGTTAGCTTAAGGCCCTAGGATTTAATGTTAACTTATACCCATATATATCACACACTGAGATATTTTAGAGTAAAAATCACACAGAGACAGTATGACATTCGGGTTTTTATTTTTGTCCTTGCTCTGATGTTAAAAATAAAACCAAAATTCATAGCATGGGCTATGTTCCAATATCTTTTACCATGTAACAAACTATCTCAAAATGTAGTAGCATCTAATGTACAGTGTGGTGATTATGGTTAATAATACCATATTACATACTTGAAAGTTGCCAAGGGAGTAGATCTTAAGTGTTCTCACCACAAGAAAAGGAATGGTAATTATGCGGTGTGATAGATGTGTTAGCTAACAGCTCTGGTGGTAATCATTTAGCAGCACATAAGTGTACCAAATCAACAGGCTGTACACCTTAGACCTACACCATATTATATGTCAATTATATCTCAGGAAATTATATCTCAAGGGGAAAAAAAACCTTAATGGAGTAAAACAACACTAATTACCATTTATTTTGTTCACAAATCTACAGTTTTGTCATGGCTAATTGGGAGTAACTTCACTCTGTGCCACAGTATCTGGGGCCTCAGCTGAAGGACTTGGGAGAACAGCATGAGGAGTCAGGGCTGGAATCATAGGAAGGCTTTCTGGCTCACCTATCTGGTACCTGGACTGGGAAGATTTGGATACAGGCTCAGCTGGCACTGTCGATGTGAGCATCTGTAAGTGGCCTCTCCACTTACAGATGTTTTGGGCTTCTCACAAAAAGGTGGCTGGGTTCCCAGAGGGTGCTCCCCAGAGCGAGTATCACAAGAGAACAAGAGCATGGCCTTCGCAGGCCTCAGTGCAGAAATCACACAGCCTCACTTCCACGATGTTCTATGGTGACAAACCACCCCAGATTCAAGGGAGTGGAATTAGACCCTGCCTCTAGAAGGGCAGTGGTTGATTGCTGCACAAGATTGTGGGGGATGGGAGGTGTTGGTGTGGTCAACCATTCGAAAAAACAATCTGCTAAAGGCTAGGACTAAAAATGAATAATACATGGTCACTGGTCCTTTATCCTAAAAAAACCCTCATAACTTAATTGTGGAAACAGAAAAATAAACTAATAATTCTAATATAAGACGGTGATAGATCAGAAATCAGCAAACTGTGACTTGCCTCCTGTTTTGTAAATAAATGTATTGGAACATAACCATGCTTATTCATTTACATATGGTCTCTGGCTGCTTTCATGCTACAATGGCAGAGCTGAGTAGTTACAACAGAGGACATATGGCCCACAAAGCCTAAAATATATACTTTCTGGTCCATTAGAGAAAAATCTTGCTAACCCCTGCAGTAGATTCTAGTAAAAAAAAGCTTTGGCAGTGTTGAGGAAGGAAAAATTAAATTTTTATAGGAACTTCAAAGATGTAAAAAAGGTAAAATTTGGGCTAAATTTTATTCAATGATTTATCCCTATTTGCCTTGTCTGAGAACAGATTTAGGGAAGTTTAGAAGGATGTGGAAAGAATAACTAAGGGTTCATCCACTAGTGGTGCTGGGGAAGGGACATTCCAGGCAAAAGGAGCGACATGTATATAACATGTCTAAGGAAATGAAAGGGTGGTATATGTTCAGAGAACTATAAAGAATTCAGTGCACTGGGCCACGTAGTGGACACTCCAGGGCCAGCAAGGAACGAGAAGTCATATGAGACCAAGAAGTATGAAATCTGAAGCATGGAGCCTGAAAACTCTCAGGAGAACAGTGATGAAGACTGGATCCAGGCAGAGCCAGTAAGAATGCAGAAACAGGGTTGTGTCATCATTCCCTCACTTACTCAGCCGTCTCTTCATTTGTGACCTCATCAGAGATGTCTTCTCTAATCAGTGCATCTAAAATGGCAAATCCCTTCTATTACTCTGTGTTCCCTTACCTTGCTTTATTTTTTTTCCCTAGCAATTAATACCAGCTACCATTATGTATTTATTTCTCTATGGCCTATTTCCCCCATTAGATATAAGTTCCAGGAGGATGGACTTTATCTGTTTTGTTTGTTGCCATCACCCCAGTGCCCAGCACTTGTACGATAGACTCATCTGTTGAATGAATGAGTGAATGAATGAACAGGGAAACGTCAAGGAGCAGAGTGTCCATAATTCAGGAACACCCTGGATGTGGGAGGTAGGAAGGGGAAAGCATGAGGGTCATTCCAAGATTCCTAGTTCAGGGGCTCCTGGGTGGCTCAGTTGGCTGAGCATCTGCCTCTTGATTTTGGCTCAGGTCATGATCTCGGTGTCATGGGATTGAGCCACATTTGGGGCTCTGTGCTAAGAGTGGAGCATGCTTAAGATTCTCTCTCTCTCCCTCTGCCCCTCTCCCCTTCCTTCTCTCTCTCTCTCTCTCTCTCTCTCTCTCTCTCTCTCTCTCACACACACACACAAACACACACACACACACACGCGCACACACACACACACACACACAATTTTAAACAAGCTTTCTGGTTTAGTTAGATGGGTAGATGTTGATGTCATCAGGTAAGGAAGTAGAGCAGGTGTGGTGGAGACTGAGGCATTGGGTAAGGAGACTGCAAGTTTGGTGTTTAGACTGTTGAGTTCAAGGTGCCTCATAAAACCTTTCAGAGTAGCTATTCAGTAGGGATCTAGGAATATGGATATTAAAGGAACTGAGTTTGAAGATTTGAGATCACCTCAGTTTAAATGACAGGTGATACCATGGCAGGATATGAGATTTTGAATAGAAAAACAAAAGGCATAAAGGAAGAAGAGAGCTGGTGACCGTACCTAGGAAGAGAAAACATCCTTTAAGAGGCTGGCAGAGAAAAGGGAACTAAAGAGACTTAGGGGACAGTCAGAGAAGAAGAAAACCAGAGAAGAGCTAGTGCTAGGTGAGCCAAGAGAGCACATTTTCAAGAGAGACAATGGCCAACCAATTCAGATGCAGCAGAAGGTTTGTGATAGAAGGACTGGTGAGGCATTCCCAAGGAGATCTAGAATGTTCCCATGTGACTCTCACTGTTGAGCATTGTTTATCTCTTAGAGAATTTGCTGTAACTCTTATGACTTGCTTCTTTTTAAAAGATTTTTTCTGGGATCCCTGGGTGGCTCAGTTGGTTGAGCATCTGACTTCAACTCAGAGTCATGAGTTCGAGCACCGCATCAGGCTCTGTGCTGATAGCTCAGAGCCTGGATCCTGCTTCAGATTCTGTGTGTGTCTCTCTCTCTGCCCCTCCCCTGTTCACTCTCTGTCCCTCTCTCTCAAAAATAAATCAACATTTAAAATTTTTTTTAAAAAAAGATTTTTTTCTGCCAGCCTCAGAGAAATAAGATTCATAAATCTAAAGACCAAAATGCTACTTCTGCAGCTGACAGCCTATGTTGTCTCTGTGACTAGGCAAATCCATGGTAAAGAGAATGTTAATCCAAATGATGTTAATAATACGACAACTGCAAGTACGTGGGCTAATCATTAGGGTGTCCACTCAATGACTAATGAACTCCCTGTCTTGGGTAATTAATGAAAACAATATGGAGTCATCGTTTTGAGTATGAATCACAGCCACGAATAGATTTGCTTCAGTCGTTAATTGAAGTAAACACAGCATTTCAAGGGAGCCAGCACTGAACTCTTGGCTAAAGGTGGTAAATTTTTCTCTGAATCTCAGCCTATGTTTTTATTCCCTCTCTTTTGTTCTCTCAATATCCACTCTCACCTCGATATGACATCTATTCTCTTCACCCACTGAAACTATTCTCTCCACGTCATGACCAAACACTACCTGATGGAATCCAATGATCTGTCCAGCATCTTTATCTGCTGTTTCTTACCTGGTTGGTCATTAGTCACCTTCACCCTCTCTGGGAAGGCTCTTTTCCTTTGGTTTCTCTGATATCAGGTTCCCCTATTTCTCTGTGTATTTCCTCTTCTTTGAATGGCTGGATTTCCTTCTTCTGCCCCTAAACCATAGTTGTCTCCTAAAATCCAGTTGTCATTTTTCCAGCTTTCTACTACACTCATCCTTGTCTCTTCCACTTCTCTGCCCTCCTACTGTGTTCTAGCTGGTCTTATAGTTTATATTTCCTGTGAATGTCATCGTTATATGTTGATATATATATCAACAGGTGTAGTTATATACAGAATATTACCTACAATGTATTGGTAAGGATGCTGCCTATTTAAGTCAGTGGCCAGTTTAGATCATCTTTTTATATTAAAGTGAAAGTTGATATTCTGACTTATTATATACACAAAGCATTTTGAGATAGAATATCTGATAATATCCTCTCATCTAAGGATGAGATTGGGCAGAATTTAATTCAGACTGGGGACTAGACTAGTTCAATTAAGAAAACACTAAGTCAGAGGGAAAATTCTATTAAAATCAAATAACTTTAGGGCACAATCTAGGTGCTAATTTACATATATTAGAAAGGCAATTGTATGAAGCCAGTTAAAGCTGCTTCTACAATAGAATTCACTACAGAGGTTAAAAGTTCATTACTGCACACATTTTCTTTAAGAAGAATTTAATTCATTAAATACTACATAAGTTTATTTTGTTACGTATTTAAAGTTTATCTTTTGTCTGTACCCTTTAAGACTCTAAACTTTTTAAAATAAGTCTTTTCAAATCTCATGTGTAAATTATACATTTATAGCATCACCAAACCCTCAGTCATTCCTATCAGACACTAGGTTTATCCTGGCAAATCCTCGAGCCAAAGTAAAACATATAATTGTTTAAAGAAATAGAAGGAAGGGTGAAGTCAGTCAGTCCCAGTTTAAAATACAATAAGCCCCAAATACAATAAGTGATGTTCAAGATGTTAACCCTTCAAATGAGATCTTTTTCTAGCTTTCCCATTTCTGTCAAAAGTAACATTATTCCCCTCGTGCACAGGCTCCACATCTTAGGGATTCCTTTGCCTCTGCCCACTCCTTTCTTACTTATCTCCAGCTTGTCTGCAACTATTACTCATTCTTCTTATCTCAGGGCTACTATGTGGTCTAGGCCATGAGTCTTTCAACAAAGGGAGTGAAATGCCTTCTCAATGGTTCTCCTGATCCCAACCCCTCACTAGTTTGGTTATTTCTTGTCAGGTAACTCTTTCATATGATTCCATGACAGCCCAAGTTTAAGAGAGCTCAAGGAATTGTTTTAAATAATTTTGAGATAGACTTTTTAAATCATCTGAGACACAACTTTTATGCCTTTATATATGTGCAAGTAAATATACATCAACGTTGTGTTCTTTTGATCAGTTATATATAATTGGAGATAAAATTTGTTTCCATTTTTGCCTGCATCTTTGTGACATCTGGATTTTTAATTTCTGAACACTTCTATTATTGTATTGAAAATTCAATCTTAAGTTGAAGATGGAAAGCAGGTGATATCAGCCACAGAATGGACTATTCGATATACTTCTAGTAATAGAGGCATGAAGATAACTGTCTGGAGAGGTGGAAAAGTAAAAAATATAAGTAGACTCAAGAAGGAGTTAGATACATTTGAGAATTAGGGATCAGTAATGAGTTATCAACACATATTCGGAATTTTATCCACTCTCACCTCATATTATTATGAGGATATTATAGGATATTATCATATGCAGCATAACAAAAGATGCCATAAAAGTTTGCTCTCATGAACTACTGATTGTTTCCTGGACAGTGTGTTTCAAAGTCTCTCTACTGCCTGTCATATAAAAACCAAACTAAGAATCTGGGCTTCAGTTTCTTCAATTATGAAATGGCCATGCTGGTCTTGAAGAGTGGTCTTCAAAATTTTAAGCAGCCCAAATCATAAACCAGATTAAAGTAGAGCCATCAGATGAAAGCATCCACAGGAAACAGATTCTACCACTTCTTCCATGCCCAGAACCCCTGCCCAGTAGCCTCCACAGATAAATAATTGACCTGGAAGATCTCTAAGTTTCTTCCTTGTTGCTAGGATTCACTCCTGAACTTAGATTTCAACATCTTCCATCAAATGGTCTTGCCTTCCTTTACCAGACTCAGATTTCCCCATTCCCCCTCAGGGTTCAGGATACAAGTCCAAATGGCCATGGACAAGATAGAAATTGAGGCAATCCAGAAACCCATCCCTCATCTAAAGGGCTTACATCCAGACTTGCCAGATCTTTCCATTTGTCCAAAGAATCTAGAAATCTGGCTCTTCCTTTTAAAATCTAGAGATTTTGGGGGTGCCTGGATAGCTCAGTCAGTTGGGCATCCGACTTTGGCTCAGGTCATGATCTCACAGTTTGTGATTTTAAGCCCCACATCGGGCTCTGTGCTGGCAGCTCAGAGCCTGGAGCCTGCTTCAAATTCTGTGTCTCTGTCTCTCTCTGCCCCCCCCCCCCCCCTTCTCAAGAATAAATAGACATTAAGAAAATAAAAAAGTAAAATCTAGAGTTTCTTTTTAATGTTGGTAACTATGATGGTTAGTTTATGTGTCAATTTGCTAGGCTGTGGTGCCCTGTTGTTTAGTCAAACACTAGTCTAGGTATTGCTGTGAAGGTATTTTGTAGTCAACAATCTATTGACTTTAAGCAAAAGAGAATACCCTTGATAATATGAAAGGGACTCATTCAATCAGTTGAAGACCTTACGAGCAAAAAACTGAAGTTTCCTGGAGAAGAAAGAGTAAGGAATTCTGTCTCAAAAATGTAACATGGCAATTTTACCTGAATTTCCAGTCAGCCAGCCTGCCACACAGATTTTGGGCTTGTCACACACACACACACACACACACACACACACACGCATGCACATACACGCACACACACGCACACACACACACACACACATTCTTGGTTCTGGTTTTGTGAAGAACCCTGACAGCCAACTCAAACTTTTGTGAAACTGAGGCAAAACAAAAGACATGCATGAACCCAGACTATATTTGCAATTTACCAGTATGTGACCCAGTGCCCTACAATCCAGCCCATCTTCTTGGGAGCCCTTGTTTTACTCACTCCTGGTCATGGTTACCACCATGTCCTTTCCCCACCAAGAAAGCCTTTCCCATTTTATATTCCCAGCCAAATCCAATGTTCCCCAAAGGCACTAGGCTCAAGGCTCTTCTCTTTCAGGAAGCTTCCATGATGATCTCTGTGAATTAGTTTTAATTCCATCTACATTTAATGTTCATAGATAGAATGTGCTATGCAATGCCATATTTATGATTTTTTAAATTGTTCTCAAAACATTATTCACCTTGTCTCTCAAATGCTAATAAAGATCTCATCTTTAAAGATTGTCTGCCATTATTCACCAACTTGTACCAAAACCAAATTGCTCTAGAAATTGGGAGACATGATGAGTTCCAGTCTCAGATCTGTCCCAAGTTAAGGGCATTACCTTGGAAATGTCTCCAAGCATCTCTGTAAAACAGAATAAAGCTAATTAATGGCTAACATTTACCTACTGCTCACCATGATCCAAGTACTATGATCTTCACATACTTTCATTCATTTAATCTTTAAAATTTTATGAGGTAGGTACTATTGTGTAGGATAAACTAAGACATAGAAATATAAAGTAAGTTGCCCAGGGCCAGCTTACAGGCAATGGAACCAGGATTTGGATCCAAGCAGCCTGATTTCTCAGCCTACATTCCCAACCACTACACTAAAGAGACTCAAAATACGTATTGCATAATTCCCAGCAGCTCTAAAATTCTATGATTTTACTTCTTTTTTTAAGTGTTTATTTATTTTTGAGAGAGAGAGAGTGTGTGTGTGAGCAGGGGAGGTACAGAGAGGAGGCAGGGGACAGAGGATCCAAAGCAGGCTCCGCATTGACAGAAGAGAGCCTGATGTGGGCCTCAAACCGATTAACTGTAAGATCATGACCCGAGCTGAAGTTGGATGCTCAACCGACTGAGCTATCCAGGCGCCCCTCTATGATTTTACTTCTAAAATCACCTTCACTCAGTATGTCTTTATTATAAGACACAGTTAGGACTCACTAAATGTTTGTTAAAATGAGTCAACTACTTTTCAGTTAATTTCAGTTTCATTACCCTGATGATGGGTCAGTTGATGTGAGTGTGGTGGACTAGGTTTGACTGAGCTCACAAGTCACTAGTGATAGGTTCTGTTCACAAGGACTGACTTAGCCATCAAATGCCCTGTTTCTACTTCATCCTATTCTTAGACTTACAAGTCCCATTAGGTTCAATTATACTGACTATTATTTATTTCCTGCAAAGTAAGATGAACAAATATCTCCAGAATTAGTTTGTAAAGCTAGACTTTAACTGAAGAAAATGAAAACACTAATTCAAAAAGATACATGCACTTCTATGTTCATTGCAGCATTATTTACAATAGACAAGATATGGAAACAACCTAAGTGTCCACCAATAGATAAATGGACAAAGAAGATGTGGTATATTAGCACATTACTCAGCCATAAAAAAGGATGAGATCTTGCCATTTGCAATAATATGGATGGACCTATAGGGTATAATGCTAAGGGAAATAAGTCAGGCAAAGACAAATACAATATGATTTCACTCATATGTGCAATTTAAGAAACAAAGCAAACAAACAAAAAAGAGACCAAAAAACAGACTTTTAAATACAGAGAACAAACTGGTGGTTGCCAGAGGGGATGTGGGTGAGCAGTTGGGTGAAACAGATAAGGGAGATTAAGAGTATACTTACGCTGAGCATTGAGTAATATATATAATTACTGAATCATTATATTGTACACCCGAAACTAATATAACATTGCTTGTTAGTTATACTTCAATTTTTAAAAACAAATAAAAAATTTTAAATCCTTAATCAGCAAAAACAAACAAACAAACAATATATCACATACTACGAATGACTGATCATATGGTTGAGGTCAGTTCCTCAATAGGCAGTTCCAGCTGGTGGTAAAACCACAGAACAAGAGGTGACTGTTTGCCAACAGGAGCAGAAACAATGACCTTGTAAGGTAGAAGTCAACCTAGTTATAGCAGATGCTGTCAATAACCCACTGGTATCCACTTGGCCCGCCCCCAAAGTCTTCAGGAAATGCTTCTCACAATACCAACATCTTTCAGCCTCAGGTACCTGTGTCTCTCTGCCAAAGGGCATGCTCAGCCCAAGCATAACACAGTCCAGAAGTGCCAAAGGATTTATGTGGCCAGGAGCAACCCCCAACCAATGAAGGATAATCAATTTCTTCCCCTATCAGTAGGATGTTTCCAGGGCATGTTTCCTATTTTTTGGTAGGGGGAGCATCCCAAGTGACTGAGCCCTTGTGCCCAGAGGGGTCATGGAAACATCCATTTTTTTCAAGTTTATTTATTTATTTTTGAGAGGGAGAAAGAGAGAGGGAGAGAGAGAGAGAGAGAGAGAGAGAGAGAGAGAGCAGAGGGAGGGGCAGAGAGAGAGGAGAGAGGGAATCCCAAGCAGGCTCTGCACCACCAGTGTGAGCCTGACACAGGGCTCAGTCTCACAAACCATGAGATCCATGAGATCATGACCTGAGCCAAAATCAAGAGTCAGCCACTTAACCGACTGCGCCACCAAGGTGCCCCGAAATAGCCTTTACTGACATTTCCCCATTCTCTGTCTCTCCATCTAATTCTATCACTATGCTTATGGGGATCATTTCCCAAACAAACTTCTGGCACCCAAATCCTGGTCTCAGTCTGGAGGCTTTTGTTCAAATCAACATGGTATCACACCCCCGATAGCAGCCATATAATAGTGCTTTGAGTTTGCCATTTGGGAAATCCACCAAAATGTGCAAGGCAATGCTTTGTAAGATTGTGTAAGTACACATGTATACACATGCACACAGAGAAGAAGCAAAATAATGTGGGTCAACATTTCCCAAAATATATTCCAGGGGATAGTATTTTAATAAATTTTGCTTAAAAAATCATGTAATGTCGAATAAATTTTGCACTGGGTTTCTCAAAGGGTAGAGGAGCATATTGTCCACACCATGATTCTGTTGTGCAAAGACAAAAGTGTATCTATTTGCTATAACTGACTTCTCTTGTTCTTGAGCCTCTGCTGTCAGTAACAGGGAAGAATTAAACTTGCCAATTAAAAGTCCTCCAGTCATGTCAATTTCAAAAAAAAAAGTCTCTTGGGTAAATATTTAGTTAACTCAAAGTTCAAACTTTCTATCAGAAGTTTCTTCCCTTCAAAGGATCTCACCAGCTCATGTCCCAAGGTGGTTCAGGGGCATGGAGGCAAGTGCACATTTCCTCATGGCCAAGAAAGTATGGGGAGGGCATGCTGCCCTGTGTTCTACCCTCTGGAGGGTCCCCTATGGCCATGGCTGAGGTGGACACAGCTGTCCAGCAGACCCAACTGGAGAGATTGTGAAAATGCAGATTCCCAGGTCCTTTCTCTGGATGTTTTGATTCAGGGAGAATGGAATAAAACCAGGAGCCTATACATTTAACAAGTTTTCCAGAGGGTTCTGATGTAACCAGAACAATGTCTGGCATTTGGGAAACCAGGAGCCTATACATTTAACAAGTTTTCCAGAGGGTTCTGATGTAGCCAGAACAATGTCTGGCATAGGGTAGCCTGTTCTGTTGCTTACCAAGTTTTGAGCTTCCCGCCATACTGTAAGATAGGGGACTCACAACTTATTGTCTCATACTGAGGCATATGATTTAGCACTCTCATCATCTTTACTCATCACGAGGCATACTGGGGCAGAGGATATAAGGTTTCCAAGTAAATGTTGGCACTGGTGGTAAATATACTGATACTGTAGTTTACGTACGGTAATCAGAATTTTTAAAGCAGAACTGAGGAAATAAAAGGAGGAAAAGATCCTCTGATATTAATTCCTGTTATTTCAATACCAATAAGGAGAGAGTTCTAAGAAAAGCCACACAAAATCCCTGAGAGGAAAGAGGAACAGCTGTATAAAGAAAGACCAAAAAATTACATTATCATTTACTTAATAAAATCTACATCTAAAACTCTGAAAATTATATCTCATTTAAAGACTGCCAGGAAAAGAGATTAGATGTTATTTTTTCTTTAATTTTGTACTTTAAAAAGAGATAAAATGTTATTTCTGTGGTATTTTTATAAGAAGGACATTTATAGCATCACTTTTGAAGTATAGTTAAGTTGAATGTTGTAACTTAATGAATACATAGGATTGGTTTATACCACTTAAAGTTGATAACAACAAAATCTTCCACCCAAAGCAGCTTTACATTTCAAACTCCCCAGAATGAAATTTAATCTTTTAAAATATGTTCCAGAATATTATGTCAGCTTGTTTTCTCAGGGGGGAACCTTCACCTGGTGTAGCAGTCAGAACATGTTTGGTTGGATTTTAGTTACAAGCAACTATGAGATTTCAGTAGCTTGACACACCCATGGTACATTTCTTCCTTCCTTCCTTCCTTCCTTCCTTCCTTCCTTCCTTCCTTCCTTCCTTCCTTAAGTTTATTTATTTATTTTGAGAGAGAAAGAGCACATAAGTGTATGCAGGAGGGGCAGAGAGAGAGGGACAGAGAGGGGATCTCAAGCAGGCTCCACACTGTCAGCACGGAGCCTGATGTGGGGTTTGAAACAAACCCTGAGATCATGACCTGAGCCAAGATCAATTGGCGGACGCATAGCCAACTGAGCCACCCAGGCACCACCCCCCAACAGTACATTTCTTGCCCATATAAACGCTCAACATGAGTGAATTGGGGAGCATTGCTGACCCCAGCCTTTCAGGGGCCAGGTTGCCAACGTTGCATCTCAACATGTGTACATGTGCTTCCAAACTCTCCACAGCAGAGAGAAGGAAACACCACAATTTGTGACGTACTTGTGCCCACATTTCATTGGTCAAGCAAACCAGTGATCATCGTAACTTCAAAGGGGATGGGAGAAAATTGTCTTACCACTTGTCTCCTAGGAGAACTAGAAAATTTGTCACCAGCTCTACTGACTATCATTTCTGCTTTGCTTCTTACCTCCCCTGGACGTTGGCATCAGATAACAACCCACACTGTCTATCCCTCTGTTTGCGACTCATACTATCAATCCAACAAACTTATATTATCAATCCAACAGCAACAGAATATTTCACTCTTTTACATCCCTAGTGTATCACATTAGGGTAAAGCCAGAGTATGTATGTAAGTTTTTTTTAAAAAATAGTTGGTAGCCCCACTGTGGCAGACATGACTAGCGATTCACCAAAGACAGATGACCTTCCCCATCATTACCCCTGGGTAGAGCCATTGCTGAGTTGCAACTAGGCAACAGAGGCTATAGTTCTCAGACCCTTGCAATAGGTGACTGTGTTCTGGCTGATGAAATGCAGATGGAAATGTCATTTTCCACTTTCAGGCCCAGCCCATAAGTCTCCTGTGCCTCTTACCTTTTGGCTGGATGTTGATCCCTGCGGCAATCTAGAAAACGACACATTGAAGATGCCAGAGCCTCTGTCAACCTGGTCTCCAAATGACTACATGACCCAGACCTTCCATCAATCCCCTACCTTGCTGATGATACATATAAACGTTTTACTAAAAATCGTTTTATTTTTAAAGTTTATAAAAATAAATGTGGATTATGATAGAGAAACTTTAATTCTGATGGGGCGGGATAATACTTGACAGAATACTCTAGAAGTGTGAATTTCAAAAAATGTTTTGGTTGGCCTTGATGACAAGATCAACTAATGTAATTCCTTGGCTATTTACCAATCTCTCCATTCTCTGACGCGTATTCTCTGGATCACTGCACCACCTGATTAGAAGTGAATTCCCCAGTAAGTGCAGAAAGAACTGCATTATTCTAGAGGGTCTGGAGAAGGCAACAGGGAAGACTGCCAGGTTCTGGTTTTGTAAAGGCCTTTACTTATCACTGACCACTCATCATAGGCGATATAATCACATCATCAATGGCTGCCTAACGCTTATGGGCCACATTCTAGGTGTCTCACTACAGAAATAATTCATAACACGTGAACTTAGATATTTGATATTACTTAAATTTATCATGCTCATCAAAGCCCTGTCACCTCCACTATGTTGCAGCAAACCTAACCGCTATGTTTTGTTTTCACTGGCGCACTAAGATAGACTGCAGTCTCCCGCCAGCCACCCTTGGTGGCGACGTGGGTCACGTAACAGAGTTCTGACCAATGAAATGATGGCACAAGAAATGGGAGCAGTTCTCAGATCCAGTGGAGGCCTCATAGCCCAAAGGGAGGGCAGAACCACTAGCTGCAGGGGGCTGGTCCCTGAGTGAATGCTTAGACAGCGCCCTACCCACCCAACCAGTTTGGGACTCTGAGAAGAGAAAGCAATAAACCCGCCGAGATTTTGTTATGCAATTAGCACGGTTAGCGTACCCTAATGAATACATTAAGACTGTTGCATTTGCCTCAGAGAACCACGTGAAAGGTTAAAACTAAAGGGAATGGTATGTAAAGTATACATCGGTAAAGCTGTTAATTTAAAAAAGCAAGTCCAGGGGTCCCTAGAGATGCATTCCAATCTCGCTCCCTACTCCCAACCCCAAACTGTTCTGTTTCGTCCGTCCTGCTTGTTTCACAGCTTCTACAGAATGCTGCTTGCTGGGGTGGGGGCTGGGGGGTGCTGTCGGGAATGCCATGACTTGGCCCCGCAGACCACCCTCTCTTGGCCTCTTCGTGCATTCCAGGCTACTTAAGGAAATGTCAGCCTTCTGAACTTTGACCGCCTATACCGTGCCCTCTGCCAGAATGCTCTTCCCCCTCACCTCTACCTGCCCAGTGCTACCTGTTCTCCCTGCCACTCTTACTGAGAACTTCCTTCTGGAAGGCTCAGGTGGGACAGACAGCATCCCGCTCTGGAACTCCTACAACCCTTCCTCTGGACAGTTCTGAGGGTTCATCTATGTCCCCCACTGTGTGATGACAATAGGTGGACATCTCTGCCTTGCTAGAAGTTGCAAGCTGGCTGCAGACAGGGACTCCCGTCTGCCAGCACACAGATGATATTCAATAATAAATGTTGGATGAATGCATGCCCTGTGAGAGGCAGACATGATGGGCCAGCACTGGCCTCCACCTGGAACACCAAGATTCACATGGAGGCAAGGAGTCTGCCAAGAAAGTGGAGAAAAAAGAAGAGAAATCCAGTTAATTAAGAAAGCATGAGAAGTAGCTCGAATTTTAGACACTTTTTAAGTAAAAATAACTTTAGGTAAATACTACTTTTGAACTATATTGATATATAACACACAGAAAAGTGACCGTCGAGAACATGATTTGATGAATATTCAACAAACTAGTCAGCACGTCATCAAGAAACAGAATGTTATCGGCCATCCAAAAGCCCTTCCCGTCAAGTCAGTAAATACTATTTTAAAAGAAAAGGAAGGAAGAGAGAGGGAGGCGTGCCCAGGCATCCACTTAAAAAGAAAAAGAGAAACCCTGAGACAGTCAGCAGATGGGAGGAGGGGCAGGGTAACTCACGCCCTCATTGAGCCACACCCATCGAGGCTTTTCCAGACCCATAGAAAATTCTCCTGGGATTAAACGGACGCACAAAATAGGTAACTGCAGAGCAAGAGGGCCGAGCTTTGGAGGCGAAGAACATTCCTCCTAGGCACCCACACGGCGCGATGCCGTCCGGTTCGCCCACCCTGGGCGCCCGGCAGAGATCGCAGCGCTGGGCCCCGGGTAGCCGGGCAGGTGGCGCCGCGCGGACAGCTCCCGTCCGCCTCCTGGGCGACGCAGGGCGGTGACCTCGCTGCGTCCCCAGCCAGGAAAGGGCCCGGCATGGGGGTCAGCGCCCTCGCCCCACTTCCCATTCGCAGTCCGCATTCCTGCGCCCTTTTTCTGAACCTGGAGAGGCAGGGAATCCGCCAGGCTGCCTTCCAACGGGATGTGCCTCCGCCAGACCCCAAGCCGAGAACTCAGAGCTTTAGAAGCAACAAAGTCCCATATCAAGGCCAGAGAAGCAGCTTCCAGTAAAATGTCACTCCAGTCCACAGGACCATTGCTCTGAGAGCTGGCTCCACTCAAGCCGGTCTACTAAGTCTCTGCTAGGCCCTTGAAAAGGAAAAATCTTATGAAGGAAGGAACCATCTTTAGTTTGGAAGCTTCACTCCTTATTGCAGTTTTGTCTCTGTCAGGATCGGTTTGTGTGTAAAGAGGTAGAAAGACAGAGGCATGTGATTAGGTAACAGGTGTGTAGGTAGTTAGATAAAAATTCTAAACAGTCTGCAAGTAATTCTGAAGGTAGGGTCCCAGGGATGGGTCTGGGCATCCATTATATGCGAGGATTTCTTGCTCACAAGGATGTGTGGTACAGGCAGTTTGGGGGGGGGGGGGGGGTCCTTATATTTCAAGTTCTTTTTATTAAGAGAACAACAAAGAGAACTAATAAGCCGGATCAGGCAGAGGGACTATAAAGGGGATGTTTCTAAAGCATTATGGTTCCTTATAATGTTAAACTGGGCTTCATCTCCACTCCACATGCTGCACACCATCTTCCTCCCAAATTTCCTGTTCCGAGGTTTCCAGAAGAGGCCATTGTAGGGTGTTGGGTTAGGTGGTTAGAAGGGAGGGAGGGGATGCCTGGGTCTTGGTTGATCTGGGAGGCTTCAGGAGTATCACCCAATATTCCTGTTGCTAACTGTAAATGCAAGGGAATCCACTGATTTTGAAAAAAGAACTATTCCATACAAACCATCCATTCTATAAATATTTATCAAGGCCCTTGCTTATATGTGCCAAGCACTGTGTTGGGCCCTGGGGAATCTGGTGAAGAGCAGAGCAGTACTGTCCCCAAGAACTCTCAGTCTGGTGGAGGAGGCAGCCTAGTAAAACAACTATCCTCTCCTGGGAGAAGCACTATGACAGCTGCCACTGCCCAGCTGTGGGACCTGGGGCAAGGCACTTAACTTCTCTGTGCATTATTTTCATGATCTGTGAATGAGGATAATAATAGTGCCCCTCCTTGGGATGTTGTGAGGATTAAGTGAATTATACACTATTCACTAATTAAAGTGCTTGCGGGGGGGGGGGGGGGGGGAGCACCTGGGTGGCTCAGTCTGTTGAGCATCCGACTTAGGCTCAGGTCATGATCTCACTGTTTGTGTGTTTGAGCCCCACATCAGGCTCTGTGCCGACAGCTCAGAGCCTGGAGCCTGCTTCAGATTCTGTGTCTCCCTCTCTCTCTGTCCCTGCCCTGCTCATGCTCTCTCTCTCTCTCTTTCGCTCTCTCTCTCTCGCTCTCTCTCAAAAATGAAGAAACATTAAAAAAAATTAAAGTGCTTGGGACAGTTTAAGTCACATAGAAAGTGCTATGGAAAGGTTTGTTCTTGTTGGTGGTGACAGTATTGTTATTCTTGGGGTGGTTACTGATAGAGAGAAAAGCTTCCCTCACCATGTGCTCTCCTAAAACCAGAAAGCCTTCCCTAAGGAGGTTAGGCAAATGGAGTATTAAAAAAGAGGAATTGGTCAAATGGCTCAGGGGACGAGGGAATGGGGGAAGGAGACGGGAGGAAAGCCTAAGCAGAGGAGACTGAGCAGAGGGAGCAGCATGGGGAGGCACAGAGGCGGGGAGACAGCACCACAAATGCGAGAGCAGAAAGCAGTTTAATTCAAATGGAGAGGTGATTGGGAAGATAAGGCATCCTGTTAAAGTTAGACCACAAGGGGTAGATCACAAAGGATCATGCTTAGCATTATGCTAAGGAGTTGGGATTGTTAAAAATTAATTTACAAAAAAAAATCTTCTCTAGAAATTTGTGTAGTCCTTCCTAAGCTGTATCAGCAAAAAAGTGCCCTCGATGGCCAATTTCTGATAATAAGAATGGAAAATGTGTGGAATGTCCCACAGGCACATGGCTCTGCCTGTCGGGTAGATGTTGACTGTGATGATTTCCCATAGCTTCTTTTCTCTAAACCTGGAGTGGCTCCCCTCTACCCACATGGCATGATAATACCATACCTCCCTAATGGCAGTCAAGGTTCTGACAAACTCTCCTGGTGTCCTCCCCAGCGCCCCTTTGTCTTTACTGTCAGAGCCCTGACATTCTGTTTGGGTAGCCACAGTTCTCTGCCATCCAGGAACTCAGCAGAGAAAATCCTGATTAGTTTAATCCACTCGTGTAATTCTATCCCCTTTCTTAGTGATTGGCTGAGGGACAGGTAAGCATTTGCCATAATTCCGACCAGAGATAAGAGAGAACCTGGGAGACTTCTGGGAACGTTCTCTCTCTGAAATAGAAACACACAAGCGGCATGCCTCTTCTTCCTCTGTGTGTCGTGTTGGTTGAGTGATACCAAGAATTGTATGTCCTCTAGAACATCCAACACAATGTCTTGCATAGTATAGTTAGATAACTTTACGTTCCGTTGAAACATGAAGGTTTACAACAACTTCCTCTGAGATAATTAGGGTGGTTGCTTTCCCTTTGGTAGATTAGAGAGCTGAGAGAGATGAATTAGCATATATTAGGCCCAGAGAATAAGCAGAAATAAACCTAGGTCTCACGATTGCTAGTGTTTCTACAATACTGGGATATTTCTCTTTCAACTTACCAGATACGGAACAAAAGCTTCACGAAGGTTGGTATTTGTGCCCAGACAACAAATCAAGGTATGAAAGTAAATTGTTAGACTAAAATGATTTTTTGCATTTTTGTTCACATTGTATAAGCCCTCTGAGGCTGAACTAAAACATATGAAAAGATGGATTCTAGTGCTTTTTGAAGCCAAGAGATACCCACAGGTCTGCATCAGATAGCTGCCCCACCTAGGAGCAATAACCCAAACCGAGCTTCTCAAACAGTGTGCCCCAGAAGCGTTGGGGGAGGCAGACATTATCTCATCCTTTGAGGAGCCTTTTTGCTTGACCTCAGTGTCAGTCTGTTGGAGCTGCTGTAACAAAGAACTATAGACTGGGTGGCTTATAAACAACCAAAAAGTATTTCCCACTATTCTGAAGGCTAGAAGTCCAAGATCAGTGTACCCTCATGGTCAGGTTCTAGTGAAGGCCCCCTTCCAGGTTGCCATATTCTCACTGTATCCTCACATGGCAGAAAGAGGGCAAGAGAGCTCTCTGGGATTCCTTTTACAAAGGCACAAATCCCCAAAGGCCCCACCTAATACCACTACATTGGGGGGTAGGATTTCAGTATTTGAATTTGCAGGGGGACACAAACATTCAGCCCATTGCACCCAGTGTGCCATACAAATGTTGTTACTATTGACATGTGCCAAGACATGAAATGAATTTGGAAGGCACATGCCAGTCTTCCCATGTCTTTACCGTATCTCCGTATTTCCCACGACTGTTTTCAATAACCCTCTATTTCAGCAAAATGATCTGTTCACTGTCCCCCAAATACTTTCAGGCTTGGGAAATTTCCCTTATGATTCCTCTTACCTTAAATCCTAGGCATCCCTCTGCATGTTGAACTGTTTTTTTTTTAAGTCCCACCCAAAGTGACCTCCTCCATCAAAATATTATATTTTATAATGAACATTACATAATCTGTTTATTGACTATTGACAGATATTACTGTCTTCTTCTTTTTTCATCTGTTCTATCTTATTTCTGTGATGGTCAGAGTGATATAGAAGGTCAACCTGTTTGATTTTTTTTTTCCCAGTCAAAATGCAATGTATGTCTACCATATGTAAAACACGTGCTAGATGCATGGAGATTCACAGAAGGGGAGAAAAAAGAAGAAAAGAGAAACATATCAATAAAGCAGGTGAATGATGAAGCCTACAAGTCTTCTAACCTAAAAAAATCTGGGGACGAAAGAGGCCCCAACAAGAGGACTCCTCTGCAAGGAGGAAGTATCCACTGAAAGGGTGATATTGGCCATGACTTCTGTCTTGGAACGCTTATGACATATAGTCAAATTTTAGTGGCTATATTAGGATTTGGGGAAGGGCAGGGTATTTTTAATCTCAAACCACCAATAAAGCCTGAACCATTTACAAGTTTAGTCATAGAACAGAAAATATTTGCATAATTGGACTTAGCTGAGTAGTTCCTTCAGCAGCAAGGAGACCCAAGAGTCAGCTGGAATAACTAGTGTGTGTATATGGGAAGTGGTTGGGGAGGTGGGTAATCGGGCTGGGATTTGGCCCCCTGGGTGTGACTGAGTCAGGGTGAGGAAGGTATCTGTTGCATGGTCTGGGGAACAAGGCTGGCCAAGCTTGTGGTCAATCTGTGGTCAGCCCACCTACCCCCATAACAGCTTGGCAAACTCCTTTAGCATGACTCCTTGGTCCCTCATTCAGAATCAACAAAGAGGGCCAGCTCTTAGGCTTCTAAATCTGCCAGCCTCCCAAGGGAGTATTCCTAAGTAGGAATATACTTTGGAAAGCTGATAAGCTCCCTCCAAATATTTGGGAGGCAGTCTTTGAATTAAATGGTTTTCCTGCTTGATGTCAACTATTATAGGTACTCTTTGACTATGTGTAGAAACTGTTTGCAGAAAGCTAAGACCCCAAGGGGTCTGTGTGAAAGGAGACAGATTGGATCAACAATAATTTATTCTGATGTCAAAGGAACTCGGAGAACCTCTCAATTATATACCTCCAAGAAAGCACCATCCTACTGGCTGTTCCTGGGACTCAGCTGGAGTCCATGAGAACACAGACTAGAGGATGAACTCAAGTATAGAAAACCCTGGGAGAGAGGAGACGGAACACTGGTTCAGGATCTGAGTGGGCTTGGGGGTTCTAGAGGAAATCGAGGTCACCTGAAAATACAGAGCTGCTCTAAAAATGATTTAAGATGATTTTTTCTTTTCTTTTTCTTTTTTGAGTTTTTTTTTTTTTTTTTTTTTTTTAATGTTCGTTTATTTTGAGAGGCAGGGAGAGGGGACAGAGGATCTGATGCAGACTATGTGCTGACTGCAGGGAGCCCAACATGGGCTGAAACTCACGAACCATGAAATAATGATCTGAGCTGAAGTCAAACACTTAACCTACTAGACCACACAGGTGCCCCTAGTATGGCTTTTCTATGTATTCTGTACTCCCATGGGACTCAGGAGCCATCTCTTAGTGACTGTCTATCTGATGGGATTACAGTGCTCAACTCCCCAATTTTCCCATGACACCAAAAAACCTTTTATTTTGTCTGCAGCCAATCATGGCTCATAGTAAGTCTCCCTCTACAACACACATGGACACATGCATGCACACGCGCACACACACAACAGTGATATTTTGGACCCTGAATGCTCTGAAAATATACAGAAATGTCTCACCAAGGTAAGGAGGCAAGCTCCCAGACCTTGTCTTTGAAAATATTCAGCTTGTGTAACTCAGGCCCCTGGATCACTAGGTTTCTCTCCCCCATTCCTCAGTTACAGCATATCAACAAGAGTTCATTTGAGTTCCTGCAAAGAAAATTTAATTAAGTGAGCTTTGCAGGACTAATGAGTTTAATTTAACTCTTAAAAATCTGCCTACCAGGCTGTTTCTCTAATATTGTAGCTGTTAGGCCTTTTCTTCTAAGAACTATCTAGAAAGAGTATTTATGTCTCATGTGTTTATGTCTTGTGAATGTGTATTTTAATTTGTTTCAGTCTCTCCTATTTAAAAAAAATTAGTTCAAAGAATAGAATATGTGTGTGTGTGTGTGTGTGTGTGTGTGTGTGTGTGTGTGTGTGTATGGTAAACATTTTTCACTCCTGTGTTTCACTCTGTGCTATAACAGGAAATGCATTTCTGACACTTTTAAAATGAGCAATCACACGTATAATCAACTTGGTTAAAACTTCCTTCCTGGTAACTGCAACACTTCCTCTGCATCTGGATACGAAGGGAGACCCAGAAAAGCGGAAGAGTTTAGAGGCACACTGGGTAGATTCGAATTTGCTTTGTTTTCAAAAATTAAACAAATGATCCTTCAGCATCATCACCTCCGCTGCTTTATCAGGTATTACTTCCTTCTGTTTTTTGCCCTTTGTTGGGTCTGACTCGGAATAGTGACACTTCCGTCTGGGGTAGAATATTTTTATCTGGAACGGTTGTCGGTTCTTGAGATGATACTACCACTGAATGCCTCCGTTTCATTGTCTGGCCAGACCTATACGTGTGGATATCCATAAGGTTCCGGCCATAGCTTTGCAGGTGCATCTGTCCTTTTTGTTTGTTTGTTTTTGTTTGGGAGGAAGAGGGAGGGCACAGGAGCTTGTGCCAGCCGGGTTTTACGTTCTCACAAGTGCATGCTTAGCGATTATTGTGCTTAACAGTGTTTCTGATGTCTTCTCATAAGACGAAAAGCTTCATAGCCTCAGCCATGAAGGAAAGCAGTGAGTATTTAGCCAGCCTTTTTTTCCTCTGTGTCTTGTATCTTGTAAGACTGTTTGGTAGCACTGAGGCAGAAGTTATTGCTGTGTATTTGTATTTTGCCTCAATATGGAACTATTTTGTTTCAGTTTGTTGTCAATATAAATATATCTTGTGGTTCTCTTCTTTGGTAGTTATTCTACAATGTAGCAACAGACCAAACAGTGAATTAAAAGCTACAAGAGATAGTCCTCTGGAACAGTTGCTTTCTGTATTTGCTGAAGATAACTTCATAATATTTTAAGAGAGGGACTATTGACTTTATAAGTCAGCTTAAAAGTCAAGATTTGAAACTTGTCTTTCTTATCTTTGAATCAAACTCTCCTTTTTGGTATATATCAAATGGTCCACTATGAAGGAAATAAGTAGTTATGAGTCTCACTAACATTAGTCATTTAAGAGAGTAAATGACAATTTTGGAAACAATTTTTGTTTCAGTATTTGATTCTTATGTGGAACATATCTTACAACCTGGGGATACTAGATATTAAAATCAAAACACCTTGTTTGTATTTCAATTTTAATATTTTTAATATTTCAATCATTATTTGAAGTGTTTCCTATTGCATTCTGTCACACTTATACTGAAATGCTTTGTGCGGAGTAGGTACTCACTAAAGACTTGAGGAAAGTGAATTGATGAGAATCAGTTTGTGAATTCTCATTATAGAGATGAAAATATGAGAGCAAAAAGGAAGTTAAGTGATCGATTGGGGTCCAAATAGCAGGTCACTGGAGTCCAGAAATCCACCCTCCCATCTGGTGGCTTCTCCACTATCTAATGCAGGGGCAGATGGAATGAATTGGTACAAAGTTAAAAATATCTGATTGTTCATGCTAGAAGAGTACAGCCTTGGGTGACTCCCCTAAGATACTGCTTTAATGTAGCAATGACAGCCAGAATGTCTACACATTTCGTGATTCAAAAATTCAAGTATCTGCAAAAGTTCTTGCTTGCGACTTCACCAATTCTGATGTTTTTGAATATTATCAATGAAATTACTAACTTTCCTAACTAGAAAGAAAAAAAAGAAAGAAAGAAAGAAAAGAAAAAGACAGACAGGAAGTTGACTAGGGAGGAGATACCTGATCCAGACAGTTTGAAAGTCGAGAATGTAAAGCGTGGTTGGGCGAGGTATCTTGGTCCCAGAGAGAAGTGTAAGAATGAACAAAGATGAAACAAGTTGAGGGTGTGTTGTCACAGTGTGGGGTTTCAGCATCTCACTCTGCACCTTGAAAATTAGAAGTTGATCATTTAACTGGATGATTTTATTCATCTATCCATTTCAGTATGCTTAAGAACAACGCTTACCACCTTGAGCCATTATAAAGTGTCAGGGACTGTGATGGATGAGTGCTTCACATCTCTCTCTCTCTCTCTCTCTCTCTCCTTAATTAAAGTTTCAAACATAAGGTACCTGATTGATGAACCCCCATGTACCTATCGCCCATGCCGAACAAGCATATTACCTTTTTTAATCCTCACCTCCACCTTCTGAGGTATCATTAAACCCATCTTACAGGTGGGAAACAGGTGCAGAGATTCTCTAACTAGCTCAAGTCACCCTGATACTAAGTGGTGGGACCAGCATTCCTGGGCCCCACTTCCAAAACCCCTGTATCTTCGGGCGCACATCACTGCCTTCCTCTACCTTCTCCTTCTGCCACCTCGTCGAAGAGTGTTAACAGAAAGTGCCTGTCCCGTGACCAAGCCCTCTGTGTCTCCACTCCCAGGTCGTGCAGGGCATGGAGCTGGACAACTATGAACAGCCCGTGGTTCTGAGAGAGGACAACCGCCGCCGGCGCCGGAGGATGAAGCCGCGCAGCACCACGGCCAGCCTGTCCTCCATGGAGCTCATCCCCATCGAGTTCGTGCTGCCCACCAGCCAGCGCAACAGCAAGACCCCCGAGACGGCGCTGCTGCACGTGGCCGGCCACGGCAACGTGGAGCAGATGAAGGCCCAGGTGTGGCTGCGCGCGCTGGAGACTAGCGTGGCGACTGACTTCTACCGCCGGCTCGGCCCGGACCACTTCCTCCTGCTCTACCAGAAGAAGGGCCAGTGGTACGAGATCTACGACAAGTACCAGGTGGTGCAGACCCTGGACTGCCTGCGATACTGGCAGGTGCTGCACAGGAGCCCGGGCCAGATCCACGTGGTGCAGCGGCACGCGCCCTCGGATGAGACGCTGGCCTTCCAGCGCCAGCTCACCGCCCTGATCGGCTACGACGTCACCGACGTCAGCAACGTGCACGATAATGAGCTCGAGTTCACGCGCCGCCGCCTGGTCACCCCGCGCATGGTCGAGGTGGCCGGCCGCGACCCTAAGCTCTACGCCATGCACCCGTGGGTGACATCGAAGCCCCTCCCGGAGTATCTGTTGAAGAAGATCACCAACAACTGCATCTTCATCGTCATTCACCGCAGCACCACCAGCCAGACCATCAAGGTCTCGGCCGATGACACCCCAGGCGCCATCCTCCAGAGCTTCTTCACCAAGATGGCCAAGAAGAAGTCTCTGATGGATATCCCCGAAAGCCAGAGCGAACAGGATTTTGTGCTGCGCGTCTGCGGCCGGGATGAGTACCTAGTGGGTGAAACGCCCATCAAAAACTTTCAGTGGGTGAGGCAATGCCTCAAGAATGGAGAAGAGATTCACCTGGTGCTTGACACGCCTCCAGACCCAGCCCTGGACGAGGTGAGGAAAGAAGAGTGGCCACTGGTGGATGACTGCACGGGAGTCACTGGCTACCATGAGCAGCTGACCATCCACGGGAAGGACCACGAGAGTGTGTTCACCGTGTCCCTGTGGGACTGTGACCGGAAGTTCAGGGTCAAAATCAGAGGCATTGATATCCCTGTCCTGCCCCGGAATGCTGACCTCACAGTTTTTGTGGAGGCAAACATCCAGCATGGGCAGCAAGTCCTTTGCCAAAGGAGAACCAGCCCCAAACCCTTCACAGAGGAGGTGCTCTGGAATGTGTGGCTCGAGTTCAGTATCAAAATAAAAGACTTACCCAGAGGGGCTCTACTCAACCTCCAGATCTACTGCAGCAAAGCTCCAGTGCTGGCTGGCAAGACCTCTGCAGAGACTCCCAGTTCCGAGTCTAAAGGCAAAACTCAGCTCCTCTATTACGTGAACCTGCTGCTGATAGACCACCGATTCCTCCTGCGCCACGGGGAGTATGTGCTCCACATGTGGCAGATATCTGGAAAGGGAGAAGACCAAGGGAGCTTCAATGCTGACAAGCTCACGTCTGCGACAAACCCAGACAAGGAGAACTCAATGTCCATCTCCATTCTTCTGGACAATTACTGTCACCCAATAGCCTTGCCTAAGCATCGCCCCACCCCTGACCCCGAAGGGGACCGGGTTCGAGCAGAAATGCCCAACCAGCTTCGGAAGCAACTGGAAGCAATCATAGCCACTGATCCACTTAACCCTCTCACAGCAGAGGACAAAGAATTGCTCTGGCATTTTAGATATGAAAGCCTTAAGCATCCAAAGGCATATCCTAAGCTGTTTAGCTCCGTAAAATGGGGACAGCAAGAAATTGTAGCCAAAACGTACCAATTGTTAGCCAGACGGGAGGTCTGGGATCAAAGTGCTTTGGATGTGGGGTTAACAATGCAACTCCTGGACTGCAATTTTTCGGATGAAAATGTAAGAGCCATTGCAGTGCAGAAACTGGAGAGCTTGGAGGACGATGATGTTCTGCATTACCTCCTACAGCTGGTCCAGGTAGGGATTCTGGTGTTCTCAAGGGAGCACTCTTCTCAAAGAGTTTATTTGCATGTGCACAGGCACCCCATTCAGTTGTCACCAAATGCCCTTTGCCCATATTGTGTCATAGTCAGTCAATGGAGATCTGATGAAGCCACTTCAAACAGTAGTAAACTGTTCCATTTACTTTTTTTTACTGTCTTTGAGGGGTTGCCAACAATCATTTTGAGGACATAGTATTTTGCTTTTTAGGAAAACTGGCTCTATAGGAGTAGCTTGTTCTCATTTACTATATTAGTGACAGATGCGATTAGTGGAATGCTCCCTTGTACCAAGGCTCTGAGGCTGCAAGTGATTTGCATGAGTTTCATGTATTATCACACTGAACTCTCCAAACAACTATGATGGAGGTCAAATTAACATTTGCATTATATATATATGGAAACCGAGGCTTAGAGAGTCTAAGTAATGTGCTCAAGGTCACATACTTTTAAAAAATCAGACCAGAAATCAAACCCAGGCAGATTGCCTCCAGGCCCTGCTCTTTTCTCTGCCTCCAATTTCCTGCATCAATCCAGGGTGAGGGGGGTACCTGGGTGTATCAGTTGGTTAAGCGTCCGAATTTGGCTCAGGTCATGATCTCGGGGTTCGTGAGTTTAAGCCCTGTGTCCATCTCTCTGCTGACAGCTCGGAGCCAGGAGCCTGCTTCGGATTCTGTGTCTCCCTCTCTCTCTGTTCCTCCTCTGCTCTCTCACACACACTCTCTGTCTCTCTCTCAAAAATAAATAAACATTAAAAATTAAAAAAAAAAAAAATCCGGGGTCAGGATAGTGTGTCCCAGAGAGAAAAGCTCACCCTCTTTGATCACGCTTATCATAATTCATAGAATAACATCTCCTATCTGGGTGGGACCTCAAAAGCCCCTCTCTTCAGACAGGTCTGGTATAGGATTTCCACTCCTGTTCTCACACCTTTCCAAGTAGTCCAGAAGGACTAAGTGATTTGCCTAAGGTTTACCTAGGAAGTTGAAGAAAAAAGGAGGCACAGTTCTGCACACCAGAGCACTTCTGAGACCGTATTGTGCTGTTTACCAAGGAAGAGGAAGTAAAGGAATTGGAACAGAATGCTATTTTAGAGTGCAGACATGTCCCTCCATTAATTCAACAACATGTACTGTGCACTTCTGGATGCTAGAGAGATCAGTGATCACAACAGAGCCTGTCTCTGTCCCCCTATAGCTTGTGATGCTGTGGGGAAGACTGACATTAAATGCATTAAATGCATACACATACAAACAGATATTTCATAACAAATTGTGCAAGTGCTCTGGGGGAGATCTGCAGGGTATTATGAGAAAATAGGCAGGGGTCCTGGAGATACTTAATTTAGATTGAGGAAACCAGGGACAGTTCTAAGTAAGTGATGTTTGACCTTCTCTTTATTTATTTATTTTTTAATTTTTTTAAATGCTTATTTATTTTTGAGCGGGAGAGAGACAGAGCATGAGCATGGGAGGGACAGAGACACACACACAGAATCAGAAGCAGGCTCCAGGCTCCAAGCTGTCAGCACAGAGCCTGATGCGGGGCTCAAACTCACGAACCATGAGGTCATGACCTGAGCCAAAGTCGGATGCTTAACTCACTGGGCCACCTAGGCACCCCTGACCTGAGCTCTTGAGGATTAGCCACTTTTAGTGTTAGACACTAAACTCTGTAATCATTATTTGTAGTTAGAGGAAGGCCCTGGAGTTTTCTGAGCATTTTGAATATTCTCAACTTTAACTCTGAATCTTTGCCTTCTCATTAAGCAGATACTTGAAACATTACACTTGACCTTTGCCTTCATCTGTTAAATGTATCTAATAGTTTTCTCTGCCCACTAGTTCAGATAGTGACATAAGACAAATGAAAATGACAATGAAAATTAATTCACTAATGAATTATTTTTCATTGTCATTTTCACAAGTAAATTTTGCAGAATCAGAAAATGAATCGTGTTCTTCTTGGAAATGTTTTAAATGAAAGAGGTCAATAAGTAATATTAACATTGAATTTGTGGTCATAAATTTGAAAAAGGGTAGTCATTTGTAAAACTATTTGAGACATTTTCAGATATGGCTGAATGACTCATTCCTGATTAAAATGGTCTCCTAGTTGAGATCTGCATTGTGTTTACAGAAGTGAAACACGAATAAGGTTGAAACGACTCACGTTTGAGCTGGAAACTTAGAAAAACAATTCTGAAGTCTGTACCAGTGGCCAAATAAACCACATTCTCAAAATTCAGACCTTAACGGCAGCTACAGACACCTACCGGCCCACAGCCATGAAAAGCATCTTTGAGGAGCGCCTGGGTGGCTCAGTCAGTTGAGCGTCCAACTTTGGCTCAGGTCATGATCTCATAATCATGGGTTCAAGCCCCACATCGGGCTCTGTGCTGACAGCTCAGAACCTGGAGCCTGCTTCAGATTCTGTGTCTTCCTCTCTCTCTCTGCCCCTCTCCTGCTCACACTCTGTCTCTCTCTCTCTCTCTCCCCCAAGAACGAATAAACATTAAAAAAAATGTTTTTTTAAAAGAAAAGAAAAGCATCTTTGGAAGCATGTCAATATTGATCATTTCCAAACTGGAAAACCAGAGTAAGAACTGGAAATTGTCCCAAGAACCACACAGGCCCTAAAAGATAAAGTGGAATGGGAATTTCTCTTGTTCCTTGGGGAAAAAAAAAAAGGTAGACCATTTCTATCTGTAAAGAAAATACTGAGATATTTCATTTTAAGCCTCTCTTTATGCACACACACGGTATCAGCCTATAAATCTATCTACACATCTGTTAACAATTTAAACTATATTTGTTAGTCTTGCCATAAAATTGTAAACTATTGCAGACTTACTGTAAATACTAAGAATGTTATAACAAATGTTCCTATACCACCATTCTAAATTATTTTTTTATATTTTATTGGTGCTTTTTCTTCAGTCATAGAGCTGTCTGCCACGCAGGTCAATACCTCTATAACAGCCAAGTGATACAAAAACTACAAACCCTAGGAAGCACATAAAATCAGAGACTTTTCAGAAAAAACTCTCTGTATACACTGCCGCATGGCAGAGGGTAGTGATCACTCTGTGTGGGTGGATCCAGGCCTGCTGTTTACTTGGAGTAAGAGCCCATGAGGTAGCGTGGTGACCTGCCAGCGAGATGTGAAACACACATCTTGAGCTGAAGGGAAGCTATAGAATTTTTACGATCTTCACCTCTAACATATTTTTCTTGTTATATGTTGTGTCTCCACTGTGCGTTTTCTTTCCAACAACCTCTTTTACGGATGTGTTACAGTCATCCCCATATTTCCCCTCTATTGTTCCAATAAGTCAAGTAAGCCCTTAATGGGAGCCAAAGCCTAACCTTTGAAGGTAGCAAAAGAACATAACTGGAGTCAAGAGTTCTGGTTTCTAATCCCAGTCCCTAAGCAAGTGGCTCACTCTGACCCAAAGTGTCCTCAAAAAGAAAGGGTTGAGTGAAGTGACTGGTAAGATTGTCATCGCCTAGCCAGGAAAGACCCAGTAAGGTAGAGCGCTTTTCCTCCATTTCCTTTCTCCCCTGATTAACCAACACAGAAATGCAGTCCTACAAATGCCCCTGTGTTCTTCCTTTAGGCTGTGAAATTTGAACCCTATCATGACAGCGCCCTCGCCAGATTTCTGCTGAAGCGTGGCTTACGAGTAAGTACTTCCACTTTGAGAATAGCGTGACCTTTTAAAAGTTAGCGAGAACTGACTGATAGAGCATTAGTCACAACTGTTCACCCTTCTTGTTCCCACCTTCAGAACAAAAGAATTGGTCACTTCTTGTTTTGGTTCTTGAGAAGCGAGATAGCGCAATCCAGACACTACCAGCAGAGGTTTGCAGTGATCCTAGAAGCCTACCTGAGGGGCTGTGGCACAGCCATGCTGCATGACTTCACCGACCAAGTGCAAGTGATCGAGATGCTACAGAAGGTCACCCTTGATATTAAATCGCTCTCTGCTGAAAAGTATGATGTCAGTTCCCAAGGTATGGTGCCTCTATTTTCAATGCCATTATCCCTGCGATTCTCCTTCCTTTGGGGAGGCAGGCTGTACCTTCCTAAAGGAAGCCAAGAACACATTTTTCAATCTTCCATCTTTGTGGAGTAAGCAAATTTAAAGTCCTCCTTTTACAAGTTCGTATTTTTTAAAACTATGGATATATGCTAATGATGTATTTATAATAGATGTTGAACTCTTTGAAAAATTTAAAAAGCATGCAGATGTAAGGTGTATAGTTAAGAACGATTGAAGGCCTGAAACTAATATTACACTGTATGCTAACTCACTGGAATCTCAATTAAAAACTTGAAATTAAAAAAACAACAACAAAAACAAAAACAAACAGAAAAAACAGAACAGTTGCACGCACAGGAATATTAGTTATTTGCAAATATTTACTTTTTTCCTTCCTTTCAATATATGTGTATAATTTTCAAATTTTCAGTCTTTTAAAGAAATGAATTGGGGTGCCAGGGTGGCTCAGTTGGTTAAGTGTCCAACTTCAGCTCAGGTCATGATCTCACATCACAGTTCGTGAGTTTGAGGCCCATGTCGGGCTCTGTGCTGACAGCTCAGAGCTTGGAGCCTGCTTCAGATTCTGTGTCTCCCTCTCTCTCTGCCCCTCCCCCACTCACACTCTGTCTCACTCTCTCTCAGAAAATAAGTAAACATTAAAAAAATTTTTAAAAAAGAAATGAATTATTGAGAAGCTATTTAAATTTGTGTATATATATTTATATATGTCAGTATACTTCTATTTTTTATATATATTTATATAGAGATCAGCATAATTATACACAGACATATATACCTCCTCTCTGATGTCATTTCCAATATGATCTTATCCCTAATAAATCCTGTCCCTGCCCCTAGGAAAATTAATCACTCTTTCTCTGTATTCCCCTAGGCTTTGGTTGATACTATATTAAAATATAGTCATTGACACATCTTTCTGGTCTGGTAAACTGCATGAGCCTTGAACTAGGGGATATTTTTTATTCATTTTTATATACATAGACCCAGCACTATGGCTCATAATGGACACATATACTAACATAGTCAGCTAGTATTTTGAATATTCTGAATTTCCACTTTTCCCCTTGAATTCTTTTCCAATACACCAATAATGTTCTCTCCAAAAAAACAATCATGGTCATAATCATCTTACTTTTATTTTCATTGTAAGTAAGAAAGGGAAACACTTGTACTGGCCTCTAGTATGTTATCCAGGAAGAAATTTTTAACCTATATATTTTGTCTTAGAATTTAGAATTCTAAAGACCTCTTGAGTTTGAGGCTATCACACTGTCTCCACATAACCTGACTTCTTCTTTTGAAAAGAATTTATAGAACCTTAACTGAATTGCATTTAATATGGTCTTTGAATGTCTGTTCCCCAAACCAAATGGCAGTTCAAAGTTTCACATCTTGGGAAGAGAACAACAGTATATATTCCTTAGCATTGCCTTCAAAATATCCTTCCCTACCTGATTGTCTTGGCCTCCCATATCTTTACTCGCATGCTTCTATCCACTGCTGTAGTATTGTGTACATGGTTGTATTGCTCACAGTAAACCTGACTTATCTCGCCACGTCTTATGGTTAGTTCCTCAAAGACAGAAACCTACACCCTTTGCTCCCACTCCACACCAGACCAAATGTATAGAATGTTATGAATAGACGTGGCCTCAGGAAATGCTATAGATAATGTTGGTGATTATTTGAACTCATGTAACTTTGTGCACTTCTGACAATTACAGTTATTTCACAACTTAAGCAAAAACTTGAAAACCTGCAGAATTCGAATCTCCCAAAAAGCTTTAGAGTCCCATATGATCCTGGACTGAAGGCCGGAGCACTAGTGGTAGGTATCACCTCGATGTCCCCAAGTGGTCTTTATGTCTTGTAACTGTCTGTGCACACTTCACAGGGCGTTGTGGGTAAAAGCTAATGTTTCTGTAGAGACAGAGAAGCTGGAAAGTCCCTGGACGGGCTTCTGTCAAGCCTTTCTCTAACCACTAGCTCCTCAAAGCCTCAAAACCAGGCAGTCTCCCATTCATTTTGTTTTAAATCAGCTTTCTTAAGGAATCATTTACATACAATAAATTTTGTTCGTTTTAAGTGTGCAGTGCAATGAGTTTTGACAAACGTATGCAATCACATAACCACCGCCATTGTAACCAGGATACAGAACACTTCCATAGAGACATTATAGGAAAGGTTCTTTCATGTTCCCTTGCAGAGTTAGTCCTTTCCTCCTTCCATCCCCTATCCTGAACAACTGATCTGCTTCTGTCATGTCATTTTCTAGAATTTCATCAAGTGGAATCATACAGTATGTAGTTTTTGTTTCTGGATCCTTTTACTTAGCGTGGTGCTTTTAAGATCCATCCACATTGCTGTGTGTGCCATCTGTTCCTTTTTATCACTGAGTAGTAGTCCCCTGTGTGGATATACTATGATTTATTTTCCATTCACCTTTTTTTTTTTTTTTTTTTAAATTTTTTTTCAACGTTTTTTATTTATTTTTGGGACAGAGAGAGACAGAGCATGAACGGGGGAGGGGCAGAGAGAGAGGGAGACACAGAATCGGAAACAAGCTCCAGGCTCCGAGCCATCAGCCCAGAGCCTGACGCGGGGCTCGAACTCACGGGCCGCGAGATCGTGACCTGGCTGAAGTCGGACGCTTAACCGACTGCGCCACCCAGGCGCCCCTCCATTCACCTTTTGAGTAAATATTTAACAGTGAGATAGTTGAGTCATGGTACATGTGTGTTTAATTTTATAAGATACTGCTGAACTATTTTTCCAAAGTGTGTAACATTGTATATTCCCACCATCAATGTACATGAGTTCCCACTGTTCCACATCCTTGCCAATACTAATTATCACCAATCTTTTTAATTTTAGCCATTCCAATGGTGAAGAGGCATCTCAATGTTGCATTTCTGTAATGATGTTGAGTATCTTCTCATGTGCTTATTTTCCATCTTCTATTGAGAAGTTTCTGTTCACATCTTTCATTCATGTTTAATATGGGTTGCCTTCTTATTTTTGAGTTGTTTATATATTCTAGATACAAATCCTTTATCAGGTATACATTTTACAAATTCCAGTCTGTGGCTTACCTTTTCATTTTCTTAGCAGTATATTTCAGAGAGCAGAAGGGTTTTTAACTTTTTATTAAGTCCAATTCATCACCTTTTGTATAGTTTGCTTTCGTGTATCCTAAGAAACATTTGTGGGGCGCCTAGCCTAGGTGGCTCAGTTGGTTGGGCGTCCAACTTTGCTCAGATGATCTCACAGCTCATGGGTTCAAGCCCCATGTCGGGCTCTGTGCTGACAGCTCAGAGCCTGGAGCCTGCCTCAGATTCTGTGTCTCCCTCTCTCTCTGCCTTTCCCCCACTCACACTCTGTCTCTCTCTTTCTCTGTCTCAAAAATAAATAAACATTAAAAAAAATTTTTTTAAAGAAACATTTGCCTAATCCAATAATACTCAACCTGGAGAGACACCCCCAACACACACACACACACACACACACACACACACACACACACACACACGGGAACATTTGGTAATGTCTAGAGGTATTTTTTACTGTTACAATTGGGAAAATTCTGCTGGCATCTAGTGAGTAGAGACCAGGGATGCTGCTAAACATCCTACATTGCACAGGACAGCCCCCCAACAACAATGAATAATCTAGCCCAAAATGTCAACAGTGCCAATGTTGAGAAAGACTACCTAATTCAATGTGACAAATATTTTTTCCTGGAAGTTTCATAGTTTTCACTCTTACATTTCAGTCTTTGATCCAGCTTGGAGTTAATTTTTGTGTATGATGGAAAGTAAAGATCAGGTGTGGTTTTTTTGGTATTGAATATCCAACTTTCCTGGCACCATCTGTTGAAATACCTCGGTGCTTTTGTCAAATATCAACTGCCCGTATATGTGTGGGTCCATATCTAGATTCTCTAGTTCACTTCATTGATCTAAATATCTGTTACCTCATGCTCTTGGTTACACTCAGATAATACACCACTTCACGTGTGCATAAGAATCTTACAACAGTATACTTCTATTAACTTCTTCCTGACCTTTATGCTATTTTTGTCATGCTTTTACCTCCTACATATGTCATAAACCCAATAGTAATTATTATTATTGCCTTAAATAGTTAAAAATATTTAGCAGACTTAATAGATTAAACTTACATATATAAATGTGTATATATAATATATATAAATATAAATATAAATATATATATTTATATAAATATGTCATATATATATATTTACCCACACATTTGCCACATTTGGGGACTCTTTATTTCTTTGTAAAGGTTTGTGTTTCCATCTGGCATCATTTTCCTTCAGCCTTAAAAATTTCTTATAGTGCAAGTCTTCTGGCAAGAAATTCTTCCAGCTTTTGTTTGTCTGAAAACCTCTTTATTCCACCTTCATTTTTGAAAGATGTTTTCCCTGAATATAGAATTCTAGGTTGGCTTTTTTTCCTCCCTTTCAGCAGCTTTTTCTTCGGGCTTGCATATTTTCTGTAAGTTTCCTGTCATTCTTACCTCTGATTTCTGTATGTGTCTTTCTTCCCCAGGCTACTTTTAAGATTTTCTTTTTGGTACCATGGTCCTCAGCAATTTGATTAGGATCAGCCTTGGTATAGTTTTCTTTATGTTTCATCTCCTAGGGTATGTTGAGCTTAGGTAAACAGCATAGTTGCTCTGTAGTAATGGGCACATGGGAGTACCAGAGCCCTGTAGGAGTGAGGCATGCAGAGGACAGGACCTGTCATTGCCTCTTGAACACCTCCACAGACTCATAGGGTTCCTCGGAACACAGTTTGAGAATCCTTGCTTTTAGGTGTTATAACTTGCTCTCCCATAACATTTGCAGATATGGTAAGAACGCTTGCTGTACTTTTGCCCAAATCATTGAACATCATCTTCCAACTAGGACTTTGTTTTTTGTTTTTTCAATTTAAATCCAAGTTAATTAACATATGTGTAATAATGGTTTCAGGAATAGAATTTAGTGATTCATCACTTACATATAACACCCCGTGCTCATCCCAACAAGTGCCCTCCTTAATGCCCATCATGCATTTAGCCCATCCCCCCACCCACCTCCCCTCCAGCAACCCTGTTTATTCTCCGTATTTAAGAGTCTCTTGCGGTTTCCCTCCCTCTCTGTTTTTATCTTATTTTTCCTTCCCTTCTCCTATGTTCATCCGCTGTGTTTCTTAAATTCCACATATGAGTGAAATCATATGATATTTGTCTTTCTCTGACTTCTTTCCCTTAGCATAATGCATTCTAGTTCCATCCACATTGTGGCAAATGGCAAGATTTCATTCTTTTTGATTACCAAGTAATATTCCATTATATATAAATCCCACATCTTCTTTATCCATTCAAAAGTCAATGGCTCTTTCTATACTGTGGCTATTGTCAACAGTGCTGCTACAAACATTGGGGTGCATGTGCCCCTACAAATCAGCAATTTTTTATCCCTTGGATAAATACCTAATAGTGTAATTGCTGAGTCATAGGGTAGCTCTATTTTTAGTTTTTTGAGGAAACTTCATCCTATTTTCCAGAGTGGCTATACCAGTTTCCATTCCTATCAACAATGCAAAGTGTTTCCCTTTCTCCACATCCTTGCCAACATCTGTTGTTTCTTGAGTTGTTCATTTTAGCCATTCTGACAGGGGTGTGAGGTGGTATCTCATTGTGGTTTTGATTTGCATTTCCCTAATGATGAGTGATGTTGAGCATCTTTTCATGTGTCTGTTAGCCATCTGGATGTCTTCTTTGGTAAAGTGTCTGTTCATGTCTTCTGCCCATTTCTTCACTGGATTCCTTGTTTCTGGGATGTTGAGTTTGATAAATTCTTTATAGATTTTAGATACTAATCCTTTATCTGATAGGTATTTGCAAATATCTTCTCTTCCAACTAGGACTTTGTACTGGTTGTTTATAATAATATTTTGCAAGAGGATTTATGTGTCCACGATATGTGTTCATTATATGTAGGAAACATGTGACTATTTCCTTACAGATTGAAAAATGTAAAGTGATGGCCTCCAAGAAAAAGCCCCTATGGCTTGAGTTTAAATGTGCCGACCCTACAGCCCTATCAAATGAAACGATTGGCATTATCTTTAAACATGGTGATGATCTGCGCCAAGACATGCTGATTTTACAGGTATGCTACCATTAAGGAATTTTTTTGTTCAATTACCTGAAAAAAGAATTCTGTATTTGATCTAAAAAATGCCTGCTACTGATTTTATTCCCATTCTCCTATTTTGTCCATGTACAATGATCGAAGATTTTGTAACAGAGAGTTGGCACTGGGGGAACATGGCTGTGGGCCATTAGATATGTGATCTAGTGAGCATCCCAATGCTGTCTATTCCTGAGAAGAAGCATATCCAACTTTCCCATATAGCCAGATATGTCTCCCTCACCTAACCTCTCTTTTATACATCCCATTCCTAGTGTAGTAACATAAAATATAGACGTATGTACCCCCCTGGCATCCACTTTATTCATATTTATAGACATATCTGTGCACCCACAAGTGCTCTCCTTATACACTTCACTTTGATCTACATCCACATCCACAAACTCAAGTGAATGATTTGATAGGAAGGAGACAGAAGAATGACACATAAGTGACTGAAGAAATCGTGCAGTTAAGTAACAAGCATGAATAAGTTACTAGACCAGAAGGTGGACAGTAATCAATGTTAATCATTTTGCATATTTTCTAACATTTCTGGATCAACTTTAGCTTTGCAAACCTGGAAAGTAATCTTCTCCATAGTCCACCGTTGTAGAAGTAACACAATTCCTAATATTTAATGTGGTTTATTTAAAATAGGCAAACCCCATTGATTTAAATGTAGCCTATTAAAAAATTGGTCATGTTTTCAATTCTCTCTGTGTGTTTCTGCTTGTACTTGTTTCTAATATGGAAACAATAATACCTCTTGCTCTCTTTTCAAGAATACTATGTGTATTGTCCCAGAAGTATTAAAAGAAAGAAAGAAAAAGAAATCCTTCAAACCTTTTGAAGGTTTGCTGCCTTTCAAATAAATCCATAGAATCTTCTGATTCTTGGCAGACAAACTCTTCAGAAACACAAAGCATCACTGTGTTCCTCTCCTTTTGAGGGGAACTTTGCACTTGCTCTTTATGTACTTGTTTCCCTGCTGAGGCACACTGCTTGGCAGGTGAGGGCAAGTTAGGTGAGGTCTTGAAGCCTTAGTCTCTTCATGTGCAGAATGGGAATATTAATCATATTCATGTTATAGGGTAAATGCAAAAGATTAACACAAAACAGCACTTGGTAAATTAGCAAGCATTCTCATCAGTGCTAGTGTTGCCTTGGTTTAGCCCCAGAGTGCCTTATGGATAAAAATTTCTAAGAATGTAGGGGAGAACACTTTGTTGTGATGGTAAAATATACATAAGTGGAGTGGAACATTTGAATGCTGAAACACCACTGCAACCTCTCCCCACACGAACTCCGCGTATCCTCTTCCCCAGGGTCCATCTCAGGGACCAAAATTAACAGGCTCCCAGGGAAGGGGAACTTTAGAGCACCAGGTTGATAAATATAGTTGCGACTTACAGACTTTATGCTGACATATATTTTGTGTTACCAGACACAAAATACATGTTGTTTTTTTAAGGGAGAAGAAAAATTATTAAACCAATGTAATGGAAACGTTTTTGTGTTTGATGTCTAGATTCTACGAATCATGGAATCCATTTGGGAGACTGAATCTCTGGATCTGTGCCTCCTGCCATATGGTTGCATTTCAACTGGTGACAAAATAGGTATGTGATTACCTCAGGAGATGAATATACCACTCAGCTCGTTCTAAAAGATCGTAAGTCCTTTTTTAAAAATGTCTAGTTATTTTTGAGAGAGACAGAGACAGAGAGAGACAGAGAATAAGCGGCGGGGGGGGGGGGGGTAGAGAGAATGGGAGACACAGAATCCAAAGCAGACTCCAGGCTCTGAGCTGTCAGCACAGAGCCCAACGCAGGGCTCAAACCCACAAACCGCAAGATCATGACCTGAGCTGAAGTTGGATGCTCAACTGACTGAGCCACCCAGGCATCCCCCTAAGTTGAGCATCTGACTTTTGATTTCAGCCAGGTCATGATCCCAGGGTCATGGGATCGAGCCCCACATGGGGGCTCTGAGCTGAGTGTGGAGCCTGCTTAAGATTCTCTCCCTCTCTCTCTCTTTCTCTCTCTTCCCCCCACCCCGTCCCTACCCCACTTGTGCACACACACTCTCCCTCTCTCTCAAATAAAAAAATATTGAAAAATAAAATAAGGGATCATAAGTCCTTTAGCATAGGCATTTAATAAGTGAAAAATTACAATCATAATCCAAATAGAAAAGGAAGAAAATGTTCCAAGGTTGGTGAATGTGACTCTTGATTTAATATGGATCTGTTGAAAATACATGAATGTGTGATTTAAATCCCTGTGACTATACATGGAAATGATTTTCATAAGAACTTGTTCCCTCCTCTTTACTTCTCCACCTCTAAACTGTAACTCATTTCACTGCACATTAAACCTCTCTCTCACAAATAACGTTTAAAAATAGACGCAAAGATCTGTCACTTATTTTAATATCTTAGAATTCACATTATTGAAACTATTACATACTCTACTCTTAGGTGCTTTTACAGACATTTAACATTTTTGTTTCAATCAGACATATTTTTATTCAAGTTTCCAATCTGAGAACTGTACAAAATCACTTCCATTTGACCCTGTGATTAAAAAAGGAAAAGGCACCGTTTGCCAAGCACATATGCTCAGCACATAAGTGCTTTTACTTATTGCCTTTGAAAGCCAACCTTTCCTCTTTTCATTCAGGGATTGAAAGCATGTCCCACAAAACTTCTGCATCCTCCTCCTTTTCTTTCTCTCTCTCCTAAGAAAACCAAACCAGGGAAAGAGCCGCCTGGTTAAAAAGCCCTCTGCCCTCCTGTCAACAGAGACCCAGCCATTCCTCCTCTGGGTCAGGCCCCAAGCCCCAGTGTCTATCAGCCTTTGTGCATCTTCTCATAGGAATGATCGAGATCGTGAAAGAGGCCACGACAATTGCCAAAATTCAGCAAAGCACCGTGGGCAACACGGGTGCATTTAAAGATGAAGTCCTGAATCACTGGCTCAAAGAGAAATGCCCTATTGAAGAAAAGGTGAGCTCCAGCTTTTCCCGCACTCTGAAGGCTCCTTATGAGCCGTCATTCATGTAGCAATAATGGGTTTGCATTTTCAAAGGATATACCGATGTCGTGCCTCCTGAGGTTTGGCAAAATACTTTACCTGTGAGGCCGTGGGGGTTTTAAGTGCCTTCCCGTGTGACACAGCATATCTGTGTAAGACGGAAGCTCTCAGTTCAGAATGCCAGTGAGCATTTGTTTGTCCTTTGACTATCAGGCATGCTTTGCATAAAATTTGGTTCTATGAAGTAACTTGGTGGGCACTTTTTACGACCGCCTCCTTTTGATGTTCGGCAGAAAAATCTAGTTACCGTGGATAGGTCCTTTCCTACCTGGGAGATGCCACATATCCTCCAAAGTAACTTCTGATGTACCTCTGCACTCTAAATGGTAAATTAGAGATCCTGAAAACATCAGTTTCACCATCCTTGCGAAGCACACATGCTGAATCCTTCACAAGCTGCATGGTTAGGCTGGCTGTTTGGCTGCTGTTTCAAGTTCTGCGGTACAGGATTACCACTTCTCATTTGCATGGTTAGCAGCCCTTTGGGTAGGAAATATAATTAGCAGCATTTATTAGTCTGTTATATGTGTGGATTTGTGAACCCATGCATACGTGAAGTGGTCACAAGCAAAACATATGTTCTCCACTGAAGGAGAAATTATTATAGGTTCTGTAGCATTGGCAAACGATGACATGGAGAGGAAATGAACCCTTTGATTAAATTACCATTGCTCTTTGACTCTCGTTTCCTCCATGTGCTATTGTGAGTCACTGAATCTTCACCTAGAATGTAAGGAGAGCAAGGAGAAAGTTGGCATGTAGCAGATAGGTTGTTAATGAAATCAGGTGCCATGAACTTGAAACTGGTTCCCAGAATAGTACCTTTTTGGAAGTCGTTTATAACAGATCCACACTGCTCTTTGTAGCTAGAACACAACTAATGTTCAGATGTGTCTAATTAGTTTCAGGCAGCAGTGGAGAGATTTGTTTATTCCTGTGCTGGCTACTGTGTGGCTACCTTTGTTCTTGGAATAGGCGACAGGCACAACGACAATATTATGATCACAGAGACAGGTGAGTTTATTTATTATAATTTGTTTTTACAGTGGTAAAACATACAGGACATAAAATTTACCAACCATATCAACAAGTTTTAAGTGTGTAGTTAAGTGGCATTAAACACATTCACCCTGTGGGGCCCCTGGGTGGCTCAGTCTGTTAAGTGACAGGTGTCGGCTCATGATCTCACAGTTGTGTGGATTCAAGCCCCACATTGGGCTCTCAGCCTGGAGCCTGCTTTGAATCCTCAGTCTCCCTCTCTCTGCCCTTTCCCCACTCATGCATGTGTGTGTGTGTGTGTGTGTGTGTGTGTTCTCTCTCTCTTTCAAAAATAAACATTAAAAAAATTTTTTTTAATTTTTTTTTCAACGTTTATTTATTTTTGAGACAGAGAGGGACAGAGCATGAATGGGGGAGGGTCAGAGAGAGGGAGACACAGAATCCGAAACAGGCTCCAGGCTCTGAGCTGTAAGCACAGAGCCCGATGCAGGGCTCGAACTCACAGACCATGAGATCATGACCTGAGCTGAAGTCGGCTGCTTAACTGACTGAGCCACCCAGGCGCCCCCCAAAAAAATTTTTTAATACATTCACATTACTGTGCACCCATCACCACCATCCCCCAGAACTTTCTCATCTTCCCCAACTTAAACACTGGCCCCACTGAACTGGTACTAACTCCCCATTTCCCCTATCCTTCAGCAGAGAGTAATATTTAAAGAGTTTAAGATTGGAGTACACATCTAGAAGTCATTACCATGTAGGAACATAGATGTTGCGATCACCCCAGAGAGGAAGAAGATACCAGAAATGAGACCTAAGAAGGAAAAGCGATTAGCTAGAAAGATAAGTAGGGGCATATCCCAGAAGCTGGTGAAGGAGGGTGTGATCGATAGTGTCAGATGTTACAGGGAAGCAACAAAAAGAACTCCCAGACATCCTTAAATCTGAGATGCTCTGCCTTCCTAACCTACCTCGTGTCACGAGTTCACCGACCACTCTGACCATGGTCAGTATTGGCTGCCGTGCCATGAAAAGTATCTCTAAGAAATTTGGACCAGTTTAAAAGTGGGATCCAGAAAAAGCACCATATTGAGGTAAACTGCTTACTCTCCGTGAGAATCAAAAGACATCACGTATTTATGGACCATACGTATGATACAGGCTATCTAAACAAGAAGAGATGATGGTAATCATGGTAACAACAGCGACAGTGGTAGAAACTGACTCAAAGGAGATTCACAGTGATGTATTTCTATGGTGCTACTCAAAAGGAAAAGGTGAATGCCTTCCCCCACCCCCCCATCCTCCACCCCCACCAAGCAGAGCAAACCATCAGTCTATCCTGAGTCATATAAAGGGCATAAGAGAGTCTCGGGCAAAATGATGACAGATTAGCCAGAGAGTTCTGACTTCTATTTCTAAGAATAATTCTCAGACGAGACGAGAATTTTTTTTAATGGCATTTGGCTGTCATCTGAAGAACACCAGAAGGATATCAAAAACACACTTGGTTCAAAGAGTGCTTTGTGGTTACTACCATACACACCTGCTAAGCTGAAAAATATCACAAGCTGATAAAACAGTATAAAAATAGCTCTCTCGCCCAAGATAGCTCATTTTCAGGCAACTTAAAAAATATCTCAGGAAATAAACAAACCAGAGTGTTGTTACAAGTGCTTATGCCCGCGTAATGATGTCAGACATTTTCTTCTCTTAAGGAAATCTATTTCATATTGACTTTGGACACATTCTCGGGAATTACAAAAGTTTTCTGGGCATCAATAAAGAGAGAGTGCCATTTGTGCTAACCCCAGACTTCCTGTTTGTGATGGGAACTTCTGGAAAGAAGACAAGCCTGCACTTCCAGAAATTTCAGGTAACTGGCCTCCCTCTTCATTGCCTCTGCCTCCTCCCAGAGTACCAATCAGATAGTGCCTTCAGGGCACAGCAGCCTTCCCCCTCACTCCATGTTAAGGCTTCTCTGCTTCTGACTACCCTCCCTCCCCTCTGTTCCCTCCATTCCATCCCTGAGTACAAAACGTGGTTTCCCATCTAAAACCAACCAGGAAGCGAGAGAGAGCATTCCGTAATCAAATAGAGAGCAAATAGAGAATGCCAGGACGGCACTGTGCCCAAAAGGGGCTTTCAGGAGGAGCGTCTGGTAAGCAGGTTTAGCCTTTGAATATTTATCAATTCAAGACTGTCTGGAAGATCCAAATTCCACATGTATTTTTTCAGGACTCTCAAACAATTGTGAGCTTCTGATTTTTGCTGCAGGTATGCGTTTATCAGGTTACTACAGAGGGAATTCTGGCCGCACCACTGTATGTAGTCCCCTTTCGGTGAAGGACAGGCTCTTCCCTCACTTGATCCTGTCAACTCCACTGCGGGTTGTACAGAAAAGCTCAGGCCTGTCCTGCTCACCTGTAAACAAGCTCCTGCATGGGTCACCCCATCTCCCTGGAAGTGTTCACATCCTGCTTTCTTTGTCACTCCTTCCTGGTCTCCATCCACTTTTGACTATCAAATATTTCAAAAACGCAAGGAGTAAAATTTTCACGCTTGCAAATTTAATAACTGTGAAGGAACAGACCTCGAAATTACTACGTAATGACTACATAAAATACCTATTTATAGCCCACACAGACACAAAACAGATCAGTAGAGGCAAAGAGGGATTCCATTATATGCACAAACGCCTTGGGTCCCCTTTAAAGAGTGCCACCGCCCCCCCCCCCCCCCGCCCTCCCCACTTTAGGCCTGTCTTAAACCCGGTGTGGCTTGCAATTAGGTCAGGAACAAGCCTTTTTTCAGAGTCTCTTCTTGAGTTCCCTGTTATCCTTGGGACATGGCCTGGGCCTTGAAATTGCGTGGAACAGGAACTAGGATGTATGTATTGTTTTGAAACCTGCCTGTTCTTGTTTGTTCTCCCGGCTAATTTCGATTTGATTAGAGGACTTACCCGTCCCCCAGCCCCCACAGTTCTAGGAGCCTTGTCAGAGAAACTGAGATCTTTGGGGCCAGATGGTCTTAGGATTTTTTAGTGTGTGTTTCTGGGTAAACTCAACTGGGTTTCAGACTATTTCCAGGGATTTGACACATTTCAGTCCTGTTTTTCTTTAAAGTTAAAAATCACATATGTTGACAACTTCCTGGAACAGAAAAATGGTTCCAAAAATAATAATAATAACCTGGAAGAATTTTACCATTTAAAGAAGTGGGGGACACTCAATTCTCCTGCAGAGGAGGGGGTTCATCTACCTAGCTTCAAGCACAGCGGCAATCCTGCCACCAGGAGAGGCAGGCGCAAAGGCATCCGCCCTCGCTGGCAGGCTCTCCTGCTTTCTGTGCCTTCTCTTCCTTTTTGTCAGCATCGCTCCCCAGAATGACCACCCAGAGTGCCCGTGCCACCCCTAAAATCCCAGCAGCACTTCTTCCTGTAATCTTCTTTGTTGTTAAGTTTCAAAATATTCTTTAATGAAAAGATTTGGGATGTGGGAGGCCAAGGAGACGTTGCTCCCGGCCCCAGGCAGCTTCCACTCCAAGCATGAAACCTTTGCAAGGCGCCTTTGTGCCAACTTGTTGGTCTGGGACCAGTTCTCCATCCCTGTGACCAAAGCTGCTTTCTTAAAATCACTAGAACCTCTTTTTTTTTTTTAAGGGATTTTTTAAAGGGATTATTTGAATGAAATGTGTAGAATGCTTCCCCCAGTGCCTAGACCACAGCAAAAATTTAATACACAGTAGCTTCCGATGTCACATACATCACAAAGGGTCTTCCAACTTTGAAAACTTTTAAGTTGAGAAGCCCTCTTAGAAATGAGATCTCAAGTCCAACAGCAACATATGAAACACAAGAAAGTAGTAGCATTGTTCTGGTTAAAGAGCACGTGGGGGTCCAAGCTCTGCCTGCTTGCCCCCACCCCCCAACCTGCGCCCTTGTCTGCCCCCACCCCCCACCGGACAACAGGAAAAACAGTGGACATATATACATCTATGTGTACAATTATACAGACACAGGCTTTCTAAAGTTTCCAGCTTGATAAAGATGAGCAGCAGGTTTTTCGTCATTTGACTCAGACCTTGTGACAATTTTTTTTTTTTAAACACACTACTAAGCCTTCCGGATGTTTTTCTGTTTTTTAGTTTTATGTTCCCTTTTTGAGATGACATCCTTCAGGCTCTGGGAGTACATCTCTAAACCCTCTAAATAGCAACGTAGGATCTTGTATACTAAAACTGCCACTTTTAGGCAGGCTGGGAAATGTTGTATATATTTACATTTTAAATCAAAGGTGTCCTCATTTCCAGTGAACCGCTAATTTTGAATGGGAAGGTTATTTAATGCATGCATCACATTTAAATAACCTGTTAGGGAGGGTGGATAAAAGCTGACCCACTTTTTGTTAAGGGTGAGGTGAGCCTTCCCCACAAAGATTTAAAAATATATCTAGCTCTTGGCTGGTGGACAGAAGGCCAGAAAATGAAAGAGGAAGGCACTGTTTTATCCCACTCCTTTCTTTTTTCCAAAATACTCAGTTTAGCCCCGGACCATATTAATAAATTATTTCTAGAATAGGGCAGACTTCAGGAGTAAGCTGTAATCAGACAAAAAGACATAAAACCAAGGCGTACTCACTACTTGAGTCCAGGAATATCTGTTAGCCTGCGGAGCACGGTCCTATACACCAGGTGCTAAACATGTACATTTCAGTGGTGACGATGTTGATAGATACATTCTCTTTTGAAAACTCTCTCCCTTACTGAAGAGTGAAAAGAGAAAACAATATTTTACCCCAATAATTTATTTTAGAACCACTTTGCTTTAAATGTCACTAAACGGTTTTAGAACATAGATTACATGCAAATACATTTATATCATTAGCAAATGAAATTTGCCTTCCCCTTTATTTTTATATAGGAATGTGGGGGCTTCGTTTCTAATTTTAAAAGTAGTATGTGTTTCTTTTTAAAAAGCCAACAAAATATTAAAAATATCAGAAGGATATTAAGAACCCATTATCCCGCCTTCCAGAAATAACTGTCAACATTTTAGTGTTTTTCCCTCATTCTATTATTTGGTATTATACAAGGTTATAAATTAACCAGAATTTGGTTAAAAACGGAACTTTACAGATACAGTGTGACTCCCTATAAACTGTTCAGTGGCTTCTCACCTCACTTTGACTAAAATCTAACTAAGCTTTCCCTACAAGGCTCTCCCCACAGTCTCGCATTTGGTCAAGGTCACAGTGGCTTTCCTCCACATCCTCCCCATTCCTGCCTTCTCCCTGGAACACCCTCAGATCTCAGCCTCAATGTCATTCCTCAGAGCAGACCCCCAATGAGGTCCCTCGAGTTATCCTTTGCCTCAGCCCCTGCATGTTGCCTTCACAGCACCTATGACAGCATATCATTATATGTATGAGTCTGTGCAGCAGGACCACACCTGACCTGACTCCCTCATCAGGGGCCTGAGACCTAGTGAGCGCTCAGTGGTTATTTGCTGAGTGGAGGAGAGAAGGTTGGGAGGGGGGGAGGGGGACAGTTCTGGAATTGGTTAGTGGCTGGATGAGGCCAGGCGACCTCCTTGGATTTCCTCCTTCTCCATAATACATTGTATTCTGTGAGTTTATGAAATATCAACTCAGGCATAGATTGACAAGCTCCTGCCACACATATGTTAATAAGCCTTCAAGATACAGGTTAAATATCTACACATCAGAAGAGGAAGTAATCCTAGTTATGAAATCTGATGTGTTTTTTTAAATGTTTATTTGTTTTGAGAGAGAGAATATGTGCAAGCTGGAGAGGGGCAGAGAGAAAGAGAGAGAGAAACTTAAGCAGGCTCCATGCAGTGCAGAGCCTGACATGGGGCTCAATCTCACAATGATGAGATCACTACCTGAGCCAAAATCAAGGAGTCAGACTCTTAACCAACTGAGTCACCCAGGCACCCATGAAATCTAACATTTTATTAAATTATACAAAAATGTGGGGTGCCTGGGTGGGTGGCTCAGTTGGCTGGGCATCCAACTTTGGCTCAGGTCATGATCTCACAGCTTGTGGGTTTGAACCCTGCGTCAGGCTCTGTGCTGATGGCTCAGAGCCTGGAGCCTGCTTCAGATTCTGTGTCTCCCTCTCTCTCTGCCCTTCCCCCACTCACACTCTGTCTCTCTCTGTCTCAAAAATAAATAAGTGTTAAAAAAATTTTTTTTAATTATACAAAAATGTAAGTGTCACATCACATGGTGCCTGTTTACATTTTTGTGGAGAGTTCCTTAACAATATAAATATACATATTTTTCCCCGATTGGATCAGTAGCTCATGCCAAGAGAACAGGACACACAGTATATACCTATAGTGTACTTTCAATATGGAACAGTTTCCAAGGAGTGTGAACAACTTGGCCTAGTATATAAACAAGTATTTTGAAGATGTTCTTTGGACACAGTAGGCACTAAGCAAATGTATGTTCAATACAGCTGAAGAAACCAGGGGAGCCCAATAACACCTTCACAGGTACATCGACATAAAGCAGGCAGCTTGATGAGCATACTTAAAAGGAAGGCATTTGCCCCTAGATGTCACTCTTAAGAAACATTTTATAGGAGAGTAGTCTGGGACCTATTCGTTGTGTTATTTTAGTCTCGGGTGCAGCTTTATCAGGCCCTGCCTGGTGCCCACCGCTGGCTGAGCTGTCCCCACCCCAGGGCGTACCCCGGAGCCTTCACCTGCAGGCTCAGCCCTGTGCCCAGTCTCCATGCAGTGTCCTGACCTGGGCTGTTAGGAAACCTTTATTCAAAGTCTATCTCTGCTGCCATCTTGCTCTCATCTTGGATCCCAGGGTCTTTTAACTACTTCTGCCTCAGTTAATCCACCTCTAGGACTGGGGTCCTGCTCCCTCCTGACACTTGCCTTGTTGGAAATGCAAGCAGTCTCCTTCACCCCAGCCACAGGGACCTCCCGGGCCACAGGGACCTGACCATCTGACCACTTCTGAGGACTGTGGCCCCCCCCCATTATTTCCCATCCCTATTCTCTGACTGCCCTTGTGTGGTAACCCTGCACTGGTCTACACCAGTAGCTATCTATACTTGTAACCTTCCAGGCTGGGCTTTCTCAGCCTCCTGCTCCATCCTGTTATAGTCCCCAGGCCCTGTTCTTCCATATCCAAGATAGCATACCATTTCAACACACACTTCTTAACTACCTGCTACATTTCAGGCCTGTGCCAGGCCCAGAGAAGGCCCAAGTCCTGCTGGAGCAAGGCAAGATGTCTTTACAGTTGAATAGCCTTCCAATATGACTTGTTCACAGATTCATCCTGATTTTAAAGCATTGAATCTTAGCATTCCTTCATCGTGTGTTTGCAGATGCCCAACAGTGTTCCAGACTCTGTTCTGGGCACAGGTGGCCAGGAGCACAGCCCTGACACACTGCAGAAGACACACACACACACACACACACACACACACACACACACAGCTTTGTTCTAAGGATTGCAAAAGTGGTTTGCAGGGGGAGCAATCCTGCCCTGGGGGATGGAAAGGGACTGCCAGTGAAGGGTTCTCATCAGCCCTTGATAAGATCAGTTCCATTTGTTAGGCAGATACAGGGAGGGGAGGAACACCCAAGTAGAAAGAATAACATTAGCAAGGGCATGAAGTGCGTATTTAGTATCAGTATTTAAGAACAAAAAGTACAGTTGTTTGATATGGTTGGAACACAGGTATTGATGTGAATGTGTCCTGGAGTTTGGGTCAAGAAAGGAGATCTGCATTCCATTTGAAGCAGTGCAAGGGCTGGATTAGGGGGGTTAGAGAGCAAAGCAAAGAAGTCATTTAGAGCTCAATTGGTTAACCACAAATGACTGTAATAGAGGCCTACTATAGGTCAACAGGGAGATGACAAGTTTATCTGTCAAACTGCCCACAATACACTGAATTGATAAAGGATTCACTCTCAGGACCTGCACCCAGGACCACTAACAAGGTCAAGCTCAGCCTTCTAGCCAGGCATGAAGATGCTCAGTACTGCACTATCTGTTGGAAGATACTGTCAGAGAAGGGTCCAGCATCAGCCATTTGTAGGCGTTTGAATCCCCTGGTGAGGTACCTGCCCCAGACGCAGACTTGAAAGATGGCCTTGAATTGGACTGATGTGTTAATCTACCAGCATGCAGGGTCACTCAGTGTCTAAGATATTAGACCCCTGTGACTTTTAAACATTTATGGAGAATAAGCTTCCAACTGTATCTTCTTTCAGTGTTTAGTTTCTTTTAGAGAAGTGTTTTGTCTACCTGAAGAATATTACCGAGGGTGTTACCATGTTACCAAAAGTGTACTCTTTATAGAGATCCTCTTGTGAAATCTCTGTCAGGTCATAATCTCTAGAAAAGCTGTGTTTCTCCTAACATTTTAAAAAAACTCTTCTGAGCATTGGTTAAATAATGGATTTGATTTTCCTTTTGGCTACAGATATATTTGAAGACCACCCATAGCAAGTAAATAGCATTTGTGATGTATGGCGTTAAACTGGTCTCTGTTCGAAATTCACTGTGATCTTTTCCTTTGTCATTCCTTTCCTTTTTCTACCCAATTCTAATTAATGTTATTTAGACTTTTGTGTATCCAGGTAATCCACCCTCAATCTTTTTCAGAACAGGCTAGTGCGTGCACGCGCATACACACACACACACACACACACACACACACACACACACACCCCTACATACAATCCATTTAGAATATGTGACTAAAGCAGAACGACCTAATTGTAACCTTTAGGTTTCTAATGAGCTTCCAAGTATCTGAGAAGAGGGCAATACCGCCCTTTCCCTGCTAGACAGAACTAGTCTGAGAATCATTCTTAAGAGGTCCTTAGGGATAAGAATCCTAATTCAAACTCAGCAAACACACAGCCAAGCGTCAGACACACTCTTCTTTCAGATTTCTCGGAAAGTGCTTCCTCCTGCCTTATGAGCTCAGCTAATCGGTGACTCTCTGTTTTGCCAAAATAACTTCTAAAGGCATTGCTTGGCCAATTCATTAATTTTTATACAAAACAAAAATAAAATCCTCTTTGACAGAAATACCATTTCTCTCCACCGTCTCCTTCCTCCAGCAGACAGCGGCAGCATTAATATTTAGGAAAAGTCAGTGGGTGAGGACGTTGCTTTTCATTGACGGCTATTTGTGAGTTTTCTTCTCTCTCTTCTCTGGGCCCCGGAGTTCCTGTTTTGTAGTCCTGGGGCTACTTCCTCATTTGTGTCAAGATGGACAGTAATATTTCACTTCCACTTTGTTCTCTAGATGAAAATAGAGGAGTTTGTTTTAAGAAAAAGTAGGCCCATTCCTTATGACCCTGAGCAGTCTGAGGCAGCCAGAACTCACTGGCAGTTAAGAAGAAATTAGGAGACTGTGTATAGAAAGTTTTCAGTTTAGTGAACTACGTTGGGCCGGTTAACAAATCAACTCCAAGTTTGGACCCCGAAATGATCATGAAGTCCTTTGTTCCCAAGACTTATGGGAGTGGTAGCTTTGTAAAAACAATCCTCTCTTGTGGTACTAGATGCTCTAATCAAGGCATTTGAATCAACTATGAAATTAAGAGCTGATATACTATCTAGGCTCAATCACTTGATCAGCTACTCACGTATACCATTCCAGCTAACAACATTTCAGTGTTCCCCACATTCACATCCATTAACAAGTACATTACACCAAATCCCTGAAATCAGGTTCTACCTTTGCCCCTTCTTCTCCACTCAATATTATAAAGCCTTCCCCAGGCAGCTGAGAAGGACAGAATGAGGATGTTTGAGGTCAGTGCCAGGCAGGCCTGGCAGAAGGGAAAAACTCTGCTTCCCCAGCCAGTCACTTCTGTGTTCTGTGCTTCCACACCCCCCCAGGTCCCCAGGCCACATCCTCAGTCCCCCAAACCACAGGCCTCCGGCCCCAAGGCAGCATGGCCAGGGTTCTTTCAGACACCCTGTGGCTGAGCACAAAGGGCAGAAATGAAACTTCTGGGGCTTGAGGGGGTGGAGCAAGCACCCAGCTGTGCCCCTGGGGCAAGAGAACCATCTGCACACACAGCCAGGGTGCTGGCTTCCTACTTCCCACCCACCTCCGCATTGAGAAGTGCGCGTTCAATAATGCAACTTCTCATACTATTAATAATAATTGCCGACCACATACATAGCACTGAAATCTCACCACAACCATATGAAACGGGTATTGTTATTATTCTTCTTATTCTACAGATGAGGAAACTGGGGTCCAGAGAGGTTAAGTGATTTTTCCAATGACAAACAGCTTGTCGGTAATAAAGCCAACATTTGAACCCAGGCAGCAAGGTGTGAACCTGCAGTTCTTACCATGGCTCTGTACTATCTCTAAGAAAAAGAGAATAAATCTCTAATTAAATCTCTAAGCCTGCACTGCCAGTCAGAATTTACACATTGTGTCTGACCAGCATAGGGCATGAAAATCTGGGGGGAGGAAAGTTCTTTCTCAAGTGACCCTTGTGTGTAAATATCAGAACTGAATAAATTCGAACCAGCAGAAATGCTTTATATAGAGGAGATGGCCTTTGAGACTGACACAAGACATTTGTCTTCCTTTACCATGTCCCTGTGTGCTACAGTGATGAGTGAATCCGTGGGTTGCTGCTGAACAAATATGCACCGGAGCACCTACGGATTGGTGTTAGAATAGCTTGGCCGCAGGTCAATTTCCCTTCTCAAAAATTTTCTGTTAAGGAGTTTGACCACACAGTGAGCTCAGAAAGCAAGGGTTGTGCCTGAAGCCCCCAGTGTACAGAAGGATAGAAAATAATTAAAAATCAGAATGTACTCTAATTCAAAATCAAAAGGCATCCCCATCTCTGCCCTTGTGAAAATTGTGTGAGCTAACAAATTAATAAGCCAGTTGCCCGGGGTGAAGTCTGCCCTTTGCCTGTGTAATCACCAAGAAATGAGAGTGACTTTGGTCATTCCAATGGAGGAGCAAAAGATAATGATTTCCGGACATAAGTAAAGTCATTAAGGATGCAAGAACACTAATGCACTGGATCCACAGTAGGAAGAGCCCAGTCTTTTGAGTCTGGGAGTGTCCAGCTCCCTGACAAGTAAGCAGAAAGCAGGTAAAAGTGATCTACCCTCCAGGCAGGGAAAGGAGAGGACTAACACTTATTGAACACTTGCTATGTGCCAGTCTCTGTGCCAGGCATTTTTTATATATATGGTCTCATTTAATGCCAGATCAGTCCATGGGTTTTTCTACTTAGACAGGGTGATGCATTCATGGTCCAGCCTTGACACACAGAATGATATAGGCATGACTACCATGACCATTGCCGTTATCCTGCCACGTGCAAATGACACACACAAGATAATGTAAAAGCAAAAAGGAAGAGCGCCTGGGTGGCTCAGTCGGTTAAGCATCTCACTCTTGGTTTCTGCTCAAGCCATGATCTCACAGTTCATGAGTTCGAGCCCTGCATTGGGCTCTGCACTGACAGTGAGGAGCCTGCTTGGGACTCTCTCTCTCTCTGCCCCTCCCTTACTCTCTCTCTCTTTCTCTCTCAACACGTAAATTTAAAAACTTAAAAAAAAAAAGAAAACTCACTATCTTAACATTTTGGCCTGTAGACTTCCAATCTTTTTTCCATGTAAATATTTTGTGTTCATTTGCCAACATGGGCTGATGCCACCTATGCTGTTGTTTTATGCCTGCTTTTTAACTCAGACACTTTCACATGCTTGTTCAATATTCTTTCACGGTATCATTCTAGCAGTTACAGAGCAGGCAGTTGTAGGTACTTTCATCAGTACCCAACTGTAGGATATTTAGGTTACCTTCAAGTTCTTGCATTTTTAAACATTCTAACAAATATTCTTATGTATTGGTCACTGCAAAATTATCCAAGTTTTTAAAGGTAAATTTCTAGCATGAAAATTGCTGGGTACAAGGACATAGGCATTTTTTTAAAGTCCAGTTTATTGAGGCATTATTCACCTACAGCAGAACTGGGCCTTTTTGTGGGTACAGTTCTTTGAATTTTGACAAATGCATCAGTCACATAACCATCACCGCAATGAACTTCTCTAACATTTATTAGCATTCTAAAGCTTTTGATGCATGTTATCAAATTGTCTGCTAGTAAAATTATACCTATTCCCACCTACCATCGGCCTATGAAATGTGAACATTGGGTATTATTCTTCAAAAAAAATTTTTTTTAAGATTTTCCAGCTGGATAGGTGAATGTTTCCATCTCATTCCCTTACATTTCTTTGATTACAAATGAGGTTGCATATTTTTTCATATTTATGCTCTGTTTTTATGCCTTATGGTGTGAAATCACATTTATATCCTTATATCCAGATTTTTTTGACGTATTCATATCTGTAATCATTAACTTCAGTTTTCTTCAACACACCATCTTTGCCAAGTTACAACATTAAGGTTGGGCTGTCCTCGTGTTATAAAATTGAGAACCTTGCACTTTCTTCTTTACTTTGGCACAATATGATTGAAATAAGCATGCCTTGCTTAATAAGTGGACTTAACTCACCTGTGGCAACTTGCTCAAAGGCTTTTGGAGAATGCACCAGGCAAAGCATTTTTTTTTAATTTTTTTAACTTTTATTTATTTTTGAGATACAGAGCATGAATGGGGGAGGAGCAGAGAGAGAGGGAGACACAGAATCCAAAGCAGGCTCCAGGTTCTGCGTGGTCAGCACAGAGCCCAACGCGGGACTCGAACCCATGAACCACGAGATCATGACCTGAGACGAAGTAGGATGCTTAACCGACTGCGCCACCCAGGCGCCCCACGCCAAAGCATTTTTAAAGCCCTCTCGCTCAGTATTCAGAATGTGTGTAGGGGCTCCCGGGTGGCGTAGTCGGTTAAGCATCTGACTCTTGATCTCGGCTCAGGTCAAGATCTCACAGTTTGTAAGTTCAAGCCCTGCATCAGGCTGTGTGCTGATGGCACAGAGCCTGCTTAGAATTGTGTCTCTCCATCCCTCTGCCCCTACCCTGCTTTTATTTAAGTTTTTAAATAAACTTAAAAAAAAGAATTTGTATTACAATTCCCAAGTTTTTTCAACAGTTTGGAGCATCAGTGAAACGCTAATACGTTGGTTTTCTTAGAATAGGCCAAATTGTAAAATAAAGATGAAAACAAAACCTCAAACGCCACATTTCCATCATTTCTCTGGATTCCATTAGCCCTTGGCAAACATGTATGCTTACATGAAGCTCAGTGATCCCAGTATGGTGTTCAAAAACTGACTCATTTCTTTAAAGAGAGTACAGAAATTTCTACCTTCAGTTTCCTAGGAGAGAAACTGATGTAAAAGGTAGAGTAAGAAAAAAGATGAAATGTACCGTATCAACCACTTTTCCCCGAGCACACCCTGGACATGGGCGATTACACTAATGTGCTTCCTAGGGTATGGAAATAGCATATGTTCTCATCAAACCCTCCATCTGAGAAAGAGGATCTGCCCTGTTGGTGATAGCTTCCTCTCATGGACAGGATAATGCTATGTAAATTCCAGGATCCCTAGGCAGTCATCACCCTACTTAGTTACCTCATCAACATAACTGTACTTTCTTTCCCTCCATCCAGGACGTCTGCGTTAAGGCTTACCTCGCCCTTCGTCATCACACAAACCTGCTGATCATCCTGTTCTCCATGATGCTGATGACGGGAATGCCCCAGTTAACAAGCAAAGAAGATATTGAATATATTCGGGATGCCCTAACAGTGGGGAAAAGTGAGGAGGATGCTAAGAAGTATTTTCTTGATCAGATCGAAGTGTGTAGAGACAAAGGATGGACCGTGCAGTTTAACTGGTTCCTGCATCTTGTTCTGGGCATCAAACAAGGGGAGAAACATTCAGCCTAATTCTTTGGGCTAGAATTAAAAACAAGTTAGTGTTCTAAAGCTTTAAGTCAGCATGTCCATCATTGAACTTGGACTGATGGACAGGACATTATGAAAGCTGGCACTTCAGAAATGCAGCTCTGTTGCTGGCGGAACCCTTTACTGGAGAAAAATACTGGCATGTCGGTTTGTTTAAATAATGTTCAGTTTTAGGCTTGTATGCAGGTTTGTTTTTCGTCATTTGCTTCAGTGATGTTGGAGAACATTCTAAGTTTAAACAAACTATTTCTTCATTGTGCCTGCTGGTTTGACTGTCTTATTATCGAGTGTCTCTGGAAATTGGGAATAATTGGTGACATCTCTTTTCATCTGCGTATACTCTCAATTTGGGTCATTCTTGTGCTCCTCAACCTCTTTAGAGAAAAAGACGTAATCGTTGTAACCTCTGTCTCATTCCCTAAAGGACACTTCCAAACATCCCCCTCCATGTCTGTAGATGCTAGCGATTTGCTAAAAGCAAAGGAAGGCGAGTTGGTCTTTTCAGTGTCTTTTGTAATTAGGTTCTTGTACAGTGTACAGCTGAGATGCACAAACATACAATGGAAAATCTGAACCTTTGTGCCCTGGCACTTCTCTGCTGGTCTGCTTCAGGGTTACGAAGAGGAAGAACAGAGAGGAGACCATTCATCTCAACTCTGCCCAAGAGCAGATTGCCAATTCCAGCTACTACAGCCTTCTCCAGCATGGAAACAGGAAGAAACTAAAGGGACTCATTTTTCACCTTTACATCCTCCTCCCTGCCTCCCTTCTTCCTTAACTGTTACCCTCCCACAACTCTTTACCCAAGTTGTGAAGTCCTCAAGAATGCATCTACCCTAGAATTCAAAACTTAGTTGAAAACCAATTTCTCCCCTAGGGTTACTGGAATTTTATGTACTTATTTGTAAAAATGTTTGGTGGAGTTTTTTTTTTTAAGTATATTATTAAAGAGGACATTCTAGGAAATATGGATTTGTTTTCACACGCCTTAATTTTACATTTTGGTCTAAGAATTTTTATTCTTTTTTTCTAATGGAAGAAGGTATTTGGTATCTGAACAGTATTTCATATTAGCAAGAACACTACTTGCCCTGTTCATCTCTCAGTTTAAAGGACTTTTAAACTCTGACACATTCTTCAGATTTCCTAAAAATTGAAATGGTTTCTTTAAAAATCATGTTCTCTCCTAAATAGCTTGCTATTTATTGGAAGTGTTGTTTAACCTTAGAGAAAGATCGTTAAATTATTTATAAAATATTTCTAAATTACCTAGAGTTAATACTTTACCTAGAAATAACTGTTAACCATGTCTATGTTTAAACACAATCAGATATAAATAGGTATTTAAGTTAAAATTTTTCTAAATAGATACCTTTGGTGTAGTCTGAACTTTTTTTTTTTTGTATATGCAAAAGGCCTTTGAAGGTATGGGTAACACTGCTTCCTTGCCGGCTGAGACTTTCCCCTGCTTCACAAGGTGTCTAGAAAGAACTCTTCCTTGACAGCTCGTTCTTTCAAAACTACTCCATCCCCTGGTACAGAAGACCATGCCCTGCAACGCATTAATGAATGCATTGATGGAAGGTAGATGTTGTATGACATTTTTACAACTATTCCCCACCATTCTTCTGAACAAGAACAGGAAGGATGATGCTTTCTAATTCAGAAGATGTAGTCATTATTCTTATAAAACATAGCTGAGCTGGGCCTTGCACAGATTCTGCTTTTTATTTGAATTGCTGAAATAATCGTCTTGATAGAAGAGTTAGAGGAATGTATTTATATTTAGCTTGCTGGCACATGGGCATACCTATTTTCAGATGGACAAGTTCTTTTGTTATGCTGACACACATCACATTGGGCCTGATTCTTCTGTATTTCAGTGAAGGTAGAACTTTAACTCTTTAGACTTACAGATAAAAATTACTTTTTGTGTGCCTCTTCCATTCATTATTTACAGTGAATCACATGACCCACAGCTTTTAGACCTTTGAAAACGTTGTAGAGTTCGGGTCATCTCCTCCTGGGAGGAGATTTGGGGGAACTACCCACAACTCTGTCTTCACTGCCAGATGAAAACAGAGATTACAGGTCAGATGATTCGGGTAAAAGCAGCTTTTATGTATGTCCAGGACTGGATACATGATTTGCAGAGCCCAGTACAAAATGAAAATGTGGGGCCTGCCATTCAAAAATTATTAAGAAGTTCAAGATAGCAACAGCAGAGCATGAAACCAAGCACAGGAAGTTCTGACCATGAGTCACTGCACAGGTCACAAGCCTGTGAAGCTGGCGCTGTACAGATCTGAATAATGGCTTTGATGCTCAATTTTGCATTTGGACTCCATCTGTATGAGTTCAGATAAAGTGCCCAGATCAAAATGCTGTTTATGTTCTAATTAAAATACCTCATTTCTGTGGCTGTACATTTGGACGTAAAACACTGGCCCATTGATTGAGGACTGGAACAATGGCCACTAAAAGGAGAGCAAAGCAGATGTTCGACACCTAGCCCCATATGACCCCATTTAACTACCTTTAGTGAAAGTATGAGGGAGTGGAGACCTCGTAGATAAAATATAGAAATTCCTAGAGAAGACTCTTGACTTTTAAAAAGGTAACTTTATTAACTATATATATGTATAGGAGATGAATCATTTTTTAAAGAAAGACTAGAAGGGCGCCTGGGTGGCTCAGTCGGTTGGGCATCCAACTTCGGCCCAGTTCATGATCTTGCGGTTTGTGAGTTTGAGCCCCGCGTTGGGCTCTGTGCTGACAGCTCAGAGCTTGGAGCCTGCTTCACATTCTGTCTTTCTCTCTCTGCCCCTCCCCCACTTGTGCTCTGTCTCCCTCTGTCCCTCAAAAATAAATAAACATAAAAAAAAATTAAAGAAAGGTTAGATATGGGAATTCTGTGGGATAATTTGGAGGCTGGGAATCCTAGGTAAATGGAAATTATTTTTTTGATATGGGCCAAAAAATAATTTAGAAAGTATATTTCTGGAGCAAGTTCTGGCATTTGGCAAACCAGGCTCTATTTGCCATGGCTATGAAATAAATTGTCAGTTATATTTTACAACATGAAGAAAAAAGTTCTTGGATTTTTAAGGACTCTGCCATCTTATATCTGTTTTACCCAACCTAATAATTCTGGTCAATTAATCTGGTTCTTATCTGTGTGCTTGTCTGCATATTTGCAAGGACTCATATTTAGGACAGATGCCAGGGGAGCCTAAAGCACACACCTTGGCAAAGGTGCTCATTCAGAAAGTCAAGAGATATTTCCTCTTCTGGACAGTCCAGCTCTCCCCACTTGTATTTGCATTTCAATTACAATCGTTGAATGTAAATTCAAATTAAAGAATCGACGCCTTATATTCTCTGTACGCGTCTTTTAATGTCTGAAAGTCCAGATATTCCTGAAAGTCAGATTCCTTAACAAATCTTTATGGAGTATGGTGCCTGGCTGGCTCAGTCAGTCTCACTTCTGACACGGGCTCAGGTCATGGTCTCACAGTTTGAGTTCAAGCCCCGCATTGGGCTCTGTGCTGATAGCATGGAGCCTGCTTGGGATTTTCTCTCTGCCCTTCCCCCCCTTGCTGTCTCTCCCTCTCTCTCTCTCTCTCTCTCAGAATAAATAAATAAACATTAAAAAAAGAAGAAAGAAAAAAAAATCTTTATGGAGTGCCCACCGCCCTACTAGACTGTGTGCTGAGGACTGGGGATTAGAATGTATAACAAATTCGACCCAGCCTCAGTCCTTAAAGGGTTTATAGTTTGCTGGCAATAGCAGACACCTCATAATGGTTGTATCTTGTGGGTCAAATTGTGTCCTCCCAAAAAGATGAAGTCCTCACCCTTGGTCCCTGTAAATGTAATTTTATTTGAATTAGGTTCTATAGATGTAATAGAGTTAAGGTGAGGTCATGATGGTGAGCCCTGATTCAATATGTCTGGCATACTCAAAAGGAAAAAGAATGTGATAGAGGTAGAGATTATAGTGTCTACCAGCCAACGGACACCTGGGGTACCAGATGCCGGAAGAAGCAAGGAAGGGTCCCACCCTAGAAGCTTGTAAGGGAGCATGGCCCTGCCAACACTTTCAGATGTCTAGCCTCTAGAACTGTGAAAGAATAAATTTCTACTGTTTTGAGTCACTCAGTGTGTGATATTTTGTTATGACATCCCTAGGAAATTAATAGAGTGTCGACAATCATCAGTTTTGTGGGGGTTTCTTTTTGGAGGAGCAGACAGAGTTTATGTAAGTAAACCTGTTTGATGCTTTCTACTGTTACCAAAAAGACTTAATTGAATGCAAAATATGTGACAAAGTGCTAATATACTTAATATATAAAAAGCTGTAATAATTCAATAAGTAAAAAATGAATACCTTATCAGAAAATGTTGAATTCACCAAAAAAATACATGTGGCCAATAACCATATGACAAGAACCCCAAATCACTGCTGATGAAGCAAATGCAAATTAAGATAATTTAAGTGTCTTTTCACCATCAGATTAGGAAAGATTGGTAATACTGAGAGTTGGTGATAATTTGGAAGAAAGAATACTCTAGCACACTGTTGAAAACAGAGCAAGTTGATAAAATTTATGCATGGCATTTTGTCACATTTTATCAAAATTAAGAAGATATTAGGGTGGCTCAGTCTGTTGAGCATCTGACTTTTTTTTTTTTTTTTTTTTTTTTTTTTGGAGAAAGAGAGCGCACAAACGGGATAGGGTCAGAGAGAAGTAGAGACAGAATTCCAAGCAGGCTCTGCAACATCAGTGAGAGCCCACTGCAGGGCTTGAACTCACAAACTGTGAGATCATGACCTGAGCCCAGATCAAGAGTTGGACGCTTAACCGACTGCACCACACAGGCGCCCCAAGCATCTGACTCTTAATATCAGCTCAGGTCGTGATCTTTCAATCATGATCTAGATGCTCCATGCCGAGTGTGGAGCCTGCTTGGGATTCTCTCTCTCTCTCTCTCTCTCTCTCTCTCTCTCTCTCTCTCTCTCTTGCTCATCTCCTCCCTGACTCACACACAGGAGAGTGAGCTGGGTATGGGCAAAGACAGCGGGGAGCCCGATGTGGGGCTTGATCTCAGGAGCTATGAGATCACGACCTAAGCTGAAATCAAGAGTAAGAGGGTTAACTGACTGAGCCACCCAGGAGCCCCAATAAATCAAATTAAAAAAACAACAGACAAAGAGGATATCTATTCTCCTACCCAGCAAGTTCACATCCAAGAATTTATCCTTTAGAAACTATCGGACAAGTGTGCAAAGACTTACAGACAAAACCAGTTACCAATATTCTTTATAATACAACCCAAAATTGGAAATGGCCTAACAGTCCCTTAATAGGAGATTGGTTAATTAAATCACATTCATACAATGGAGTACAATGAAACCCCTGAAAAGATAAGGTAGATGAAAATGTATTAACATCCACGTAGATCTGACATAATTGAGTGAAACAAGGTGATTACCAGGCCAGTGTTGCGGTACAGTCATATTCAAGTAAAAATGTAGGCTTATAGCAACATTAAAAGGCTGGGAGAATATATTCACACCAAACTGTCAATCGTGATTTTTTTTTTACCCTACATTTATTTTTTTTTTCTCTTGGGTTTTGGGAAGCTTGATGCTATATTTTTGAATTTTTTAAAAAGGGAAAAATAGTATTTTAATTTTGGGAAAACAATACAGTCTACACGATAATCATATCCTTTAGCTTACATCAAGCCTCACTAAAAGCTCAGAAAATTTTGTTTCTCTAAGGGAAAAAAATCCCGTGAAGTCAGCAGTTGTCAAGGAGTGACGGCCAAGCTGTTGTCAGAACTTTCTGGCATACAAATGACCGTGTCAAAGTTTCCTGTCTTACTCAACCCTACCTGATTGTGATCTTTGGTACACTAATGCCAGCCTGATCCATCCCCTAAAATGATAATGCTTTTAGAGAAGAGAGGCCTCCAAGGATGCTGTCTGTTTAGTCAGTAAGGGATGCCTTGCCCGGGCCAGCTCTTGTCAGCTCTGCAAATCTTCTACACTGAGCTCTCTAGCTCACACATGAGGTCCCCCTTGGAGGTGCAAAGCACCTCATTTTCACTTCTCGGGGAGTGCCAGAATTTTTTCTATGCATTCACTCATTAGTACAAATTAAATCTCACTGCCTGTGGCTTTGGTATGACGTTTTCCTTCTGGGAGCTGGGCTCTGAGTCTGGGTTTATAATGCACCGGTCATTCAATTTGGAGGATGTGATGGAGACAGGGACGTAAAAAGGAACATAAATTTACCTGCAGCCCCTCTGTATCTCGTAGTGGGTGGCCAGCCCTCTGACAAGTTTTATACGCAGAGAATCAAACTCAGAATTCTTCTGATTACACTTAAGTGTTAAAATGGGTCCCTATTCTCTTCAGAGATGTGCCCACCATGACCCCCACCATTTCCAGCCACATGCAGGGTTGTGGCTGAACAGAACCTCCCATTACCGGATGCATATGGCAGCCAAAGCCATACTGGTCCCTAGCACCCCCACCCCATGCCTTTCTTTGTATCATCGCCAAACACCTGTTCTACAAAATTACCAGGGTCTCCACTGGGAAAATCCTGTGGCCACAAACCACTGCCAAATCCCTGAGTTCTCCCTGGCTCTCTTTCCCCAATCCATGGCTCTAGAAACCACAAGAGACAATTTCACAGTATTTTTAAATTTTTTTATGTTTATTTATTTATTTAGAGAGAGGGGAGGAGAGAGAGGCAGGGAAGGGCGGGGGCAGGGAGGGAGAGGGAGAAGAAGAGGGAGAGGGAGTGGGAGAGAGAATCCAAGCAGGCTCCACACTGTCAGCATGGAGCCTGATGCAGGGCTCAAACTCATGAACTGTGAGATCATGACCTGAGCTGAAATCAAGAGTCAGCCGCTTAACTGACTGAGCCACCCCAGTGCCCCACTAATTTCTCAATTTTGAAGCAACCCCTTGCTTAGGCAGTAATTGTTTCTCATGGCAAAGCACATTCTGTAGGTTTTCAACTGGTAGAGGAGTTTGACTCCTTTAATCTATACAGATTTAAAGGAGTCTGAGACTTGAGATACCCTAGTGGAAAGCCAGGGTGAGTGTGTGTGGCTGTGGATGCAGAGTGGACCATAAGCCAGTAACTGGGGGATAATCCACTTTAAAGTCAGCCAGATGCCACAGTAGCAGTTCAGAGTAGGTGAGGCAGGAAAGAGGGTAGATCAGTGGCTCTGGCATTTGATCATTCCAAATTCAGTACAAACTGTCCACCTGAAAGAGTTGTCTAATCTTGCTAAGCTTCAGCTCTCTCCTCCATAAACTGGGTAGAGAGTGGTACCTCTTTCACAGAACTGCTGTGCAGATTAAATGAAATCGTGAAAGTGAGGGGTGTCTGGGCGGCTCAATCAGTTAAGTGACTGACTTTGGCTCAGGTCATGATCTCACAGTTCATGAGTTAGAGCCCACATCAGGCCCTGTGCTGACAGCTCAGAGCCTGGAGCCTGCTTCAGATTCTGTGTCTCCCTCTCTCTTTGTCCCTCCCCTGTTCTTGCTCTGTTTGTCTCTCTCTCTCAAAAATAAACAAACATTAAAAAAAATGTTTTTAAATAAATAATGAAAGTGAAGCATTAACTGGAATGTCTGGAGTCTTTGCTCAATAAACAAAAGCCATCGTTTCCATGCTCCTTTTCAAGGAAGGCTGAAGAATCTCAAGAAATCAAAAGTTCTAAGGCATCATCCTTGGAATGACTTCTAGAAGTAAATGATGGAAATCTTAATGACTTTATAAATATGACATCCTCCCAGTATGACTTCAAAGGAGAAATAATTTCCACTCTATGTCAACATCAGATACCAAGGAAATCTTTTAAATAACATCCTTCTCTGACCAGTTAATCTAATCAGTGTACATTATCCGTGGGTTCTGTCTGGGCCTAAGGAAAGTTAGAGGGCCTGGAACCAACTGACAAGGCCACTAACTCCTATTCACTTTCCCCCTCCCCGTGAACTTTATGGAAAGTTAATTTATATAAAATACAATTCAGCCATTTAAATGTATTGTGTGATAAGTTTGACACACGTACACACCCATATATTCATCTATCACCACAGGCAAGATCCAGCACGGCCCCATCACCAAAAAGCTCCCTCAGGCCTGCATGTAGTAAATTTCTTCCCATGTCTTCACTGAAATGCTTTCTGTCACTATAGCTTTGCCTTTTCTAGAACTGCATATAAATGGAATCATGCAATATGTGGTCTTTTGTTCACATAGTATGATATTTTGGAGATTCATCTAGATTGCCTAAATAAAATATAATTTAGGGAGGTTCATTTGCTGGACAGGTTTGCTATGGTTCACTCTAGAGTCAAATGCCAACTTTCACTTTTGTCTGCTGTCTGTGACAATGCATGCCCATGGCTCCCATTCTGTCTTAGATTATTGAGAAAGACCCATTATTACTCTTACCTTGTTGTTTATATAAGATAATAGATGACAAGGAGCCTTCATTTCCTCTGGTTTTGAAATAGTGCAGAGGTAGATTGTAATATTCCCCACTGCTGCCGAAGGGCAAGCAACTAGCAGTGCCAACAGACAGACAAACACAGGAACCCCTGAAGTCATCAGAGAATCTAGAAAAGAGACCTTCTAGAGCAGCGTGTCTCCTAACGTGCACATAAATCACTAGGGATACATATTCTGATTCCATAGTGTAGGACAGGGCCTGGGGTTCTGTCTCTCCAACAAGCTTCCAGGGGAAGCCGATGCTTTTGGTCCCCAAACCACACTTTGCATAACAAGGTTCTATAGGACACAGAGGCAGATTCTGTGGGTTGGTAGGGAATGTCAAAGCAATAAGAAGGCTGAAAATATGTACCAATCTGCACCTGAGAAATACTACCCAAAGACATGAATTTTCATCAATCCATATATGTGTATGTATATATCATCTTTGTTTTTTCTAATGGCATCTCAATTTTCTCATCTGTAAAATGGGAATTAAACTATCTGTGGTAGGTAGACCTCCAGTATGGTCCCCTATGATCTCTGACTCCTGATGTTACACCCTTGTGGGATTCTTTCCCCATGAGTATGAACTGGGTCTAGTGAGTTGCTTCTAACAAATAAAATATAGCAAAGATGATGCAACATCACTTTCAAGATTGGGTTCTAAAAGCCTATGAGTTTCACCATACTGGCATTTCGAGCTTGCTCTTTCCCACCTTTTCAGTTTGATGAAACCACCCACCATGTTGTGAGCCATTCTCTGGAGAGATCTACATGGCAAGGAATCCAGGGAGGCCTCTGGCCCATGGTAAGAAACGAAGTGAATTCTGCCACCAACCACATAAATGAGCTGGGAAAAGTGTCTTTTCAAGTCAAGTCTTATGAGAGATCCAGAGCCAGAGGACTCAGCTAAGCCATGCCTGGATTCCTGATACAGAGGCCATGAGATAATAAATGTTTCGGTTTTAAGCCACAAAGTTTTAGAGTAATTTATTGTGTAGCAATAGATAACTAATAGATTTCAGAGTTGTTTTAAGGATTAAAAAAGACAAAAGAATTAATATATGTGAATGAACTTAGCACAGTGCCTGGCACAGAGTAGCTGCTTGGCAATGCTAGTTGAATCTAAAAACAGCAGAGTCATAAACATCACCAGGATTTGTAAACAGCAGCTGCATCCACTAATCCAAGAACAATCTATGTATATAAAGTCTGTTACTTTCAGCCTTGTTGGGGAACCTGTAGACCAAAAAGTTTGACATATACATATAAATACAAAGATGTAACTAATACCCATGCATGTTTTACATACATATGTAGATATCTCACTTTTTTTTTTTTTTAATTTTTTTTCAACGTTTTTTATTTATTTTTGGGACAGAGAGAGACAGAGCATGAACGGGGGAGGGGCAGAGAGAGAGGGAGACACAGAATCGGAAACAGGCTCCAGGCTCCGAGCCATCAGCCCAGAGCCTGACGCGGGGCTCGAACTCACGGACCGCGAGATCGTGACCTGGCTGACGTCGGACGCTTAACCAACTGCGCCACCCAGGCGCCCCGATATCTCACTTTTTAAATATAAGCTTGTTTTTTCATGGATCTTAGAGCTGTGCTCAAGTACCCTAGCAAGGAGGAAGAAGAGGAAGAGAAGGAGGAGGAGGAGGAGGAAGAGGGGGAGAGGGAGAAGGAGGAGGAGGGGGGAGGAGGAAGGTGGAGGAGGGAGCAGAGGGGGAGGGGAAGGAGGAGGGGAGAGGAGGAGGGAAGAGGAGGAGGAAAGAAAGGGAGCTCCCACTGAACTATGTTTTATAAAGTGGCATTCCCACATTTTTCTTCTCATTCTCTCCCTCCTACCTTCCAGTTTATTCAAAGATACAAGTTCAACAGCAATCATCAAACCAAATGGAAACTCTAAGAAGGGAAGTCAGTCCAGGCTGGGAGCTGCCACTCTCTTACCAGCCATTATGGCCCTTCACTGAAACTGGACTTTCAAATTGGTTCAGTATCACCAAAATCTACATGAAAATCACTGATAAACATGTAAAAGCATTTCAAAGTGAGACCAAGTCCATCATATCTATCAGACCTTTATTCAGCATCCGCTGTGTGCCTGGCATTCCGCCCTCCTGGGATCACCCAGGAAACAAAAATAAGTCAAGCACCATCTGGTGGACGGAGCAGGCACAGTCACACTTGACTGTCAGGAAAACCCGTGAGGGAGCATCATAACCAATGGCCACCTGCTCTGTTATAGGCTTGGGAGCAAAGACGAGGATGCAAAGATGACCTCTTAACTAGAGAGGCAAGGCAGGCTGTGACGTGTTGTAATAGGGGTATATGTAAAGAGTGGAGAAAATAGAAAGGCGCCAAAAATTAATTCTGACTAAGGGACCAGAAAAGGCTTTCTAATGAAGGGAACATTTGAGTGTGGTTTTGAGGAATAAATAGGATCTCACCATGTGGGTAAAAGCATTCCAGATGGGGTGAGGGTAGGAGCAGCAGAGACAAAAAGTGAGGTGTAAAAATGTAAGGTACGTCAACAAATGCTAGCTACAGCACCACAACGGAAGTGTCAGCTGGATGGCAAGAGAGTGGGAAGCAAAGGCTAAAATGGGGGAAGATCATAAAAAGCCTTGAAACCCAAAAGAGGTTGGATTTATGACATACATTCTGCATGTAATAGGAAAGCATGATTACCTTTTAAGGACAAGAGCAATCCGCCCATTCATTAGCCAGCACGCTTTAGGTTGCTAGTGACTGAAACCCAATTCAAATTGGCTTCAGTGAAACAGAATGTATTGGTTCACTCAACTGGAAAGAAAAGAGGTACATCTGGCTTCAGGCTCAGCTGGTGCCAAAGAATAAATGATATCATCTCTCAGCACTACCTTCCCCTTCTTGACTCCTTTCTCAAGGGGATTCTCTCCACGCTGTAGCAAAGTTAGTCATCAACAGCTTATGATTTACATCCCAGCGGCTTAGGGCCTTCTGTGAGACAAGAGGGTTTCTCTTCAAGAGTCTGGTGGCTGAAACTTACTGGATAATCTAGATCGCCCATTACCATCATAAATGCCAGGGCCAGGGCAATGTAGTGCCCATGCATCAGCCCAACCCAAACTCTATTCACTGAAGGGGGAGTGAGTCCTCAACAGAAAATCCAAGTGCTGTTTTCAAAAGAAACAGAAATGGGTGCAAATCTGGGGAAAAAAACTGTGCAAAATAAAAAAAAGAATTCTAGAGACAGTCTTTGGGGGCCAATGAAGTAGAGGTATTCCCCCAGAAGCCAGAAAGGCCCTGCAGTAGGCTAGTCAAGAGATCAAATGGTGTGAACCAGGACAGACATCACAGGCATGACATGAACACAGCAGTTGTTCATAACCTCACAAGGAATATTTAAGGGTCAAGGGAGAAAAGTTTTAAGAAGTGTGGAAATCTTAGGTGTCATCAATGGGGTCCTGTGACACAAAGACAACACTTAGATTTCATCATGTTTCTACCCATGTGAAATAAGTTCAGGTGACCCTGGCATGTTACATGGCTTATGTGCTGTGAGCACAAACACAGGCTAAGACAGCTTGGGTTGAAGTTAGACAAACGGCATACATACAAATCTACTGGGAAAAAAAAACTCATTCTCATTACCTAGGGACTCATATTTTTCTTCAATTTGCCTTAAAAATAAAATAAATATCTAATTTCATTACAAGGGCCATAAAAATCCTTAGCCATATATGTCATATTAGTACTTTCTTATGTATATTCCAAATACAATGCATAAGAGAAGAGCCCAGGGAAGGAGTTCAGAACATGCCACCCCAAAGATACCACTTTGGCATATTGTTTATTTGGAACTGAAAGCACTTAACAGCAGATGCATGAATGCTCTGGCCTCCCCTTTTCTACACAAGCTTCCATGAGAGAGGTGCCCTCTTTATATCAGGAAGAGAAGCACATCCTTATCACCAGAGACTTGGAATCATCACCGAAATGGACCTCTACAAATATACTAAAATAACTCATCTTCCACTAGCTTCCCTCACCGATATATCTCTTAGGAACTGCCCTACAATTTACTGCCCCCAACCCAAACCCCTTTGCCTTGTCATTTGTTCTCAAATGTATCATCATTTCCCTTAAAAATTTTTTTTTAATGTTTTATTTATTTTAAGAGAGAGAGAGTAGAACATGAGGAAGGGAGGGGCAGAGATAGAGGGGGAGAGAGAGAATTGCAAGCAGGCTCTGCGCCATCAGAGAAGAGCCCAATGTGGGGCTCGAACTCACAAACCATGAGATCACGACCTGAGCCGAAATCAAGAGTCAGATGCTTAACTGACTGAGCCACCCCGGTGCCCCTCATCTCCTTATCTAAAAGGTATAAAAGCTTTCTGTTCTGGTCACTTCTTTGGGTCCTCATTCTCTTGTGAAGCCCTCCATGTACATGAAAAAATTTAATAAAATGTGTATGCATTTCACCTGTTAATCTGCTTATATCATTTTAATTCCAGGCCCAGCTGGAGACACTCAGAGGACAGAGAATTTTTTTCCTCCTTTACACAGGAATCTAAATACTCTTTTCATTAAGAAAGTGCTAGTGGCAGAATGGGGATGGGGAAAGAACACTGTGCTGGAGGTGGGGAGTCCAGGCTCCACTCCAGGGCAAATCAATCAGCCTCCCTGGGCAACAAGATTCTCATCTAGACAAAGAGATAGAGCTGGACTCTGCATAGGGTTCCTTCCATATCTACTATTTGGTGTTTTTGTACCAAAAAGTCCCTCTCTGCCCCGAGCTCTCCCTCCCAGGGACAATCCTGAATCTCCTCAATTCTAGTCCCTGTCTGGTCAGCCTGCTCGGTGTCAGTTCTATAAAAAGCCTCCCTGACACTCCCACCAGAACCCATCACATGAGTGTGAAGCAGCATTTCTGTGCAGATCACCCAACCACACCCAGTGTGAAGAGTGTGACTAAAGCCACACACCCACCTCTTAAATGGCCAGTGTGGGAGGTCAGTATCCTTGTGATACTGCCAAAAGGACATCTACCACAGCACCCAGGCAGTCAGAAATGACAAGACCAAAAACCCGCACCCCCAGACCATGGAAAGAAATGTGGTAAATGCTGATTCTAGCAAAGCTGGGTGTTCTATGACAGGCCTTTTAATTGGAAGTAACAGAAAACCACTCTAACTTAGGAACGAGGTGGGGTTTATTTTAAGGATATAAATCTGTCTCAAAAAACCTTGGATCAAGAAGTACATCCAAGCTTCCCAAAGAAACAGGAACTGAAAAACATCAAAAGTCTTTCCAATCTCTCTCCTTCCCTCCCTCCCTCTGCCTTACCTTTCTCCTCTGTGTGCTTGACTGTCTCTCTCTCCCTGCGTACCCCCCTCTCCTCGCCGGGGTGGAGCAGGTCGCTAAATGGCCACGTCTCATCCCCCCTCTCGTAGGAACATCTAATTTAAACCTCCAGCATCTTCATGTTCCAATTAAACCACACTGAAGGTTATGATTGGCTCAGCTTGTCCACCTCTAGGCCAATCAGTTGTGATCAGGGAGGCGGGGCCACTTGGTGAAAACATGGCTGCCAGGACCCACCCCCCCCCCCCCCCCACCACGCTGGAAACAGGGGCAGGGTAACACACAAATGTCTGAAGGTCTTTGGCCATGAAAGGCAATATGTAGGTGTAGAAACACTTCGGCCAAGTTTTCTGTGATTTTTCTTACTTGAATATTTCTTTACATATTAAACAATATACAGAAAGACATTCTATGGTATTAACATTTTCTACATAGTCTAATGTACATAAGATCTAACTGGTAAGACACAGCTGCTGAATCTGAACATTACTATCATTTATTAGTAACCATCATAATAACAGGGAAGAAAAGCAATTCAAGCAACTGGAGTTAATCTTCCCTATCTTTCACCCCACAGATGAACCCAGGTCACTTAATTCTCCCCAGCTGAGTATGCAGCTGACATTTAGTGAAAGAAGCATAAAAATGATTTCTGGCTATGTAGGTGTGTTTCATGAAAACACTCTTCTTCAGCAGCTCCTGACTTCAAATGAGAACTCCAAGCATTCGCAGGCATGTTTAGTGCTTAATACATTTAAGAAAACAGAATAGAAGTTATATGGTTTCCCTGGAAACCTTTTTCTAAAGAACCTTGCACATGCACCTTCTCAAGAAGCAGGTGCTGCTGCCTGGGGATTCTTTCCTGCCGGCTGCCCCCTGCTATTCATTAAAAGGTCAAGGTGAGGGCTCTTCAGCTCTATGAGCAATGGTTGGGCTTATTTTGCTTACAGTTATTTAGTATCAAGTCTCTCTTTACTACCTGGTTCTATTAGAAAAATATGCCCAGGTGGCTTTTGGCATATTTTAAAAGCATTTGCAAGCATTAGCTTATCAAAGGGAAATGGAGAAAGTCCCATCGTGTGTATCAGAATGGGTGATGTATCAGTCCCAGGGCCTTTATCAATAGCTGTGACCTTTTAGAGTTTTGGGGTAAGGTTACCAAAAAAAGAACAATCAGGCTTGAAGAATTTTAGGAAATTACTAATACCTCGATTCCCAAAGAGCCATGGGAGCTAGGTTGAGCATGATTCCTGCCTAGCTTAAAGGGATATATTATAAGCCACCAGCTTATATAAGTAACCCTTTCTTCCACTGCAACATTTCACCATCCTCCTGTTTCCTCCCCCTCCCATCTCCATAACAACCAGGGCTGTTATCAGAAAGAAATCAGCCTGCCTCTTTGACTTTTGTCTCTAATTTAGGGATGCTTATCTTGGGAGGTCTACTTTATTTCTTCCTTGGGAACTCTTAACATTTTAAGGCATCAGTTCAATATCTGGGTTTCAAGATCCTCCCCCATGTCCAACATCAATAGAGCAGATGAAAATCAAACAAATCACACCAGGAAAGGGATATCATTCTAAGATATGGAAGAGACTGCATGATTCTATTTAATAGATCAGGACAGGCAGTGCAATTATAACATTGACCAGTCTTGTATAGGCAAGAGGAAAAAATATTAGCTAGAACAGCACCTACTCTGGACTCCCCGGCAAGGCCTCCAAAACAGCGCCCCCATTTCCACTTGAAGTCATCCTCAGCACTTAAGATGCCGTGAGGTCACGGCCAGAAGTACCCAATCTACTTTCAAGATAATGTACTTTCTCTTTCAATATGACTATCATTTATGTGCCAGACACCTTGTGAAATCTTTGGAATTCAGAATTAATAACACACTATTCCTTCAGAGAAAGGGTAATTAAGTCTCCCACCTGTATTTTCTTCTGGCTCACATTTAGGGCAATATCATGTTCCCTAATTAATCTGAATAAAATATTAGATGTGAGAAACTTTCTTGAATTGCCTGGCCTTCTAAATGTTTTATACCACAAGAGCTCAAGTTCTTCAAATGTTGATCACTGATGAATGATTCTTATCCTTCCTGGCCTTTGCTCTTCTTAGAAGGAAAAAGGAGCTAGAAATCCAAACTGACATAGGCTTTGTGTGAACAAGAACTACCATCAGCTCACCTGCAAAACTCAATAAAGGCTTATCATTTTGTTAGTGGGCCTGCCATTTAAATTCAACCCTCTATTTCTGCAAATAACAAGTGAAATACACTGTTGATTGGTAACTAACACAGCATTTCCTTTTCCTCAAGTTTCCTGGAACTCTCTAAAAATGTTATATTTATCTTATATTTATCAAATATGTAGGGCATATTCTGAATGCTTATAATACTTTGTCTTCACCAAGTACATCAATTGACTTGAGAATATTTTGAAGTTACGCAAATCTGGATATAGAAACTGCAGAATAGAATTAAAGATTTCAGGATGCCTAACTAATTGGACTAAATAATCACATGAATTATATTGGGACAACTAGAATTACTAGAATCTAAATGTACTCAGGTTAAAAGAAAATCCTCCCACGAACTTTCCTGAGACAGCCATAAAATATGCCATGGACACTTGCAGATCTAACATCCAAGAGCCCAACTATTGAAGGGCAACTCTGAAGGTCCATGGTAGGTACTAACTGATCATTTTTTGTAGAAAGGCCAACTTTGAACCCAGCTTTGAGGCTCATGTGAGGACTTGAGGCACTTAGCTAATGAGTCTTCTGACCCATCTTATTCAAATCTCTACAGTTCTTCTGGGTGTACATCAAAAGCATACACAAGTGCAATGTCAGTGCCACTTGTTTATTGCTTTGCATGTTTAGTGGTTATCTGTGCTATGCTTTTGTAGTTAGAAATATGTTTATTCCCATGTGCACCAAAAATTAGTGTGTGTTAGTCATTAGAAATTCTTTAGTGATGGGGCACCTGGGTGGCTCAGTTGATTAAGCGTCCGACTTCAGCTCAGGTCATGATCTCACGGTTCATGGGTTTGAGCCCTCCATCAGGCTCTGTGCTGGCAGCTCAGAGCCTGGAGCCTGCTTCAGATTCTGGGTCTCCCTCTCTCTCTGCCCCTCCCTTGCTCTCTCTCTCTCTCTTTCTCCCTCCCTCTCTCTCTCTAAAATAAATAATTAAAAAAATTCTTTCATGAGGAAATACAGGGAAAATCCCTTTTCTCATGGACTTACACTGCATAGTGAGGGCAGACAATAAACAAATGAGATAATTACAGACTGTAATAAGTGTAATTAAGAAAATAAACTAGGTGATGTGTTAACAGTATTTGCAGGAGGACAACCACACATAGATGGGTCAGGAAAGACCTCCTAAGAAACTGACATCTGAGTCAAAACTAGAAGGAAGAGAATTAGGGTGCTGGTACTTAGTTAATTATTAGCTGTTGCCAGAGAAAATTAAGTACATATAGAAATAGACAATGCTATTGGTATAGACAATACCTGTTCCGGGAGGTATACTTAAGCACCAAAAGCCATCTATGGGATAGATAGGATATGCTTAAATGCCTTTGCATTATGCAACTGCTTTTTTTTTTTTTTAATTTTTTTTTTAACGTTTATTTATTTTTGAGACAGAAAGAGACAGAGCATGAACGGGGGAGGGGCAGAGAGAGAGGGAGACACAGAACCCAAAGCAGGCTCCAGGCTCTGAGCCGTCAGCCCAGAGCCCGATGCGGGGCTCGAACTCGCGGACCGCGAGATCGTGACCTGAGCTGAAGTCGGACGCTTAACCGACTGAGCCACCCAGGCGCCCCAATGCAACTGCTTTTTGATGAGATATTTCAGTCCTCAGGATGAAACAGAGACACTTCTTGGGCTATAATGTGTTATTTCATTAGGACAATCTATTTAGAACAAACAGTATTTTTTATAGCTGTTTTCTGTTGCCAGTATAAGTGTTACTTTAGATCAAAAGTGAATCAGGGGCGCCTGGGTGGCTCAGGCGGTTGGGCGGCCGACTTCGGCTCAGGTCATGATCTCGCGGTCCGTGAGTTCGAGCCCCGCGTCGGGGTCTGTGCTGACAGCTCAGAGCCTGGAGCCTGTTTCAGATTCTGTGTCTCCCTCTCTCTGACCCTCCCCCATTCATGCTTTGTCTCTCTCTGTCTCAAAAATAAATAAACGTTAAAAAAAAAAAATTAAAAAAAAAGTGAATCAAATGTACAAAATCCAGTTGTATTTCTATACACTTGCAAGGAACAGTCTGAAAATGAAATAAAGAAAAAATTCCATTTACAATAACACACAAAAGAATAAAATACTTAGGAATAAATTTAACTAAGAAGGGCAAACTTATACTCTGAAAACTACAAAACATTGTTGAAAGAAATTAAAGGAGATCTAGATAAACATAGACGCATCCATATACATGGATCAGAAGACAGTATTGTTAAGATGGTGATACTCCCCAAACTGATCACAGAATCAACACAATCTTCATCAAAATCCCAGCTGGCTTTGTTGTAGAAATTGACAGGCTGATCCTAATATGGACATGCAAAGGACCCAGAATAACTGAAACAATTTCAAAAAGGAAGAACATGGTTGGAGGATTTCCTGATTTCTAAACTTACCACAAATGTACAGTTAATGAAGACCATGTGTTACTGGCATAAGGACAGACATATAGATCAACGGACTAGCATTGAGAATCCAGTCTGTGAATGGACAAAGGATCTGAATAGACATTTCTCCAGGGAAAATTTTAAACAGTCAATAAGCACACAAAAAGATGCTTAATAACATTAGCCATCAGGAAATGTAAATCAAACCCACAATGAAAGACCACTTCCCACCCAGTAGGATGGCAATAATCAAAAAGAGAATAATGAGGCTGGTGAGGATGTGGAGAAATTGTAACCCTCATACACTGATGGTGGGAATGGAAAATGGCTCAGCTGCTTTGGAAAAGTCTGGCGGTTCCTCCAAAGACTGAACATCAAGTTACCATTTGACCCAGCAATTCCACTCAGGTATATACCAAGAGAAATGAAAACCTATATCCATATAAAAACTAGTGCCAAATGTTCATAGTAGCATTATTCATAATAAGCAAAAATTAGCAACAACCCACGACTCACCAATTGATGAATGAATGAATTAAAATGTACAATGGAATATTATTCAGCAACAAAAAACAACGAAGTACTGATATATGCTACAACATGGATGAACATTGCAAACACTATGCTAAGTTTATGTCAAAGAAGCCAGTTACAAAAGACCATTTATATTAAATATCCAGATTTGGTAAATCTAAAGAGACAGAAAGAAGATTAATGGTTAGAAACCCTGGGGGTTGGGCTGGAGGCTAATAGTGGGGGGGGGGGGGCAGGGGGGAGGGAACTAGGGGGGAGGTTAACTGTTAATGGTCATGGGGTTTCTTTCTGAGGTGATGAAAATGTCCTAAGATTGCTTGTGATAATGGTTACACAACTCTGTGAATATACTAAATTGTACACTTTAATGGGTGAATTGTATGGTATGTGAATTATATCTCAATAAAATGTTTATATTAAAAAAAAGTCAGAAAAAAAAAAGAAAAGTAAACCAGAGACAATACCAGGAAACCTTGGTGCTCCTATCAGAAGATCAGAAGAGTCAACAAGAATTTATTAAGGCAACTTACCTACCTTGCTTTTAGGTACAACCTCTGTGTAATAACACTTGATGAAAATCTGTTGTTTTTAAGCCCTCACGTAAAGGAGCATCCATCAGGCACTTCAATAAACCTTTCCAGTTGCAACATCAACTCTAGGAATCAACAGTCTTTTCTAAGACCAACCCCATGTTAGATTGTAGGCCAAGATTAATATCCCTTGAGGAAAAAAGGTTAATATAATAATTACTGTGTTTCCTATTTTTCTGGGTGTTTCTTTCTATTCTAGAACCAAAACCCTGGTGCTAATATACTATGCCTCTGCTTTACTGGTCCCATATCAGGCTTGGTTCCTTACTGCAAAGGCTGAGTGGAAGTCTCACATCTTAGTTTAGGACAAGAGTGGTGCTGTATAAATGAGTTACTTTCTCCCTGCTTTCATTTCTCCCTGTTGTTATTTCTAAAATGAGATAATCTGATCCTATCAATTTCATAGGATAGTGTGTGATAAATGAGCTTAAATATAAAAGGAAAAGTATAACCCAATAACAATAGCATCATTTAAAAAACAGTGGTAAGATATTGATTACTCTTTTACAGTTTTGCCAAACCAAATGTCCTTTTGTTTTTTCTGAGGGTGCTTTTAAACACCTTAATTTAAAGTTCTTAAATACTCTTTGCTTGATGCCTTATGTACTTCAGTATCAGCAGATTTTTAAACACACCACAACCTTATGAAAATCTGAAATACAGCGGCTGAAGACTGTGAGAAAAAGAGCTACAAAGACAATTACAAAGAGCTCTCCAAGAAGGCGGAAAGGAGGAAGCAAAGTGGGACAGGTAAGAAGTAATGAGGCTTTTAATTTGGAGCTCTGCCAGTTTTTCTCTCTTCTACCCAACATATTTAGACCAGGCTAGGACAAAGGTGGGGGTTGTGCCTCGGTGGCACAGTCGGTTGATCATCCAACTCTTGATTTCAGCTCAGGTCATAATCTCATGGTCGTGAGATCGAGTCTAGTGTCAGGTTCTGTGTTGAGCGTGGAGTCTGCTTAGAATTCTCTCTCTCCCTCTGCCCTGCTCATGTGCTCATGCTCTTCCTCTCAAAACAACACCACCACCACCACCACCAACAACAACAAAACCCCAACATATTACTATTAGATTGTCTTCAAAGCTGCCCTAGAGAGTTCTGGCTGGGCTATCTTTCATCTTGAAAGTTCAATAATGAGGGGTGCCTGGGTGGCTCAGTTGGTTGAGCATCCGACTTCAGCTCAGGTCATGACCTCACAGTTTGCGAGTTCCAGTTCCATGTAGGGCTCTGTGCTGACAGCTGGGACCCTGGAGCCTGCTTCAGATTCTGTGTCTCCCTCTCTCTCTCTGCCCCTCCCCTGCTTGTGCTCTTTCTCTGTCTTTCAAAAATAAATAAATGTTAAAAAAAATTTTTTTAAAGAAAGTTCAATAATGAAATAATTATGTATTACTTTAATATATATTATTTTAATGCAATAAGAGATTGTCACACTAAGATAGCCTTTTTCCCAGATTATGTTGTGCTTACTATGTGCTTATTTCAGAGTTTTTTGTTGATAAGATCCTAATTTTTCCAAGATAGGGAAATTTTTATCTATTGAAAATTTTGTCAAATGAAAGTTTGTTTTGGCACAATGATTATTAAATACTATATGAAGCACCATGGGGGTTAAGAATATAACTTAGACACAACTCTCAAGGACCTTAGAGTCTAATGAGGTGAAAAAGGGCACAAATAACTTTGACACAAGACAGAGCAGGACAAGTGTCATCCATCTGCATTGGTATTTAGCTGGTGATTTCCAAAGCTTTCCTTCTGTCTTTAATTCTCAAGGACTCCTAAGAATATGAATAAAATGCAAATAATAAACAATCATCTAAATATGAGGTCTTCTAGGGGCACCTGGCTGACTCAGTTGGTGAAGCGTGGACTCTTGATCTCAGGGTCATGAGTTCCAGCCCCATCATGTAGAGATGACTTAAAAATAAAATCTTTATAAAAATAAATAAATACATCAATACATAAACAAACAAATATGAGGTCTTCTGCTCACAGTTCTATATCATTTCATCCAGTGTGATTTCCTGTTAAAAACAACACTCAAGTCTTCTAATGCTCTAGCATTTAGATCTATTTTCAGTGGGAGATTTACATCCTATAACAGAAAGAACAATGATAAGCTGGAAAAGCAAAGGAAGCTTTCAAAAGTAAGCCAGAGAACCTGATGGAAAACTATTTAATTCTTTATGATTTTAAAAGACCCAGGTGTTTCTAGATTCCCCCAACAGTTGAATTTCCCTGCAGACAGCTTTCATAAAAATACAAGTAACACTAACACCTTAAAATTCACTGACGTTATGCATAAATATTTGAGACATTCAGAGACAAATGCAAAACTCCAACTCCCTTTCTACACCACAGAATTAATGGAGTGTTCTCTTAAAACAAACAATGAGAGTTACAGAAAAACATTTCCTTTTAGGAGATGGTTAAGTGGGGGAGGGGAGAAAAGATCATTTTAAGAACTCAGTCCTCTGGGTGTGAATGCCATCTATTTTCAGCGTATGTCATATCCATTATATTTTTCTCTTCTTCCTCTAATGCTTCAACTACTTAACCCTAGTATCATACCCACTATTAAACCGGAAAGTTTAGTCTTTGATTAGGCCAACCAGATAAGCTTGCTGGTGAGCCAAGCAAATCTAGTGAACCTCTTAAATATTTTTTAGGTGCCCTGGTATGGCAAAAATCCCTGATCCCATATGAATCCATGTGTCTTTTACGGCGGGTTGATTCTGCCCCCAAGAAGTTTTGTTTAAGTTCATTTGCTCATATTCAGAACCCCAAAGAAGACATGGGTTTATGGTCCAGGATCAAACATCAAAGGAAACAGAGAAAGCACTGCACACATGATATCATTTGGAGGATGTACCAAACCTAGCAGCCATGGTGCCTGCCCCACCACAGTCCAGCCTAGGGAGCTCTGTTTTGTTCTAAGAGACTGTGACCTCACCGGACTATAGCTGAATATGAGCCAGTCCATAGCTTGGCTGGTGACCCTTGACGGAGCCTGGTATGGAAAGTTGATGAGTCCTTCTCTTGAAAATGTAAACTAAGAAATGTTGAGAACATAAGAGAATAAGCACCTTACTTTCTCAGTTTCTCATATCCATAATGGGAATGGTAATAAAAGCATTTATAATATAGCAGAAATTAATCAGTAATAAAGCATTTAGGATAAGATCCAGCACTTAATAAGCATGCCGTAAACACATCATCATCATCATCATCATCAACAGTTGTCTTCTACTCAAAAACCTTCCATGAGAATGTGTGCAATAATATATGTGTAATAAGCTGAAAAATAAAAGTAATGAGGGATGACTAGCATTACCAGATATGAAAATTAAAAATAAAGCCACTTTAAGGGCACCTGCATGGCCCAGTCAGTTAAGTGTCCGACTTCAGCTCAGGTCATGATCATGCGGATCATGGGTTCCAGCCCCCCATCAGGCTCTCTCACAGAGCCCACTTCGGAGCCTCTGTTCCTCTCCCTCTCTGCCCCTCCCCTGCTGATGCTCTCTCTCTCAAAAATAAACATTAAAAAAATATATTTAAAAAATAAAGCCACAATAATAAAGGATTCATGCAGAAAGAGGCAGATATAAATTGTTCCTGAAACTGACCCAAATACATATGGGGATTTAGTGTATGATAAATGTGGCATTTCAAGTTAGCAAAGAAAATATATATTACTCAATTACTAATAAGTGTTTTTGGCACAAGAAGGCAGCTATTTGGAAAAATAAAATAAAATCTCTAACTCACATCTTATATCAAAATAAATTCAAGGTAGGTCAAAGATTTAAATCTAAAAATTGAAAGTAACAGTAGAAAAAATATGGGTATTTTTATAACATTAAGGGATGTCTTTCTAGGATAAAAAAAAAAGATTCTGCAGGATTGCTAACTGTAATTAAAAGCAAACGTTTAGGGGCGCCTGGGTGGCGCAGTCGGTTAAGCGTCCGACTTCAGCCAGGTCACGATCTCGCGGTCCGTGAGTTCGAGCCCCGCGTCAGGCTCTGGGCTGATGGCTCGGAGCCTGGAGCCTGTTTCCGATTCTGTGTCTCCCTCTCTCTCTGCCCCTCCCCCGTTCATGCTCTGTCTCTCTCTGTCCCAAAAATAAATAAAAAACGTTGAAAAAAAAAAAAAAAAAAAAAAAAAAAAAAGCAAACGTTTAGGGGGGAAGTTGAAAGCAAATGTTTAGGGCAAAAATATTATGAGGGTCAAAAGCCAAATAGCAAATAGAAATATCTACAACACAAATGAAAGTGTAAGGACTAATTTCCAGAAAATACAAAGAGTTCTTCAAAATCAGTAAGAAAAGAGCTACACTTCCAACAGAAAACTAGACAAAGAATCTACAAATGGTTAATAAATATAGGGAAATATTCAATTTATTTATAATTAAATAAATGTACATTTCAAACAATTAAATATCAATTTACAACTATCAGATTAGCTACTTCATTTATAAAAATCAGTGCTGTTGAGGATATGGGAAAAACAATTCAATTTACTGCTAGTTGGAGCGTAGACTGTGCAGTGGTTTTAAAGGCAATTTGATTATATATTTTCAATTAGAAATGTACATTCCTTTTTACTCAGAAATTCTATTTCTAGATACTTGGACAAAAATCCAAGAGTATGTATAAATATGTCATTGCAGTAATGTTCATAAGAACAAAATACTGGAAAAATCTAAACAGCTATTAATAAGGTACTGGTTAAATAAATCCTGTACACTAGAATACTATACAGCCATTAATAAAACCACGGGTAGATGTGTATATTACATGTACTATCATGAAAAATGTCCAAGATGTATTTTTAGTGGTAAAAAAAAATGACAGAAAAGACTGTTTAATATGAATCCATTTATGTGTTTTAATATCAATATAAATATACATCATATGCCCCATTTATGTGTTCACATGTACATAATATACATACATATTAAAATACATAATGGGGCATACTGTACACATATAAATAATAAATTAGTTATATTATGCATATATCTATAAGTAGTAGTGTGTGTGTAAAAGTGGTGGTGGTGGTGATGTTTGTATACACTTGAAGAGTGTGTGCCATACCCCAAACTGGTAATGTCTGGAGTATGGAATGGGAAGGGAGGCAATCAGGAAGGAAATAGAGACTCTTTTCTCTTTTCTAATGTTTATTTATTTATTTTGAGAAAGTGAGAGAGAGTGGAGGGGTGGGCAGAGAGAGGGAGAGAGAATCCCAAGCAGGCTCCATGCTGTCAGCACAGAGCTGGACTTGGGCTCGATCCCATCAACTGTGAGGTCATGACCTGAGCCAAAATCAAGCCAACAGAACCACCCAGCTCTGTTGCCCAGCCAACAGAGCCACCCAGATGCCCCAGGAAAGAAATAGAGAATCTTTTCTTTTTATTCCTATATTACATGTTTCTGTGCTGTTAAAGTATTTTTATAATGTGTGCATTACTTTTATAATTTTTAAAACTCATAGAAATTAACTTCTTTTTTAAAAAGCCATGCTATGGCTCTCTGTAGCCAAAAACAAAGCACAAGTCCTTAGCACACCAAAGGCTGCCATGGTTTATTTCTAACATACCTTTCTTTTCAGCCTCATCTCCTATAATCAGAATTGCCTTGCTTCCCTCTTTTGCCCCCCCCCCCACGCCCCCTTTGTTGGTAATTTGTCTGTCTGCTCTTAGATCCACTCTCTGCCCTTCTCCCTTCCCTCTACATCACAAGAAACTACATTTCCCAAGCAACTTGAGTGGAGTTGATCAGAGGGAGCCCTGGCAGGATGTGGAAGGCAGGAGTTGGGAAGAAGTCAGAGTATTTCTCCTTTCTCTGCTTCAGATCACCATATCTAACACTGACTGTGTCCCCAGGTGCCATGGGACATATTCTTCTTTCATGGACATATTGTGATTCCAGTTCCCACAAGATGGTCCCAGGTCCCAGGCTCTGGTAACAGCACTCTTTGTCCCACCAGCCCTAGGAGAGGGAGCAGTTCCTGCTGGTGCTAAACTCTGAGCTGCCTCATCACCTCTGCTAGAACGTCCTAACTCTACTATCATCTATGAAACCAGTTCTCTGCATTAAATTTCCTTTCGAAATACCTAAAGGGCTTTGCGTTTTTCTGGATATACAGAGAATGGTGCCCTATGCCCTGTTCCCACAGTAATAAAAAACCACACCATCTGCCCTACCTTTCTTGCACTAAACATACTAAGTACTGCTATGCCTCTGGGCTTTCATTCACATAGCTCCCTCAGTCTGGAATGTCATCCTTTCCCCTTTCAGCCAGACCTCGCTCATCCCCTAAGGCTCAGCCCAAAGTCTGTCTTCTCCAGGAGCTTTCCTCTAATTCTCACACATATTCACCCCCAGTCTGTATTCCAATCTCATCTAGACAGCAAATGGGTAGCCCAATGCCCTTTGTGTCAAGTATTGAATAAAACACCCTAGGGAAACGCTCATCTTAAGTCCATCAACCAACACCTTATTGGTCATTGGGTTATCTTTGTTTCCTACTTTGAAAGGCTGAGAGGTAGTCACGTAATCATAGAGCCTTTTCTGACCACCCTGTATCAATACTTTCCCTTCTTTTCCCAATTCCCATCCTACCTCTACCTCTTTCCAACCACTTAGTGAACTTTCACTTTACATTCTTACTAGAATGTAAAAGTCATGTGAGTAGGAATTTTGTCTGTTTTGTTACCTGCCACATTCTGATCACCTGGAATAGTACCTATATATTGAATGAACAAATAGATGAATGACCATGACCTTTGCTTTGGGTGATGGAAGGCAGGGGAAGGGATGAAAATCATTGGGAGGAAGACACCAATTTTGTCTCTAGACTCATATGACTTTTTCTCTCTAGCTTAGAAAGCTCTGGCCTCACTGGCATTTCTCAGATTCTTGGACCCACTACAATTCACTAAACTGAAGCTCCTTTTCATCTTTAGATGTTAGTTTGAATGTTTCCCATTTTCTCTCCCCCTTGTATGTTTCCTTCCTAATGTTTGATTCTTGATTTCAGCTCAGGTCATGATCTCATGGTCATGGGATCTAGCCCTGCATTGGGCTCTGCTCTAGGTGTGGAGCCTGCTTAAGATTCTTTCTCCCTTCTTTTCTCCCTCTGCTCTCCCTGGCTCACACATGCACATGCACACACTCTCTCTCAAAAAAGATTTTTTTTTGTCATGTATTGATTCTCTCTTTAGACTATTAGATCCATTTGGGTTAGGGCCATGTATCCCTAAAATCTATGCCTGGCACATAATAGGTACTCAGTGGAAAAAAATGCAAAGAATGTTGTTGAGTGCACCAGGAACAAACCTTGCTTCAGTTTTAATCAAGGTCTACTAAGTTGAGCACCATTTAATTACTGGGGCCAAACCACAAAATAGAAAATTCCCTAGCAGTCATACTAGGAGGTTTCTACTTACCCCAGTTGTATTCACACTAGAAAGCCCCACCCCCACCCCCACTATTCTATTTGCACAAGTGAGACCCTATTCATCAAATGCCCCTATTTAGGAAGAGTTGTATACTACAGCTGGGATCGTTCTGTCAACCATTGGCTGAATATACACAAATAATGGGGAAAGTACTCTGAAGATACTTAGAAGATGCCCTTGGGCATCTCCCATGTGATCTGCATTTGCATTGATTGCCAAAGACAATTTCAAGCTAATTTTATTAATTTCAAATAAAGACTTGTAATTTTATGTGGGGGACATGGCATTAGCAGGAATTCAACTCCCATTCTTTCATGAAGCCAAAGATTTAGCTTCTATCACTTCTTGGCTTTTTGGCTAAGATTGAGTGTAAAGATGTAGCTTCTGAGACCATACGTATATTCCATTATCAGGTTTTAAGAGAAATGAGAAACACACTGAATTTTTTGCAGCTTAGCCCCATATTCTGAATCTGTTTTTCATTCCCACTTAGCTTGCCTTGTTAAAAAAAAATTATAAGTTAAGATTTCTATGTTTACTAATTTCATCTATTACCGGTACAATCTCCAGAGCTAATAGTGCTGTTCTTCTTCCCCATATTACATGAGCTCAGTAACAATATATTTGAATATACATGGCAGACATTCAATGCTTAATAAATCTTTAACAAAGTACTGTTATTTGCCAGTCATTTTGTTTTTATGAAGAAAATTGACAATGACATTTTCATGATTTTGTAAATAATGCATTCTTTGCTGGGTAATCAGAATGCCAATAAATTCCCTTTGGATTTTTTAAACTTTTTAATGAGTTCACTTTTGCATTCAGGTGCCTTTTAATACCTCCTTTCTCTTCAGTTTGGTAACAAATGGCTGCACATTCTTGCTCCAGTTCAGCAACCATTCTTTTTAAAGGCAGGGCAAGTCAAAGTAGAGTCCTGTGTGTCCTGCCCCAGCGTGCAGGTGCATTTGCAGAAACCAACCCCCAGGGGTCAGAATTCACAAACTAGAAGTGGCCTCAGGCTTCATTATTAGCTCAAGAACCCTCAGCGCTTTTAATCTGGAGAGTAACCTCTTCTCTGTTGTGAGAGAATTGGGATTTTCCCCAAAGGATCTTTGGCTTCTCTTCACCTCCTGATAGAGGAGTCGGTCCAGATGACAAAGACAGAAGACATGTCAAAATCATCACGAGTAGGCTAATGAACCTTTTGTATATCGCACAAAAATGCTCCTGACTTGACAATTTTGGTAGCTACTTTAAGTCTTTCCTAATCCTTTAACAAGGAAGAACATTCTTTGCTGATGTACCAACTTGGAGCAAATAGACCCTATGTTCACACTGACAGAATTCTTCCTCCTTGTTATGAGACTACTGTATGTATCTTCTTAGAAAAAAACATGTTTTTAATATATTTTTTAAAATTATAATTGATAAACACTTCAGAAAACCATCACAGGAGTACTCACAGGAGTACATTTGTATGTGACATCAGTTACAGAGCGCAGCAAAGGCAAACAGTTGAGAAGGGCTTAATGCTTTAAATGTTCATGGTATCAAAATTTCTCATTATCACTTACTACCTCTTGGTGGGTATTCCTGTTAGAAGGTGAGTTTCTTCTTTATTTAATTTTATTTACTTATTTTGAGAGAGAGAGAGAGAACATGCCAGCAAGCAGGGGAGGGGAAGAGAGAGAGGGAGAAAGAGAATCCCAAGCAGGTTCTGCGCTGTCAGACGCAGGGCTGGATCCCACAAACCATGAGACCATGACCCGAGGGGAAATCAAGAGTTGGACGCTCAACCAACTGAGCCACCCAAGGACCCTGAGAGTTGCTTCTTTAGACTGGAGTAGGAAACCACTCCTTTGGGAGGAAACACAAGTCCCAGAGTGTCCCACATCCCAGGTGACTTCACTTTTGCTCATGGAAGGACAAAAAGTAGGCTGCCATGGGTGGATAACCACCGGGCCAAGGCACCAATGTGAACCCAGGTTTCCTTCCACTACCCTCTCTGGACATTACCAACACTGCAGACCCCTCTGATTGTCTATCCCCTTCCCCATTCTGCTCAAGTCCTATTTCCCACCATTCTCCTTCTTATAGTTACCTATCATGCCTCAGTTGATGGTAAAACAAAACAAAAACAAAACAAAACAAAAACCACCTTTATTATTCTCAATCTAATCAAAGAGGTTCCCTGTCTTCTGTATCCTCTACCTTCCTTGCATGAAGGGAAACTCTGCTCTCCCAGAGACTACTACTTGTCTTCAGTCATCTGGAATAGAGGCTGCTGTGTATTTTCAAGCTCTGCGTATGTGCAGAATTCTCCCGTTTGCACTTCCGGGTCATGAATACTTCCCTCAGTCCCTCACTGTCATTCTCACCTCTGACCTCACTACACATTCGCCTCAAACTCAGGCATGTGTGGCATCACTTTCTTCCAGAGGACTTTCATCTCTGTGCAAAAGACCATCCATAAACCACCCTAGTTTCATAGTACCTTTACCTCTCAAGACATCGCCTTAAGTTTAATTGCTCCCTAGAATTGCTCCACCTCTGAAATCTTAGACTCAAATACCCACCCCCTGACCTCATCCTGTTCTTCCAGAGCATCACAATACTGCCACACCATTCAAGCAAACTGGCACCTCTAGTCCTGAATCTCACCCACTCTCTCTATCCTGTCAAAACCCTCTTTTCTCTTCCCCAGACCCCATGCTCAATCTCTTCACTCTTTTACCCCTTGACCTTCTACTACTATTTCTAATGCCTCACAGGTGTGGGCTGCTTACCTTCCCCCAGCTCTTCCTTCTTCTATTTTCAGGTTACCTACTCTTTTAACTGCTACTGATAAGCTGATGCTTCCCAAATATCTATCTCCAGCTGGATATTTTTCCTAAATTCAGGAGGAGGCACATAGCTGCCTGTCTCTCGGATGTTTCCATAAATACTTGCAAACTCAGTTTGTCAAAACTGAGCTAACCATCCCTCCCCAATGGTTAGGATGGAAAAAGTGATCCTCCTCTTATATCCCCATCTTCATGAATGATGCATCATGTACCTGGTCTCTCAAGTCTAAAGTTTTCTTTTTTTTTTTAAATTTTTTTAATGTTTATTTTTGAAAGAGAGAGAGAGCAGGGAAGGGGCAGAGAGAGAGAGGGAGACACAGAATCCAAAACAGGCTCCAGGCTCTGAGCTGTCAGCACAGAGCCCGATGCAGGGCTCGAACTCATGAACTGTGAGATCATGACCTGAGCTGAAGTTGGATGCTTAACCAACTGAAATACGCAGGTGCCCTCCTAGTCTCTCAAATCTAAAAACCAAGTCACTCTAGACTTCTCTCTCTTCCTTAGCCACATGCATCCTTTTAATCACAACATTCAATCAGTTGTACTTATTCCCGAGTGTCTGTGGAATCCTTCTATCCCAGATCATATGAACCCTATTCATTTCCTACTGGAGTCTGGCATCAGGATTCTTTACCACCTAAGGTGTACCATTAGCTGATGCAGCTCTATTCATCTTGTGTCTCCATGAACTTCTCACTAACCTCCTTGCCTTAACCCCTCCCATACTACCTTGACAATCCAGGTTACACACTGCAGTCAGTAAACTTTCTTTATAAAACAGAAATCTAATCAAGTCTCTCATTCTTAAAATCTTTCATTGGCTAATCCGAGCTTTCAGAATAAAATCCCTATATCCTAAGCATTCATGAATTGGATTCTCTTGGCCCCATCCCTACCATTCCTCTCCCTTCTTTCTACCTCACACCCTATTCTTAGGTCCTCCTGGGCTACATTCAGTTCCCTGCATGTGCCAAACACTCTCATGTTCTGGTGCCTGTATCAGTAATGATGATGCTGGCAGAAATAGAACTCACCTGGGATGGTTCAAATGAAGGCTCCTGAATGAAAGAACCAACTTCAAAGGTATGGGAAGGGTTAAGTGAATCAAGAAAGGAAATTGGATTGCCCATAGACTAGCAATGGTGGGAAGCCATTACCACCCTGGGGCTGAAAAGACAAAGGGAAGAAACAGAGACATCAGAGCTCAGGGAGAGCTGAAGCCAGTGGGGAGAGGATTATCCCTCTGGAAGTATAGTTGTTGGGAGATGCAGTGATCCTCTGGTACGATGTATAACACTTAGCACAGTACTGTTCACACACCATTGTGGCAGCTCTTTCCCCTGTCTGGCTTCTACATTTTCAGAGGACATAGACTTTCCTTGCCTCAGCATGTCCCAAACATACAGAGCACAGTATCTGGCATATACAGAGGGTTCAACAAATGTTTGCTGAATTAATGAGCAAATAAACTGATCCAACTAGTTTCACATTTTTCAAAGTGGAATCTGAAATCAGTGGGTTTACAGGCAATAGTAGAATGGAAGGAAAGTGAGAATTCAAGGCAGAGTCTGGGAAATATGTTTCTTAAGATAAGAAAAGCACCACTGTGTTAGGCTCCTTCTGTCTCCAGGATTAGGTTACCCTGGGGTGCACTTTTCTCTTAGTTCCCCAAAAAAGTGATACTAAATTAAAATGAAAATAACAATTTGCTGAGCCAGCTATTTAATGGCAATAATGAGCAAGAACCCTCTGGGGTGCCTGGCTGGCTCAGTCAATGGAGATTTTTACTCTTGATCTCGGGGTTGTTAGTTCAAGCCTCACATAGGGTGTAGAGATTATATAAAAATAAAATATTTTTTAAAACCTATAATGCAGAAAGTGAGATATGGCATCTTTCTTCTCTGATGCAAGAAATGAAGCATCCATGGGTATCAATGAGATTCTCAAATACAGTAAGACAACTGGAGCCAAGAGAGGGGAAATCAAGTTTAACAAAGAGTGAACAAACCTGTCTTTTCCATACAGGTGATGCATGGAAATGACAGTGGGTTGTCCCATAAGAAACAGAAATAAGTTGGCTCTCTGAGAGTAAATATAAACTAACACTCAATGGAAGAGACTGGAGATAAAGCTGCTACCTCTTAGGACTACAATATTTGACTGTAATGCAATTAGTTTATCTTAATAAATGTGTGACTTTGAAGCTTGGGAAAGGTGTGCCAGCAAGCAATGTCTAGAGCACAGACAAGCAGGGCTGAGCTTGGGAACCTTGAGAAACTCCCAGTTCTGAGAACCTGAGGACCCAAGGACTTTGGACCAAAGTGAATTCGCTAAGATGTGACGGCTATTAGAAGTCAGGCTGATCTCTTCTAGACACATCTGCTATGGGCTGAATCGTGTGCTCCCCAAATTCATATGTTGAAGCTCTAAACCACGTGTGTATCTGAAAATGGAATCTTTAGGGGGTAATTAAGGTTAAATGAGGTCATGGCAGGTCCTAATTCCAATAGAACTGTGGCCTTAAAAGAGGAAAAGAGAGAGTGAGAGAAAGAGTGCGATCTCATGTGAGACACCAGGACAGGACACAGAGAGAAGGCAGCTGTCTGCAAGACAGGAAGACAGCTTTGCCAGGAACCAAATCAGCTGGCAAATCTTGATCTTGGACTTCCCAGTCTCTAGAACCATGAGAAATAGATTTCTCTTACTTAAACCACCCAAGCTGTGATATTTTGTTGTGGAAGCCGGAACAAAAAGAGACAGCACCTGGTATCAACTTGAGCTCTATATATTGAGGTTTTTTTACTCTCAAACAAAGGGCTTTCTCATGCAAAATTCGGAGTTTAAGGCCAAAACTTAAAGTCAGGGGACCCTTGATGGACCACCCTCTGTGATCCTCTATTTTGTCCTCTGTAAAATGGGATTGACAATCCCTGCTCTGCCAGCCTCACATCACTACTGTGATAATCAGGGACATCAGAGCACTCTGCAAACCCAGACGTGCCTCGGGACACTCCAGGATCCCACGATCGACCCTGCCCACCTCCCTGCCCAGAAGGGAGCCACACATTATGAGTATTCGCTCCTGGTTTTCTTGTTTAACCAGAACAAAAGGTTGTTATAATTCCTGCTTGGAATAATTAAATGGGGAAGCATTGAGAAGCAGCAGGAAAATTTCAGGCAACTTATGCAGGGAAAGTCTCAGGTCAACCCAGGAGGGAACCTTGGAAAAACTGAGACAGGGAAAGGAAGAGTAAAACAAATGTGCAGCTTAAAGAAGAAAAAGAGCCAAAAAGCTAAGAGAACTCTGGCTTCTTATCCCAAGGCAACCGTCTGTCCCATGAGCAAATGTCTGTTCCAAGGGGAAGAGGGAGACTTTTTCAGAGGATGGCATCTTCTCTGACTGGGGGAGCGGGGGGAGGGGAGGGAACCTGCATTTTGAGGTGTAAGTAGGACAAATCACTTGTACTGAGTGTGAGTAAAAGCGAAAGCAACCATGAGAGGAGGAAGGCTCACAGCCTGAATTTGAGCTAAAGTAAATTCTGTCAAACATGATTAAATGCACATAACACTCAGAGCAAAAGCAGAGGTTCCCACGTGGGCCAAAACTCCAGTCTCTCACCAGAGGAGCCAAGACACAAGAGTGCTCCCATCACGCACCTGCCCAGGGGGCCCTGGATGAAGCAAAGCCGGATGGAGGGTCTGGTGACACGGCAGACTGGGTAACGCCAGAGAAGGTGAAACCAGTGGGAGCATAGGTCAGGGCATTGGAGGCCCATGGGAGGCCAGGGACTGGGGAGGAACATGAGCAAACAGGAAAGTAAAAGTCATCACACATGTGTTCCACACCCCCCACCAGTTCCACTGCTTACAAGTCAGGCTCTCCAATAATGCACTTCACCTTTGGGGACCCCAGTTTGCTCCTCTATAAGATGGGGTCGATACAGCTGGCCCGGCTTGCCTTCCGGGGTTGTTGGAAGAATCAAAAGAGTTGTAAGAGAAAATATTTCATAAACAGAAGCAAAGCATCCACCTAAGCAGGGTTCAGTACAGGTACATCCCCAGAGCCCCTGTCCCCTCCAACAGAAGCATGCTTCCACATTAGGTCAGAGCCCCCCCTGGGACCTCAGCACTGTGCTTGATGGAGCACATGGCTTTCTTCCCGGCGAGCTTGAGCTGAGGCACAGCGTGGCACGTGGCAGCCTGTGGTGCACTTTTCTCTCCATCTTCTCTTTTCTCGGAGCCTTGCCCAGCAAGAGCAAAATATAAAACCTCTAGAGTCCTGCTCTCCCCACCCACTTCCTCCTGCTCAACTCTCTCATCTTCCTGCCTCCCCATCAACGGCGGCTCTCATGGAAAGTGGGCCTGCCAGAGGGTGTGCCGCACACCCCGCTGCCTCTACCTTTGAGTGCAACAATACATTGCTTCTGTCTCCTGCCAGTGTGGGGAACGTCCCTGCCTCAGCCAGGATGGGGCAGGGAGAGCACTGGGGATCATCCTGTCATAGTCCAGTGAGGCACCCCAGACCCACAGGGAACTTTCAGGGGCCCTCTCTGAGCTCCCTTAGGGGCACATAGGCAGCTGGGTTGTTACACAGGGTTGCAGAGGAGGCTGTAGTGCTGCCTGGCATCTCCTCTGCACCCACCTACATTGTGGCCCCTTGGCACCCCACCCTGGGAAGGCTCTCCCCAGTCCCTGATCCCTATGGGTCCCAATGCCCTGACCTGTGCCTCTCTCAGCCTCACCTTCTCGTGGCCTCTTGCTCTCCCACCTTGAAAACCCAAATATGGGATGCCTGGGTGGTTCAGTCGGTTAAGTATCCGACTTTGGCTCAGGTCATGATCTCACAGTTTGTGAGTTCAAGCCCCATGTGGGGCTCTGTGCTAACAGCTCAGAGCCTGGAGCCTGCTTTGGATTCTCTGTCTCCCTCCCTCTGTCTCTGCTCTTCCCCTGCTCATGCTCTCTCTCTCTGTCTGTCTCAAAATAAACATTAAAAAAAAAAACTAAAGAAAATAAAGGAAACCCAAATAGGAGCCCAGGCCTTAGATGAATTCAGTCACATAGGGCTCACTTGGTTTTCTTTCTTCCCCCCCCCCCCCCACCCCCTTTCTTGGGAATAAAAACTTCCCTCTGTGTTCACCATCCAGTTTGGCAGCACTGTGTTCATAAGAGTTGACTCACCAATAAGTTTGCTCCTGATGTCCTGGTCTTAAGCCCCATCCCCAGGGCAGGAGATGAGTTCCCATCTACTGGTGAGACGGTTGTGTGCTGGAGAGGAAAAGGGGGCCTGAAGGCCACTCCACAGTAATGAATGAATGTCCTATTTGAGCTTCACAATCAACAATGCCCTTTCATGCCTACATTATTTTATTGGAACCTGACAACAACCGTATTAGGGGGGTTGTTCAGACTGGAATTATGGAACTCACAAAGGTCAGATAACTTGCCCATCAAACATCCAAGCTGGTTAGAGATGGTCCTGGAGCCTAAGCCCACTTCCTCTGACTACGCCGCTCAGCAGAGTGCCTCTCTGTGGTGTCTGCTGCCTTCCGACCTCCCTCCTACACAAGTACTAGAACACAGGTTACTGCGGGGGTGCAGGCCCTGCTTGCTCCAGGAGTGGCTGCCTGCCCGCAGCCACAAAGCCAAGTGGGCAGGAGGAAAGACAAGAGAGCAAGAATGAAGCCTCAGGATGAATGCCCGTGGGGGCAGAGATCTCTCTACTTTAAGAGTTGGCTGTCCCCCAAATGCACCACAGACTGCATCTTGCTGGCTGTCACAGAGCAGCCTACAGGAAATTTCCTCCCAGGTGAGTGAGAGGAGACTCCAGCTAAGCGCTCGACTTTGTGCACATTGGCACCACCTGGAGAGCTTATTAGAAATACTGATTGCCTGGATGCCCCTAGAGCAATTGAATCAGATATGGCTGAGACAGGGGCCTCGGGATCCGTGTACTTTTACATGTCCCCGCGTGGTTCTGCTGCTCAGGATGATTTAGAACTGTTGGTGTAAGTTCTCAAATGAGCGAGACACAGACCTGGAATGATAAGAAAGGTGCATCACGGAATGGGGGTACACCAAAATTGAACCAGTATCCTGTCACCACTCTTCCTTTCTCTCCTCAAAACATTTATCCCCTTTTTTAAAAAATGTCTGGATCCTGCTTGGGTGTCTCTAAACGTCATGAGAGAGTGCTGGTCTGTTCAAGGCTCTAACTTTCGGCAAACCCACTGCCCTGCCTGGAGTCCCAGTGCCCAAGAAGCACAACACCCGTCACTGTAGAGCCTACAGGTTGCCCAAAGCTACTTGCAACGCATTCCTCCTATTCCAAAGGGCCCCTCGGTGATGGAGAGGAGTGGCAAGAAGCGGTGGCTGGCCAGGCCAGAGAACCATGGCGACATGAGGCACTGTCTGTACTGAGGCTCCAGCTATAGCTCAGCACTTGGCTCAGCTCTGAGCCAAGCTTCTCTCAGACCCATACTGCTTACTGTCTCCCTGAGGCTAAAGCAAGTAGCCCCTGTATCCAATGCTATAGTAGGAAACACCCCCAGAACCTGGGATCCAGCTTAATCATGACTCTTACCACCCCAGGGAGCCCCATGCCCAGACCATATCCAGGAGCCAGGACTAGTAATGGTCTTCCTGCGTGGATGGGGAGTAAGGTATTTAATGCAGGAATATGCACAGTTTTCTCATAGCATATATGATACAAAGGGAGAGGATAAATGCTCTTATACCTGTTTCAATAGTCTTCACAACATCCTGTGAGATAATAATGATTATCTGTTTTACAGCTCAGGTAGCCCAAGAAGGACACATACCCAGGACCTAGGAGGCAATAAATGCAAAAGCAATTTTTAAAGTTTAGTTATTTATTTTGAGAGAGAGAGAGAGAAACTGGGAGAGGGAGGGAGAGAGAGAATCCCACACAGGCTCCATGCTATCCGTGCAGAGCCCGATGTGGGGCTCGATCTCACAAACCATGAGATCATGACCTGGGCTAAAATCAAGAGCTGGGTGATTAGCCAACTGAGTCAGTCAGGAGCCCCTAAATGCAAAAGCATCTGTATCATGGCCTCAAGCTTGGGGGATGAGGTTGTTGACTGCTCATCAATGGCAAATCCTTACAGAGAAGTAGGTGCTACAGAAATTCCCTGAGGCCTGGTGCTAATTAAGTCCAAGGGGGACCACTATTCAGCTGTAAAAAGAATAAAGTACTGATCAGTGCTAGAACACAGATGACCTTTGAGAACATTATGTTAAGTGAAGAAAGCCAGTCACGAAAGGTCACATATTGTATGATTCCATTTATACAAGATGTCTGGGATAGGCAAATCCATAGAGACAGAATGTATGCTTCTGGTTGCTGGGGCTGAGGCCAGGGGTGAATGCTGAGTAAGTGTGAATGGGTATGGGTCTCTTTCTGGGTGAGAAAAACGTTCTGGAATTAGATAGTGGTGATGATTGAACAGCTTTGGGAATATACGAAAAGCCACTGAATTGTACACTTTTTACAGTATGTGAATTGTATCTCAAAAAAAAAAAAAAATCCAAGGGTGAAGATCTTCAAAATCTGGAAGCTTCCCAGGATTCTCTGAAGCTCCTAGAATAAGTTTCACAAGGTGCCTTAACTAGTAAGGGGCGAAGCCAAATGTACATTTGACAAAATGTAAGCCAAAACCTGTCTGGTTCTGCATAGCCTGGTTCTCATCAGTCCAAGGTCAGGTTCAGTCAGCCCCTTAACTCACCAGCATTGTTTGTTAGTGCAGGCCGCCAGCTACTTCCCTCCTGACATCTCCCTCAGGTCCCCTGCCCTGAGGAATCGGGGCTGGGGTCTGCACAAGATGGGACCAGAAGTGCGTACAGGCAACGTGGACCCACAAAGCCTTGTGGGTAGCTGTGAGCTGGGCCGGTGCCACCCTGGAGGGCTTAGGGAAACCTAGAGGCCCAGGGAGAGAGGTAGACAAGGCTTCTGCATGACCCCAGTACCCCGCACAGTGTCCCACCCACACTTCCTGAGCTTCAGCTCATAAACGCTATGAGACACCAGGTCTGGCGTCTGCAGTGGCACCTGCAGCTGAACACCAGAACAATCTGCCTTAGGAACGGCAGCTCCACTCTCCCCTCAGAAACCATCCAGCCTCACCTCCCTGCTTAGCTCAGTCACCTCCAGAGACCCCGGTGCCCAGACACCCATCATTACCCAGAGGCTCATGTTCCTACATTTGGGCCTTCATACTGCCTGTTCAGTCTGTGTGGGCCCCTCTTCCCCAATCATCCTTGAATCTGACCTCTGAATGAAGCCTATGGTGATCACTCTATTTTAAATCACACACACACACACACACACACACACACACACACACACACACAGAGGCATGTGCTCCTCGACCTCCATACTTCTCACTCCCAGCTCATCCTTCTCTACCTACCTTGGACATCATTTACTTGGGTATGACTTTTGTCAATTATTTTCCATTTCTCCCAGCTAGAACATAAGCTCCACCAAGTGGAAATCTTTGTTTCATGGGCTGATGTAGCCCAACTGCCCAGAACAGTGCCTGACATGTTGTAATGCTCCATAGCACATGCAGAGTGACAGAATTAGTAAATCTGCATTTTGTTCTGTATGTCCCTGATCTATCAGGCACCCAGCGAACCACCACATGCACCTAATTCCCTGAGCACCCTGGGACGCCAGCTCTGAGCTCAGCACCGGTGCCATAATGTCAGACTTTTCCAAAGTCTCTTTTACCTCTTCCTCTCAACCCAAGCCTGCTCTCTACAGAGAACATCAGCATCACCTAAGAACATCGCCTCCCCTGCTGTCCTCTTACAAAGACGTGATTTTTTTTCTCAGCTTAAATGCACCACCCCAGCGTCTCCTTCCCTTTCTAAAGGAGCACGCTGACTCTGTTCCACTGTTTTCCTGCAGCTCCTTCTTTCTTTTCTTTGAAGTGCTTGTTATCAAACAATGAAATTATTGTTTTGTCCTTTGCCTGTTTGTGGACTTTCTCCCTCTCAAATATGAGCTCCACCAGGACTGGAGCACGTGTGTCTTCTTCACTGCCTTGTCACTAGCACTTAGCACACACGATAGCAAAGTAGTGAACATCTGAGGAAGGGAGAGAGAGATGAAGAAGTAAGGGGACAGTGGACATCAATATTTCTCGATATTCAAAGGGCAAGGTACAAGATCTGCTAAAGAGGCTCTGATAATGGAACCTTGGTGTGGAGAAAAGGGGGGTCCTGGTCAGCAGGAAACAGGAATGGCTAGAGCCAAATCCAAGCCTGTAGGCATGCTCTCTCTCACTTGCTTGATTAAGGGAGTCACAGTGGCTAACCCCAGGATCCACCTTATGAACACAAGGTGGCAGCCAGAGAGCCAACTCTTCCAATCCAAACGGTGATCACGTGGTTTCCCTGATCTTCCAAATAAACCCAAGCAAGTCCATGGAGTGATTTTAGATGCAGCAGCCTTTTCTCCACGTTTAGAATTGCGAATTTGTACTGGGCCCTTGCTAAGCACCAGCCCTCCACTAAAGGCTTAACATGCGTTCCTAGTCTCAGGCTCACCATAACACTGTGAGGTAGCTCTCAGTGGTCCCATTTTACAGACAGGGAGCCTGGCGCGTATGTAGGAAGTGTGCCTTAGTGCCCAGGCAGCCTGGTTCCGAAGCTTCCAGGCTTAACCACTACTTTTTACGGATTCCCTCCACTGCCACTTTCTTAGTAAAACTATTCCCTGTAGTTCAATGGACAAGGATAATACCCCAGCATCTCTGTGCTCAGACCTAAACTGTGACTTTATAAACATAAAGCTGGCCCTTGCACTTGTTGGTGCAAGGGAGGTTCTAACTCACAACAGTTAAAGTAGAGATTTAAAAAAATTTTTTTTAACGTTTATTTATTTGACAGAGAGAGAGAGAATGAGAGACAGAAAGAGAGAGAGAACATGAGCGAGGGAGGGGCAGAGAAAGAGGGAAACACAGAATCCAAAGCAGGCTCCAGGCTCTGAGCTGTCAGCCCAGAGCCCGACCTGGGGATCGAGCTCATGAACTGTGAAATCATGACCTGAGCCAAAGTCAGACACTCAACTGACTGAGCCACCCAGGCACCCCAGTAGAGATTTTTAAAAAGGAAAACAAAGGTATTGTCAACAATTGCCTCTACATTATTTCATTTTTAATTTTCATCATTGGAAACCTGTCCTTTTGCTCCCATTTTGAGAAGAAGGGAAAAGCCACAAAGTGTCAGCAACACAGCGGTCACCAGCTCCTCTCGTGTTCTGGGCCTCTCCTCGGCCACCTGCTGAAGGTGATGAGGATGAGGCATCAGGAAGGAGTTTTCACATTGCCCATATCTCCCAGTGCATCACTCACTTCTCCTTTCCAAAAATAGGACTTTTATTCGGATCTACTTTGTTCTCCTTCAAAGAGAAACTGCATTTGAATAAAAGCATAAGTACCACCTGCGGTGCTTTGGCACATGCACACTGAAGTTATTTCTGAACCAGAGGACTGTGGGTTGGGGCAGGGGGAACAGCCTCCTGCAAAGTTTTACCTAGGATGTTCTGAATTTCCACCTGAGCCACTGTGTGTGACTCCTGTCTACCTTCAATGCAGGCCCTGCGGGAAGGTTTCTGGGATGTGCCAAACTCTTTTCCACGGCTGTTGGAGGCAGGTGCTTATGGGGATTCTGCATCCATTTAACAAACAGAATATGGTTAAAAGAAGCATCTAGAGCAACCCAGAAATGGGGAAAAAAAGGAGCAGGGAGAGACTAACTTAGCACATCTAAGACTTAAGAGCCTGGACAAACTGGTTGATGGAAGAGGTTGCTACAAAACTTCTCCAAGGTATGGGAGCCTCGCATCAGCAAGAACAGGAAATTAAAGGGACATCTTCCCCCTTCCTAAAGCTGAAGCTCTCACTGACCCTTAGGACAAAGGCAGAAGGTGATTAGAACCTGATCTCTTTGCCTTGAACTTGGAAGTCACAGCATCCCCTGCCTGCTCTCTGAAACCTGCCAGGTGCTGCAGGAGAGGGAGTGGTTCCTTGTCTTCTCTCTAGATGACACAGCAGGAGCTCGATGCCACTCTGAGCGAGCCCAGCAACAGAATTATAATGAACCAAGAACCCCAAAGCAAGCAGTCTAAAGCCCAGGCCTATCCTCAAACCACTCTGCCACCTGACAAAAGTCATAGGGCCTGGATATATTCAAAGTAGATTCCTTGTGGAGGAAATCCTCTGACACTCAACCCTTCTCTTTAAAATCTTGATCTTCCATGAAGGAGTGAGCATCCTCAAATATCCAAAACAAGGCTTCTCAGTGTGGTCTCAGGACCATCTATATCTGAATCAGCTGGGGTACCTATTAAAAATTCAGAGTCTTGGGCCCAATCTCAGACCCAAAAACTCAGATTCCCTGAGGGTGGGATTTGCATTTTGCAGATTTTAGGGAGTCTGAGGCATGCTGGGGTTTGGGTATCACTAGATTTGAGAATTTAAGACTCAAACTCTTTCTCAGAAAAATTTGGCCCACGTGAGATCCCATTTTTAGACCGGTATTTTTTTCCAGCTCCCTCCGTTGTGCTAACAGCAAGGCACTTAGGAAGTTGCAGATTCATGACAAACAAAAGATCTGTACAGAGAACGCAGAATGGTGGCTTCCAGTTCACTTCAATGCCTCTGCCTTGCTAATATCGCCATTCGGAGCTTATTGGTAGTTTGCTCTGAACAAAAGGAGCAGAGAGATAGGGTATGCAGGTGAATTTGAGTTGTGCTTGCAATTGCCATGGAAACAGCAGCCATTATCACTAGATAGGATACCCTCCCAGGCAATCCTGCCAGTCCATTTTAAACGCCCCTACTTCTGCTTGCTTCATATTGGAAATCCTGCCTTCTTGGGACATCGTTCTAAGGGTTTATAAATGTGTATCCAAAACAGAAGCAAATAGGCAATTGTGCTTTCCTACCACTCCGTTTTCTCCTTAACAGTCTTCCAAAAGCATCTCTGCATAATCCAAACAGGATGGAAATTCTTCTCCTTTCTTGGCACAAATCTCATCTTGCCTCTTGCTTGGAGGGGAACAGGAGGGGCTGAGTTTGGGGCTGCAATAATCCATTTGCCTTCCTCCCTTCCCTTCCTGGTTGATGGGCCTAATAATAAATGCATCAACACCAGGATTTTAATTAAGTTGAAATTTTAAGATCTTATTTATTTTGTATTGAATGGAGGAGAACTTTTAAAAGGATGAATATGAGGGAAACAATGCCACGTTTTTGTTCTAGAAGCTTAAATGTTAATGTTGAACAGACCACGCACAGTAAGCACTGTATCTTACATTATGAATCAAGCATTTTATCTTTGCCTAAAAATGGTAAAATAACAGCAGCTAGAAGCATATGTGCTTATCACATAGGAAACAAGGCTCAGTGGCTGTGTCCTTTAGCAAGGGGAACTTTCCACATTCCAGAGGCAGGCAGGCCTTCCCCTTTCCAGGCTCAGAAACCTAGTGCTCCCTGAGTATGTTAATCTCCTCAGGGACAGACTCACATCCACTAAATCCCCCAAAACTGAGGGCCAGCTTGTTCATTTGCAACGAGAAGTACATCTCACAGGAACAGGAGCACATATATTACATAACCGGGCCTTTCTTCCCCAGTTGCCAAACTACAGGGGAAGCCAAATAATATAATGGTCAAAATACCATTTGTTCATTTATAATCAGAAAAACAAATTTTTTTAAACCATTATATGGAACGAATACTAAAAGCCCTTGTAGCAGATCCATTTCCAAAGGCAGAACTATAGAGGAAGTCAGATAATAATCAGAGATTGCCTGAAGAGCAGGAAGTCAGAACAAAGAGAGTTGTTCAGATAAATCCAATGCTTAATGGCATCAGGCTAGATAGCCTGATGCTTCCACCTACATGACAGGATGGGTCCAGCCAATGGAAGGGATTAGCCTCTTTCCCCTGGACAATGCTTTGAAGAACCCTGCCAGCTGTCCGAGGTGACTCAATTTTCTAAGCTAATAACCATGCTCCTGATTTCCACATGACTTCTTTAGCTCTGATTAACATCAGTCAGGTTGCTGTCTTGCAGGCTGGGGGAGCAATTGTCTTTTAAATGTATATTCAATGTTCCGTATTCTGTGCCATGTTGTACTGCTGTCATTGTTTAACTCCGTGCCACCTACCTTATTTCAATTTCTTGAGGGCAACCTCTCTGAAGCTCCTGATAGGTTGGCAACATTTCTGGCTACAACGTTGTATTTCTTCTGATTTGCAAGTGACTCCAACTTGCATTTAGAAGACAGTAATAAGTTGACAATCCATCTCTTCCTTAGCATGGATTTGGTTCAGACTGTGAGCTGCTGAGCTGAGCCACCTCCAAATGCTATTGCAGGTGCATCAGTAGTTGCTTTAGAGATGCTCTCTTCCTTATTGTACTTGTTTGGCTTCTCCCCACCCCTCCCCCATCACCATTAGTCCAGCACCAGCTACTCATTAGGTGAATGCCTGTGTCTTAAACCGAAAGGGTAGAGTGGGGGTGCAGGGGGTGGGGGCGGGTGGGAGGGGTGGGTAGGATAAAGCAGAGGGAGTGCAGACAGGGACATAGGTCCCCTGGGGCCCATCTGAAGGCACAGTAAAGAATCTTTTAAATTCAATTTGTTCTATTAATTTTTGTGTAATTTGTTGGACTGAACATCAATTGCATGAATGTAATTTTGCACAGAATTTATTCATGTTCAGGTAAATTCTACTAAGCAAAAAGAAAGGGGGAAGAAGCAATTTATATAACCCCTCGGGGCCATTTGCTCTTTTTAGCTACTGGAGGAAAGGGGCCAGGGACTCAAGTTCTTCTAAAGCATTAGCCTGGAATGAAGCTACCACTCCAAAATGAAGGATTAGGTCAGGTCACATGGAATGTAAAAAACAAACAAACAAACAAACAACGCTCAGTTCATGGATTCCAAAGAGATGTGTTGAGCGGGGGCATTAAGGAATGGGAACCCATTTGAGGGGTCCAGGCTCTACCTTTCCCTGCCCTTTGACCCTTTACTTTAAGCACGTGGATCTCACATTGTACAGCAGAGGCCACTGACCTTGGCTGCAAGGGGGACACCATTAGGGTTTCCGTATGGAAAGTGTGCACACAGTGTTCAGCATTCACTTCATAGAGATGGCGGACTCCTGGAGTGGCCTTTGCCCTCTCTCTGGGGTACGTGTCGGTGCCTGCAGCAATAAAAAAGGCATGCAGAATTCCAGCCTAGGCTGCTGTCACCTCCAGAAAATTGGGGATCCAACCTGAATGAGGAGCAAAAGTCTCAACATTTTGTCAAAGAGGAGTCTTAAGATTCTACTGAAAAGCTTGGGGATTGTTGGACATGATCCACTCTCTGTATTGTGAGTGGGTGATGAGCAAGGACGTGACCCCAGGGACCTCTATAGAGCAGGCAGGACAGCTTATCCAGCTCCAGAGTAAACTAGAGAAAGAGAAGATGTGATATGCCTCAGGATCCACCAAAGTTAAAGCCTCAGAATTAAGTAGAGACAGCCCAGGTAAGCAAAAGGGTAATTTACCAATTGTAGACACAAAACATAAAGATCCTAGAATCTTCAACTTTGCCATCCAGAAACACAGTGATGCCGGATTGGATTCAGAATTCCTGCAATGGATGTTAAAAAGAACTGAATTAAATAGATATTTTCTGAACCATTACTAAACTTCTATGGAGGGAGGAAGGAGAAAGTGAGTTCAAGTGCAGAGACTAGGAAATTTTTATCATTTGGATGTACCAGAGTTTTATTTCTTTTTAAAGCATACTGTTGGAACTACCCAAGATATATATAAATGAACACACACAGCAGAAGAAAGATACACTAGCTACTCAGTCTTTCCTTCTTACATATGAAAAGACAGTTTAGGATTGCCAGGCATAGGAAGAAAACCAGCAACAAGAAAGAGAGACCAAGATAAATAACTGGAAAAACAGAATTTAGGAAAGAAAGCAATGAAAATCCTCGGAGCAATTAGCTATTCATAAGCCAAGATTAAGGCACTATACACAAGGAGAAATCAGAAAACGGAAAGAATAATTAGAAATTATTAGTTGATGGGGTGCCTGGGTGGCTCAGTCGGTTAGGCGTCCGACTTCGGCTTAGGTCATGATCTCACTGTTCCTGAGTTTGAGCCCCACGTCGGGCTCTGTGCTGACAGCTCAGAGCCTGGAGCCTGCTTCAGATTCTGTGTCTCCCTCTCTCTCTGTCCCTCCCCCACTCACACTCTGTCTCTCTCTCTTTCTCAAAAATAAATAAATATTAAAAAAATTTTTTTAAGAAATTATTAGTTGCTGATATAAAAAATGCAATGGAAGAATGGAAAAGTTCAGACAATCTCTCTTTAGACCATAGAACAACAACAACAACAACAACAACACAGAGATACAGAAAAAGTGAAGGTTGAGACAATTTTATGTTTCATGTATTTTACCACAATTAAAAACAAAAAAAAAAAAAAAAAAAAAAGATGAGACAAGACAAGACTAATTCAGCAAGCCAGCATGCAAACAAATCACATTCCAAGAGAAAACAGAGACCATGCAGAAGAGGAAACTTGCAAAAAAAATAATGAAAATTTTTTAAAGCCAAGAGGTCACAAGTCTACAAGTTGAAAGGAGCTATTAAATGCTCAGTTCAAGAATTTAAAAATATCTGTTCCTACACACATTACTATGAAATTTTAGAACACCAAACATAAAGAGAACATCTTAAAACCTTCCAGAAAGGAAAACCAAATCAGCCACAAAGGAACAAGCCAGACTAACTTCTGATTTCTCATTAGTAACAGCGGGTGCTGGAGAGCAATGGCACTATGCTTTCAAAGGTTGAAGGGAAAATAATTTTTGACCTGTTGTGGTAAGATGATATCTTGAGGTATTAATCTGTATGTTTCCTGTGTGTTTCCTTCCCTCTTTACTTACTTGAACCCCTGGGGCCTTTTTTTCTTCCACTCAGTCCTACTCAGATAGCCATGAGTCACTCACTTTGGAATAGGCAACAAAGAGTATAAAATTAAAAGGAAAAAGCCTTTACACAAAGGATCGGACAGAAAGATGTATCAGCATGCTTGCAGAGCTAGGTTTTCTACCTCCAAGATGAGGTAGAGTATTAACTGGAGAAGGAAGAAAAAGGCAGAGGGACCACCTTAGAAGGGAACGAAGATAACTCCAAATTTAGGAGGGGAATGGGGAAGGTGGGGAAAGCTTCTCATCACAGGTATCAGTTGGCTGCCTGGAAACTGATCTGGTGCTGAGCTGTCCACACCAGTTGCCGGCTCTGGTGAGGAGCTCCGTGCTTCTGGTCTAATGGCTGGTCATCACCCCCTGAGTGCCCAGTTTGATGGGACAATCATTAGTATGAGTGGACTATGCACTGTCTGACAGTGTATACCTAAGACGTTTTGTGGGGATTTGGTGGCATGAACAGAAAGCACTTTCCTCTGACCAAGACTGTGCAAAACCAATTGAAAATTGCCCTCTTCCAGTTATACTTGAACACTATACCCAACCAAACTATCAAATGCACTGACAGAACTGAGATATTTTGAGACATTTCTCTCAGTTTAACACCATTTTTAGGAAATTTCTTGATCTATTTTAGCACAACAGAGAGGGAACCAAGAAAGAAGAAGATATGGTATTCAGGAAACAGTAGATGCCATAGAAAACAGCAATGAAGGAAAGTTCCAGAATTCCAGAATGATAACTGCAGTGCAGGGCTAGAAAATAAGCCATTCTTTTTTATTTTTTTTTAATGTTTATTTAGTTGTGTGTGGGTGTGTGTGTGTGTGTGGGGGGGGGGGGGTGTGTGTGTGTGTGAGAGAGAGAGAGAGAGAGAGAGAGAACAACTGGGGGAGAGGCAGAGAGAGAGGGAGACACAGAATCAGAAGCAGGCTCTAGGCTCTGAGCTGTTGGCACAGAGCCTGACATGGGACTCAACCTCACAAACTGTGAGATCATGACCTGAGCAGAAGTCGGACACTCAACCAACTGAGCCACCCAGGTACCCCAAAGTAAGCCATTCTTAAAGGAGCAGAAAGATGGAGCTCTCTGGAACGGAGGCAGATCTTTGAGAGGATGGTCTCTGTTAAAAAGGTATTCTTGATGAAAAAGATGGTGGATGGACTAGTGGTTTATATCCCCCCCAAAATTCATATGTTGAAATCCCATCCCCCAATGTGATGGTATTAGGAGTTGGAACCTTTGGGAGGTAATCAGGGTTAGATAAGGTCATGAGGATGAAGCCCTCATGGATAGGGTTGGTGCCCTTATGAGAGTCATGAGAGCTTGCTTCCTCTCTCTCTGTCCTCACCATGTGAGGACACAAGAAGTTGCATTCTGCAACCCAGGAGAGGGTCTTCACCAGAATCCATCCATACTGGCACCTTAATCCTGGATTTCTAGCCTCCAGCCCTGTGGGAACTAAATTTGTATTGTTTGAACACCTAGTGTATAGTGTGCTGTTACAGCAGCCTGGATTGCAGACAGATGGTATGATGGGGTAGATGGTATAATAGAAAGGATCAGCCAAAGCAAGTGCTTTAAGAGGAGAGAGCAATAGAGAGTGGGGGGGGGGGGGGAGGCATTTAGAAACTTAAAAATAAAACTCTATAAGAAAAAGGTATCTAAATATATAGCAAACTCAAATGCATAATGGTTTTAAGAAATTTTTAAATTATAAGAAAAGAAATTCCATTTGACTTTGAGGAAAAGAAATCCTCCTACCGATCCTGAGTTTATATCATTTGGCCCAGTAAAAAACTGAAAGTATTTCAGGCACATAAGCTGGGCCAGCGTTTGCACGGGCCGACTAACACAAAAGCTGCTTTTTTGGCTTCTAAGGAAGACTTGACTGTGATGGCAGAACAGAATGCAAATTGGTAATCGTGATCATGGAAAAGGATAGCTGACAGAAGGGAGGCCGTGGCAAGAGGGGAAAGCCAGAGAAAAGAATGGGGCACCAATATATTCTATTAAGCAGGGAGGCAATAGATAAATGGTAAAGTTGATGACACAGGAAACACAGGTAGAGGTAAATTACCTTCAGTTACAAAGGAAACCAATGGGGGAAAAATACAGGTGAGTCATCCAGCACTGGAAGGACTGAAGGAGCATGTCATTGCAATATGAGAACTAAAACAAGTATTTTTACAATGTTGACTGTCTTAGTCAGTGTGAATGGCTATAACAGACTATTGTACGTTGGGGTGGCTTCATAGTTCTGGAGGCTGGGAGATACGAGATTAAGGCATTGGGAGGTCTAGTATTTAGTGAGAGTATTATTCCTGGGTTATAGAGGGCCATGTTTGTGTTGTATCCTTCTGGTGTAGAGAGGGAGAGAAAGAGAGAGGAAGGGAAGAGGGAGGGGAGATGAGAGAGAGAAAGAGAGAAAAAGTTCTCTTGTGTCTCTTCTTATAAGAGCACTAATCTCATCACGAGAGCCCCACTCTTATGACCTAGTCATCTCCCTAAAGGCCCCACCTCCTAAAACTATCACACTTGGGATTAGGGTTTCAACATATGGATTTGGAGGGACATAAATATTTATTCCATAGCACTGACTCCTGAGGCTGGAGAGAAGTGGGGAGACCATTGCGTTTTACTCTAAACTACTCTATGCTCTTTGATTTGTTATTTCAAACACATATTTTTTTAATTAAATGTTTTAGATGCATTTCAGGAATCACCTCCTCCATGAAGCCTTCTCTGACCTTCCCCTACCATAGAATCACTTTCAGTTATGCCCTAGTTGTACTTATACCAGGTGTTATGGCCTGAATTGCATCCCCCAAATGCACATGGGTGGCTGTAACCATTCATGTGACTGTATTTGGTGAAAGGGTCTTTAAGGGGGTGATTAAGATTAAATAAAGTCTTAAGGGTACAATACTGATCCAACAGAAATGGTGTCCTTATAAGAAGAGGAAGATACACCAGAGCTCTATCACATGAGCACACAGCAAAAAGAAAGCCAGTGCTCACCAGAACCCAACCACATTGGTACACTGGTCTCAACTTACAGCTCCAAAACTGTAAGAAAACTAATTTGTGTTCTTTAAGCCACCCAGTTTACAGTCTTTTGTCATGGCTGCCCAAGGTGACCAATACACCAGGTTCTACTGCAATTGATTCAATACGTGTCTATCTCCTCTTTTAGATTCTAGACTTCCTGAAAGCAAAGACCCATATTCACATAACTGCCATATATTGAGGGCTAAGTGCCAATCACTGTAAGAGATACAATCTCATTTAATCCTTACAATTTCTCAAGGTTGGAACTATTATCCTCATCTTATAGATTAAGAAACTAAGGTTTGGAGACATTATATGGTTTGTCTAAATTCATTAGAACCCATTTCCACCAGGCTCCACATCCCCATACTGCTTTCCTTGTCATCTGTTTCCTTGCCTCCTAGCGGTTCCCCACACACAGCTGACTTTAAGAGCATGTTAGTTTCCGGAATAAATGCACTCCAATCACATTAAGAGCAAAGGACGCTTTCTCTTTACAACAATGAAATTCCTTTAAAAATTGTTCTTTAATGTTTACTTATTTTTGAGAGAGAGAGAGAAAGAGCAGGGGAGGGGCAGAGAGAAAGGGAGAGAATTCAAAGCAGGCTCCACAATACAAGCGCAAAGCCCAGCGTGGAGCTCGAATTCACAAACCATGAGATCATGACCTGAGCTGAAGTCAGATGTTCAACCAACTGAGCCACCTGAGGGCTCCTACAATAATGAAATTCTTAAACTTGATGTTCTTGAACATTCCCACATCCTGCAAAAATCAAATCAAATCAAATCAACTGAAAAACTCCTCCTCCATACAGATTTATCTACCTAATTTGCAGAGCTTAGTGCAAAATGAAATTGCAGGGCCTCTCGGTCAAAAGTCATTAAGAATATCAAGAGCTTCCAGGTTGGTGAACACATGGGGGTTCAGGGAGAGCAGCTCAGCCAGAGAGCATGGCTGGCAGCTGCGTGCTCCGCCCCTTCCCACATACCTGGCCCTACGCATCTCTTCCATCTGGTTATTCCTCAGTTAAACTCTTTTATAATAAACTGGTAAACATTTGCCTATCCTGGACACCCACTTTGCTTTATTCACAGAACAACTCACCCCAGGGATCTCTTTGCAGTACTGTGTTGAACTATTCTTTGTTCCTTTTGCAGCTTCAGTGTCCTCCATTGTGTGGCTTATTCAACCAGTTGCTGCTGATGGACATTTGCCTTGTTTCCAGTGTTTTTACTACTCTGAAAGAGTTATAATGGATTATATTAAAAAAAAAAAAACCTTTCAAGATGGCAAGAGTGGAGCATTAAAAGAAGGGCAGGGCCCTTCTACACACAAGGCCTTTGGTAACTGTGCAGTCGTACGCTCACGAATCCAGCCCCACCCCATGGCATTTCCTTCTACCTTTCTTTTGAGATCAGTCATAGAACCAGTTTCTAGACACCCCATATGAAATTGTTATTCCCACAATGACGTAGGTTCATATGGGGTAAGAGTAATTTGGGTGGGAGTTCATCACACACCCATTTCTCCTTTGTTTTTCTGTTTTCTGAAATGTTTCATTTGCCTCCCAAGAGCCACCACTTGAGAAAACAAGAATTCTTAACAGACAATGCAGAATTGCATTAGTCAACAACAACAAATATTGGTCGAATGTGATAAACTGGTGATGCATCTTGAGTACGTAGGATCCACATTTTAGAAATTTTCTCCTTTTGAAAGGGCAAATACCTGAAATTCCACGTAAATCTATCACAAAATTAGAAGACATTAATCACAGGAGATTAAAACGTTTGGTCCATTGCCTTACAATCCATTTAATCTTTAAATATATTCAAGAGTTGGCATCAAAGTTGCCAACTCTAGCAGAAATATTCCATATGGAATATTCCATTTTTATCTAGTGGTTGTGGAGCATTAAATCAAGAATTGCAAATCCAATGTGTGTAGGAGCCAGACAAGATCTGTGGGTAAGTGAGATCGGCCAACTGCGGACTCAGGCGGCTAGAGAGCACATCTGGGTCTCTGTTGCAGCTGTCCCCCAATACAGCTGGTCCTAACTTCATATTAATAAGGGCTAATGGGGTCAAATCTTCTGAATTTTCAAGCACAGTTAGAAATGAGTATATCCCAAATTGCATGTGCTAGCAACTAATTTTAATAATTAAAAAAAAAATCTATCCTAGTCAAATGAAGATGTCTGGGAACTAGAAATGGTCATGGCTCCTTAGTTTGAGCCCTACATGACAAAAGACTTATTTTATCACACAGAATCCTAAGTTTGGGACTAGAAAACTAAGTTTGGGACTAGAGTTCCATAAACAAATCTGTCATTTATAAGAATGGGTAGCTAGGCTGTTTGAATTACGAATAATAAAATTCCAAAGGCAGTGGTTCACAAATTCACAACTCCAGGGGACATTTGGCAATGTCTGGAGACATTTTTGGTTGTCATAGCCAAGAAGAGAGTGGGAATGCTACTGTCATCTCATGAGTAGAGGCTAGGGATGCTGCTAAACATCCCACAACACAAAGAACAGCACACAACAAATACTCATCCAGCCAAACAGCAATAGTGCTGAGGTTGAGAGACCTGCTCTAATGCAATGATTTACCCTCAGAGTGTGGGTCTCAGTCCACAGCTTTACAATGCATATCCTTGAGGGGAAAGACCTATGCTCTGAAAACTAAAAAAACACTGATGAAAGAAATTGAAGGTGATACAAATGGAAAGGTATTCCATGCTCATGGATCAGAAGAACAAATGTTGTCAAAATGCCCATACTACCTAAAGCAATCTTCAGATTCAATACAATCCCTACCAAAATACCAATGCCTTGGGCCTCTGCATGGCTCAGGCAGGTAAGTATCCTCCTCTTGACCTCATCTTGGGTCATAATCTCACAACTGGTAAGATTGAGTCCCACATTGGGCTCTGTACTGGCAGCATGGATCCTGCTTGGGATTCTCTCCATCCCTCTCTCTCTCTGCTCCCCCATCTCAAAATACATAAATAAACTTTAAAAAAATGTTAAAACATGGGGCGCCTGGGTGGCTCAGTCGGTTAAGTAGCCGACTTCAGCTCAGGTCATGATCTCGCAGTCCGTGAGTTCGAGCCCCGCGTCGGGCTCTGGGCTGATGGCTCAGAGCCTGGAGCCTACTTCCGATTCGTGTCTCCCTCTCTCTCTGCCCCTCCCCCGTTCATGCTCTGTCTCTCTCTGTCTCAAAAATAAATAAAACATTAAAAAAAATTTTTTTAATGTTAAAACAAACCACCAAAACACCAATAGCATTTTTAACAGAATGAGAAAAAACAATCCTAAATTTTATATAAAAAAAAAAAGATCCTGAATAGCCAAAGCAATCTTGAAAAAGAAGAACAAAGTTGGAGGTATCATAATCCCAGATTTCAAGGTATACTACAAAGCTGTAGTAATCAAAACTGTATGGTACTAGTACAAAAATAGACACAAAGAGCAATAGAACAGAATAGAGAGCCCAGAAATAAACCCACAATTCTAGGGTCAATTAATCTTTGACAAAAGAGGTGAGAATGTGCAATGGGAAAAAGACAGTCTCTTCAATAAATGGTTTTGGGAAAACTGAACAGCTACATGCAAAAGAATGAAACTGGACTGCTTACTTACACCATACACAAAAACAAAACAAAATGGATTAAGGACCTAAATGTGAGACATGAAACTGTGAAAATCCTAGAAGAGAGCACAGGCAGTAATTCCTCTGACATTGGCCATAGAAACATTTGTCTAGATATGTCTCCTGAGGTAAGGGAAACAAAAGCAAAAATAAACTATTGCAACTACATCAAAATAAAAAGTTTCTGCACAGCAAAGGAAACAATCAGCAAAATTAAAAGACAACCTACTGAATGGGAGAAGATATTTGCAAATGACATATCCAATAAAGGGTTAGTATCCAAAATACATAAAAATCTTATACAACTCAACACCCAAAAAACAAATAATCCACTTAAAAAATGGGCAGAAGACATGAACAGACATTTCTCCAAAGAAGACATACAGATGGCCAACAGATACATGAAAAGATACTCAACATCACTCATCATCAGGGCAATGGAAATCAAAACCACAATGAGATATCACCTCATCCCTGGCAGAATGGCTAAAAGCAAAAACGTAAGAAACAATAAGTGTTAGTGAGGATGTAGAGAAAAAGGAACTGTTGTGTACTGTTGGTAGGGATGCAAACTGGGGCAGCCACAGTGGAAAACAGTATGGAAGTTCTTCAAAAATTTAAAAATAGAATTACCATATGATCCAGTAATTCCACTGCTGGGTATTTACCAAAAAATATGAAAACACTAATTCAAAGGGATACATGTACCCATTTATTGCAGCAGTATTTATAATAGCCAAGATATGGAAACAGCCAAAGTGTCTGTCCATTGATAGATGAATGGATCAAGAGGTGATTTACACACACACACACACACCACACACACACTGGAATATTACTCTGCCTTAAAAATGAATGAAATCTTGCCATTTGCAACGACATGGATGGATCTAAAGGGTATAAGCGAAATAAGTCAGTTGGAGAAAGACAAATACCATATGATTTCACTTATATGTGGAATTTAAGAAACAAAACACCAAACAAAGAAAAAAAAAAGAGACAAGCCAAAAAACAGACTCTTAAATATAGAGAACAAACAGGGGGTGGGGAAAATGGGTGAAATAGGTGGTAGGGATTAAAAAATACATTTATCCTGGTGAGCACTAAGTAATGCATAGAATTTTTGAATCACTATATTGTACACCTGAAACTCATATAACACTGTATGTTAATTATACTGGAATTAAAATTTAAAAAAACATAATATAGATGCAGATCCTTGGACCCCAACCCACACTACTCAGTTATAAGCTTTGTGAGTAACACCCAAATATGTGCATTTCAGAAATCTTCCCAGGTGATGTTACATGCTAAAATTTGAGAGCCACTGAACTGAAATAACAGATTTTAAAGAACTCATTTGTATCTAGAGAGCTACCATTGTATGCTTAGCAAAGATGCATGTTCAATGATAACAGAGAAAACTTTCACTTTTAAGTTGCAAAATACTGCACAGCCAAAGCAATAGTATCAGAATAATCCTCCCACAATCACAACCTGTTCCAAAAAGATAGGAGTTTATAAAGAAGAACAACTGTCATCACATCCTTACCCTCCAAGCATAGAAGGTAATTTCTTAGATTGCCAAAAGTATTTTTAAAAGTTCATCAAGAAAAACAAAAATTATAAAAATTACAATTTTAAAAGCAGTCTATAGTCCTTAAGCGTTGCAAATTCAAGCATTTGAAATCAGAATACATGACATTAAAGAGAATACATTACAGATATCCCAACTACCACCTTCAACATGCATCATAGCAGCTGGAAACTAGTTTAAACTTTATAAAGCAAGATTTATATTGTAAGTTTGTTTGCCATTTTCCATTAACACTAGAATTATATATTTAAAAAATTTTAACATTTGTTTATTTTTGAGAGAGAGACAGAGAGAGACAGACTGCAAGTGGGGGAAGGGCAGAGAGAGGGAGACACAGAATCAAACAGGCTCCAGGCTCTAAGCTGTCAGCACAGAGCCCCAACGTGGGACTCAAACTCAGGAACAACGAGATCATGACCTGAGCTATAGTTGGACACTTAACCAAATGAGCCACCCAGGTGCCCCAAAAGTATATATTTTAAAGGAAACACTGCCTGGAGCGCTCTCTCTCTCTCTCTCTCTCTCTCTCTCTCTCTCTCTCGTAGGATATATTAGAAGCTTCCCTGCTCCAGAAAGGCCAATAGCTACTCTTCTCTTCTCTGACCAGCTAAGTTCCCACTGGTATGAGGTACTGTTATTCACAGAAGTGTGTCCCACCCCTGGAATATGGAGCATACGTAGTTGCCATCATCTCTAGTAGATATAAATGGAAAACTCAGCCCAGAAGCATAAGCACAGATAAGGGGAAATTTGTCCCAGGGCTGATGCAACAAGAATTTCAAGGCTGTAAACTCAGACAGAAGGTCTGAGAGATGTAGCTTCCTGTGCAGTAAAATCATCGCCTCATGTGCTAGTGTAAATTTTTTTCTTATTTGGAGCATAAAAAGCATCTTTGCAGGCTGGCAAGATCATCAAACTCTAGAAAAGTCTCTATAAGATAAAGAGAGACAATGGGGAGCCATTCCACACTCCAGCAAACTTAACCTTGTTTATATCCTTTGTGGTGGCTCTTTTTCATTGCTTTTGAAGAAAACCAAAGTAAAATCGGTCATACCTATAACAAATTGTCATTACTGCCTATCTGTAAACCCAGATGAGTTTCTGTGGTCTGGCCTAACTCAGAGTGGGGAAAAAGGCTGAGAGACACTGCTTACCCTGGGGAAGTGGGTCAATGGGGGCTTGTTTCCAGAAGCAGCACTATTACCAGAAGTCTACAGAGGAAGTAGAATCGTCAATTTCTTTTGACCAGTGAAGAACCCTCAGGAGCTTCTATCTCTTCTCCCAGCCTCACCCTTAATGACATCCTGGTAATCACAAAGGGCCACCCAGCCCTTTATTGGTGTTGGGGACTCTCATGTCCCCTTTCAACGCCTGCCTTGCATATCTTTCAAGGCTTTCTCCCTCCCTCTCCAAAAGATATTCAAAGCTCACTCTACCCAGTTCTTTCAAGTAAAGGAGATTGATGTGATAAACTCCCTAATGTATAAAGAAAGTAATAGGTTACCTCTGTAAGGGCTCAGAATATGTTACCCCCAAATATGCCACTTTGGCTACTGATTATTTTGAATTAAAGGTATTTGAGAAATAGCGGGTATAAGGACACTCTGACCCTCTCTGTGTCCCTGAAAGCAGGAGATAAATCTCCCATGTGAAAATATCCTCCCTGTACCAGGAGGCTAATAGGCATCCTTATCACCAGAAATAGGGAATTTAGGGCCAAGAACACTGTGTAAATAACCTTGTTATATCTTTGCCATTTTATCACACATAGTCCAAACCTCTTTCTCTTATCGATTCTTCACAAATTTGTTTGTCTAAAAGGCATAAAATCTTTCTGCTTTGGTTACTTCTTTAGTGGGCTCTCACCACATATGTACTTGATTAAATTTGTTTTTCACTCAAGAACCTAGAAAAGTAGAGGGACAATTATTTTTCCTCCCCTACTCCTCCTTCCAGAAATTATTTACATTGTAGATGTTAAGAAAGGTAACACTTAATCCAAAATATTTGATCTCTAAAGGTAAAATTTCAAGGAATAAATCTCCCAAATGGAGGTAATCTTATACCCCTCTCATCATCTTGGCAGTCAGAAAATGTGAGCCATGGAGAGAGGGAAGGAGAGGCTTGTAGGGAGATCTTGTAAAGATAGGTCAGCTGGTGAGTAAACAGTTCTCCCTCTTTCAAATCCATCAAGAAATGGAGATGTCTTTTCCTAAACTTGTGCTTGAAAACAGAAAAGTTAGATAGTTTTCTATCATTATAGAGAGCAAGATGGAGTCACTCATGTCAAGCAGAGACTCATGTCAAGCATTGACATGAGCAGCCAGGGGTGTTGCAGCTGAGACTAGATATTGCCAAAACCAGCACAGGCTGATGATACCCAGAAATGATAACCCAAACCAGAGGAGGTCTGCAAAGGCCCGAGACTAATTAAACTTCTTTAAAAAGGCAGGATTTTTGCAGCAAACTCTCAGACTGTCCAGATGTTGACCCTTTCATGCCTCAACATATCAAAAATGTGACTGCCACCAGATTGATCTCTAACCACAGCAAAGATTCTCCATAACAAGCAGCATGTGCTGAGAGCTGGCTTGGACCAGAATGATGCCTCATCTCATCTGTGCGCTCACGGACTGACCTCATGTGCAGTTTGTTAACTTCTTACCCTTTATTGTATCTTGTTTGTGTTGTGAGTTCATATTGTGCTTTGCTTTGTATGACCTGCATGAAGCCAAGTTACATGTGTCATGAAATGTCACTGAGTTTGGAATCCTGAATCTGCTTTACAATTATGTTAGCCTTGCTTTAGGATTGAATGAAGCCAACATCGTGGAAAGACACAACTTGCTTGTGTGCCTTCAGAGCGAGCTGGCAACAACAGCACAAATTCCTTTATCTTCAAAAACAACAATGGCAAATTCCCAAAGAGAGTGCGCCCCCAAACTGTAAAAGCACTCAGTCATACTCAGGTATCTGAGGGGAATGAGGGGAAATAAGAAAGTCTGCACATCACGTGGCCTCTTTCTGAATCAGCTTGTGCATCTACCATGCTGAACTGCTCCTGTGCAGACTCCACAGCGATTGGTGGTCCCATTCACTAACCTCAACTAATAATAAGGATGGTTTATTATGTAACAGCTGTTACATAAGGAAGAATTTCTGTTGCTGCTGTTATAATAAACATTAAGTTACAGATCTGAGAATGGGGCACTCTTTTGCAAAACCACAAAGAGAATGATCAATGGAAAAGAGCTGTAGCTGAGAGTGAAAGTCTGGTGGAGAACCTGGCTTTCCTGCCCTCCAGGTGGTGGGATCCCAGCTAAGACACGGAAAGCTAGGTCCAAAATTCTCGAGTATTTACAACTGAAGACCTCTCAGGTAGCCAAGTGTTCCCTCAACAGAGAAGGAGAGGAGCCCCGGGTGGTGGCGCGGGGGGAGGGACAGTGAGTCAGAGATGGACTTTAATCTTAACCCAGAGACAAATAAGAAAGCTGCCCCATGAGGTGTAAGAATGAATGCTATATGCCCACCGTTCAGGAAACAGGTGGAGTGAAAAGAAGAATACAGTGATAAAAGAACTATTTTAGAAAGAAAGAGAGGTGCAGCATTTAGGTCACACTTCCTTTTTTTAATGTTTATTTAGTTTTGAGAGAGAGCGAGAGAGAGAGAGAGTATGAATGGGGGACAGGCAAAGAGAGAGAGGGACAGAAAGAATCCTAAGCAGGTTCTGCGCTGTGTGCACAGAGCCTGACACAGGGCTCGAACCCACTAACTGAGAGATGACGACCTGAGCTGAAATCAAGAGTCAGATGCTTAACCGACTAAGCTACCAGATGCCCCTTTAGATCACACTTCTATCACTAATTTGCCAGTTACTGGGATGTAAGCTGTATGTAGGCGGGGGCTTTTTTGCTGGTCTTATTCATGGCAATATACCCAACACCTAGAATGAAGTGTCTCGCATATTGGGCACTCAATAACTACCAAATGAATAAATAAGGAATTATAGTCTTCAAGAAGGCAAACAGCCCTTAGGGACTACTTCATCACTGATTCTTCCCCTACTTGCCTCACAGTGTTGTTGTCCAAGTCAAAGGACCCTGATGAGAGTGGGAAAGACCCCAACCAAGTGGCGGTGATGAGGCACAGGAAGAAAGGCAGGTGCCACCAATGTGCAGATGGGGAACTCAGGAGGCAAGTGGACTGGCCAGAAGGTGAAGCAGAACCTGAGCTAACATGCTGGAGGAGGAAAGAAGAGTTGGTTCCAAGGGCAACAGCAGCAGCAGCAGGCTGAGAAGGGGCGGATTTGTTTAAGCAGAGCAGAGCAGTGGTGTAAGTAGCTTAGTTTTCTTCTGGCTTCTGCCAAGGGGCTCGTGAGGGAGAGCTATGAGCCACAAATGGAAACATGAGGAGAGAGGTGGCTGAGGAAAGTTGTAGAGTTAGGAAGGACTAGTCAAAAAAGAAAGAAAGCTGATGCTGGACTAGCTGTCTGGGCTTCCATACAAAAAAAGAGGAGGAAAGAGGGCCATAGAGCACAGAACAGAAGAGAACCTCATCCCCAGACCAGACCTCCTGGATTTTTCCATGACAGTCTCAACTTTGAATCATTTTATTGTTTTCACCAAAGATTATCTTAGCCTCGGTTCTCTGCAAAATAGAGCCTTTGGAATTTGTAAGTTGTTTATTTGAGAATGTGATTCCTGGAGCACTAGGGCAGGACAGGTGAAGGAAACAGGGAGGGAGGGAGAAACAATGTAAGGAAGTGAGACTGGGCCAGCCATTGCTAAGGGCAAAACTGGTGCTCCACAATGCCAGGACACCCTGAGGAGCCGATGAAAGACACCCCTAAACTGTCTCCTGAGGAGATAACATAAGGAACTGTCATTAACTCACCCACGCTTCTGGGCTGTGCATGGATAAGCACGGGGTGGTTTCCCACAGGTGTCTCTTACCTCGGCATCGGCAACACCCCAGGCCAAAAGTGAGAGGTTCACTGCATAGGCTCAAGTGCATCTGCACAAGGCCCATCAAAGCCCACAGGAAACCAGTCAGCGCAGCAGTGCCTGGAGTAGGACATGGGGCCAGGAGATATGGATGTGGGGCACAGTCCCCACCTGGATCCTCTCTGATCTGCAGGTGTCCCACCTCTCGGAAGTCCAGTCCTTCAAGAGTCCCAGTCAAGGTCATGGCTGGTTGCAATCTTTGCAAGGACTTACTACACAAAGGAGAGTGGAATAGCTGCAGCTGGTCCCCAAGCCATTACTAATATTTAAGACTTCCCTCCTTTACCCTATAGTTAGATCAGTGGTTTTCAAATTTTGCACATTAGAAACACTGGAGCTGCTTTTTTAAAAAAATTTTTTGAGAGAGAGAGTGCATGTGCAGGAGGGGCAGAGAGAGGAGACAGAGAGAGACAGAGAATCCAAAGCGGGCTCTGAGCTGATAGCAGAGAGCCCAATGTGGGGCTTGAACCCACACAAAATGAGACCATGACTCAAGGTGAAGTCAGACACCTAGCAGAACAAGCCACCCAGGTGCCCCATTGGAGCTGCTTTTTTAAAAAAAAAATTTTAATGTTTATTTATTGTTGAGAGAGAGACAGAGACAGAGCATGAGCGGGGGAGGGGTAGAGGGAGACAAAGGATCTGAGGCAGGCTCCAGGCTCTGAGCTGTCAGCACAGAGCCCAACGTGGGCCTCAAACCCACAAACCATGAGATCATGACCTGAGCCAAAGTTGGATGCTAAACAACTGAGCCACCCAGGTGCCTCTGGAGCTGCTTTTTAAAAATCCTGATGCCTAGACTATAACCCAGACAGTGAATCAGTAATTGTCTAAATTAGAAAATTAACATAGTGACTATAGTTAACAATACTGCATTACATATTTGAAAGTTGCTAAGAGAATAGATCTTAAAAGTTCTTATCACAAGAAGAAACTTTTACAACTATGTGTTGTGATGGATGTTCACAAGATTTATTGTGGTGATCATTTGGGGACGTACACAGATATCAAATGATTATGTTATATGCCTGAAACTAATATAATATGTCAATTATATCTCAACTTTTTAAAAACCACAGTTAGAAAAAAGAAAACTAACATCAATAATAACATTACTTAATCTGCAGGTGTTACTCAAATTTCACCAGTTGCCTGCTACTGTCCTTTTTTTGTTCAGGATCCAATCCAGGGTCAAGCGCATTCAGTTGTCCAGTGTCCCTAGTCTCCTCCAATCTGTAACATTTCCTCAGTCTTTCCTTATCATGACCTTGACGCTTTTACCTTGTGAGTAAATCATTTATTTGGGAATGTGATTCCAGGAATACTGGTTAGTTATTCTACAGAATGTTCCTTGATTTGGATTTTTCTGATATCTCATGATTACACTGAGGTTATACATTTTTTGGCGAGAATGCCTTAGAAGGAATATTGTTTACATGTCTCGTGCATCACCTTGGTTAAGGTGATGTCTTCTAGGTTTCTCTAATGTAAATTTATTATTTTCACACAAATATCCTATTTCTCCTTATACTTTGCCCACTGATTTCAGCATCCATCAATTGTTCTTACCAACACTTATTTAACTGTGGTGTATGTCACATTCTTCATTCCTTCAACATTTATCAATTGGACTTATAATCTAAGCAAGTGCTATGTGATTTGCCTTTAAATAACTACAAAGGTTTAACAGCCCTGGAGAAAGGCGCTGGTTTGAGGCTTAATGAAATGAATAAGTGAGAAACAGGGGTGCCTGGGTGGCTCAGTCGGCTGAACGTCCGACTCACCTCAGGTCATGATCTCACGGCTTGTGGGTTTGAGCCCCACGTCGGGCTCTGTGCTGACACCTCGGAGCCTGGAGCCTGCTTCAGATTTTGTGTCTCCCTCTCTCTCTGCCCCTCCCTCGTTCATGCTGTCTCTCTTTCTCTCTCTCTCTTTCTGTCAAAAATAAATAAACATAAAAAAAAATTTTTTTAAGGGATACGTAAGAAACAGAACTGCTGGCATGAGAATGAAATACTTGCCAGTGATGTTCATTTAGGACTAATCATTTCACTTGATATGAGGAGCAGCCAGAGATAAGGCATAAATAAACCATCAGAGTGGAGTGCCTGCTGGCTCAGTCAGTTAAGCGTCCAACTCTTGATTTCGGCTCAGGTAACGATCTCACAGTTTGTGAGTTCAAGCCCTGCATCAGGCTCCACACTGACAGCACAGAGCCTGCTTAGCATTTCCTATCTCCCTCTCTCTCTGCCCCTCCGCTGCTCATGCTCTCTTTCTCTCAAAATAAATAAATAAAACTTAAAAAAAAAAAACACATCAGAGTGAAATGTGCAGTCTGGAAGCGCTTTAGGTATGAAACATAACAGAGCAGAGTCTAATATAGTAACAAAACAAAAACAGGTTGGCAAGCGGCCAGTGTGTGATATCTGTGTCAAAAAGGAACATACTTATACAAATGTCCCAAGATGAAGATCAGAAGAGAAGAAAGACATAGGGTTACCAGCTGCAAAGACACAGAACGAAAGCAAAAGAGAGAAAACTGAGCCTGATACACCTCCTCAAACGAAAACAGAGAAGCCATCTGAGGTGATGAAAGAAAGAAAGAAAGAAAGGTGGGGCTAGGCAGTAAGGAGAGACTCAGGAAGAAATGAAGAAATAAGAATTCCAGCTTGCAGTTGGAGATCCCCGCAAAGGAAACTAGGAAAATTAGCGAGAGGTGGAAAACTCCTGAACCAGGAAAAGGAGAAAGGTAGGTCCTGCAATGCCAAGTCCCTCAGGGGGTCTAGAAAGAAAGGGGTCAATGTCAGGGAAGGAATCGAAGAAGGACAAACTCCCTGTAAAGAGCATCTTAGCCCAGAGTCTTTTAGCTACAATGACAACTCCATTCAAACTACCTGGAGCAACAACAGAGACTGTTTGGGCTCCCTTGCCTGGGAAGGTCAGGGGTGGCCAGCCCCCATGACTCCTCGTTCCAAGCCTTTATCTCTGTTTCTCCTCCCCAGCCTGGGATCTCTCAGTTCTTTCTTCTGTGGGTTGGCCGTACTGACTCCCGGCTCAGGTGGGCCCCTCAGTCCAGGCAGGAAAGATGGCTGCATGTATCTCAAAGCTTTCATTGAGCTTTTCAAAGCTTTTCAAAGGCAATGCCTATAAAAAGCTTTTGAGGCATTTACAGTAGTGGAGACGGGCCAAGCATTACTGCTCTCCTAGAAAAATCAGTTACTTAAAGACTGCTTCAGAAAGTGTGCTTCAGAAGAGACAGTGGAAGCCTTCCGCCTGGGTGGCAGGGGCCCTGGAAGGGTCAGAGCCAGCTGCCATTCCCTGGACGCTGCCCTTCATCCCTGCCACCAGTGGCTTAGAGCCCTGTTACTCTTGGCCCCGAGCAATGTGTTGCAAGAGAACACAGATGTACATGTGCCCTCTCTCTCTCCACGATATTTCCACAGCTTTGAACTTGCACCCAATTTGCCCTTGTATTTGTCATCTGTAAATTTCTCTTGGTATTTTCTCTGTCTCCTCCAGGGCGGACGCCTCTCTGACCTCCTTAGGGGCCACTGCATTTTCTACAATGGCCCAGAGGAGCGTTTGGACAGGCACGCTGCCTTCCGCCAAGCATCCAACTCTAGCTGTAGCAATCTGCCCTGAGAAAGACCTTTAAACTTTCATTCAGTGCTGTTTTGTACCCTTTGTCATTTCTGAATATAGACATTAGGCTGAGGCTGAGCATGAGCCGTCCCTTTCCTCAACCTATTTCATTACAAATCACAACCGTCCAACATCTGGAAGCATTTCTCACATTCTAAAGTAACTGTGCTCAGCAACCCTCGAAAATTCTTCTGTATTCTCATCTAATCCCATGTGTTAAAGTTTCAACCTGCGAATTCTCTGTCCTAGCAGAGATTGCTTCCACATTGGTTGTTCTCTAGTTATCTTTTCTCCTCTTTCTCTGTAGTGATAGAACCCTTGACTGGTAGAGGTTCAAATGAACGTTCAACATAAAGACTGCATTGTTCATCTTCCCTTACGGTCCAGTGTGGTCACGAGCAGACCAACTGCATGTGAAGGGAAATGATAGATTCAGCTCCGGAATGTGTTGTAATGGAAGGGGCACACCTGTCATTCCTCCTCCTTTTGCTTGCACTGTGGGCGTGGACGTGACGGTGTGCCCTATGGACCATGTCGGCAACGGCAATATCCTAAGTATCACGGAACAATAACATGGAAGAAACTCGGATCCCTGAATGACTTCATGGAGCAAAACCTCCACACCATCTACTTCTTGACTGTAACATGAGAAGCAAATTTCTACCTTGTTTACGTCACAGTTAGTTTGGGTCTCTGATGAAAGCTGCAGAACCTATATAACAATAAATACATGTGTTCTCTGTCCCTGAACCTTTAAAAATTTTTTTTTCATTTATCTATCTTTGAGAGACAGAGACAGAGCACAAGTGGGGGAGGGGCAGAGAGAGAAGGAGACAGAATCCAAAGCAGGCTCCAGGCTCTGAGCTGTCAGCACAGAGCCCGACGCAGGGCTTGAACTCACAAACCATGGGATCATGACCCGAGCCAAAGCTAGACGCTCAACCAACTGAGCCACCCAGGCGCCCCTATCCCTGAACCTTTTTAAGGCCAAATCACACTCATTGTTTTGACCCTGTCAAAATAAATCTCTATTTTCCCCTGTCCTTGTGACCTCCCTGTATACTTTCTCCAGGTACCCTCTGTTCTTCATTTCGTGTGACCACCTCCCCCCAACCCGACCTCTGAAAGTTATAAACAATAAAAGGATTAGCTTCCAAACTATATACCCTATTCTTTTTTTTTTTCTCCCTCCTTCCCTTCCTTTCCCTTTCTTTCCTTTCCTCCCTCCTTCCATCTTTCTTTCTCTCCTTCCTTTCCTCCTTCTTGTCAACCTACATAACAAATAGTTACAGTTCTTATACTGTATATCAGGCACTAGGTTGGGCACCATAAGAGGATATTAAAGTGCCAATATGTAACAGAGTTCTTAGCTGCCAGCAATGGAAATCTATACTACTTCATTTCAACTTTTTTTAAGTTTATTTAAGTTTTTTAAGTTTATTTATTTTGAGAGAGAGTGTGGGTGGGGGGAGGGACAGAGAGAGAGAAAGAGAGAGAATCCTAAGCAGGCTCCACATACTGTCAGCACAGAGCCTGACACAGGGCTCAGACTCACGAACCATGAGATCATGACCTGCGCCGAAATCAAGAGTCAGAGGCTTAACCTCCTTAACCTCTGAGTCAGAACCACCCAGGGGCTCCTATACTAGTTCATTACAGAGAAAAAGACTACTTACTAAAGAAAATATTGGGTATCACAAAGTCACCAAGATGACTGGACAGTCAGGATCGTGGTTATGAGGCCAGGAATACCACCCCGAATCACCCTGCGGAACTGGTCTGGAGAGGTACTTCTTGACCAGCACCCAACCCTGGACACCTGTAGGGCTAACGCCACTGGCCCTCAGCATCCACAGTGGTCACCAGCACCACTGCCTCTATTGCCTCACTACCAGAGAGACTTCCTCACCATCCCCTCCTCTGTGTCTTCAGTTTCCAGTTCAAGGTCTGGAGCAGGCCACCTGGGGGTGGTTGGTGCCTGTATCACATGCCCAAGACTTGGCAGCAGGGAAAGTAAAAGGGGAATCATCTCAAATTTTCAACTTGTCAAATGCTAGCAGGCTGTACATCACAGTAAAGCACAAAATGAAGAATGTCCCAACATAGGAAAAAGGTTCCAAAGCTTGGCCACCAAAACTAACAGAAATATGCATGATATCTATCATGGAGGAATTAAATCCAGTCTCCCTATACCTATGGACTGTTGATTTTGAATGAATCAAGAATCTTGTGTTTTTCAGTTCTGTACCTTTTTTGGAGGTAAAACACTAAAGAGAGAAATCCGCCTCACTTCTAGAAGAATATAAGGAGTACTAGAAAGAAATTACCCTTTTTTTTCCCTGCCTCTGGACTGACAGAGATGATCCTCAGTATGCTAGATGTAGTGAAAATTTGTAGGGACTCTGAAGGAGTCCTTGCCTGTGTTTGGGGGATTTTCCCCATTACATAGGTCTGAGTGGATGGGTCTGATCTTTAATTTTACCATGGCTGAAAGACAGGGCTCAGATATGTAAACCAGTCTTAGCCAATCAGATGCTCCTGCCTGAGACTTAAAATCTGGAAAGAGTGACACAAAGAAGCTGGAACGGTCGAGAATTCATCTGTGCCCTAGGGGGACTGTGGGACATCTAGCATTTAGTGAGAACAGCAGACATGTCCTGATCATGTGTCCTCTGGCATGATTCAGGCTCTGAATCTCACCTGGGTTTTAAGCTTGGCCTTCTTGGAGATTCTGTGACTTAGCCCAAGACCCTCTCAATAAATTGCTTTTTGGCTTAAATCAGTCAGAATTTCTCTTGCTTGTGATCAAGAATGCTAACCCACACACCCACTACATTTTTATTAGTACATTTTTTCCTTTACAACGCTTTACTTTAATAAGATAGTCACATATAAAACACTAAAAACCCCTAGGTATTTTTCAGCTTTGACTATCATATTCTTAAAGTTTTTCTTCATCTTCATACTACCTAAAGACTAAAACTGGAAAAACCCTGGGGACTGTCTGATCCATTTCCTCCACTGAGGGAATCTGAGACTCCAAGAGGCTCTTTCTCATTTCAGTGGATGAGTCTTATTTCTATGGACAGTCTCTGATAACTTCTCCAACTAAATCAAAACCATTCCAAATTAAGGGCCTCTCTCTTCTCATGCTGAAAATTTATTTTGGAAATATAATGAGCTACTTCTCTATTATACAAACCACCAAAGGAAATAAGAATACTGGGCTCAGAACCAATCCTGAGGAAACATCCCCAGTCTTGTTTGCTAGTCACCCCAGGTTTGCCACCTGTTTATCAATTTACTTGGTCAAAACCACATTTTCTGAATTTGTTAATGAGCATATCGATGGGAAGGCTAAGGAGGCAGCTGGTAGGGGAGCAGGAGGTAGCTCACACTTCCTTAACAAGCTGGTGCTAAAAATGTGAAAAAGGATATTATAAACCAACGTTAAGAATCCCTGATGGAGAATGGCAGCACCACCAGATAAAGGAACCTGAGTCCCCTCTCTCCCCACCTTCAAAGACTTAGCTCGGGCTGTGATAGGAGCCTAACGTGAACTTTTATTGTGTTAAGTCACTGAGATTTTGGAGGTACATTATCTAGCCTGCTCTTCTTAGTATAGTGCCTAATTATAGAAGAATACATTTATACCCATCAAAGAAAGCCTAACAGAAGGAAAGACTCTGACAAGGACAGAAAAGTGTAGCCAGGCTAATATAGAAAGACAAGAGAGCCTCAGAAAATGGTAACCTATCTCCTGGGTGATCCCAGCCTGTCGCCTTGCTGCTCTGGAGGCCCTCCCTGCCAGGCTCCACCATCTTCCCTGAGGAAGACTCTTGGGTTCCAGATCTCTTCCTTGAGGGCGACCCTTTACCTCCTCCAGGCTTTTTCCAGGTTCTTTTGAGGGCTGGCTATTGCTCAGTGTTGACCCCCCGCTGCCTTCAAGTACCAGCCCTTACTTCTCTTTGGCTCAGGTTCGTCTCCTTGGCTTCACCCCGTGCCTCATTCTTGGCAGTGGCCTTAGGGCTCCTGGCCTGGCTCCCACCCAACACCCAGAATGCTCCATGCCCCACCTGGCCTGATGCTACAGTTACCCCAGTCACCCTTGGTTAAGTGACCTTCGGTTAGTCCAACATATCTGAATTATTTTCTCTTTTCCATAATTTATTTGAACGGATTAAGTTAGAAGAACACCCATATTTATGCTCTTAGCTGTTCATGTTATCTATATTACATGAAAGAAAAAAAAAGCCCTATATCTCAAGCACCTTACTGTCAACGAACGTGCTAAACATTTGTGTGTTTCATTTTAATCGTTGCCAAAATACCCCTTTGAAGGGAGGTATTATAGCTGCATGTTTCCAGAAGAAAAAGAAAAAGAGGCTCTCTAAAATCAGGGTATTGCTGAAGGTCCCACAGCTAGTATGAAGTGGGGTTGGGAGTCTGAACTAGGTTTATTTCATCTCAAAGACCATTCATGCCCTTTCCACTCCACAGTGTGAACTCTGACCACCCCATGCTGGGCTATGATGACTCAAACAGGCATACAGAGTTCAAGGTGAGCCTGGGAAAACAAAGTACAAATGTACGAAATCTTTCCTGAACATCAGAATATTTCATATTTCTCTGTGCAACGAGAATAATAGAACAGACAAGTGCCCATCATTTGCCAGTGATATTAAGGTGATAAGCTGAGCAGCAGCCAAAAATAATCATGGTAAGATTTAACAAGGACAAAACATCTAAAGGTAAAATACAAATGCACACTTTAAAAATAAACTTACTGGGGCACCCGGGTGGCTCAGTCGGTTGAGCATCCGACTTCGGCTCAGGTCATGATCTCACAGTTTGTGAGTTCAAGCCCTGTGTCGGGCTCTGTGCTGACAGCTAACAGCCTGGGGCCCGCTTCGGATTCTATGTCTCCCTCTCTCTCTGCCCCTCCCCTGCTCACACTCTGTGTGTGTCTCTCTCTCTCGAAAATAAACATTAAAAAATAATAATAATAAAATAAAATAAGCTTACTTAAAAGTATTCTCAGGTTCATAGTGATCTAGCAGAACAACCCTAACATTACATCTTGATGTTGATGATAGTGTTGAATATTGTATTATTATTTTTTAAAGTACAACTCCAGGAGTTTTTATCAAACACCTGGCATGGAGAAACCATGATGGAATCTTTCCACTCTGTTCAGTCTTGGTCGGGCCTTTGTTGGATTAATGGCCAATTTTTGGAGCCTCTCATCACAAGTAATATGTGAAGATCTTGGGCATATTCCAGGGGGCAAAGCAATGAAAGTGATTAGCTTGGGGTAAACACCCATATTAACAAAGCCCAGGCAACTAAATTTATCAGGAAGCAGAAGAGATCAGTGATTAGGATGAAAAAATCAGGAATTTAGGCCACTTTAATAGTATTTTTCAAAGTGTACACCAGAGACATAATGCATTAGCATCAGTGAAATGTATGTAAAAAGTACAGATCCTGGGAAAATCCCAAACCTATTAAACCAAATTTCTTTTGGAGGAGGCGGAGGCCTTCCACCAAGGTTATTCACATTAAAATTGAGAATCTTTGTGCCAGTGATTCTCAGCCTTGGCTGAAGGTTGAAATCACCTGTAGACCCACCCCAGAGATTCTGATTAATCGGTCTGGGTTGGGCCCAGGGCAACAGACTTTTAACAGTGCCTGCAGGTGATTCTAAAATGCTGCCAAAGTTGAGAACCTCCCTCCGTGCCAAGATACGAGGTATGAATACCAAGAAGCAACTGCTCAACTTCCATTGGGCAATGGGCTTAGGAAGTTTGCAGAACACTTTAATTAGATAATGCCTTAACATTCATGATGACTCACCTTTCCAAGACAAATGCATTTTATTTTTTTAATCTTTATTTATTTTTTAGAGAGAAAGATAGCATGTGAGCAGGGGAGGAGCAGAGAGAGAGGGAGACACAGAACCTGAAGCAGGCTCCAGGCTCCGAGCGGTCAGCGCAGAGCCCGACACGGGGCTCAAACTCACTACCCATGAGATCATGACCTGAACTGAAGTCGGACGCTCAACTGACTGAGCCACCCAGGCACCCCAATGCATTTTATTTTTGTAGCAGTGATTTCCCTGCTCTGGTAACCAGGATCTGGGACTCAAAGTCAATGTGAACAAAAGGTACGATTTTCTCTGGCTTTTGTGATTTTCACTGTCCCTTTCATTCTAGTTTCTCTCATGAGTGGCTGTCAGCCATGACAAATAAAAATATTACACAGTGCTTTTGAACAATGATGTATGTCAGAGAATGACCAGGGCCCCTTGGTGCTCAGTGAGGTCTTCCTCTTCTCTGTGGTCATGCATCATCTTCGACTGCAGGTATTAAATCTGGTCATCAGGGGGCGCCTGGGTGGCGCAGTCGGTTAAGCGTCCGACTTCAGCCAGGTCACGATCTCGCGGTCCGTGAGTTCGAGCCCCACGTCAGGCTCTGGGCTGATGGCTTGGAGCCTGTTTCCGATTCTGTGTCTCTCTCTCTCTGCCCCTCCCCCTCCCCCGCTCACCTTCACTCCCCCTCTCTCTCTCTCTCTCACAAATAAACGTTAAAAAAAATTAAAAAAAAAAAAAAAAAAAAAAAAAAAAAAAAAAAAATCTGGTCATCAGAATTGAAGACAATGAGGCATGCCTGGGTGGCACAGTCGGTCAAGCCTCCGACTTCGTCTCAGGTCATGATCTCACAGTCTGTACTTCAAGCCCCGCATAGGGCTCTGTGCTGACAGCTTAGAGCCTGGAGCCTGCTTCGGATTCTGTGTCACCCTCTCTCTGCCCCTCCCCTGCTCACGTTCGGTCTCTCTCTCAAAAATAAATAAACATTATGGGCATTGAGGAGGGCACCTACTGGGATGAGCACTGGGTGTTGTATGGAAACTAATTTCACAATAAATTGTATTTAATAAAAATAAATAAATAAACATTAAAAAATTTTTTAAAAAATTGAAGACAATGGATGGAAGATTATTTGCAGATACACTTGATTAGGCCCCAGAGAACAGGTGCTTTTCCAGTTGGGGAAATGTCCTGGTAGTCATCAGGTACAGCAGGCAGCCACTTCGTGGCAGAATTGGGGTGATTACAGCTACAGATATTAATGACTTGTGCCTTAGATTAAATTTCAGTCCGTTCCCAGGGATCTTTGCATTCTGGACCTTATCTGATTGTGTAACAACATTAATTGGCCCCTGAAGGCATTCAACTCAATTTCTGGTACAGGCTCTTCACTTACACTCTTGAAGTTATGTTGTCGATAACTGGCCTCTTTCTCTATACAGCATAACTTTGCACATTATCTTTCTTTTTAATTGCGGTGAAATACACATAATGCAAGAGGTACTATCTCAACCATTTTTAAGTGCACTGTTCAGTGTTGTTAAGTACATTCACATCATGCAATTAATCTCCAGAATTCTTTTCAAAACTGAAAATTCTTGCAAAACTGAAACCTTACCCATTAAACAACTTCCCATTCTCCCCTCTCCCTTTGCTGTATACTGTCTTTTGAAGATGAGAGTCATCAATTTAATTTACTCTTTAAAAAGTTTCCTAAAATTCACTGGCCTATAAAGTGTTACTCGGTGTTAGCCACATTTGCCAATCCAATCTTATTAAACTAAACTATTTCCTTTCTCCTTTCTAAGTCCAGGTATCACTGGGCTAAGACATCATATACTCCAAAACCAAGTGCATTCTGGGTTTTTTTTCCATTTTTTTTTAAGTAGGCTTCATGCCCAGCATGGAGCCCAACATGGGGCTTGAACTCATGACTCCAAGATCAAGACCTGAACTGAGATCAAAAGTCATCAAAAGTTGGACACCTAACTAACTGAACCACCCAGGTGCCCCCATTCTGGTTTTTCTTTAGGTAAAATGTCCACTTAACAAAGAATAAAAGTAGAATACTATAAACTGAATTTCTCTTGAGGGAAAATTTTAAATTCTGATAATACCCGTGTCAGATAAATAGTTAACTCTCAAATGTTGGGGGGGGAAAACTGATTCAACAAATTAGATAGTATCTATCAAAATAAAAAATGGGGGTGCCTGTCTGGCTCAGTCAGTTGAGCGTCTAACTTCAGCTCAGGTCACGATCTCATAGTTCGTGGGTTCGAGCCCCACATTGATTGGGCTCTGTGCTAACAGCTCAGAGCCTGGAGCCGGCCTAGGATTCTGTGTCTTCCTCTCTGCCCCTCCCCTGCTCGCACTCTGTCTGTCTCTGTCTCTCAAAAAAATAAAATAAAATGTTAAAAATGAATAAAAAATTAAAAAATAAAAAATGTAGACATCTCTTCACTAGCTATTTAACCGTCATTACATATATATTCATAAAAATAAAAAATAACTTAAATATTAATAGGGGACGGGTTAAATACTTACAGTACACTATATAAAAAACAATTATACAACTATTAAAAAAGAATGTGATAGTTCCATGTGTGCTGATATGAGAAGATCTTAAAATATATTATTAAATGAAAAATTCAAGATATATGGAAGGGCATAAACTTTTTGTGAAAAAATCTTACACACACACACACACACACACACATATCTATTGATGTCTGAAGATATATTCCTTTTCTGGAAGGATTAACAAACAATTGTTAACAATTGCAGTTTGGTGGAAAAAGGCTGGTGGTTATGGAGGGATATGGAAGGGGAGGAATACATCTGTGTTTCATTTACACCTCTCAGTACTATTTGAATTTTTAAAAACATGTGCTTGTATTACTTTAAAATTCTTTAGGGGCCTGGATGGCTCAGTCAGTTGAGCATCCAACTCTTGATCTTGGCTCAGGTCATGATCTCATTGTGAGTCCAAGCCCCACATCAGGCTCTATCTGGGTGGCTCAGGCAGTTAGGCTTCTGACTTTGGCTCAGGTCATGATCTCATGGTTCCTGAGTTTGAGCCCAGCATTGGGCTTTATGCTGACAGCTAAGAGCCTGGAGCCTGCTTCGAATTCTGTGTGTGTGTGTGTGTGTGTGTCCCTCCCCCACTCACTCTCTATCTCTCTCAAAAATAAAATAAATATTAAAAAAATTTTTAAATAAAAAAAATTGTCTTTAAATGTCAACAGTGTTATCTAGCCAATGGAATTACAGGCCATTTAAATTTTACTCTTTATCATTTTCTATGTATATGAAGTACATTTTAAAAATCTCTATCCAGATCGAGAGGAAGATGGCGGCATAGGAGGACGCTGGGCTCACCGCGTCCTGCTGATCGCTTAGATTCCACCCACATCTGCCTAATTTACCCCGCTAACCACCAGAAGACTAGCAGAACAGACTCTCCAGAGCCAAGCTTAGACGAGAGGCCCACGGAAGAGGGTAGGAAGGGTGGAGAGGCAGTGCGAGTTACACGCACTGGCGGGAGGGAGCCAGGGCGGTGGAGGGGCAGCCAGCCCATCCGGCAAGGCAGAGCCCCCGAGTCTGGCTTGCAAAAGTGGAGGGGCCGGACAGAGTGTGTTCTGACAGCCAGTGGGACTTAACATCTGGAATGTTATAAGTCAACAGCTCTGCTCAGAGAGCGGGAGGAAGAGTTGTTGAGCCCCAGAGGACAGAGCTCAGCTTGGCGGAGAACAAAGAAGCTGGGAAGCACCTTCTCCCTTGCCCATCCCCTAGACAAAATCCCAAAGGGAACCAGTTCCTGTTACAGAACTTGCTTGCACTGCACAAACACCCAACGCTGTGCTTCTGTGGATCCATCCCTCTGACAGGACTGCCTCCCTCTCAGTGCCGCAAAGCCCCTCCCGAAGCAGACCACCAAAGGCAAAGCGAGCTGAGCCTGCCCCTCCAGCCCCTGTGCACCTTGCGGATCCACCCCTGCCAATACGCCAGATCCCATCGAAGCAGCACCACCAGCCTGGCAGTGTGCAAGTAGCCCAGACAGAGGCCACACCACTCCACAGTGAGTCCTGCCCCTGGGAGAGGGGAAGATAAGGTACACACCAGGTGGACTGTGGCCCCAGTGGTGGGCTGGGGGCAGACATCAAGTCTGACTGCAGCCCCGCCCACCAATGCAAGTTACTCCAGACAGCACAGAGGAAGAGCCCTGCAGTTCCCAGCCACTCCAGGGACTATCCAAAATGACAAAATGGAGGAATTCTCCTCAGAAGAAACTCCAGGAAGTAGCAACAGCTAACAAACTGATCAAAAACCATTTAAGCAATATAGCAGAAAATGAAATTAAAATAATAGTCATAAAATTAATCGCTGGGCTTGAAAAAAGCAGAGAATCTATTACTACAGAGATCAAGGGACTAAGAAACAGTCAGGAGGAGCTAAAAAATGCTATAAATGAGCTGCAAAATAAAATGGAGGCAACCACAGCTCCGATCGAAGAGGCAGAGGAGAGAATAGGTGAATTAGAAGATAAAATTATGGAAAAAGAAGCTGAGAAAAAGAAATATAAAAAAATCCAGCAGTATGAGGGGAGACTCAGAGAACTAAGTGACATAATTAAGCGAAATAATGTACGCATAATTGGGAATCCAGAGGAGGAAGAGAGAGGGAAAGGTGCTTAAGGTGTACTTGAAAAAAATCATAGCTGAGAACTTCCCTGAACTGGGGAAGGAAAAAGGCATTGAAATCCAAGAGGCACAGAGAACTCCCTTCAGACATAACTTGAATTGATCTTCTGCACAACATATCATAGTGAAACTGGCAAAATACAAGGATAAAGAGAATTCTGAAAGCAGCTAGGGATAAACATGCTCTAACATATAAAGGGAGACTGATAAGACTCGTGACGGATCTGTCTACTGAAACTTGGCAGGCCAGAAAGGAATGGCAGGAAATCTTCAATGTGATGAACAGAAAAAATATTCAGCCAAGAATCCTTTATCCAGCAAGTCTGTCATTTAGAATAGAAGGAGAGATAAAGGTCTTCCCAAACAAACAAAAACTGAAGGAATTCATCACCACTAAACCAGCCCTACAAGAGATCCTAAGGGGGATCCTGTGAGACAAAGTACCAGAGACATCACTGCAAGCATGAAACCTACAGACATCACAATGACTCTAAACCCATATTTTTCAATAATAACAGTGAATATAAATGGACTAAATGTTCCAACCAAAAGACACAGGGTATCAGAATGGATAAAAAAAACAAGACCCATCTATTTGCTGTATACAAGAGACTGATTTTAGACCTGAGGACACCTTCAGATTGAAAGTGAGGAGATGGAGAACTATCTATCATGCTACTGGAAGTTAAAAGAGAGCTGGAGTAGCCATACTTATATCAGACAAACTAGACTTTAAAGTCTGTAACAAGAGATGAAGAAGAGCATTATATAATAATTACAGGGTCTATCCATCAGGAAGAGCTAACAATTATAAATGTCTATGTGCCGAATACAGGAGCCCCCAAATATATAAAACAATCACAAACATAAGCAACCTTATTGATAAGAATGTGGTAATTGCAGGGGACTTTAACACTCCACTTACAACATTGGATAGATCACCTACACACAGGATCAATAAAGAAACAAGGGCTCTGAATGATACACTGGATCAGATGGACTTGCCACATAAATTTAGAACTCTGCATCCCAAAGCAACAGAATATACTTTCTTCTTGAGTGCACATGGAACCTTCTCCAAGATAGATCACATACTGGGTCACAAAACAGCCCTTCATAAGTATACAAGAATTGAAATCATACCATGCATACTTTCGGACCACAATGCGATGAAGCTTGAAATCAACCACAAGAAAAAGTCTGGAAAACTTCCAAAAGCATGGAGGTTAAAGAACACCCTACTAAAGAATGAATGGGTCAACCAGGCAATTAGAGAAGAAATTTTAAAAAATATGGAGACAAATGAAAATGAAAATACAACAATCCAAACGCTTTGGGATGCAGAAAAGGCAGTCCTCAGAGGAAAATACATTGCAGTCCAGGCCTATCTCAAGAAACAAGAAAAATCCCAAATACAAAATCTAACAGCACACCTAAAGGAAACAGAAGCAGAGCAGCAAAGACACCCCAAACCCAGCAGAAGAAGAGAAATAATAAAATCAGAGCAGAAATAAACAATACAGAATCTAAAAAAACTGTAGAGGAGATCAATGAAACCAAGAGTTGGTTTCTTGAAAAAATAAACAAAATTGATAAACCTCTAGCCAGGCTTCTCAAAAAGAAAAGGGAGATGACCCAAATAGATAAAATCATGAATGAAAATGGAATTATTACAACCAATCCCTCAGAAATACAAGCAATTATCAGGGAATACTATGAAAAATTATATGCCAACAAACTGGACAACCTGGAAGAAATGGACAAATTCCTAAACACCCACACACTTCCAAAACTCAAACAGGAAGAAATAGAAAGCATGAACAGACCCATAACCAGTGAAGAAACTGAATCAGTCATCAAAAATCTCCCAACAAATAAGAGTCTGAGACCAGATGGCTTCCCTGGGGAATTCTACCAGACATTTAAAGCAGAGATAATACCTATCCTTCTCAAGCTATTCCAAAAAATAGAAAGAGAAGGAAAACTTCCAGACTCATTCTATGAAGCCAGCATTACTTTGATTCCTAAACCAGACAGAGACCCAGTAAAAAAAGAGAACTACAGGCCAATATCCCTGATGAGTATGGATGCAAAAATTCTCAATAAGATACTAGCAAATCGAATTCAAAAGCATATAAAAAGAATTATTCACCATGATCAAGTGGGATTCATTCCTGGGCTGCAGGGCTGGTTTAACATTCGCAAATCAATCAATGTGATACATCACATTAATAAAAGAAAAGATAAGAACCATATGATCCTGTCAATCGATGCAGAAAAAGCATCTGACAAAATTCAGCATCTTTTCTTAATAAAAACCTTCGAGAAAGTCGGGATAGAAGGAACATACTTAAAACATCATAAAAGCCATTTATGAAAAGCCCACAGCTAATATCATCCTCAATGGAGAAAAACTGAGAGCTTTCCCCCTGAGATCAGGAACACAACAGGGATGTCCACTCTCACCGCTGTTGTTTAACATAGTGTTGGAGCTTCTAGCATCAGCAATCAGACAACAAAAGGAAATCAAAGGCATCAAAATTGGCATAGATGAAGTTAAGCTTTCACTTTTTGCAGATGACATGATATTATACATGGAAAACCCGACAGACTGCAACAAAAGTCTGCTAGAACTGATACATGAATTCAGCAAAGTCGCAGGATACAAAATCAATGTACAGAAATCAGTTGCATTCTTAAACACTAATAATGAAGCAACAGAAAGACAAATAAAGTAACGGATCCCATTCACAATGGCACCGAGAAGCATAAAATACCTAGGAATAAACCTGACCAAAGATGTAAAAGATCTGTATGCTGAAAACTATAGAAAGCTTATGAAGGAAATTGAGGAAGATATAAAGAAATGGAAAAACACTCCATGCTCATGGGTTGGAAGAATAAATATTGTTCAAATGTCAATACTACCCAAAGCTATCTACACATTCAATGCAATCCCAATCAAAATTGCACCAGCATTCTTCTCGAAGCTAGAACAAGCAATCCTAAAATTCATATGGAACCACAAAAGGCCCCCAATAGCCAAAGTAATTTTGAAGAAGACCAAAGCAGGAGGCATCACAATCCCAGACTTTAGCCTCTACTACAAAGCTGTAATCATCAAGGCAGCATGGTATTGGCACAAAAACAGACACATAGGCCAATGGAATAGAATAGAAACCCCGGAACTAGACCCACAAAAGTATGGCCAACTCATCTTTGACAAAGCAGGAAAGAACATCCAATGGAAAACAGACAGTCTCTTTAACAAATGGAGCTGGGAGAACTGGATAGCAACATTCAGAAGGTTGAAACTAGACCACTTTCTTACACCATTCACAAAAACAAACTCAAAATGGATAAAGACCTAAATGTGAGACAGAAAACCATCAAAACACTAGAGGAGACAGCAGGAAAAGACCTCTCTGACCTCAGCCGTAGCAATTTCTTACTTGACACATCTCCAAAGGCAAGGGAATTAAAAGCAAAAATGAACTATTGGGACCTCATGAAGATAAAAAGCTTCTGCACAGCAAAGGAAACAATCAACAAAACTAAAAGGCAGCCAATGGAATGGGAAAAGATATTTGCAAATGACATATAGGACAAAGTGCTAGTATCCAAAATCTATAAAGAGCTCACTCCACACCCGAAAAAGAAGCTCACTCCACACCCGAAAAACAAATAATCCAGTGAAGAAATGGGCAGAAAACACGAATAGACACTTCTCTAAAGAAGACATCCAGATGGCCAACAGGCACATGAAAAGATGCTCAACATCTCTCCTCATCAGGGAAATACAAATCAAAACCACACTCAGATATCACCTCATGCCAGTCAGAGTGGCCAAAATGAACACATCAGGAGACTATAGATGCTGGAGAGGATGTGGAGAAACGGGAACCCTCTTGCACTGTTGGTGGGAATGCAAACTGATGCAGCCGCTCTGGAAGACAGTGTGGAGGTTCCTCAAAAAATTAAAAATAGACCTACCCTATGACCCAGCAGTAGCACTGCTAGGAATTTACCCAAGGGATACAGGAGTGGTGATGCATAAGGGCACTTGTACCCCAATGTTTATAGCAGCACTCTCAACAATAGCCAAATTGTGGAAAAAGCCTAAATGTCCATCAACCGATGAATGGATAAAGAAATTGTGGTTTATATACACAATGGAGTACTACGTGACAATGAGAAAGAATGAAATATGGCCTTTTGTAGCAACATGGATGGAACTGGAGAGTGTGATGCTAAGTGAAATAAGTCATACAGAGAAGGACAGACTCCATATGTTTTCACTCCTATGTGGGTCCTGAGAAACTTAACAGAAGACCATGGAGGAGGGGAAGAAAAAAAGTGGTTAGAGAGGGAGGGAGCCACAACATAAGAGACTCCTAAAAACTGAGAACAAACTGAGGGTTTATGGGGGGTGGGAGGGAGGGGTGAGTGGGTGATGTGTATTGAGGGCACCTGTTGGGCTGAGCATTGGGTGTTGTATGGAAACCAATTTGACAATAAATTTCATAATAAAAATATTTAAAAAAATAATAAAATAATAAAAATCTCTATCCATTTGAAAGGCAAAACAAAATATAAAATTTTATTTCATGTCTTTGATATTTGGGCATATAATTACTTGCACAACTACTTTAAGTTATATAATCTTCCATGGTTTATGTTCCTACAAAAAAAAAAAAAAAAAAAGAAAAAAACACCAAACCAAACCAAACCAATCAAACAAACAAAAGAAATTGCTTTAGTTTCTTTTCTGACATGAGAATAAATGATATTTACTAAAATTCCCCTCAGTTTTCTCCTTGGTGCTCTGAAAGTGGTCTTTGTAGAAGCTTTGTAGTTCTATGATTTCTTTAAGCCTTAGTGCAGGATTCATCATTTTCTAGAGATTTTGCTTACACAGTTTTGTTCACAGATTGTGTTATTGCATTGAATAAAATATAACATCTACACATCCCTCAGGATCTAAGACACTTGAAGGTCCTGTCTTCTAATAAGATTGCCTCTTTTGCTTCTTGCAGTCCTGGGAGTTCAGCTTTGTTACAAGTGAAAATATTCTGCTTTCCTCAGATCAAAGAGATATAGTCTTATTATCCACACCCTGACACTTTAGAGCAACAGAACAAGACTGTCTTCCCACGTCTGAAAACAAGCTCAAGATTTCTGTATATATCATACACCAAGTTAGCTAAGAAAATGTTTCCTTTTTTCTTTTGTGAAAGGACATGTGATATTAATTTTCTGATTATTAGAAATATTATAATATTTATCTCTGTGCATGAATAAACACATTGCGAAATTATACAAATCAATGCTATAAGTCAACAAAAAAGCTACATTGCTATAAAATCAATTCTTAATGACTTTTCTAAAAAGAAGATGTTTTTGTTTAATATGGATCACTTTGAATTAATTTTTTAATGTTTACTTATTTTTGAGGGGGGGAGGCAGAGAGTGAGGGAGATACAGAATCTGAAGCAGGCTCCAGGCTCTGAGATGTCAGCACAGGGCCCCACGCAGGGCTCAAACTCACCAACCACGAGATCATGACCTAAGTGGAAGTCAGATGCTTAACCAACTGAGCCACCCAGGTGCCCCAAAATGGATCACTTTGAAAGACAGTAAACAAACCCCAAACTCACTTTTGGTTACCAGAATATTAGAGTTACCAAAAAAGTCCAGGCTGCATTATACAATTTTAAATGGCATTCCTGATTGAACTCACCCCTACTATGTCTCAGCATAAAAATGTACTTATTTAGAATTGGGTAATACTCATTGGAAAATAAATTTCTGGCAAAAGTACAAACTATGTGTGGTTCCCATAGAATTAAACAAAAATAGATCTTGTTCAAAATAACAATAAAAAACCCATGGGACTGACTAATAAAAGATGGCTGGCACAATCTGAATTCCATTGCAAGAGCTAAAGAGAACTTTAAAAATTGGTGACACAGTAGAATCATTTATCATTCTTTATAACTATGGCAGCCATCTTGGAACAATTCTGTTAACTGTGCCTTCAATAAGAATTCAGGCTACTAACCACACTGGAAAAAGCAAAGGTTGCTTCTTCTGTATTTTGGGGTTTCAACAAACCAACAGTGAGCTATCCAGACACCACATCTGTTAGGCATTGTGCTGATCACAAAAGGATCATACCTCAGATACAACTTCTTGTTTAATTTGAGGTAATATTTCTAAAATTTCATTCCATGGATCTGTCATTTTTCTTGCTATCTGATTCTCAAATAAGAATATAATCAGAATATATTGTTCTTTAAGCTTTTTCACATCAGGATGAAAATTTTGTTAAATGCCATGTGATTTCATTCATATGTGGAATTTAAGAAACAAAGCAAATTTACAAAGTAAAAAAGAGACAAACCAAAAAACAGGCTTTTAAATTAGAGAACAAACTAGTGATTGCCAGAGTGAAGGAGGGGGGATGGGTGAAATAGGTGAAGGGGATTATAAGTACATTTATTGTGATGAGCACTAAGTAATGTATAGAATTGTTGAATCACTATATTGCACACCTGAAACTAATATAACACTACACATTAATTACAGCAGAGTTTAAAAAATAAAATAAATAAAAATTAAAAAACAAAGAAATTATCATATCAGATTTTCAGTTCACTTTGCATACTATAAATAAATATAGCATAGTCCCAAACTCCTTCTAGTGTCATGTAATTTTTACTACATTCAATTAAAACAACTAATTTAAAAAAATAGCCAAATGGTTATGTCATCTTTTTTTAAGTAAACTCTACAACCAACATGGAGCTTGAACTCATGACTCTGAGGTGAAGAGTCACATACTCTACCGACTGAACCAGGCATGTGCCCCTCGAATTTTTATACCTTTGTAAGAATTTTTATACTTTTGTAAGAATTTTTATATAATAAATTTAGTGATCAGGAAAAATCCTTTATTTAGAATATGTATCTTAGAAAATATAATCATTTAAAATATAGTGAAGATTCCTGTGTGCCTACTTATTTTCTGGGAAGAGTTTCCTAAGAGATGTTAGAAGGAAAAGGTTCCAGTAAGGAAAGCATGAAATGCAAACCATTTGCATGTATAGAAGTGTTAGTTAGCTGGCTTGCCCTTGAAAATGGCTGAATGGGATTATTCCCCACTCTCCAGTCCTTTCAAAAGAAAAGAAAAAAAAAATCCCTGCAGTTTGTTGTTACCAGATCAAGTGACCAGGTGCACACAAGCCCCAGCAGATTAGGGAGGAATTCTCTACATGGACCTCAGACCTGCTGGTGTGCAGGGCTCCCACCTCCTGACCTCGATGGTCTTGAATGGCCATGGACAAATCACAGAGCCATGGCTGCTATCAGGGAAACAGCCTCTCTAAAAGACTCAAAGTTGCTTGGACATCACCGTAATATGTTTGTAGAATGACACTGTTACCAAGGTGCATGGTGGAAGAGTAGAAAGAACATGGGTTTGGAACTCAAAATCTTGGCTCCACCTTTCCAGCCATGCCATCTTGCACAAGTCATTTTATCTGTCTAAGCCTCAGTTTCTGCATCTATAAAATAAGGATAATAATTATTTCATTTTTTGGAGGGGAGTAAATGCGGTAACATGTTTTAGTGGGTCTTGGATGTAAAAGGCTCTTTTGCAATTATTAGTTATTAATATTTGTATTGTTGTGACTGTTGGTATAATTTCCTTCTCTAATTGTCACACTTAAAATTTATACTCCCTCTGTCGATCCAATATTTTTATTCTTAAGTCTCCCATGGTGCTGAAATGTTGGTTAAGCAACTGTCTCCCCTACCAGGTTGGAAGGGCCTTGACGGCAGAGACCTGGTCAACTTTGTTTTTGTATCTCTCCCTCTCGCCTGGCATTCCCAACACTAGCTGGGAACTAGGTGAACATGCTGAACGTGGCTGAATATACCAGAGCCTACTTAATTAGGCTTACTTGAACCCTTCTTATTTGAAATTACTAAAAATATTCCAGTATTTCAAAAAGCCTAAGTTCACCTCCCAAAATGCTTATGAAATGTATTTCCACATACGCGATTAATGCCAAGACATAATGGCAATGTCGAAGCACACAGCAACACCTTACTGCTGCTTGTGGCTGTTTATCAGGAAACTAGCTTGGTGCATCTATGCACTTGTTCTCATTTGAAGTCTTCCTATGAAATATGTCATATACAAGTATTATCAGCCTCATTATGTATAGGTGAAGAAGCTGACACAAATAAGATTAGTAAATACCTTAGTGGAAGTCTGCTATTTAATCAAGAGTGACACTGGCACAGAACTATCATCTCCTATAATTCACCCCCTTTGAAACAGAACATTTACGTCTCAAGATTAAGCCCTGGTATACAGTTGGGGCCTAACTGGAGAGTTGAATAAATACCTGCCATAATTATTGCTATTGTCCATATAATTTCCTTCCCTGGCTGGAATTTATTTTTTCTTCTTTCTATTCCAAAAACATGTGTTGATATGTTTCTAATGGCACTTATTGTAGACCACATTCCACCAAAACCAATATGACTTCTAATTTTTCAACATAAAGTACCCAAAGTGTCCTTTACAGAGTAGGGTTGGTATTGTTACAAAGATTAGGTGTCCTGATTGGTACATTTTTCAGGGAAACAGAGAAAAAGCTGTGCAGATTATGCCATGGTTTTGGTAGAGCTCCCTCTGACATTAATCCACAAGCTTGACAAGGGCGCACAGTAAGACAAATAAGTCCATGACATAGAAGGAGGGAATGTTACTAAATAAGAGAGTCTTGTGTTTTCTGGATAAAAGGAAGGAGGAGGGCAGTTTCATACTTAATGTTGCTCTGGTATTTCTTACCATAATCTATTGTAACAGTGTAATAAAAATTTCTCCTGGCTTTCTTTATAAAAATCATCTTGAGAAAAGACAGTGACCCTTCTCAGCGACTGACTCCTATTCTGGGTATGATGTCTCCACCCTCACTAAAATGGGCTTCAGCTTGGAAACTTGTATAACTGTTATAAAGCCACATTAGGCCCAACCCTTGAGGCCAGCAGTGCCAGACAGGACAAGAGGAAATGCCTCCTCCACTCAGCCATTTTCCCTGACACACACAGAGACAAGAAAGATTTCTGAAGGGCTGTAAGGGGGACATCTACCATGTTAGTGGAAACCCATCGGGGCTTGCCTTGCTAAAGGCAGAGAGACAACGAGGTAGGGTTGACAACATTCTCCTTGCCACTTCAAATTCCTTCCCACTAGGCTAGCTGAGTTTTGAAATTCTACCAATAGAGTTTCATCCCTTAGATCCCTAATGAGGGTACTCCTGAGAAAGAGAACACATCAAACCTTTGTTTATTTTCTCTTTCTGTCTCTTCGGAGAAAGGAGTTGATCAAATTCTTTCTTAAAAGCAATCTAATAGAGAATAGGGCTACTAGGTAAGGAGAAAACATAAGAGGGAAAAAATCTCTAGCCAGCTTCTCTTGGGCCAAGCAGAAATGCTAGGTCCCTTTGTCCTGGGAACATCCTCACCATTAGTGGGACAGTAAAGAATCCCAGACCTAGACCTTTAAAGGAATTAGTGTATTAGCTAGACTTAGAGATGAAATGTCATTTTCTGCAATCCTCCACAACTAAGTTGTCTTTGGCTCAAGATTCTGATATAACGAGTCATATCCTACAGGCTTTGGGAAGATATCCCTATGAGATATTCAAAATTCTGAGGGTGGTCATTATATCTAAAACAGGAGTGCAAGCCTTCTTGCCAGAAACACTGTAAAACAGACACTGGTTCATCTTCCATAGCACTGTTCAACTCTTCTTGAGAAACTGGATGCTGATAAATTCTTCAGCACTATTTTTCGCTTGCTGGTAGATCAAGGGCTTCAAGGTCAAAGATCTTGGGCTGCCTTACTTCCTCCTGTCTTTATCAGGGCGACCACAGCAGCAGCTATGGTGGTGGTAGGTTTGATAGCCCTCCCTATCTCTGCTCCTCTTTCCCAAATTCTAACTTGAATGTGGTCACCCCTGTCCTTTCAGAGACATCCACGGGAACATTATAGCTCAGGCTGCTGCTTTGCTGTAATGCAAAACTGCATTTTAAGCACTGTAGTAATTTCATAGTGTTTGAAATCAGCACTCAGATGTGTGAGAAAGTTCACAAAAATGAAGGTGAAACCTGCTTTAAAAAAAATCTCTATTAACTATATACAATACATGCATATATATGACATATAAAACAATATATACTGTATAGTATACTTGAAAGTTGCTAAAGAGTAGATCTTGAACATTCTCACCATACATACACACACAAAATGGTCAGCTGGGCAGGGGGAATGGATGAAGGTGGTCGATAGGTACAAAGTTCCAGTTGTAAGATAAGTAAGTAGAGACGAGGTAATTATACTATAGTTGTACAGTGGCTATAGTCAATGCTGCTGTATGGTATATTTGAAAGTTGCTAAGAAAGTAGATCCTAGAAGTTCTCATCACAAGGCAAAAAAAAATTTGTAATGATATGAAGAGATATTAACTAAACTTATTGTGGTGATCATTTCACAATGTATGTATGTTGAGTCCTTATGTGGACCACCTTTAAACGTACACACTACTTCCTGAGAGGAAAATACATTGCAATCCAGGCCTATCTCAAGAAACAAGAAAAATCCCAAATACAAAATCTAACAGCACACCTAAAGGAAACAGAAGCAGAGCAGCAAAGACACCCCAAACCCAGCAGAAGAAGAGAAATAATAAAATCAGAGCAGAAATAAACAATACAGAATCTAAAAAAACTGTAGAGGAGATCAATGAAACCAAGAGTTGGTTTCTTGAAAAAATAAACAAAATTGATAAACCTCTAGCCAGGCTTCTCAAAAAGAAAAGGGAGATGACCCAAATAGATAAAATCATGAATGAAAATGGAATTATTACAACCAATCCCTCAGAAATACAAGCAATTATCAGGGAATACTATGAAAAATTATATGCCAACAAACTGGACAACCTGGAAGAAATGGACAAATTCCTAAACACCCACACACTTCCAAAACTCAAACAGGAAGAAATAGAAAGCATGAACAGACCCATAACCAGTGAAGAAACTGAATCAGTCATCAAAAATCTCCCAACAAGGGGCGCCTGGGTGGCTCAGTTGGTTAAGCGTCCGACTTCGGCTCAGGTCACGATCTCGCGGTATGTGAGTTCGAGCCCCGCATCGGGCTCTGTGCTGACTGCTCAGAGCCTGGAGCCCGTTTCAGATTCTGTGTCTCCCTCTCTCTCTGACCCTCCCCCATTCATGCTCTGTCTCTCTCTGTCTCAAAAATAAATAAATGTTAAAAAAAAAAAAATTTTTTTTAAAAAAAAAATCTCCCAACAAATAAGAGTCCGAGACCAGATGGCTTCCCTGGGGAATTCTACCAGACATTTAAAGCAGAGATAATACCTATCCTTCTCAAGCTATTCCAAAAAATAGAAAGAGAAGGAAAACTTCCAGACTCATTCTATGAAGCCAGCATTACTTTGATTCCTAAACCAGACAGAGACCCAGTAAAAAAAGAGAACTACAGGCCAATATCCCTGATGAGTATGGATGCAAAAATTCTCAATAAGATACTAGCAAATCGAATTCAAAAGCATATAAAAAGAATTATTCACCATGATCAAGTGGGATTCATTCCTGGGCTGCAGGGCTGGTTTAACATTCGCAAATCAATCAATGTGATACATCACATTAATAAAAGAAAAGATAAGAACCATATGATCCTGTCGATTGATGCAGAAAAAGCATTTGACAAAATTCAGCATCCTTTCTTAATAAAAACCTTCGAGAAAGTCAGGATAGAAGGAACATACTTAAAACATCATAAAAGCCATTTATGAAAAGCCCACAGCTAATATCATCCTCAATGGGGAAAAACTAAAAGCCTTCTCCCTGAGATCAGGAACACAACAGGGATGTCCACTCTCACCGCTGTTGTTTAACATAGTGTTGGAGCTTCTAGCATCAGCAATCAGACAACAAAAGGAAATCAAAGGCATCAAAATTGGCATAGATGAAGTTAAGCTTTCACTTTTTGCAGATGACATGATATTATACATGGAAAACCCGACAGACTGCAACAAAAGTCTGCTAGAACTGATACATGAATTCAGCAAAGTCACAGGATACAAAATCAATGTACAGAAATCAGTTGCATTCTTAAACACTAATAATGAAGCAACAGAAAGACAATAAAGAAACGGATCCCATTCACAATGGCACCAAGAAGCATAAAATACCTAGGAATAAACCTGACCAAAGATGTAAAAGATTTGTATGCTGAAAACTATAGAAAGCTTATGAAGGAAATTGAAGAAGATATAAAGAAATGGAAAAACACTCCATGCTCATGGGTTGGAAGAATAAATATTGTTCAAATGTCAATACTACCCAAAGCTATCTACACATTCAATGCAATCCCAATCAAAATTGCACCAGCATTCTTCTCGAAGCTAGAACAAGCAATCCTAAAATTCATATGGAACCACAAAAGGCCCCCAATAGCCAAAGTAATTTTGAAGAAGAAGACCAAAGCAGGAGGCATCACAATCCCAGACTTTAGCCTCTACTACAAAGCTGTAATCATCAAGGCAGCATGGTATTGGCACAAAAACAGACACATAGGCCAATGGAATAGAATAGAAACCCCGGAACTAGACCCACAAAAGTATGGCCAACTCATCTTTGACAAAGCAGGAAAGAACATCCAATGGAAAACAGACAGTCTCTTTAACAAATGGAGCTGGGAGAACTGGATAGCAACATTCAGAAGGTTGAAACTAGACCACTTTCTTACACCATTCACAAAAACAAACTCAAAATGGATAAAGACCTAAATGTGAGACAGAAAACCATCAAAACACTAGAGGAGACAGCAGGAAAAGACCTCTCTGACCTCAGCCGTAGCAATTTCTTACTTGACACATCTCCAAAGGCAAGGGAATTAAAAGCAAAAATGAACTATTGGGACCTCATGAAGATAAAAAGCTTCTGCACAGCAAAGGAAACAATCAACAAAACTAAAAGGCAGCCAATGGAATGGGAAAAGATATTTGCAAATGACATATAGGACAAAGTGCTAGTATCCAAAATCTATAAAGAGCTCACTCCACACCCGAAAAAGAAGCTCACTCCACACCCGAAAAACAAATAATCCAGTGAAGAAATGGGCAGAAAACATGAATAGACACTTCTCTAAAGAAGACATCCAGATGGCCAACAGGCACATGAAAAGATGCTCAACATCTCTCCTCATCAGGGAAATACAAATCAAAACCACACTCAGATATCACCTCACGCCAGTCAGAGTGGCCAAAATGAACACATCAGGAGACTATAGATGCTGGAGAGGATGTGGAGAAACGGGAACCCTCTTGCACTGTTGGTGGGAATGCAAACTGATGCAGCCGCTCTGGAAGACAGTGTGGAGGTTCCTCAAAAAATTAAAAATAGACCTACCCTATGACCCAGCAGTAGCACTACTAGGAATTTACCCAAGGGATACAGGAGTGGTGATGCATAGGGGCACTTGTACCCCAATGTTTATAGCAGCACTCTCAACAATAGCCAAATTGTGGAAAAAGCCTAAATGTCCATCAACTGATGAATGGATAAAGAAATTGTGGTTTATATACACAATGGAGTACTACGTGACAATGAGAAAGAATGAAATATGGCCCTTTGTAGCAACGTGGATGGAACTGGAGAGTGTGATGCTAAGTGAAATATGCCATACAGAGAAAGACAGATACCATATGTTTTCACTCTTATGTGGATCCTGAGAAACTTAACAGAAACCAATGGGGGAGGGGAAGGAAATTAAAAAAAAAGAGGTTAGAGTGGGAGAGAGCCAAAGCATAAGAGACTCTTTTTTTTTCTTTTTAAGTTTATTTAGTTTTGAGACAGAGAGAGACAGAGCATGAACGGGGGAGGGGCAGAGAGAGACGGAGACACAGAATCGGAAGCAGACTCCAGGCTCTGTGCCATCAGCCCAGAGCCAGACCGGGGCTCGAACTCACGGACCACGAGATCGTGACCTGAGCTGAAGTCGGACGCTTAACTGACTGAGCTACCCAGGCGCCCCCAGAAGAGACTCTTGAAAACTGAGAACTGAGGATTGATGGGGGGTGGGACGGGGGGAGGGTAGGTGATGGGCATTGAAGAGGGGATCTTTTGGGATGAGCACTGGGTGTTGTATGGAAACCAATTTGACAATAAATTTCATATATTAAAAAAAAACGTACACACTGCTGTGTGTCAGTTATACCTCAATAAAACCAGAGGGAAATAAGGGTAACTATGTAAGATGATGGATATATTAACCAACTTTATTACAGTAATCATTTTGCAATTCATACATACATCAAATCATCATGTCATACACCTTAAACATATAACGGTACATGTTAATTTTATCTTAATAAAGCTGGGGAAAAAATCCTTGGCTCTTTATATATAGTCAGGAGTTAAAATAATAATAATGATAATCCAACTGATGCTTGGATAGTAGTCTATGTGAGATGTTTTTGGCTAAAATATTTTGGCCAATACTTATATATAAACTAAGTTGACATGGTTCCCAGGAAGCTGGAGCTTTTTGTCCGGTGCTCAGCCATCAGCTTAAGAACATAGCTCCATTTTCCATGGAACCCCAAAACTGGATGATGCTATGTAGCCTAGTAGTTCTTATTGACACAGTAACCATGGCAACTGGAGAAACTTCTGCAATCCCAGGGCAGGTTTTTCAGAGCTCCTTCTTCCAAGGTCCTCTACCTGTATTCCTACTGAACCCTCTCCCTCAGTCACTCAGTTTATCTTACCCTAGTTCTCTAGAAGTAAAGTCACTTTAATTTATTTCCAGCTATCTCAGGAAACTCTAAGTGCTTTGCACACACTTTCTTAGGCAACCAGCAACACCTCTAATAGACCCATTTGGTATGGGTCTATTAGACCCAATGGAAACACAGTTCCATTATTGCAGCAAAGAAAATTTGGTGCATATAGTCTAAAATGTTTGCATACGAGGAGCTGATGAACCTCTGGTCACAAGAATTCAAAGCCTAATCCATTCAAATACGATTGCCTCATTTCCTTAGAAGCCAAGAGCTTTTGGTGTGCCAGTGTGGTGGGAGTATGTAGAAATGTTACTTAGTAAATGGAAAAAAGTGCTTTAACCTTTCTGACAAAATTCAGCAAGTGTGAGATTGTCACAATTAGAATCGGTTGTCTTTTCCAAATTTAGGTGACCTTTTTTAAGTGCAGCAATTGAAGTCTAATTAAACACAAAGAAGTTAAGATTTCACTCAAGAACCAATTTCTAAATTCAAAAATCCATTCCGTGCCAAGGTTCTGCCTACTTTAAACTGAAAATTAATTAATAGAGGATTTTTAAAACACTGGACATGCACACTGAACTATGTGCTATATTCTCACAATGACTATATTCCATGATGTTATCAGCTACTTTCAGATGTCAAAGAAGTAGAAAAGACTTGAAAAATAAAGTCATTGGTAATGAAGGGTGCAATCATTTTTGCAGTGACAGAACAAGTGATTATTTAGGGACATAAAAATATTCAGTACCAGACCATACCTTCTTTTGTGACTTAAGGGAGGATTGGGGGAATCAACAAGTGGCTGGTTAGCCAATATTAAATTAACAACTTCAGGAACTCCATAGACAGGAGGATTAGCATAACAAGATCTGGGAAGGATCTGGCAAGTTCTTTCCCTCACCTGCTAGAAGCAAATGAAAGAACCCCCTCAAGCCTGGTGTCTCTCTTCACCACAGCTCCTCACACTAGGCTGGTTTCTCAGTTTACTGGTTTAAGAGCAATAATAACAATTCTTGCACCTTTTTTTTTTCTTTTTTTTTTTAAGTACGCTTCATGCCCCATGTGGGGGCCCAATGCAGGGCTTGAACTCACGACCCTGAGATCAAGACCCTGAGATCAAGCCCTGAGCTGAGATCAAGAGTTGGACACTCAACCAACGGAGCCACACGGGCGCCCCCGACAATGGTTGCACTTAAAAGTATTTTCAAAACACTTTCCTATCCTTTCTCACTTTTGTCCTCACCCAGCCCATTATCTCCATTTGCCAAATGCAGACGCAACTCAAGCTCTCTGAAATCCGGGCTGCAACCACTGTTCAACAACAGGAGATGCTACGTTGAGATACAATCCAGAATTGGGGGCAGATCAGAGGAAAACATCTGGGCCCCACCGCAAACATGGCCATCGAAGCAACCGCCAGATCAGTGAGTGGTTCTCCTGGGGGCTGGACAATCCACTGGACCTCTGGGTGGGGGTAAAGGACAGAGGGTTCTGTGCCATTCTGCCCCTCAAATCTCACCTTCCCAGGCTGAGTCACTGTGTCAGTTGAAACGGAATGTCTACTGCTGTAAACCAGCCCTGGGAGTTATCCCCACATTTCAGCTGCACAGGGTACCTGCAAGCAAGCCCACTGCCAAATATGTATATTACAATCAGTCTAGCTCATACTGTATCTGTTGCAGTACACAGAACCCATTATGAGGTCTGCCATGAAAAACTTACATTCTGGCTTTATTATTTTTTTTCATTAATTTTTTTTAATTTACATCCAAATTATTTAGCATATAGTGCAACAATGATTTCAGGAGTAGATTCCTTAATGCCCCTTACCCATTTAGCCCATCCCTCCTCCCACACCCCCTCCAGTAACCCTCTGTTTGTTCTCCATATATTCTGGCTTTAAAATGTCCAATAGGGATTAGTTCTACCCTTGACCTAAGCTAAAACAAAACACATGAGCACATTTTCTAGATCAAAGAATGCCAAGATAACTATGCAATGGGTTTCAGAGAAATAGATCTCCACTTTGAAATTGAGCCAGAATTCATATCTTACCCTCCTGAAAAAAAAATGTTTCTTTACCAAAACTACATAAGACACTTTAAAATTTTCTTTTGAAAATTCCTAGTTTTTGGTTGCCGTGGTGGAATGTGAAACCTACATACCTATTGGAAATATCTATTCCTTTAGTAACCATGTTACTTTGGATAGCTACATATCTCCCAAACAAGAGAACAGTTTTCCTGTTTTATGAACAGGTGTAGATTTCTGCCTGTCACTGTAGCAGTTTTCACATTATAATTTCAGAACACTTTGAAATGCTGTTATTACCACCATATTTTTACAAAAAGGAAACCGAAGCATAAAAAGGCTGTCCAGCACTTATAGTCAGTGGTTCCTAACATGTAGGCTGAGAGAGGATCACTGTAAGCCCAGAGATCTTGCAGAGGGCCAGCCAGGTCCTTCCTTTTCCAACCACGTATCTGTGTGAGGCAGGGTTTTCTCCGTACGTGAACTTCAATAAAAACAACACATGGCAATGGGGTCAATGCAGAAGCAGATTGTTGAATCCAACTGCCTTTTGTCAGGCTAGACATTTAAAGAGATTTGCAAGATGTAAAACAATACCATTCTTCTCACTGGATTTCGCTTGGCAAAATACAGTTATCTGTCATAAAATATGTATTTATGTTAATACGTTATAGGCTTCTATCATTACTTTAAAATGAAATATGAAAGTATTTCTTAAATTTCTCAGTTTTAATTTCTAATATGGCAAACAGCAATAGATATAACTTACATAACCAAAAGCTCTTTGGGGTCCTCAATGAATTTGTAAAGGAATCTTGATACTAAAAAGTTTGAGATCTGGGTGAAAGAATAAAACCTTCGTGGGAAAAGCAAGTCAAATAATATTATCAAAAGAGAATAATAAGGACAAATTTGAAATTAAAATGAAGATCACTATTGTAGTTCACCATTGTAGAATTAAGAAAGAAAAAAAGATATTTTCAATAAAATTAAGAAAGAAGATCACGTTTTAGGCAAAAGATCCACATGCAAGGTCCAAAGAATATGGAAAAATAAAAATTTCACAGAATTTCACAGAAATTTGTTTTTGAAGGGGAGTTTGGGTGTATTTGCACTATGGGCTAATAGCAAAACCATTGGGAAGGAAGAGGGTGTTGTTAGCAATGGAAGTATTATGGATGGTTCAAAATATTTGTAGGTCTAAATCTGTCAGCTAAATTAATGCGAGATCTCAGGCTAAATATGAATCAAGTTTAATTAAAAGACAAGTCAGGATACAACCTAAATGTTGACCAATTGTGAATTGTGATACATCCTTACGGTGCATTTCCAGCCAATTATGTTCTGAAAAGAATATTTAATAACTTGGACACATGTTCACAAATATAAGAAGCAGGCTACCAAACAATATTTGTAAAAATATAAATATAAAGAAAGGTAGGAAGGCTACAAACGAAAATGTTAATGGTTATCTCTGAATGAGGATGAGGGATTATTATTACATTTTTGTTTGTGTTTTATTGTACATTTAAAATTTCCCCAATAATAATAACAACGCTAATAATATTATAATACATTTGGTTTTTTTTTTGTAGAGCTATAGCTATCATTCTTGTTTTCTTTATGCAGCCCCAAGCTGGAGCTGTCTCTCCCCGAGAAGCCACACCCACTGACTCCTCCCAGGTTTTAATAAATAGCCCCAGGAAGTCAGTCTCTTCCTTCCCCTCACAGGGGCCACGGGAGGACTCTGTTCTGCTTTTGAATTCAGCAGCTCCAGCCTGTGCTAATTGATTTGATTCTGGGAGTTTAGAATTTGGTAGTTGGGAGCAGAGTGAACTCTTCCTGAAATAATGAATGCAAATTAATGTGAAAGTATATCCCCAGGATTTCCTGTAAGAATCTTTTATTACAGTGACAGTTAGGAGTTTTTACAAGTACTTATCATAAATAATTTATTGCCTCTGGTGGCAGGCTAGATACCTTACGTGACTGTTACTATGGGAACATCAATGTCCATATACAGTTTAATTCTATTCCCAGAAGCTGAGATGAGAGTTGGCATTATCTTAATGTTACAGATGTGAGAATTTAAGCATTCAAAAGCTAAGTAACTGGCCCAGATTCAACAAGATGAAGCAGAGGAAGAAGAGCTGAAACTGGACTGTTAACACCCAACCCAGGACACTTGTGCCTAGAGCTGGAAGCTTCCACATCATGTGCCCTGTGAGCTTGGTTTGTCATGGGCTCTTCTATATGAGGTTTGACACCAGGGGGGCCTACACAAGCTTTGGGTGGGCACCGACAGTCTTGTTACCTGGAAGCATTTTACAGGAGGAAGAAGAGGGTGCCACTCCCAGGCTCTGAATTACCCTTCGAGGTGAAAGTCAACAGGAAGTCAACGCTAAGAGTGCACTAGCCAGTGACTCTCACTTTGCCCACGTAGGAGAAGCCAGGGAAAGCAGCAAGGGAAGGGAAATATGTGAGCATGAAAGAGAAAGTGTTAAGAAACATCTAGACAAGTACAAGGAAGGCTGTTCCATTTTAAATAAATGTGGCACAGGCAAGAAATGCAGGGCATACTTAAATGGAAAGGTGAAGATTTTTCAATTGTCAAAGGGCTGGAGTGACAATGAAGTAACTTTTCTCCTTCCTTCCCCATTGTCACAGGGGAATGATGACCCTTCCCCACGTCATCTTCTCAACTTCTGTTTTTGGTACAGGGAAAAAACATTGGAAAACCCCAGGAAAGCTGTATAGGGAAGGTCCCCCTTTTATGTGGAGGTTATAGTCTAGGAAAACAAAGTGATAGTCAAATGACCTAACAAAAGAGAATTACAGGAAAACCTTTGGTTGCAAGTAACTTGTTCTGTGAGTGTTCCACAAGATGAGCAAACATTTCTAATAAATTTTAATTCGATAAATGAGCGATGTCTTGCAATACGAGTAGTACGTGATGCTGAATGTTACATGATCACAACTAAGCCAATGGTTCCTGAAACTTGCTTTGCTATACAAGTGCTTTGCATTACAAGCATGTTTCTGAAATGGATTATGCTTACAAACCAAGATTTTACTGTACTTTCTTGCAAAATTGATATAAAAATCTACCTTCTCACTACCCATCGCTTTCTATCCTTTAATACTGTTTAACAATCAGGGGTGCCTGAGTGGCTCAATTGGTTAAGCATCTGACTTCAGCTCAGGTCATGATCTTATGGCTGTGCTGACAGCTTGGAGCCTGCAGCCTGCTTTCGATGCTGTGTCTCCCTCTGCCCCTCTCCCAATCACACTCCTCTCTCTCTCAAAAATAAACAATATTTTAAAAATACTGTTTAACAATCATAATAAATAATTCTTTTAATTTTTTTTTAACATTTATTTATTTTTGAGACAGGGAGAGACAGAGCATGAACGGGGGAGGGTCAGAGAGAGGGAGACACAGAATCTGAAACAGGCTCCAGGCTCTGAGCCATCAGCACAGAGCCCGATGCAGGGCTCGAACTCACGGACCGTGAGATCATGACCTGAGCCGAAGTCGGATGCTTAACTGACTGAACCACCCAGGAGCCCCCATAATAAATAATTCTTAATAATGCTTTATATAATGACAAATTATTAATAAAAAATACTCTAGTAATTATACCATGAAACTCTTTATTCTGATCTTGATGGAAGAATTATAAGGTGACTCTAAACCAGGAGTCAGCAAATATTTTCTTTGAAGGGCCAGATGGCAAACATTTTAGGCTTTGCAGGCTATACAGGATCTCTTTAAAAATGTAAAAATTATTCTTAGCTCAGCTGTACAAAAATACAATTTGCTGCTCCCATCCTAAGCTATTGCAGCAAATATAAGGGCCTTGAAGGGCAGGAGGGCAGAGCAGACAGGTCATCCATATCCACTTCCGTCATTTTCACAGACTAGTCTGTCTTGTTTCCATTACAATGGGCTCCAGCCCCTCAAACAGTGCCTAGTGGTCATTAGGCCTAAATATGTGATTGCTGATTCAGTAAATGATAGCTGGGCTCTGACAGCTGGAGAGAAGTTGCAATTTGTTGAAAGTCTGCCATTTGGTGTTGATTCTTTCCTCCCAGAATCTTGGTGTTGCAAATTCATAGTAACAGGCCTTTGCTCTCTCCTGGCCAACAAGGGTATTATCGACAATGAAATGACTAAATATTATGATTTATAGTACAATATGTCCTACATGCATGAGCATCTCAATGGAAAACGGTACAAAAAGGGAGTTACACAACACAGGCCTCTTTTACGTGAAAATCATCCTGGATGGAGGAACACCCGTATTTCCTGGTGGGGTGGAAGGAAACTAACAGTTCCTGAGCCAATTTCATGCTAATATCTTTCACACATTATTTAATACAATCCACATATGTCATTAGAAGGTAGAGGATATTACATCTCATGGGTAGAGAACGGAGGCTCAGGGAGCTTGAATAATTTGCTCAAGTTCCAAAAATAAGTATGTCACAAACCAGGATTCAACTCCAAGTCTGTCTGTTCCCCAACTTCAGGCTCCTTCTATTATACCTGCCTACAGTTAGTGGTTGTACTATTTCTAGCTCTACCAACAATTTGCCCTGTGTCCTTTTGAGATGATCAGTTCACCTCATTCATTAAACACAAATGTAAATAGCTACCCATCCCTCAGGGCGTTGAAAGAATTCATGAATGTTACAAAACACCGCACACAGCACTACTTTGCCCTCACTAAATATTTGCTGACTTGGAATTTTGTTGAACATCTGAATTTGCTGTTACCCAGGAGAAAGGAGAGAAGAGTATGTGGAGGAAATGCCTGATTGATCACTACTGAGATGGGGAGGGACAAAAAGCATGACACACAACTCAGTGATTGTGTAGACGGGGGGGGGGGGGGGGGGGGGGGGGGTGGGGGGGGGGGGTGGGAAGGGGGGGCGTATAAGTTCAGCCAAAGCAGGGTGCAAAGCAGGATCCAGAGAATAGGAGAACTTGGGTTTCTAGGAGAACTAACATAACAGTGCATCAATTTTCAAAGGATTTTTGTTTTTGCTTTTGTTAGCAACAGAGCCTTTCTTCAGAAACCTTATTTTGAAGCCCAATATATAAAACAAATACAGAGCTATTCTTAGCCCTGCTTTCTGGTTTCCATGGTGTCCCCTAAGGAACTTTTACAGAACCCCTAAGGCCCACTCAGGGCAAGGTTTCAAACTTCCTGCTCTTATAGCTGCCTCCTCCCTCAACACCCAGTCAAACATAGTATTTACAATTAATGAAGGGTAGGTGTTCCCTTTATCCTAATAATAGTATAGAGATACTCTGTAGAAGGTTTTCCTGCTGATGGTTATCATGTTCAGAGGTGGAGGTGACTTTAGGCCTGGTTTGATTCAGGCTTTCAACTATGGGGTCAGGAATATGTACCTCTTCGTTTTCTGATACTGTATTCTCCACGAAGACACCATTCCTTTTTTTTTTTTTCCTGAGAGAGAGACAGCATGAATGGGGTAGGGCAGAGTGATATGGAGAGAGAATTCCAAGCAGCTCTGCACTGCCAGCACAGAGCCCAGGGCAGGGCTCAAAACCATGAAGCCGTGAGATCATGACTTGAGCCGAAACCAAGAGTCAGACGCTTACCAACTGAGCCACCCAGGCACCCCTGAAGATGCCACTCTTAAGCATGCTCTTTCTACACATGACAGAGATGGCCACCAGCGGTTTCAGGCTTCTATCATCCCTAGTATCTACAATCTCGGGAGAGAATGACTCTTGATCAATAGTCCAAGACCTCTTGAAGGATTCAACACCATCAGTCATGTGCTCATCCTGGTGCAATTACTATGGTTGGAGTAATTTAGAATTGATTGGCCAGGCCTGGTTCATGCACTCAGCCCTAGAGCCAGGAGGAAGGCCAGTACCACCAGAATATACAGATCAAGAGGGATGGGTGTGAAGGGTGATGCCCCAAAGCGATACTGAGCACAGAAAAAATATATGCCCCCTCCAGTGATCACAGACATGACTATGATGGTAAGCAAGCCAAGGAAGGGGAGATTTGAAGCCCATGTTGACTGAAGTGATGATATAAGAAAAAGGCTAAAGTAAAATTCAGGAACAAGCAAAGAGAAAAGACAAGAGAAGTGTCCTGTTAGTGTGGGCCTGCACTTCCGCAGGAGAAGAAAGACTTCTTCGGTTCCTGAAGGAAAGGCAAGTCGATGGTTGAAGCCATCCAGAGGATGATTTGTCATCAGCGTCAGATGAAAAGTGGTCAACAAGTGTCTGCATGAGGATGTTGTGTGGGAATTCAGATTAGGAAGTCACTGGGGAAGACTTCAAGAGGCATTTCTGCAGTGATTCAGTTGCCAAGGGTGAGAGGGCAGAAAAGAGCAAGAATCAAGCTTTAGGAGCAGAGCGATTTCTTATTTATTTTGGACACAGTATCCACAGAGAAAGATTTAGTGTTGACTGGACACAAATAGCACTAAGCCAACCAAAGATAAAGATGCAGCCATGGTAGTGTGGCACAGCAGTTAGATGCTCAAGTTCTGGAATCCAGGTTTAAGTACAGACTCCTCCCCTCATTGGTGGTATGACCTTGACATATTCCATATTCTCTCTGGACCAAGGCTTCCTCATCTGGTAATTAAGCATGTAACAGTTTCTAGTTCAGGGGCTTTTGTGATTCAGGATTGACAAAGATAACATTTGCAGAGAACTTTGTACAGTGCCCAGCACATAAGTGTACATAAATGTTGGCATTCATATTATTTAGAAGGAGAACGGCTGATAGATACAATGCACATATTGTAGAAATGTAGAAAGTGGCATCAAAACACGTAGCCTGAATCAACTGAATGAAAAACTGCATTGTCTCAGAGAAAAAAAGCTGGAAACAGAAAAAGGGAGAGCAGACCACTGCCCAGAAGTGACCAGGATACCTGAATATTTTATTTGAAATAGGTGAGTCATTGCAATATATTTTTTCATTCATTCTTTCCAGAACTTTTTTTAATTAAAAAAAAATTAATGTTTATTTTTGAGAGAGACAGTGTGCGAGCAGGGAAGGGCAGAGAGAGAGGGAGACACAGAATCTGAAGCAGGCTCTGAGCTGTCAGCACAGAGCCTAATGAGCTGTTTGAACACATGAATCGTGAGATTGTAACCTGAGCCAAGTCGACACTCAAGCTACTGAGCCGCCCAGGTGCCCCCAGAACTTTAAGTTAAGAGCCACTAAGTGTCAGGCATTATGTGCCAGGTGCCGGGAGATAAGGAAGAGGATGAAACTCCCAGCCTTAAAGAGCTCACAGTGTAGGAGAGGGGAGAGAGAAGGCCACAAATGGTATCAACAGCACACTGAGAACTACCTAGGTTTGTTCAGAGCATGTGAGGGCAAGCGGGGCAGTGAGCAGTGAGCTCCACTGGACATTCTGTGGCTCCAGAGGGCATCCAAACATATCTGTATCGTGCGTGCCTGCTGGAGGTATAGCTCGGTCATATATTATCCTAGAAAGTCACATCTAGAAACAAAACTGGCAAATGTCAGTAATTGTTGAAGCTAGGTGATAGGGATTCTATTATTCTCCCTACTTTTAGGTGTCCTTGAAAATTTGCAGTATAGAACGTTTTTCTCTTTTTTTATTGAAATGTAGTAGACACATACAGTGTTACATAGTTTCAGGTGTACAACAGAATGCCTCGACAAGTCTACACCTTATGTTATGCTATGCTTTGCTCTTATGCTATGCTCACAAGCCTACCTACCATCTGTCACCATACAACCCTATCACCGTATCACTGACTATATTCCCTGTGCTGTACCTTTCATCCTCGTGACTTACTCATTTCATAATTGGAAGCCTGTACCTCCTGCTTCCTTTCACCCATTTTGCCCATCCCCCCACTTCCCTAGAACTTTTTAAAAATGGCATATGAGATTGGAACCGCCACGTGGACCTAAAAAAAAACCCACCCCTCCCACCAAAAAAAAAAAACCAACTGGCATATGAGATATAATGTATCAGAGCCAGAAAAGAGCAGTTAGGCAAAGGAGCACTTGGCAACAGCCATAACCAGGAACTTATAGACTGTGAGACACAAGAGGAAAATTGTGCCTCACTTGATGCGGATGCAGGAGTAAACAGAACAAGGCAAGGGGTGGGAGTATGGGAAAGACAACTTAAGTCAGTGATATTAAGGGGGAAGGAACAGAAATGGAAAGACAAATGGGAGCAAAGAGGAAAAACTAATAAAAAACAGGAATTTTGAACTCCCACTTACCAAGAAAAAAAAAAAAAAAAACGGAAAGTGGGGCACCTGGGTGGCTCAGTTGGTTAAGCCTTAGACTTTGGCTCAGGTCATGATCTCACGGTTCATGAATGTGAGCCTCGTGTCAGCCTCTGTGCTGACAGCTCAGTGCCTAGAGCCTGCTTCAGATTCTCCCTCTTCCTCTACCCCTCCCTCACTTGCACTCTGTCTCTGTCTCTCTCTCAAAAATAAACACTAAAATTTTTTTTTCTTTTATCCATTGATGGATGAATGGATAAAGAAGATATGGTATAGATATACAATGGAGTATTACTTGGCAATCAAAAAGAATGAAATCTTGCCATTTGCAACTACATGGATGGAACTAGAGGGTATTATGCTAAGTGAAATTTGTCAGTCAGTGAAAGACAAATATCATATGATTTCACTCATATGAAGACTTTAAGATACAAAACAGATGAACATAAAGGAAGGGAAGCAAAAATAATATAAAAACAGGGAGGGGGACAAAACAGAAGAGACTCTTAAATATGGAGAACAAACTGAGGGTTACTGGAGGGGGTATGGGGGGGATGGGCTAAATGGATAGGGGGCATTAAGGAATCTACTCCTAAAATCATTGTTGCACTACATGCTAACTAATTTGGATGTGAAAAAAAAAAAAAACAAACAAAAAACAAAACAACTCTTAAAAATTTTTTTTCTTTTAAAAAAGGAAAGAAAAAAGAAAATATGATGAAGGCAGGTTGGTGTGAAAGCATTATGATGAAGCTGAATAGCAAAGGTTAATGCACAAGTTGAAAAAAACATATATATATAGAGAGAGAGAGAGGAAGAGAGAGAGGGAAAGAGAGACACACAGAGAGAGAGAGAGAGAGAGAGAGAGAGAGAGAGAGAGAGAGTCAGAGATTAAAAGGGATTAGGATTCTGCTCCAAATGAGGAATCATGAAAGATGAAAGAAGGATGCTCAATGAGGAAACCAAGAATCGAGGGAGAGTCCAGATAAGCTACACAATTTAAGGTGCTGAAGTTTAAAGAAAATTTTCAGTTAGGTGACTTTGGGAAAGATCCATACACTTAAGTTCATTCTTGACAAGTTCATTCATTCATTCATTCATTCATTTCCATAAATAGCTATTAATCTTGTTTTCTGGCAATAAATCAGAAAACAAGATCAACCTTGCTTAGAGCCCAGCAACAAACAATGAAACAAGCAATTATAAATTACAATAAGCTGAGACAGATGCCAACATGGGTAAGTGCACATGGCAGGCCCTCCCAGGGTACCTTCATTTTCATGCAGGGTGTTTCCCCAATCTCTGGGCTTTGTAGGTACAGAAACATGATCTGCTCCAATGCCTAATTCCATCTCTTGGGGATGGACACTCCCTAGTCAGGCTGACTGAAGTGATGACATAGGAAAAAATATAAGCACCAGAAGGTCAATTTACTGACTTACAGTAATAAAAATAAATAGAAAGGATTTGAATATTTGTACTCTCTGAAGTGTATATTCTTTCATAATAGACAGATTACCATCACAAGATTACTCGAAGAGAATGGATCACAGCAAAGGGCCGGGGGGGGGGGGGGGGGCGGTGGTAAGCTGGATGATCTTAATGCCCAGTGTCACCAGGCAGTGGTAACCCCATGTGGTCACCTACACTCTTCAGTCAAGACCTGCCTCACAGTAGATATTGGTGTTCATGGGTCAGGGCAACATCCCTCTGGCCACTGCTAGAGGATCTGCCCTATTCTATCTTTCTCAGTATCCCTTTTATAGACTCCCTTACTTTTATGTACACGTTCATTCTCCAGACATGGGATAATATAATTAACTAACTGTAATCTTTCTTACATATAATCAACAATCAAGTCTTGCCCCCACTCCCATGGTGATATGCAGATTATCCAGATTAATATCTGGGCATTAAAATCTGTTGGGATTTTCATATGTAGGTCTGATTTTACCAACAATGTTTTAATTATTCCTATTTTCATGTTCAAAGTGTAATTTTAACTTTCTTTTGGGGATGTTCTGCCTATTTTCCATTTGTTAGATTTACTCTTAGCCAGTTAAGGTTGGGTTTGGCCAATGAATGGGACATCAGAGATCAGAGGGGAGGAGAAAAATGAGGGTCAGGTATTTGATCCCTCAGCTCTCTCCTTATGGGGTCACTGCAAATAGGCTACTTCTCTAGACCAATGATCACAGGTCTTGTTAGGAAGGTCCTCTCCATTCCTGTGTTTTGGTAATAGCTCTCATCCTTTTCCCCTTTTGGGCCTTGGGGTGGAAACAGTTCCCCAGCATTGCTAGTCCCAAGATAATTCACTGTGCCTTGCTGGTCTCCCTAAATCCTGCCCACACCATTGTAACAATCTCTTTATTAAACTTTCCTAATTTTCTCCTTTGGACATGCCATCTCTTTCCTGTTGGGACCCTGATATAGATTGGGGTTGACTGGAAACCCATATATTACCAATGGGAGTTAAAGGCTGGAGCACAAATATGTAGCCAACTAATTACGTAGTGATAGAGACACAAAGAACTACGAATTTAATCTTTGGGGTTGTGAAAGAACAAATGTTAGGTATTACTTTTCTGAAAAATAAATGAATGAAGTAAATGAGCTTAAAAGAATGAACTTAAATGAGCTTAAAAAGAACCTTAAAGAGTGTCAAGCTTCTAAACAATGCATAAAATTGAGGCAAGTAAGGTTCAGTGGCTCACCCATAATCAAAGTCCCTTACCTACAGAATTGAGAGTAAATTTGGCTTTCTGGTTCCCAGTCCTCCGCTACTCGGTTTCCCTTGGGGATATTATTTCGATTCCTTGAAGAAGAAAGCAACATGGATGTCCTACAGTTTTATTTAATCAAACAAAAATTCCAAGGAAGAGAGAAAGAAGGAGGTAGGTGTGATGATTTCAAAATATGTCCACAATCTCTTTGATAATTCTCCATTCAAGAGGTAAAACTAGATTCCTCTCCTCTTGAGTACACATTGGATTTACTGACTCGCTTCTAACCAACAAACTACGATGGAAGAGATGGTGTATCATTTCCAAGACTAGGTCATAAAAGGAAATGTGACTTCCTCCTTGCTCTCTCCCTTGGACACTTGCTCTGGGGGAAGCCAGCTGCCATGTTGTGTGGCAACTCAAGCAATCCTATGGAGAGGAACTAAGACCAACTGTCAATAGCCCTTCAAGTACACCACCTTGGAAGCAGATTGTCCAGCCCCGGCCCAGCCTTAACATGATTATAGCCCCTAGATAACAGCTTGACTTCAATCCAGATGCAGAACCACCCCTCTAAGCTTCTCCTGAATTCCTAACCTAGAGAAACTATGAAATAATAAATGTTCGTTGTTTTAAACTGCTAAGCTTGAAGGTAATTTGTTATACAGCAATAGTTTACTAATAAAAAAGGAAGAGGAAGGAAGGCAGAAAAAGAGAAAGAAGGGAGAAAGAATAGGCAGAAAAAAACGCTGCTTGTAAAATATTCTCACGTACCACAGCCAAAAATTGTTCAGAGAACAACTACATAAAACATAGAAGGCTGATGATTTGGGGAGTTGCCAAATCAACATATTTGAAGCATAGCATATCATGGTTTCTAAATGAATACAAAAAAATTTCATAGTTTAAAATCTTATAACGTGCCAGTCAGGTCAGATCATGGTCTGCATAAGCCCAATATTCTATTTTATGATGGTGGAACAAGATTTTGTGGGAGAATATGAGTACTTTTTATGGCATTGATCTCTGAAACCAAGAGAGTGTATCCAACTAATATCAAATAAACATATATGTATGTATATAGAAAGACCTTTTCTTCATTATTGTTTTCTATCATCTTCTTTTTCCTCTAAAAGTGCCTCCAAGCACTGAGAGTTGATCCTTCTATCTAAAATTCTTGTGACAGTCTTTGTAGGAAGATCTGGGAGCCTGGAGGCCAACAGAAATTCTGCTAGTTCAATTTTAATATTTGGGGAGGGAATGGCTATCAGAGACTAGTAAGGCCCCATAAAATAACCAAAGTTACAGTCATAACCCATCTCAACAAGCTTTAATCTCATTGAAGATCAGTTGTCTATCTTGTCAATTCTACGGTTTGGGCCTTCACAAAAGACACAAGTTAGGTAGTTATTTAAGTAACCTCTACACCCAACCTGGGCCTTGTACTCCTGACCCGTGAGATCAAGAATCTCATGCTCTTCTGACAGAGCCAGCCAGGTGCCCCCTACACAAGCTCTCCTTGCTACGCGTAAATGCTTCCCTGTGAACCTCTGTTTCGGTGGCTTTATGTTACATCTAATATAGAATGAGCGGTTTTCTAACCCTTCTGCTGAAAGGCCCCTAACTGCTGCTTCTGATACATGGTGGATGTCATTCATCCTAAATGTGGATTATTTCTTTTGTAATCCTTGATTCCTTTTCCATTCAGCTTTCATCTTCTCAGGTTCAACAACAGACAAACATTACAGGAGGAAAGCAAAACTAAAGACGCATGGATATCATGAAAAGTAAAACTGAACACTGCAGTGAGCATAGCACAAGGCCGAGGTGTCCATCACCATCAATGAATGTAACATTGTGTGCCATCTCTACTTTGATAAAAGAAAAAAAAAGAAGTTGAATTTTTTTGAATGGTATAGTATAAAAGGGAATAATTTGCTTCCAAAAAACAAGGATGTATGGTAAGAGAGTAGCTGTGCTTCATGCTTGGAATTGGAAGAGCAGGGGAGTGAAATGCCTGAACCAGCATATGTAAGATTGAGGAACGACATCAGATCTTGATACAGAATGGCAAGGAGGAGGCCGGCAGACTGGGGCCGGGCAGGGTTGTGGGGGGGAATCTGTCTGTGAGACAAAGGAGGCAGTCAATAGAGTGGGAATCAATCGAGGAGGAGAAGAAATCACTGAAATTAAAGACATGTTGGGGCACCTGGTGGCTCAGTCGGTTAAGCAACCGAGTCTGATTTCGGCTCAGGTGATCTTGAGGTTTGTGAGCTCAAGCCCCTCCTTGGAATCTGCACTGACGGTGTGGAGCCTGCTTGGGATTCTGTGTCTCTCCTTCTCTCTGCCCCTCCCCCCCAAATAAATAAACATTAAAAAATCTTTAATAAAAAAAAAAGACACGAGCAAGCAAGTGGATGAAAGGTGAAGGAGGCACTGACTCAGGCAAGTTTCATGGTGAGACATTCTAACCCACATAAGTCAGATAAGGAGAAAAGGGTCCATGGTTGGATAGACAGCTGCATAGCTAGCTAGCAAAGTGAGAAAGTAAATAAGCAAGTAAGCAAATAAACAAGTGTCTGTAAAAAGAAAAGAGGAAAGAGAAGAGGAAAGAAAAGAGGAAAGAGAAAAGAAAAGAGTAGCAGTTTACCTCATGCTGTTTGTTTTCCCCAGAGAAGGAAGTCTGCAATATCTTGTGAGTGACACTGAGACTCCTAGGGGTGACCATCCACACGGTCCAGCTCTGAAAAGAGAGCCTCTTATGATTATGCAAGTCTTAGGGGGTGAAACAGGACTCTGTCTAATGCTCTGGGATTGCACGGTTTATTTTCCTAATGGGAGACTGGATTTTACGTGGCACAAGCAACCGTCTGAGAGCTGGAAAGCATAATAAAGTTCAGGAGGGAAAAGAGAGTTCCTGGAACAGATTGGCTTACCATTACATTTGCAAATAATTCCCCTACTGTCAAAATCAGCCTTTGGCAGATATATTTGGTTTGATTCTGGAGAAAAGGGAAATAATAAAATCCATGACACCAGTGCTTTTGACTATCTCATTTAAGAAAGCTAGCAAAAGAATAGCAGTAATTGGAGGTCCTCAACACTTTTGGATTCAGATTAAAATTTTTCATAATTTCATTGCAAAGGCTATAGTGGTAGCAAGTGACAGAATCATAACTCTGGTCTAAAAATTATACTACAAATAAGATGATAGACTTGACTTTCCAGTATGTTCAAACCAGTAACAGGGTGACCAAAAAGGGCCTGAAGAGCTGCCTTTGTCTCAGGAGACAGTCATCAATACAATGAGGCATAAATCGCTTAAAAATAGAGCCAGCATATGGGATGCCTTCTAACCGTGTGAAATATATAAAAACGCTAGGAAAATGTGATCAGAATTCCAATACATTATGGATAAAGCTTGAAATAAGGCAAGAATATTCATGCAACCCTCTGCAATATGCATAACAATAGAAACTGAAAATACACCGCATGGGAAAATGCCAATGAAACATTAATAAGCAAAAATTTCTGTGCATAATCAGTGAAAGTAGAGGGTTACTAAAGATTAGAAATCTACTGTTTAGGGAAAAGTAAAGCTGTATAAATAAAGAGGGCAGAATTAGAAATGGTGGAGGCAATCTGTTTTGTGCATCGAAGGATCAAGAGAAAATAATATAAAATGTGATGCCAAATTTCTTCAAAAAAATAACAGCTGCTATCTCTGAATATTGGGAGTGTGGGGCAATTCTAATTTTTTCTTTATGCGTTCTTGTTTTTCAAATAATCTCGTGTATTATTATTTAAAATATTATTTTTAAAAACTGTGCAGCAGATTTAAGTCCACATATTATTATAATGATGACAAGACCAGATGGATTCTGTTTTCATTTTGTAACAAACATGCAGGTCTAGATTCAGTGTAAACAACTACAGAGCAATGGAGACAGAAAAGAAGAAAAACTACAAAAAGAATGACAAAGGAAGAAGTATCTTCATTAGAATTTTAAGAGTTATGTGTTTAAAAGGAGAAAGGATGAAAGACAATAACTGGAAGAGATATTAAATAAAAAGAATATTAGACAGAGTTGCTTTCGTATAGAGTTTAAAACTTTAACAAGTATGTACATCGTATAGCATGTGAAGTGTTTCTATGGAGACATCTATAGAATCACAGAACTCTAGACTTAAAGAGAACCTTAGACATTATCTAGTATCAATTCCATCATTTTATAGAAAAAGCTGGGATCCACAAAGGCAAAGTGACTCAAACCTAGTTAGAGAGAGTTTGGGATTTGAACACAGGATTAAGCATTTGGGGCTCCTTTTGTCTGGTTTTATTGTAGTTCATGCTGCATGTGAACACTGTAATCTTCCTCCTACAACTTCCAGAAAAGAGAAGGAACATTCATTAGGGGTAGGACATGAAATGATAAATGCATATTTTAAAGGGATATGTTCAACTTTTCTGCAACTGAAAAGGATTGGGTAACTAACCAGTTACTGGAAGAAAGAGAAATTGCTTCTAGACGGAATGGAGAAAATGGGGGTGGGGGCAAAAAGGGATGTCCGTGAACTCAAACTTAGAAAGTATGAGGAAAAGATGGGGCACCTGGCTGGCTTGGTCAGTAGAGCATGCAACTCTTGATCTCAGGGTTGTGAGTTCAAGTCCCATGCTGGGCGTGGAGACTACTTTAAAAAAAAAAAAAAAAAAAAAAGACAAGACAAGACAGTATGAGTGAAAGAGACTAACCAATCAAGTGAGACTGGCCTTGAATCAAAGGAATATGGGGTAGCTCTCTATAGAAATTTGATGGCTTATGAAAATAATGATGAAATCCTAGGTGCTTGGGGTCTATGACTGTAGACAGATGGATAATCAGAAATAATTTTTTATGAAGAGCCGAAGAACAAAGTTTTCTGAAAGTCATAAGTGGAGAACAGAAGGTTAACAGAATTCTTTTGTTCGGAGAAATATTGCTTAAATACAAAGTAGGAAGTAGAAAGCAGGTAGAGCAATCAGGAGGTTATGACCAAGGATACTGAACACAAGACACATAAATAAGTTCGATTTTCAAGGAATGATTTGACATAAAATAGTGAGTCCAAGGGGCGACTGGGTGGCTCAGTCAGTTGAGCATCCGACTTCGGCTTAGGTCATGATCTCACGGTTCGTGGGTTCGAGCCCTGCATCTGGCTCTGTGCTGACAGCTCAGAGCCTGGAGCCTGCTTTGGATTCTGTGTCTCCCTCTCTATCTCTGCCCCTCCCTGCTCACGCTTTGTCTCTCTCTCTCTCTCTCTCTCTCTCTCTCTCTCTCTCTCTTTCTCTCCTTCAAAAATAAATAAACATTGGGGCGCCTGGGTGGCGCAGTCGGTTGAGCGTCCGACTTCAGCCAGGTCACGATCTCGCGGTCCGTGAGTTCGAGCCCCGCGTCAGGCTCCGGGCTGATGGCTCGGAGCCTGGAGCCTGTTTCTGATTCTGTGTCTCCCTCTCTCTCTGACCCTCCCCCGTTCATGCTCTGTCTCTCTCTGTCCCAAAAAAAATAAAAAAATAAATAAATAAATAAATAAATAAACATTAAAAAAAGAAATAGTGCATCCAAGCCTTGGGGAAAAAAGTCCTCTCTAAATGAGTAGAAATAAAAATGCACAACAACAACAAAAATGCATGAAGAGTTGAGGATATTTAAATTCAGGTTTCTGTTATATTAACAATAAATCTGAACCATACAAATGAATAGAAATTCATTAACATATAAATATAAAATGTAAATCATGAAAGGAGAAAAGATTGTCTTTCGATAAATGTTATTATGATTGTGAATGTTTCAAGTTTTCTCTCTTTTTATATCAGCTGGAAAAATTGTTTTCAGTTAAAAATATTTATGAAGTTTTATGACTAAATCATTGGCAGCTTCAAAGTTAAAAAAAAAAAAAGAAAAAATAGATTGTCAAGTGTTTTTATTATGACTAGCGCTAACCTGTCTGTCCCACTTTCCATGAGAATCAGAGGCTCTGGCAGTTAGATAGTAAAGCTGGCTGGGGAGGACCCCGCACTGCACACTGTGGAGAGACTGTGTTTTAAAGGAGGTAGTCCTATGGAAAATGGCTACATTTTGCCAACTGCTGTCTCTGGAGCTTTGGCTCTGAGCCAGGGATCTGCATAATGGTATCAGCTGCTCTTGCTCTGGCAGCCCAGCAGCTAACATTCTCTAGCTCTATTTAGTAGCAAAAGATGGGGTGTCTATACCCAATATAAGTAACCGACAGTAAACAAAGAGGATGCATTTCCATTCACCTTCAATTTAATCAGGTCTCCTAGTTTATACTTTCTCTGACCATCCTATATTTCTTCATAATTGCGTAATTTGTTTTCTATTTATTTGTTTAACGTCGGTCTCCCCAACCAGAATATAAAGACGGGAACATTTTACTTCTATCCTAATTGTCCCTTTGTGTAACTGTGACTCTAAGCACGGTGCCTTTGCCCAGAATAGGTGCTATAAATGTCGACTCCATGGGAGAATTTACTCTCAGATAGCCACCCCCAGTAACTAAAGGAAATATGTTCCTTAATCTACGGCAAACAGGTAACTTTCCATATTTTTTAATCCTGGAAGATGGTTGCATTTCAAATATCTTTAAGGCTTATTCTTATTCATTTTGCTTAGTGCAACTCTCAGCATTAATATTTTTGATTCATTGGGCTGTGCTCCAAAAATAGGAAATCAAATCTAAACACATAAATTGGCTCAGGAAGTAGCATCCGGAACATATTATTATTCTTATTGATGATGAACTCTCTTGCCAATAGTTTTCCATCCTCCCTGGATTATCGCATGCCAAAAAAGGCATGCTTCACAGAGCCCTTAGTTCTTTAAGTGGCAGGTTCTATTTAAATACATAGATAAGCCTTGTCAGTCTGTGCTGCTATTAAGCTGTAAAGTCACATTGCAGTAAAAACAATACTTTTGGTAGCTTTCCATGTTCCTTTTAATCCTTTCCCATTTTTTGGAAAGCTTGTGAATTTAGGGCCTGGTTTAAAAGAAATGTCAATGAAAAAAAAATCAAGAACTAAGGAATAGCTAGAAATGACATTACAACATTTACATTATCATACATGCAAGCCTAGAGAAGCAGTGCATTTGATATTCTAATGATGGCATGATCTACTTATACATAGTCCCTGAGAAATCATGGGGAATACCATATGCCCAAATCTTTGCTTAATACTTACATTTTGTAGAGTTTATGTGATTTGTAGCTTGTGTCCAACTTTTTAAGACAACTGGTTTATTCTACTAGCTCCATGGTGAACAACACATTTCCTGAGAAGACAAAATCTTTCATAGTCTTGAAGTACCAAACAGTGCCTGGAAGAAATGATTTTACAAGATTTAACCTTAAGTGCCCTCACTGAGTTACTGTGATTCATTTCAGATGTTATCTTGCTTTTCCCATCAGCAGGGTAATGTCTTAAAAGACTAGGTCGCTAAGCTGCTCTACAAATACATCTTTCCAACTGATACAGTTTATATATATCTTGCTGACTCTGTTTCTGCTACTAAATAGTTGGGAAACCTTGGGAATGTCATTTTTTTAAATCTCCATCTGGCCTCATTTTTCTCATTTACAAAATGAAGGAGTTGAATAAGATCAATGGTTTAAAGTATTTGGCAACAAAACCCTTTCTTCAAATAAAAATATTTTGTCAAAGCCTGAGGTATGGAATAGAATATGGCTCCATTTAGCATAGCTTGAAAATCACTCATCTAAATACTATCTCATGTCAATTTGACTACGAAATATTAGAATTCCCAATAATAGATTCATGGTTCATATTAAAAAATATTCACTGAATGTCTGCAGGTGTTAGTTTCTGCCAGCATTCTGCTGTACTCTATGCAAGCCAGGCCCTTACCCATTTTTTCCAGCAGGTTATTTTCCAGAGGGGGAACCACAAAATTCCACAAATAAAATAAAAAAGTTATAAGTACAAAATGACGCACAAAATAGGGAGTGATTACTTCTGGCCAAGGGATCAAAGAAGTGTTCATTAGAAGGTGGCAGCATTTGACCAAGAGGTAGGATTTTTGACTGGGGAAAATGTTTCCAAGTGGGGCAAACATAGTAAGCGAAGGTTTGGGGGCAGGGAATTGAAATACATGTTAAGAGAAAGGCAAAGTGTGGGGCACCTGGGTGGCTCAGTCGGTTAAGTGTCCAACTTTGGCTCAGGTCATGGTATCACATTTGTGAGTTCGAGCCCCACATCAGGCTCTCTGTCAGCACAGAGCCTGCTTCAGATCCTCTAACCACCCCCTCTGCCCCTGACCCACTCATACTCTGTCTCTTAAAAATAAATAAGTAAATAAACAAACAAACAGAAAGGCAAAGGGTTTCAGCTTGGTTGTGGTATTAATGGTAAGATGGGGACTTTGAATTAGAGCTGGGAAATTCGGCTGGAATTAGATTATCAACATCCTTCAATTTCATGATAATGAGGTTTGTCTTTATTCTTTAGGAAACAAAAGCTATTGGAAGTTTTTTTTGTTTTGTTTTATTCGGGGTTTTCATTTGTTTGTTCATTTTTAGCAGAAACTGACATACAGTTAAGCATCTGACTTGCACTCAGGTCATAATCTCACAGTGCTCAGGTTCGAGCCCTGCTTCAGGCTCTGCGCTGACAGCTTGGACCCTGGAGCCTGCTTTGAATTCTGTGCCTCCCTCTCTCTCTGCCCCTCCCCTGCTCACTTTCTCTCTTTCTCTCCCTTAAAAAAACTGAATAAACATTTTTAAAAATTTTTAAAAAGAAAGTGACATAAACAGCAATGTACCTAGAAAAGATTTCTCAAAATAATGTGTTAACTACAAGTGGGAAAGATTGGAGACAAGGGGGTTAATTAGAAGAGAAAAGTCCAGCAAGAAGTGATGAAAACCCAGCCTCATACAGTGTTATGGACTGAAATGTCTCACCCCAAAATTTGTATGTTGAAGCCCAAATACCTGGTGTGACTGCACTTGGAAATAGAGTTTTGGGTAGGATACTAAGGTTAGATGAGGTCATAAGGGTGGGGTCCTAATCCAATAGGACTGGTGGTCTTATAAGAAAAAGGAGAGGGGCACCTGGGTGGCTCAGTTGGTTAAGCATCCGACTTCAGGTCCTGATCTCACAGTTCATGAATTTGAGCCCCATATTGGGCTCTCTGCTATCAGCACAGAGCTCACTTCAGATCCTCTTTCCCTCTCTCTGCCCCTCCCTCATTGGTTCTCTCTCTCTGAATAAATAAATAAACTTGAAAGAAAGAAAGAAAGAAAGAAAGAAAGAAAGAAAGAAAGAAAGAAAAAGAAAAAGGAGAGGCATCAGTCTTTCCAAGTGTACAGGTTGAGGAAAGGCCAGCCACATGAGACTTGGTGAGAAGGGAGCCATCTACAAGCCAGGAAGAGAGCCCTCGGCAGAACTGGAACATGCTGGTATCCTGATCTGACTTCCAGCCTTCAGAACTATGAGGAGCTAGACTTCTATTGTTCAAGCCATGCAGTCCATGCTATTTTGTTATGGTGGCCTGAGCAGACTAAGACAGACAGTGACATTAGGAATGGCAGGGAGAGGACAAATGTCAGCAAGTCACCATGGAAATAGAATCAACAGGATTTGACAAGAATCCACTTGGGAATGTGAGAGGCAGAGGTCAGCAGTGGCTCTGCGTCTAAGTCAGTGACTAGAAGGTGTTATGATGCCATTTGCAGAACCCGAGAACAGAGTGGGAAGAACAACACTGAGGGGAAAGAGCTTAATTTCTGTTTCTGAGAAGTTTGGTGATTGAATTTGAGGTCTTGGCAACATCACCAGGCAGAATCTTTGAGCAGCAGGCAAATGGAGCTATGGGTTTGGCGGTGAAGAGAGATGACTGAACTGAAAATATAAATCATTTTGGAGTCATCTGCAGGGGGACAACACCAAGGGCTGGTCATGAACAAAAACATTTGTGCACAACAAGATCTACATGACCCCGAGTCTACTAAGAATGATGCCTATCTCTATGTTTGCTACCTGGGCCTGACTTACATGTGATTTTTACAAATTCTAGAACCTGTGCTGTAAAAGAGAGTTGGAAATGTAGACGCTCTACCTTTAAAATGGTAAATAAAATGTAGTTTAAACACCCCAATACCCCCTTCTGCTTTGATACATGTGCAATTTGTTTCTGTTGGCAAGAAGTCCAAACAGAATTTACTCAGCCATACAGTTCAACAAACATGATACAATGACCCTGATGCAGGGTAAAGGGTAAACTGTTCTTCAAAGAAAGCATCCATTAGCTCTATTAGCTCTAAAAGGATTGAAGGCAAAAATGGGACATTCTATTCCATTGGGATGAAGATTAGCAAGAGAATTCTACACCTGGGAACCTTGGTTCTTGAATTTCACAAGCGACAATGGAGTAACTACATTGGACAGAGACAACAAGGAGAAGTGGAAAATAACTGAAGGAGAACAAGATTATTATAAAAGAAAGTTTCATAAACATCCCACTAAGTGGGACAACAAATAGGATATTTAGCAAACGAATACTGTGAGGGTCCTTCCTGTAAAAAGTGGCCAACTGTCATAAGCACAACTGATTTCTAAAATTCATAGAATTTGAAGATGCAGGCTTGGGACTCCCCACTAGACAGCCATTAAAAAAGGACTAGAAAATCTTAGCCATGGGTTTATTTCTGAAGCCAGAAATAAAGGAAGAGTTGCATGAAACATGGGGACTCTGATAACTTAATACCTGTTGTAGAAATTCAGAGTCTTTAACAAATATGTGTATATATCATTTCCATTAACTGGAAGCAATGACTTTCGATTATTTAAGCGATTTCTTTCGCTATTTAGTAACATATTTCTAAGTTTTATATATACGTTACTATTTCTGGATTCTCTGATTTCGACATTTCTGTTGACTTCCTGTTATGGAATGTCAGGATTTAGTCCGTGCTCCCACAACACAGATGCAGACACAGACACACATTGTTCCCTTGCTCTTTTTCTGCCTAATTTGTTCAGGCCACACTTTATGGTTGTATCAGTTCTCATTGTTTTCATTGTTATGACTACATAAATCCTGCTCATGGCTGAGCCACTTGGTGTTCTTTGATTTTATTTCCTTTCTTGTTCAACCTTCTGTTATCCCTGGAGTGATTTGTGCTGTTTTCTTTGTCTGGTTTTCTCTGAAACTATCGTGTATTCATTTCCCAAACTCTCTGCCAGAGGTGGTGTTTTCCTCAATATAATCAAACACATGAGATAATTGATCAGTGCCTTTCTCTTACCTTGGGGACTTCCTTCTGTATGTCTTTGATTTCCTGCTTCATTTGGACCCAGCTCATCTCCAGACCTGCTGGATAGCTGCTCCCCCAGGTCCTTGTTCACGACAATCCTAAGAATTCCCTTAGTCTTTCCTCCGCATGCATTGCTCTCCCGCCACAACTTCTTTCTTTTCCCCCTCCTTCCTTCTTTTGACTCCATAAATACTGACTGCCCACTATGTTCTAGGCATTGTTCTCGGTGCTGTTGACAGAGCAGAACTAGTAATAAGGATGTCAGCATTGGATATGCTGAGCTGGGGTACCTTTCCTTTATTTTTATTTTTTCAAGTTTATTTATTTTGAGAGAGAGAGAAAGAGAGAGAGAGAGAGAGAGCGAGTGCAGGGGAGAGGCAGAAAGAAAGAGAGAGAATCCCAAGCAACCTCCACACTGTCAGCGCAGAGCCCAACACAGGGCTCAAGCTCACAAACCCATGAATTCATGACCTGAGCTGGAATCCAAACCCAGAGTTGGATGCTTACCCAGCTGAGCCACTCAGACACCCCAGGTATCTTTTAAACCCCTCAAGGCAGTTGGACATAGAAGTATTGAGTTCAGAGACAGGTTAGGCTAGAAGCATACATTTGAGAATCATGCACATATAAATGGTATTTAAAGCTAATGGGCTTGATGAGGTCACCTGCGGAGTCAGGGTGGAGAAGGGAAATATTGGGAGGTTTCAACATTTAGAAACAGGAGGGATGAGGCATATCCAGTAAAGAAGAATGAGTAGATGTGGTCAGGGAGGTAAGAGAAGCAGCAGGAAACAATGGTAAACTGAAGAAAACATCTCCCATGGGCTTCCTCAGCATGGCTGTTTACTTCCTGAACTTCCTCAAGCCAGCAAGGAAACTCTCTGCCCTCAGGGAGGCCCCACTCTCTCTCTCTCTCTACAGGGTCTTTGGCTGATTACATCAAGCCCTGGATAAACTTCTTGACTAACTCAAAATCAACTGCTTTGGGACCTTAATTCATATGCAAAATCCCTTCACTCTTGCCATATTTTATTGGCTAGAAGGAACAAGGAACAAGGACCACTCACACTCAAGGGAGGGGATTCTACAGGGCTTGACTAACAGGGGTGGGGAGAGTCAGGGGTCTCCTAGAGTCTCTTTGCCACTAAGAGGCTCAGTTGAAAGGGAAACATTGATGACTCAGGAGAGTGGTGGCAATTGTAGAAGCAATTTCCTTGCGTTGGTCACAGGGAACAGGATGGAGCACAGGTAAACAGAGTGTGGACGTCTGAGTCAATAGGCAGAAGGTAGAGTGAGTATAGGTGCAAGCAGGCTGGCTGATGTGGAGTTGGGGGCTTATGTTGGTTCCCTTCCCCTTACTGGATCCTCTATATCCCTATTCATCAGGCTATTGCCTTGTTTTCATAAAACTTATTTGAATTCTTGATCAAGGGTAATGGGAGTCTGTATTACATAAAACTTGACATGTCTGAAAATATCCTTATTCTATCTTTAATTTGCTGGATACAGAATTCTGGGTTGGAAATAACTCCTTCAGCACTTGGAAGGTATTGTTCCATTGTGTTCTAGCCTTCAGTGTTGCTGTTAAGAAGTTGGATGATACTCTGAGCTTTTATACTCTTCTGTTTATGTATAACTGTTCTGAAATACCTAAATTTCAGTACTATAGGCCTGGTGAGAGTGTTTTTATTTATTGTCCTATGGGCCTGCTCATGGGCCCCTCCGGTCTAGAAATTCACATCCTTCAATTCTGGGAAAAATTCCTGTATGATTTAATGATTTTCTCCATTTATCATTGATTTCTTTCTTGAACTATTATTGGATGTTGAAATTCCTGAGTCAATTCTCTAATTTTCTTATTTTTCTCTTTCATCTTCTAGATTTTTCTTTTATTTTCTGATAAATCCCCTCACTTTAATTTTGAACGTATTATCTTGATTGCATTTTTGCTCTCACGGTTTTAATTTCTAGGAGTTCTTATTCCTTTCAAATATAGAATATTGGCTATGGAGCCCGACTGCCTGGGGTCCTATCCCAATACCATCTGTAAATTGTGTGATCTTGAACAAATTACTTAGTCTCTCTGTGTCTTGGCTTATTCATCTGCAATGTAATAATATACATACATCATAGGGTTCTCCTGAACATTGAATGAGTTGACAGATACAAAGTGTTCTGAATAGTATCTGACAAATAAATGTTAACAATTATTATTGTTTTTACTGTATATCTGAGGATATTACAATGGTTTTAGGATTTTTCTTCTGTTTACCACAGTCTTTACTTCTCTGAGTTTATTTTTTAGTTCATTTATTTTGGTTATAGTCTTTCATACTTAAAAGTTTTTTTTTGGAAACCTGATGATCCCTACCTGAATTCACGTTTATGAGGTGTGGGGGGTGGTGGTGGGTATTGACTGGTGAACTTCAAAATGGGGTGAAAAGACAGAGAGTTGGGCCCACAAATGTCAGCATCTGTAGGTCTTGCTTCCTGAGCTGGCCAGTCGCCTAAAGAGGAATCCTCCGATTTCCTGCCTGTTAGGTACATTTAGTTCTCAGAATTTTGGGAGTCCAGTGGGGGAAAGAGGCCACTGATCAAAATCAGAATCACCAAATTAGAATCAGTCCCCTTCTTGGTACAGCATCTTATCCCCACAGTCAGCTGTGCAGACCTCAAGTCACGCCCTCTACCTCCTGCTGGAATGAAGGAGCACAGTTGATGGTCTACATAGGGCAGGGGAGGGCCAGAGGGTGGACAGTGTTATCAGCTCCTTCTACAAACATTTCATGAGTCCTCACTCCTTATTCCCTTTCAAAGGCACCCAGTGTCTCCAGCTTCTGTGCTCTGTGATATGAATGTTGTCTCGCTTCTCACTGGCTTCCTCTCCCTGAGCCCTCGCCCAAGCTTGTGTTCCAGTATTATACAGTTTGCTAAGTTAGTTCCAAAATTTCAGTAGACAACTCTCATCTGCTCTTGTTTCTTTTCCCATTCATTTCTTAAAAATTAAACAATTAAAAAAATTTTAATTTCTAAAATGCATGTAACCAAGTTTCCCATCTTAACCATTTGGAGTCTATAGTTGAGTAGTGTGACGTCTACTCACATTCTTGTGCAACCAACCTCAGACATTTTTCATCTTGCAAAACTGAAACTCTTCACCCATTAAACAGCTTCCCACTTCCCCCTCCCCTCAGCTCCCAGCAGCCACCATTCCACTTTCTGTTTCTATGGATCTGACTACACTAGGGACTTAGCATCTAAGTGGATTTATACAGGTTTTGTCTTTTTTGACTGGTTTAATTCACTTAGCACATGGTCCTCAAGGTTCACCTATGTGATAGTATAGGTCAAAATCCCCTTACTTTTTAAGTCTACATAATTTAAAATTGTTTAGTATTATTTTTAATTTTTATTATATTTCTCTTGTTCTTTTGTCCTTATGAGTTTATAATTTTGTTTTTATCTTCCCCATTCCTTTGGCCATGGTTTCAGTGGGGCTTCAGGAAGCAGAGATAAACTTGTGAGCCTGACCTAGCCCTTAATAGGAAATCCATATTCTATTTACGACATGTAATATTTAAGGACATATTCTCTGTGGCTTTTGAGAATCTCTTTAACTGTATAAGACTCCTTCAAGGAGAGCACAAAAATAAAGTTGCATTAAGTCCTCATTTAACCAAAGAAAAACTTATGCTTTGATGTTAAGCAAAAAAGTTTCTCCAGGGAATTGTCTTCTCAGTATGAGCATAAACTCTCTGCTGGGGAATCTAGCATAGTGGATCTCCAAGTGTGGTCCCCAGACCTGCAGCATATGCATCACCTGGGACTTTGACAGAAATACAAACTCTCAGGCCCCACTTCAGACCTACTGAATCTGACAATCTGGGAGTACAAAGCTGCATGTAGAGATCAATCCTTTTATTTAGTCTTATAAGATTTCCAGGCTATGAGGTGGCCATCTGGTAGTAGGTAAATTGTGACGGTTGCCTATCCTACTGTCAGTGCCTATGTTTGGGACTTTTTGTTTCTGAAGAGTCAGGTCTCACCATGTATTTATACTCCCCGACCCCTTTCTTATCCTGCACCCCACTGGCCATACTGACTGAATCAGGAGAGAACCTCTCACTCAAGGCCAGCCAATCCACTGGATGGTCAAGACCAAACCAACTGGATTCCCTCTCTTCAGAATAGGAATTGGAAACACCAAAACCGTAGCCAGTGCTGAACTGCTAAAGGTATACAAAACTGAGAGTGATGGCTACTGCGAGCTCTGTGTAAGCACAGCCCCTGTGTCCCCCAGTTGGTCTTTTTGTCTTGAGTGGGTATATATTTCTTGCACCAATGAGGCATGATCAGAGACATATTAACTGTGGGTAAGAAATGCTGTCTGATTGGTCATAGCTATGATAATCCATTGCAAAGCTTGCCCAAACTATGGCTTGTCTAGGCTGTTGTCTTGTGTTGGCAGCTCCATATAAAAAAATTGATGTCTCTGTCCGGTACCTATTTAATTTTCCATGTGTGAAAACAAATTTGGTAGCATTCTCATTTCATTTCGATGCTGAACTCTCAGAGTTCTTTGGCAATTGCTTTTGCTGCTCTTAGAAACTAGTGAAAATTGCTTTGTAAATCAACCACCAAAGAATCAATTTCAGTGATGTTCTTTTAAAGAATTCAAAGATAAATAGTTCCCATAAGCCACCATCACTGCACTCCAAGGTTCAGAAGGAAATATTCTGAAAATGAAAGCAAAGGAAATCACAGAATATTACCCGAACGGTTATGTGGTAGGGAATAAAAGCCAGAATAGGAGTTTAGAAGTGAACGTTTGTTCTGAGAACAAAATTAACATAATAGGACTACCAGGATCCAGCTTTAATTTTTCAGGTCATGGTTTCTGGTTTAAAAATTGATGCAAATAAAAATGATCAGAGAGCTGTTTGCAAAGACGTTTTAATCCAACATGTCTTCTTTTAATATTATACTATTGTAGAACATCCCAGAATGGGAGAGACCATATAGGTCATCTAATCCAATTATGCATTTCATGCCTGGATCATTTCTATACCCCTAAAGAAATGACAGCCACATGACCCTGGCATTGTGGTTGATGACAGAGGCATCTACCAAGCCTCATATAGTAAATCTACAAAAACCAAACCAAAACCAACATAACAAAAACTACTTTGAAACACAAAATGTAGGATGCTACTTTGAAATAGGGTTCTTGTAAATGGATAAGGAGTGCTCTTTCCTTCTGTCATTCCTGGGGGAAAGAGTGTTATCCACAGTGGCAGCCGCTGGTTATTGTCCCCAGAACTGGTTCTCAGCTTCCGAATGTTTGCTTGGCACATGACTGCTCAAAATAAAGCTCACATTCCCAAGCTTTCCATATAGCTACGTGTTTCAGTCCTATTACTGTGCTACAAATTCTCCCAAAACTTAGAGGTTTAAGCCTTTTTATAATAACAACCTTTTTATTCTACTCCCAGATTCTGTGGCTCAGGAATTTGGGCAGGGCGTCTGTCTACTTCTGGCTACTTCTGTTATGCTGGGATGACTTCTTTGAAAGCAGTAAAAACCCCATCCAGATTCAAGAAGAGCCGAATTAAGACTTCAACTCTTGATGGGGCAGTGGCAAGGTCACACTGTAGAAGAGCACAGGGACTGGAGATATTTTTGGAGTCACCTTTGGAAAATGCATTCCATCATGCCATGGGTGTAGCCATCTTGACTAAGCTCTGGCCAAGAGGGTATAAGAGGAATTGGTGTATTCAACTTACTGGAAGTGTTTGTAGAGGGGTATGCGTGTATCTGTGTGTGTGTGTGTGTGTGTGTGTGTGTGTGTGTGTGTGTGTGCGTGTGTGTGTGTATGTGTAGGTGGGGGAGGGAGTAAAATGCCTTTTCTTTCAAATATGAATGAGATGACTAGAGATGCAGCATTAATTTTAAACCAGAAACTGAGGATTACAGAGCAATGAGCTAGAAGGAGCCTGGGTACCTGAAGTTCATGGAACCACCATACCAGCCCTGAACTGCTTACATTTACATTATAGAGAAATAAGCTTCTATATTGCTTAAGCTACTGTATTTTGCATTTTCTGCCACTTGCAAGCAATGCTAATCTTAATAAAAACATCATAAATGAAGGCAGATGATGCAAATTCATCTTAATTACTGGATCTAGGAAGATAGTGCATATATGGCTTATATAATGCTTACACGGTTAAGAGTTTGACTAATATTGTTCTCTATGAGGATCATGGTATTTTATAAAAGCTTACCACTTAAAATGCTCAACACAATTAGAAGTACTTTACTATGTTTAAAAGTAACATGCTATTATGAGGTAGATAAGGAACAGAAAGAGAAATACATTCACTCATGAATGCTTACGAGTTGGTTTATAAACAAAGGGTTCATATCAAGGTGAATTTTTATAAAAGGAACTAGTTTGCTATATCTTGATTTCTAGACTTCGAATTTTCTGAGTCATGTATTTACTCTTTTTTTGTGAGTGGAAAGATAAATCAGAAGAACTGAACTTGCCCTTGAAATATTTATTTACAATATTATGGCCATTGTAGAAAATGAAGTATGCTTTTTAAAAAACCATTTAATTGGCAAAAAGCATTTTTATTATTCAAAATTATAAACATTTGCAGAATTAAGCCTCATTTCAGAGTCAAGGACTTCTACTTTAAATGTACACCCTTCTAGTTCTATATCTCTTTATATCAAGTAGCCTATTTTGGAGATATAATTAAAATCACTCAAAGTTAAGGGAAAGGTTTAAAATAAACAATAGGAGCCTCATCAAGCAAAGCTTTTTTTTTTTTTTCTTTAGGACTATCTGCCCTGACCATGACATTTTACTCATAATGTTTCACTATCCTGTTTGAAGGGCATCGACTAACTTTCACAAGGGCCTCACAATAAATGGTGCATTTGTCTTCATAAATAGCAGTAAAATGCATCGAGTGGACAATTTACTACTGTCAGTAAAACAAAACATAAACAGGATGTATGGAGGAAGGCTGGATAAAATGCAGCAAAAGAGAAAGAAAGGTGTCACAAGGATGGGGTATTATTTCTTCGTCCAAAAGACAACCAGTAGCACATATGACTTTAAAGCAAAGACACTGCCAACACTTATTAATGAAACTAGATTCCCGGAGGAAAATAAAATGCCGCTACCGAGGTGGAGGCTGAAGTTTCGGGGCAATTCGCGTGGCAGCAGCTCTGCGCGGTTCCTGGTGCTGAAGGACTTGTGGAATTCGGCCGAGAGGCCCGTCCGCACCGGAGCGAGGACAGGTGGACTGCAAGGTGCACCCCGGGGGCCACCTGCGGCCGTGCTGACAGGAGTCCGCGCCCAGCGCGCGCGCAGCAGCGTCGCCCCATCACCCCGCCGCCGCCAGCCGGCGTCTTCCGCACCGCAACCTTCCCAGCGGCGGTGCGCGGCGCCCGCCGGCGGAGGTTGCCATGGTTTCCGGGGGTCACGTGGGCGCGCTCCGACGCCCCCTCCCGCGCGGCGCGGCGCGGCGCGGGCGCGGGCGCGGGCGCGGGCGCGGGCGCGGCGGGGGCGGGGCGGCCCGGGCGGGGGGAGAGGAGCAGCGGCGGCGGGAGCGGGAGGAGCCGGAGATGCTGCCAGCCCTCCCGGGGCCGCGCTCGCTCAGCCGCCGCCGCCGGACGGAGCAACCGCGCGCCGGGAGCCGCGGGCCGGGCCAGCCGGGCCGCCGGGGCCCAGAGCGCCGCGCTCGCAGCGGGTAGCGCCGCTAGTGCCGTCCGCGCTCTCTCGGCGGCCGCGGGGCCGCAGGCTGGTCCGGGGAGGCGGCGAGGGCGGCGCCCAGGCGCCCGCCGCCCGGCAGGCAGGATGAGCATCGAGATCCCCGCGGGACTGACGGAGCTGCTGCAAGGCTTCACGGTGGAGGTGCTGAGGCACCAGCCCGCGGACCTGCTGGAGTTCGCGCTGCAGCACTTCACGCGCCTGCAGCAGGAGAACGAGCGCAAAGGCGCCGCGCGCTTCGGCCATGAGGGCAGGACCTGGGGGGACGCGGGCGCCGCCGCCGGGGGCGGTACCCCCAGCAAGGGGGTCAACTTCGCAGAGGAGCCCATGCACACCGACTCCGAGAACGGGGAGGAGGAGGAGGAGGAGGCCGCGGACGCCGGGGCGTTCAACGGTGAGGACCCGACCCCCTGCGCGCCCCCGCTAGCCCGCGCCGTTCCCCAACTCTGCTCTAGAATCCCGCAGCTCTGCCCACCCGCCTCTCCCCGCGTTCTCCACCTAACCTACCTTCCATCTCGCCCACCCCCTCAGCATCCATTTCTGTCTCTCCCACTCGCCCACCTTCCTACTCTGCTTTCGTGTCGTGCCCTCCCCCTCGTCTCCTCCTCGGGAGGTGGGGAGCTGAAAGGTGACGGCTCTCTGCCCAGCTGCCCCCTCTCGTCCTGGGGTCTCTGGCACTGGACGGCCGGTGTGGGGTGGGCATCTGAAAGACAACTTTCACTGTGGTTGGAGAGATTTCGCTGTACGGATACCATTGTGCGTAGAGGAAACCGGCCCACTTGGCATCCTCTTGCAGCCCTTATATTTATTAATGGAGTGTCCAAAGAGAAAAGGCGAGGGGTATTCAATTGGATTGGCTTTGCTGCCGTTGGGACCGCATGTTCCCTGAAAGGAGCATGGAATTGGACTCACTGGGGCAGATCGAAATTTATGGTAATAACTTTGACATTCTTGGAAACGGAGTGATCTGTTGTTTCCCAATTTACCAATACCGCGTTGTGTTATTTTTGGACACACAACAAAGGATCCTGTTTAGCCGGCAACTCATGGGGTCTTTGGAATGAGGAACCGGGCTAATGGTTTACTTTTTATTTAAAACAAATATTCAATGATTTGGTGCCTTTTAAAAAAACAAAGTATGTGAAAAACACTGTAGGAAGTTCTGAAAGCTTGTTGGTTGTCTTTAGAATGAAAAGCCAGTGAGTAATTGTAAGGACTGTGCCAGACACAAGCTGGAAAGAATGAATGGGAAAGAAAAAGGAATTTTCTCAAATAGCTGCTCCTGACAAGTCCCACCCCTTCTGCTTACAACCCTCTTTTCCTAACACACACAGACACACACACACACACATTTACAGCCTCCTGTATTTACACCACAGGCCTAAATCCCGTCTTTATGGCATCCCAAGCTGAAATACCGTGGTGTGGAAGTGTTTTCTCTTTGTGGTGTAAGACAGACATACATTTCAGCATTGTACCAGTGTGTATTTATTTACACTGCTTGTGGTTTGTGTGCCTGCAGTGTATTCTGTAGAATGAAAACCTTTTAAAGTGTTATTTCCTGGAGTATGTTCCTAGGAAGGTGTTTCTTTCCTTTGCAAATTTGTCCAAATGTGTTATAAAATTAACGTATATTTAGCTTGCCTGAAACAATCACAAATACCCTGGAAATTTGTGTCCTATGAAGGCAAGAAGAAAAATTGTTACCTTAACAATTTTAATTTTGGACTTTGTAGTATGGCTAGGGATAAGATGATCATAGTCTTTATTGTTCTTTTTGCATAAGAATTTAATCAAGTGCTTTTCTTGCTAGAAACAAGAGAAAGGTAAAAGAAAGCATATTTTAAATTGAGAAGAAGCCAATAATGGATGACACAGAAAGGGCAGAAGCATTTTCTTTTATTCTCCTGACACATGCATGCAAACACACATACATAACACATGCACACACAAAGGAAAAAAAAAAAGACTCATTTCCCAGATTGGAGGAAACTAGGAATTAAGGAGGTGGTAAGAAAAAAACCTGCATATGTTTGAGATGATATATTAATATAACTAAAATATTTTCTAGTATGATACTTTTGAAATACTTTGCATTGATGATTCCATTTTCTCCTTATAACAGTGTATATGGTACACAAAACTGATTTTATTACCATTTTGTAATGAATAAGCCATTAACTTCTAAGCAGCAGGGATCATTTTATATGATTTTTTATGTTCTCCAAGGCACCTTTATTGTAAAAATTAATCTGTGTGAGTTTTAATGAATGCTCGTTAACCGATTGCACTATTTATTTCCCACCCCTGCCCTCAAGGACTTTAAAATTACTTTTTGACTACAGCCAAATTCAATTTGATCATTATCTGATAAACACACACACGCATATGTGTATAACAAAAACTTTGGCAGTGGTACTTGCCTCTATTAGGTGCACTAGAATATATCTACTAGAATATCTTCTATTTTAATTAATTCTCCCTTATTATTACTATTTTTAAAGCATGTAAATTGTGTGAGATCTGCAGTTAAAAAAAATATATGTAGACTACCAGGGGTTGACAAACCTTTTTGTAAAGGGCTAGACGGTAAATATTTTAGATGCCCTGAGCAACACAATGTCTCCATTGAATATGTTTTCTTTCTTTCTTTCTTTCTTTCTTTCTTTCTTTCTTTCTTTCTTTCTTTCTTTCAACAACATTTTAAATACACATCGGCTCTGGTTGTTGGGGTTGTAGAAAATTGGCCACAGACCAAGGCCATAGTTTGCCTTCCCCTGGCTGGAGTGGGGGAAAAAGTCAAAATAGTACCATTGGGGGGAAGAAAAAACAACAGGAGTGAGCCTATCAGTTTAATGTTTAGTTCCAAAGAATTTCCAAAATATAAAACATCAGGTACCGGGCAATTCTCCTAGCATAGTAAAGAATAAGTACTAGCTGGCGAGTCTTAATTTACTGTGACCCAGCACAAGACCAACTGGGTCGCTCATTCTTAAATTTTAGTATACATCTCAAGGAAGTTTGATTCAGAAATGAATATTACCTGGCACTACTCTAGGAGAGCTTTTGAATAGGTTGGGATCTTTTTTTTTTTTTTAAACAGACCGTCTGGGTCATTCTTATATCCATAGTTCCTGACCACACTGTGAGAAACACTGATCAACAGATAGCGATGGTAATAATGTCTTTGTCTTACTAACATTTACAGAAGTAGCTACCGCTTATTGGCATTTGCTGTGTGCCAGGCATTATCTGAATACTTTGATTCATTATCCCAGCTTTATGAGAAAGATGAGGCCGCCACTTGCCCAGTGTTTCACAGCTAATGTGTTGCAGAACCAGGGTTGAAACACTGGTAGACCTGGCTCCATCCTTCTCTTAACACCCAGGTTAAAAGTTAAGAGGAGCTGGGGCCAACATCACGTGAACATCCCTTTTGTGTCAGATTCTACTTGAGACCCTTGATGTGTTTTATCTGTAAGGCTCTGATAAATGAACGTGTCCAAGATTACACATGGAACTAGTTAAGTGGCAGAGCCTGGTTTCTTACTCAACATCTATCTGCCCCAAGACCATCAGAGAGTTCTTCCTAAATGAAATTTATACAATGGACTGACTCATGGATCAGGTTTTCCTGGTTATTTTTCCAGTAATGGTGATGAATTTGCATGGATTGGTTCATACCGACTCTAATGAATCCCTTTAGGACAAGTGATGATATTTATGAGAGGTTGGGCACATTTTTGACAGTGAGGTGGCTTCCCATTTGACTCAGGTAGGGATCGAACATATGACTTTGACCTCAGTGTGGTGGTTGAAACAAAGAAGTGAGTCAGAGTCTGGTAGCCTGGCCGTTGATAGCAGTAGGCCAAATGGTCAGATGGGTGAAGGTGGTCTTCTTTCCTGGGGATCTGAAGGATCCCTTTCTCTGCTGGTAGCTCTCCCATTACCGTCCTGTTTTCTTAATTTTATTACTTGTGTTACTTTCATTTTGCTTTCAAATCTGGATAAAAGGGCAACCTTCAGGTGTTAGAATGATAATGGCATATGGCAATAACCCTTCCAGGGAAGTCTTAAGTCCTTAAAGAAGCTATGATGGAGACTGCCTCCCTCTTCCCCATGCTGCAGAAAGCACCTCAAGCATGACATGTTGCTTCTGAAAGGGTAGTATCCCCAGGCTTAGAATATATTAAAAGGGTTTACAGTAGGCCAAAGAGTTGGATCAGTACCAGCTTGGAGTAGAATCTATGATAATCAATGGTTTCACGTAGGCATCACTGTGAGGTCTTATGTTGCTCAATAATTTCTTCAGTGAAGTTGCTGAAATTATAAAATGAAGTAAATAAAATTCCAAATTATCCCTATAAATTGACAAGTGGTCAGAAGAAAATTAAATTACTTATGGGTACATGAAGATCAAGCTGGAAAAAAAATAAACTGTATACAAAATATAGAGGACTAATTTTCCATATTTTAGAAGAAAAATCTAGATTTCAAAGTGGGTACACAAGCCAAAAATATAGAATATCTTATAAAGCAAGCATGTCAAGATATATAAATAGAAATTCACCATGTAAAAACTATGACTTAATCCTCTTAACTCTGGCCTATGTCAAATCTTTATTGGAGAATCGTATCTACCTATGATTTTTTTTTTACAATTTAAGGGGAATATGGGGAATTTATAAGAGATCCTTAACATCACAGAAAATATTGGAGCACGGAGTGGTGGGACGAGATTAAGAGAACAAATTTATACATACATGTATGGGCTTCCTAAGAACCTTCTGTGAAAGTCTTCTTCACCATGCTCATCCTGGGAGTAAAAAAAACCACTTCCACCTATTGACTTCTTGGCCTAATTGACAGTGGGAACATGTAGAGAGTAATCATAGGTTTAATGAATTGTTGCTTTGGCTGATGTATTAGGCTCACTTTTATCTCTGTGTCCTTATTTAGAGCTTGCTCTCTGTGGCCACTAGAGATGATTATGAGACAAAGCAGCCAATTGTTAGTTCTTCATCAACCTCTTCAATACATTTAATTCGTTTGAAAATGTTCATGAAAGTCAGACAACACTTACTTTCTTTCACATCTGAAGCCCTGTGCTAAGCATACTGACATATAATCACAGTAGTAGTACTCACCTCATAAGGTTGTTAGAGGATAAATGGATTAATATTTATAAGGTCCCTCAGGACAGTGCACATAGCAAGCATTGTTTTCCATGTAAGACAAATGACCTCATTAACATGAAATCTTACAGGAGTGTAAACTTCTTGCAGAATAGCAATTTCATTGTATTTTGTGGAAATGAATCTAGTGTTTACGCTTTTTAGAGAAATGAAGTAGGAAATGAGCTTACGTGGCAGTTCCACTTGGGATTTAATGTGAAGTTATGTTGCGCAGTAATAAAACCCACATCCTTTCAACTCATAATTTGTAGCTAAGAGCTCCAGACTTTTAAATTAATGAGACTTTATTGCCTTTGGCTATTAGAAATTTACATGGTAAGTTTTAAATTTATATGGTAGCTTTAAATCCTCCTGAAATGGAAATTACATCATTCATGACAATGGCTAAAATATTTATGCTATTATTTTAGTTATGAGCAGAAAACAATAATAGAGAAGATTTAAAATTAAAAAATATTTTGAGTTTAGATGGTGATTTTTAGAGTAGAACAGGTAAAACATTATTCATTTTAATAGTAGTAATAAGTGAATGCTTTGGGGATTGAAATTGGGAAATCAAAGTACTTGAAATAGTGTCTTTTCTCAAACTCTTACCCATCTGTTACTTTAGGCTCAGGGAAAAGGGAGGGTGGGAGGGAGAAAGAGCAGAGTAAAATCAGTTGGGATTTGTGTAAGGTTCTTTGACTAATTTGTACTTTGTCTGAAGAGAGCACAAAAGGAAAACACCGGAACAAAAATTGAAGAATACTTTAATTTGTCTCCATGTCTTAAAAATCCAACTGGTCAACCATTATTTAACATAAGAGAGTTCTAAGCTTTCCATTTGAGGTTGCACATAGGGATGTGCTGTGTCTTGGTAGGATGGAGTAAATATTTAATGGTTATTATTATTGAAATATAGTTCCGAATCCCTTGAAATATAGTTGTAAATCCCAGCCCTGTGGGTTCCAGTAAATTTCCAGCTGTCAAGATTTTGTTCCTGGCTGCCTCAAGAAAACCAAATGTGTTTCTTTTTCAACTGTGTAAATACTGACAAGAGACCTTTGAATTCCTCAGTGGGAGGCTTCTTTGTGATCCATTTAGAAAGTCATGTAATGGGAGTACTAGCAGTTAGAGAAGGCCTTTGGTAGAGAGGTTGGGGTTCAGTGAAGGAGATTGAGTGACTGACCACAGAGCCTGAGTGGTGTCCACAGTCATTTGATACCAGAAAGGGGCTGGGACCTGGGGTGACCTGTTAGGAGAAGGAACGTATGCAAATTGGAAGGTAGGATGCTGTACTCATTCTCTGATTTACTCACTGTAGAAATATCGATTGAGTGCCAACTCCTTCCTTTTTTTTTTTTTTTTTTTTTTTGTCTTAAAAAAGAAATGATTATTCTCTTAAGTTGACCATCTCTGGACTTCTGAAGAAACAATCCTTTTGTGGGGGCTCATGGGTGGCTCAGTCAGTTAAGCATCCTACTTTGGCTCAGGTCATCAAGTCACAGTTCAGGAGTTTGAGCCCCGCGTCAGGCTCTGCACTGACAGCGTAATAATTTCCTTAACCCCAGTTTGGTTGATTTTGGTCTTCTTTTTCATAGAACTATTCCTTATATTTTATGTGCTATTTATATTAACTTAACATGTTATAAATTGTTTCTTCCATCAAGGTGATAGATAAGGTTTAAGAGGCAAGGCTAAAGAGAAGTATTTTTGTACTTTTGTCTTCAGAATTACCAAATTTTTTGTTCTTTGATTTTTTTTTTTCACTACAGCGAAATTACTTTTAGACTTTATTTTTATGTCAATTGCTTAAGGATAGGCAATGGGAAATAAAAAAGAGTGCAGTGATTTTTCTCAGTTGGATGAGTTCTAATCACCATGTTCTTATAGTCCTTCCAGTCTTATCAATACCTTTTAGTTATGGTAGAGTTAGTCATAAAAACCCCACTATGATACTCACCACTGTCTTTATCTTATGGGAGCAAGTTTTGTGTTTCGGAAATTCAAAATGACTCAGACTGTTCCATTATGTAATTATTTTGTGGAAAGAATTTGAGCTAAATTTTTCAGGTCATGGCTTATATGAAAACAAAACAATCTAAAAAAAATCGGAACTGTAAACACAGTTGGTGTAACATTTATAAATGTTTCAGCAATAGGCATTGCCATGTGTAACTTAATATGTTTGGAAACTTAAAAAAAATCATTCCAGTTGCTGATGTTTAAAAATGGTTCTGCATTAAAAAAAAAAAAAAAAGACAAAAGGTCAAAATATAAACACATGTTCCACATAAAAATGAAGCCAAGAAGATATACTGTATACAGTTATTCCCATATCTGTTTGGCTAGGGACTGACATTGTTTAACTTATATTAGCTGTTCCAAGACAAAATAGCTCATGGGAGTGATATTGAGGTTTTTTGTTTTTGTTTTTGTTTTTGTTTTTTGATAAAAAAGAAGGCAAAAGCTTCCATTTGTTTAGATACATTTCAGTTGAGACCAAAAAACATCTTTCCAAAAAGTTATGCTGAATTAAAAAGTGACTCAGCTGTTTCATTTCAGTTACTAAAGCTAATGTTTGTTAAATGATGCTCTTTTTATTTAATTATAATTGTTAACATTTTTGGCTGCTGAAGTGCCAGACAGCAAGACCATTTATCCATGTGCCATTTAGGCCTCTCCAAAGTAAGTGATGGAGTCAGGATTTGAACTTGACATTGTGAGTTCAGAGCCCATCTCCTTAACCATGGTACACCTAATTTTCAATAACTCTGATAGCAGGAATATGGTTGAAAAGAACCACATACCAAAAAATAAGCTATCTACTTTTAACTCTAGAAATATATAGTCTGGCCAAGTGTTGATCTGTCCCTTTTACAGTTGTTTTCTCTGTGTATCCCATTAAAATTAGCACTTCATATACTTTTACAAACTTGACAAAATATTTACTTTTAGAAATGAACACCTAATATACTGAGCTATTTAATTCTCGAAACTTTTTATTTATTTTTTTATTAATGTTTTTTATTCATTTTTGAGAGAGCAAGAGACAGAGTGCAAGCAGGGGAGGAGCAGAGAGAGAGGGGACACAGGATCTGAAGCAGGCTCCAGGCTTCGAGCTGTCAGCACAGAGCCCAATTGTGGGTCTCCAACCCAAGAACCGTGAGATCATGACCTGAGCCCAAGTTGGACACCCAACCGGCTAAGCCACCCAGGCGCCCCCTAATTCTTAAAACTTCTTTATTATATACCATCACTAGGAGAATGTATTTGAGTATGAACTCCCAACATATGCCTTTATAAATGCTATGCAGATACCAACATATTAACTTATTTTATACATGACAAATCACCCTACGATATAAACTTTGAAAGGGAGAAGTAAAAAGTAATTGTAAACAAGTCCTAATTTTTTTTCTTTAAGCTGAAGAATTGCCTTATGTTCTTCTTGGTGTGCGTGAACTATTTTGGAGACCAAAACTTAACTTGATATAGTCTGTTAATGTATAAGGTGGCTGTGATCAACTTTGCTTTCCTGATTTAAGCTCCTACATTATAAAGGACCTGTAGGTAGTAGGGGCTTGTGTGTGTGTGTGTGTTTGTGTGTGTGTATTTTAATAGACATTCATTAGATAAGTTAATTGTTTGACTCAACGGAAGTGTGGTAAAATAGCGAAGAAAATCCTATCTTATGAGAAGGAAATAAGATCCAGGCTTTTTTTTTTTTCTAACTTGTAGTCCTGTCTGCCTCTTGAAGTCCAACATAGATTGTAGAGTACTTGCATTCTTTGTGCAAATTTTGGGGATGTGACAAAGAGAAGCATTCTATTATAGGTCTTTAGTTCAGCATCACTAAATCATGGACGTGTCAGAACTAAAAGAAAATCAAAGTTTAAACAGTTTAAAGAAATGCAGTTTCAAAGAGTATCTCAGGAGGGAAATCTCTGGAGATGACAGTTGGTCAGGAGAGAGACTTTTCAATATCTCCTTTTTTGTAACTGAAAAAATGTTTATGATATACTTATATTACCTATTAAATAAATTTTAACTGTAAAAAGACATGAAAGAAAGGAAATTCTTTTGTTTCTATCCAGTAAGTAGTAAATAAAGCACAGCCTTTAAAAGCAAAACACCAGGGTGCCTAGGTGGCTGTCTGTCATTAAGCATCTGACTTTGGCTCAGGTCATGATCTCATGGTGTAGGAGTTCAAGCCCCGCTTCAGATAAAAAGAAAAAAAAAAAAAAAAAAAACGTGAGCCCTGCTTCAGGTGAAGCCCGCTTCTCTCTCTCTCTCTCTCTCTCTCTCTCTCTGCCCCTTGTGAGATTCTCTTTTTCTCTGCCCCTCGCTCACTTGCACCTCCACTCCCAAAATAAATAAAAGAAAAACACCACCACAACCTTTAGAGGCATACGATACAGCACAAAACTGATATAGCCAAGTATTCTATGAGTTATTTTCTTGGTTCTTAGTGCCCAGTCCTCTTTCCTTAACTTTCTGCCAAATCCCACCCTTTCTCCAGAGGTTAACTTACATTTCACCCCACAAATAATCTTTGCAAGTGCAAGATTCTCTGGTTGACATTAATGCTATCGGAATGGCAGATGAATATGCCTTGCACCTCAGTAAGCTTTGCAGTTGTGAGCTGCCCTTGCCACAGGCAGGCGGGAATATGTAGAAATATGCTCTCTCTCCCCAAAGCTTTCCTGCCCATAGTAGGTGCTCCAGTGTATCTTAAATTAACCTCACTTGAATAGTAAATGTCCATAAATGTGTACTTCTTATGTGATTGAAACTTTCTTAAGGCATGTAGACATTTAAAATCGTCTTCTTTTGGAGCACCTGGGTGGCTCTGTTGGTTGGTTAAGCGTCCGACTTTAGCTCAGGTCATGATCTTGCGGTCCGTGAGTTCGAGCCCCGTGTCCGACTCTGTGCTGACAGCTTAGAGCCTGGAGCCTGTTTCGGATTCTTTGTCTCCTTCTCTCTGCACCTCCCCCACTCGCTCTCTCTCTCTCTCAAAAGTAAATAAACATTAAAAAAATATTTTTTTAAATAGCCTTCTTTATTTTTTTTTAAAGTTTATTTGGGGGAGGGGGGAGGGCAGAGAGAGAGGGAAAGAGGCTCCCAACTCAAGCAGGCCCAATGTAAGGCTCAAACTCAGTAACTGTGAGATCATGACCTGAGCCAAAACTAAGAGTTGGAGGCTTAACAGACTAAACCACTCAGACACCCCTAAGATAGTCTCCTAATAATCCTTTACGTTAATGCACTTTAAAATGTTTTCATTTCATAGCCTGTCTTCCGCTATGAAGGTTTATACTTCATTTAAAGATGAGGCCATATTCTTTCAGGCTGATATTTGGTCACTCTGCAAAATGCAGAGAGCACAGGCATACAGGCTTTTCTTGCCGGTAAGGATTTCTAATAGCTTTCTAATTGAGGACACATTCTGACCCACCCAGACTTCTGTGTCACGGCTTCTGCTTACAGGAGCTCCATGCCAAATCCGAAACTAGTCTGTGGCCCTGAACCTGCTTTGTCCTTTTCTTATCTCTTCCCCCTTCCTCATCATTCCTCCTTCAAGCCTGAATCTTGCCTACCCCCAAAGCTCCTTTGCCCTCCAGCTTTTCCTCAGGCACCAGCACACCCATTCCCTTTCTTTGAGATTCAGATTGACGTGTCTGCCAGCCTGCTTACCAGCCACCTCCACTTACTTGTTCTTTAGGCGCCTCCAAATAATTTTGTCTTAAAATGTTTATTTTCTGCCTCAGTTATTGCCTGCACTACCTTGTCACTTTTCCCCCTCCACTAATGTAATAAACATGGTCAGGAGAGCCCCCTTTGCTTTGCCTCACATTTCTTTTCTTTTTTTTTAATGTTTATTTTTGAAAGAGAAACACAGAGACCGAGCACCAGTGGAGGAGGGGCAGAGAGAGAGGGAGACACAGAATCAGAAGCAGGCTCCAGGCTCTGAGCTGTCAGCACAGAGCCCGACTCAAGCAGGGCTCGAACCCACGAACTGCGAGATCATGGCTTGAGCCTGAGCTGTCAGATGCTTAACCAACTGAGCCACCCAGGCACCTCTCACATTTCTTAAATCCAGTAGTTTATGGAAAACAGATTGCTTTTAGTTGCTGAAAACTTAGTGACATGAAAAATCAGAAACAATGGAAATTAAACAAAAAACATGACTTACTTTGTCATGGAGTTTGGATTTGAATCCAGATGGCTGGCTCTGCCATTAATAACTTTTGGCACCTTGAGCAAGTTCCTTTGCCATCTGTGACTCAGTTTTCTCATCTATGGAATGGGAATAACGATAGTACTCACCAGAGAGGGTTGTTGTAAGAACCAAATGAGTTAACAGTGTTTGGCATACAGTAAAGTATTACATGCACGTTTGTTGGAGGGAGAGTGACAGAACAGGCGACATTTAGAAGTCAGTGAGAACAGGACAGTTTTAAAAATGAAGTTTGATTGGAAATGTGAGAAACTAAAGATCGCTTTCAAAGCAGTATAGTAATAGTACTTTTAGAAAAAAGTTATTAGTGAAAAATATAAAAGTAAAGGCTTTAGATTGTTTAGTGAAGTGTTTCAGACTTTAAAAACCCCATGCTCCTTTAAATCTCAAGCACTTTAATTCTATTTGACATGTAAGGTAAATAGTCCAATCTAAAAAAAAAAAAAAAAAAGTAAAAAAAAGCAATGGCATAAAGCTTTGTTTTATTTTCACACCATCTCCTCCTTTGAGAACCCATGTTTAACTGGTAGAATAAATAAATTTGTGTAAACTTCTCCCAAGTTTATAGTTTCATTTAAGTTTTCACAAGTCATTTTAAAACATCTTAGGAAAATGTAGGTAAAAGTATTGAAAATATCACTTGATTTAAATGAGGCAGATGCCTGTAGTAAAAATATGAATATGTGCCTAAAATATAAATTAATTGGGAAAAAATAGTTATATTACATTGACAGCTTGTTGCCATTTCCTCATGTCATAATATTTATGAAAGTAAGCTCACGGTGGGACAAATTTCTGCCTTCCTAAGTTTTCCATTAAAATGCGGTTTTATTCTGAAAACCCATAATTCTATACTTGCTCCATTGCACATTGCTAGCTTAATATATTTTTAGGAGAAAAAAAAAGACCGTCTTTTTGGATACGTGGCATTGTTCACAGGTCTTTGATTTCCTATTAGACTGTCACTAATGACAGTTTATCGATAAGGCAATATTAGGACTTTTGATTCATAATAAGTCCTTAAAATAATTTCCTTGTAATCCCTTAAAAAGAATCCCAAAGGCATTTCAGTGTTTGAATTCTAACAAAAACTCATTTGTAAAAAGGGGATTTTATGTAAAATATTTTAAGAGAATGTTTAGCATTAAAAGGGTATGAAGTTTCAGTTAATGAAAGATGAATGAGTTCTGGAGATCAGCTGTGCAGCAGTGATGATAAATACTGTACCGTATTGTATGCTTGAAGTTTGCTGAGAGTATAGATGTTAGGTTAAATTTTGACACACACGGTGGTAAATACGTAGAGGTGATTGAGAAGTTATTTAGCTTGATTGTGGTGATCTTTTCACAATGTATACATACATCAAAACATCAAGTTGTACACCTTAAATATATATACAGTTTTTGTAAGTCAGAGATAATAACGTTAAAAAAATAGAACATGAACTAATCTGGTTGCTCTGATAATGTCAGAACATATTTGAGAGATTTTTTTCTGCCAAAATTAAGTAGAGCGAACATTTTTTCCTTTTTTCAAATTGTGAGAGATTTCCAATGTACCGAAAAGAACAGAGACTAAGTAGGGAACACTCACCTAAGTCATCTTCTAGCTTCAATAAATTTTAACAATTATACACGTGAGGCTTTTTTTTTTCCTGAGGCTTTTTCTTTTAAGAAAACACGTGTGATAGAAGTCCCTTGTGTACTCCTTTCTTATCCCGTTTTCTTAACTATAGATCCCCATAGATCTCCACCACTGTGATAAATTTAGCATTTATATTTTCTATGCATGTTTTTGCACTGTTACTACATAGGCATTTATTCATAGCTTAGAAATAGTGCTATTTTGCATATTTTCAAAGTCTGTATAAATTGCGCCACTTATAAAAGTTTCATTTATGTAAATTATAATTTTCCACTGTATTTTTGAGAATAGTTTTTGAGATGATGTTATGTTGATTTGTGTAGCTTTAGTTCATTTTTAAAAAAAATTGTTTTTAACATTTATTTTTGAGAGACAAAGAGGCAGAGCATGAGCGGGGAAGGTGCAGAGAGAGAGGGACACACAGAATCCGCAACAGGCTCTGAGCTGTCAGCACAGAGCCCAACTCTGGGTTCCAACTCAAGAACGATGAGATCATGACCTGAGGCCAAAGTCAGATGCTTAACGACTGAGTCACCCAGGTGCCCCAAGTTCATTATTTTTTAAATTTTACTTTTACTTTTATTTTTTATTTATACTGCTATGTAGTATACCTTTGTGTAAATAGATGCTTTATCTAGTCTTTGATAAATAACTTTGGGTGTTTCTAATTTGTTGTCATTACAGTGCTGTAGTGAACATTGTGTGTGTATATGTGTGTTATGCACATATACTAGAGTTTTTAAAGGTGGTTTTCAAAGTGTGTTCTGGGACCCCTTGAAGAATCATTCCCCTCCCAATTCTAGACCTTTTCAGGGAGTCTGTGGGGTGAAAACTATAATAATAATAGTGTTCTTTGCTTTTTACCCCCCCCCCCATTCTGTCGTAAGTGTATAGTAGAGTTTTTCAAAGGGTACATGATGTATGATATAAAACATCTGAAGGTAGAAGCTGATATGAGAACCTAATTGTCCTCTGTTAGATTTGCAAAAATGTAAAACAGAGTCATTCTTTTTACTGAATTTTGTTTTGTTTTGGAAAATAGTTATTTTCCATAAAAATACGTTATTTATAATAACATGTAATTGTTTTGTTGTTGGTAGTTTTAAATATTTTTTAAATTTATCAATTTTAATTTCTAATACAACAATTATCAGTGGATATAACCTATTAAAGCAAATAATTTTTAAGAGTGGAAAGAGGTTTTGAGACCAAAAGGTTTGAGGACTGCTGCTGTAGGTAGATACTTAAGTGTGGAAAGGCTGGTTGTACGGGGTGCACAGCTTTAACCACACCTCAGACTGTTGTGTTTACACCACTTTATTTTTCAGTAGAGGGGAAGAGTTCCTGGTCCTCCACATTCAAGGTAACATATGTTATCAGATTTGAACAAGCTTTGCCAGCAGGATGGATGTTAAAATCTCATTGTGAATTAAATTTGCTTTTTCCTGATTACTAGTAACACTGGGCATCTTTTTATTATGTTCATGGACTATGTTTGTAGTTTCTCTTCTGTGGAAAATTTTTTTATTCTGTGCTATTTTTCTCATCCTGCTAATTGTATTTTTCTTCCTGATTTATAGGAAGATTTCTTTCCTTCTTCCTTCTTTTCCTTCCATTTTTCCTCTTCCTCTTCTCCCTCCTCCTCCTCCCCATCCTCCTCCTCCTCCTCCTCCCCGTCCTCATCCTCCTCTTTCTCCTCATTCTGGTTACTAATCCTTTGTTGGGTAACATGCATTAGAAAAATCTCACAGTCTTGAGCCTGTCTTTTCATGTTGTTTATGGTAATTTTGGTTGAGCACTTTCTTGATTTTAAGCTTCTTAATTCCTAAATTTTAAGTTGAGTTTCATACCTAAGGATTTAATACAGTGATAATTTATTTCTCTGTATGGTTTGGGATGGGAATTTCATTGCATTTTTTAAAATACACATCATAGGGGCACCTAGCTGGCTTGGTCAAAGCGACATGTGGCTCTTAATCTTGGGGTTGTGGGTTCAAGCCCCATATTGGGTGTAGACATTACCTAAAAATAAAATAAAATTTAAAAAAATGCATCATTTATTGACTTTTTTCCCCACTGATTTTTGAATATCAATTTTCTATATATGTGTGAATGGGGGCTCATGGGTGGCTCAGTAGGTTAAGCATCTGACTTCGGCTTAGGTCATGATCTCATGGGTCGTGAGTTCAAGTTCCACATCAGGTGAATTCGAGCTCCACTTTGGGTGAGCTTGAGCCCCGCATAGTGTGAGCATAAGCCCCGCATCTGGTGAACACCCTTGCTTTGGGTAAGCATGACCCCTGCTTCGGGTGAGCCCCACTTCTCTCCCTCTCCCTCTCCCTCCCCCTTCCCCTTGTGGGATTCTCTCTCTCTCTCTCTCTCTCTCTCTCTCTGCCCCTCACTCACTTGCACCCTCTCTCTCTCTCTTAAAAAAATAATAAATAAAAGAAACATATAAACGTGAATGTACTTAACATCTTTATTCTTTTCTGATGGTTTTTCTATTTGTTCATCAATATCTCTGAGTTAATATGACTTTCCATGGTCTTGATGTATGGTAAGTAACTCCCACCTTATCTTTCTTCAGAATTGTTTATTCATAGGTTTTTATTATTCCATATATCTTTTAGGAGAAGCTTTTTAAATTTTGTGAAAAACTTCATTTGGGAGTTTTATTGGAATTGTACTTGATTTATAAAAAATTTTGGAGAGAAAAGACATTTTAATGATATTGAGTCTTACTCTACACGAACATGATACATCTCCATTTATCCAGTTTTCTCCAAAAAGGATTTTCCTATCTCTTCTTAGTTTTATTTCTAAGTAACTTATCACTTTTGTTCTTATAACTAGGATTTTTTGTCTAGTACATATTCTGTCATTACTGAAAATATAGAAAAGGAACTGTAAAACTCAATAATGAGAAGCCCCTAATCAAACCGAGTTAAAAGACTTGGCCAGTTTAATAAAGAAGACATCGGGATGGCCATTAAGCACATAGGATAGTGCTTGGGATTTTTAGTTATTAAGGATATGAAAGTTAAAACCACAACACAACGCTGGGGCGCCTGCGTGGCTAGGCATCCAACTCTTGGTTTCAGCTCAGGTCATGATCTTGCAGTTTGTGGGTTTGAGCTCCATGTTGGCTCTGTCCTGGCTGCACTGAGCCTGCTTGAGATTCTCTCTCCCTTTTTCTCTCCCTCTCCCTCTCTCTCTCTCTGCTCCTGCCCATGTGCTCACATTCGCACACACTCTCAAAATAAATAAACATTAAAAGCCACAATACACAGAAGAATGGCTACATTGGTAAAGATGTGGAGTAACTAGAAGAACTCTCTTATTTTGCCTGTGAGAATGTAAAATGGTACACCTAGGAAAAATGTGGGGTTTTATAAAGTTAAACATTTCCCACCTATAACCCAGCAATCCACACTAGGCATTTACTCAAGAGAAATAAACACATATGTTCACGAAAAGGATTGTATATAAATATTTATAGACACTATTCAGAATAACCCAAACTGGAAACAACCCAAATGCCCATCAACAAGAGAATGGGTAAACAAATTATGATGTATTTATACAGTGGAATACCATCAACAATAAAAAAAGAACAAACTATTGACCCTTTCAACAGCTAGAATGACTCTCAGGTTTTTAGGTTTTTTTGTTTTGTTGTGTGTGTTTTTGTTTTTTTGTTTTGTTTTGTTTTTAGAGAGACTGTGTGTGCAAGCAGGGGAGAGGGAGAGAGAGAATCTCAAGCAGGCTCCACCCATGCTTAGCGTGAGCCTACCACAGGGCTCCATCTCACAACAGAGAGATCATGACCTGAGCCCAAATCAAGAGTCAGCCGCTAGGGGCGCCTGGGTGGCTCAGTCGGTTAAGCGTCCGATTTTAGCTTGGGTCATGATCTCACAGTTCGTGAGTTCGAGCCCCGTGTTGGGCTCTGTGCTGACAGCTCAGAGCCTGGAGCCTGTTTTGGATTCTGTGTTTCCCTCTCTCTCTGCTCCTCCCCCGCTCATGCTCTGTCTCTCTCTCTCCTTCAATAATAATTACAAAACATTAAAAAAATTTAAAAAAAAAGTCAGCCGCTTAACTGACTGAGCCACCCAGGCGCCCCCTGAACCTCACGTTTATATGAAACAGATGAAATTCAAAGCCAGGCAAAGCTAAACTGTGGTGATAGAAATTCTAATAGTAGCTCCCTATGGGGTAGTGAGGATTGACTGTGTAAAGGGGCTCATGGTGCCTGGAAATGTTTATCTTTTTTTTTTTTTTTAAGATTTTACTTTTAAGTACTCTCTACACCCAGTGTGTGGCTCAAACTTACAGTTCCGAGTTAAAGAATTGCACATTATCGACTGAACCAGCTAGGCGAAATGTTTGTATCTTGATTGGAGTGTTGGGTGCATACATATATACATTTGTCAAAATTCATCAAATTGTGCATTTCCCTGTATGTCAGTTTCATCTTGATTTTTTTTTAATTGGAAACATGGATGCTCTTGAAGTCGTTTTCCACATTTTAATTAAAAAGTGCCAGTGTTTTCTACACTGATTATCTTGTGAATTTTTTCGTTATTTCTGTCGGACACTAACATCTGGGTTACGTTTTCATAATTATGAGGCATAAATGGGATTGCTTTTTGCTCCTTGTACAAAAAGCTAAAGGTTAGTTAAGCTCTATTGTTTTTAAGTCTATTTTGTGTTTTCAGCCAATCCTGTATTTTAACTTACAGGTTTCACAATTTTTTTTTTCAGTTTATTTTTTTATTTTTGAGAAACAGAGAGCAGAGGAGGGGCAGAGAAAGAGGAAGACTAGAGAATCCCAAGCAGGCTCAGCACTGTCAGCACAGAGCCCAATGTGGGGCTTGAACTCATGAACTGTGAGATGATATCCTGAGCCAAAATGAAGAGTCAGACACCTAACCAACTGAGCCACCCAGGCGCCCCCAGGTTTTACACGTTTAATACTTGTATGAATAGCACTTAAATTTGTCCATATAATGGTTAGGTGTCAGGAAGTCCACCTGTTATGTTAACTTCCATTGGCACTATTCATTTGGTATTTGTTGAACCTAATTTATTTCCAACGGTGTTTTAGACATTGGGGATACAGTAGTGAAGCAGACACACAAGGAAGGACCCTCTGCTCACAGAGCTTGCAGACTACTGGGGGAGGAAGCTGACAATAAACACAATACACTCGATGCCTTGAGATAGCACTTTGAGCGCTGGGAGGAGCTCTAGAAAGGAACTGGAGGGGCTGCTTTCCACTGGGTGTTCACCGAGAGGCTTCGGTGGTGACCTCCAAGCCAAATACAGGAATAGCAGGGCCATGTTCACTCTGTGAAGTCATGGGGGAGGGTTTGAATGTAGCTTTTTGTACCTTTATTATTAGACAGCCTTGATCATAATCCCTGATTATTTTCTCAGTTTGTCTTCATTGTATTTTTCTTAATTACCCCTTTCTGAGTCTGGTTTTTGTGTGTGTGTGTGTGTGTGTGACTTTATGGTTGTGTGACACTTTGAACTCTTGTAGCTTTGGGTTTTTCCTGGTAACTAGTCTGGATTGTTCACTTTTTTAAAAAAATTTTTTAAAAAGTTTATTTATTTTTAGAGAGAGAGCAAGAGAGAGAAAGAGCATGCATGAGCAAGGGAGGAGCAGAGAGAGAGAGGGAGAGAGAGAATCCCAAGCAGGCTCTGCACTCTCAGTGAAGAGCCCGACACAAGGCTCACACTCATGAACTGTGAGATCATGACCTGAGCTGAAACCAAGAGCTGGGTGCTTAACCAACTAAGCTACCCTGGTGCCCCTAGATTGTTCACTCTTACAACAGACCATTAGTCTCCACAAAGATCCCCTTTGCATGTATTTAATCAAGTACGTTTAGAAGAGACAGTTTCAGTACACACAGAAGTGGAGATTAAATTTATGTAGTTTTGACAATGGCCTTTCCCTATATCTTCTCTTCTGAGCCCACATTTTAGAATCCTAAAGGTGTTTGGGAACCTTTCTCTCGGCATTGTCAGTGCCTCAGTTCTGTGTGTAAATTTATGAGCTTAGCAGCCTTAGGACTCTCCTAAGGTTATTTTCTGCTCCTAAGAGGACATTTTGGGTAAAGTTGTCATGAATTAAAAAGTTGAGAATCAAGTTCATTCATAAGCAAAAGTAAGTAGGAGTGGTTTCTTTTCCTGGTGTAATAGTTATAGTTTATCATCTTGGTGTTTAAAAATATCAGTTATATTTTGAGGAGTTTGGTGTATGAATAGAAAGAACAAAAATGTACATCTTTTTAGTGGTCCTTCAAGCTGGCACTTTCTAAAAGCTCAAGTGTCTGTCTTTCATCCTCCTCTGCCCTGCCTCCAGCCAAGCTCCATATGTCCAGGTGAGTTGGACACCTGATCTCACATTGTGTAATCAGAAAGGAAGAAGAAAATTGGTTCCCCAAATGCCTGCCCCTCCAACAGTTCCCATCATGTCTGATCACAAGTACTTGGAGGGCACATGGCTCATAATCTGTGTCTCCTGGAGACCCAAGACTGGGAAGCTTTGGAGAGTACCCTCCAAGTGTACCCAGGAGCCCCTTTAAAGGCCTAATCCCAGTGGGTTCGTGGGCACCGGTGTGCTTGGAAACCCAACTCAGAGGCTCACAGGACAGCAGCAAGTAAGAGTATCTCTGAGGATTTGCAAATGTGACCAGGGGCTCATCTCATCATCCTTTGACAAAATATGGAAAATAAGTGGTCCTTCTCAGTGTCAGGAATTAAACATGTGTAAGAAAGTTTGAAATTGTGTCTGTTAGGTTAATTCGCAAAATATTCAGGTTTTGTTGTTTATTTGCTTTTTTGCTGTCAGTCTTTCTTAAAAAAGTTAATTCTTGCTCGGTTCAAGGGTAAGGCTGACTTCACTTTTAATTTTTGAAACACAAGCATAAGATAAATTAATTCATTTTGAGCTAAGTGTTTACTGTGTCAAAAATAATTAGCTAACATGGTCTCAATTTACATAATTTCCAGAATCTTTTATTTAGACAGTTAACAGATTCAGAAAGTGTGTATTGCTAGAAAAGGCAGCTAATAGGAGAATAGGGATGCTAATTACTTAGTTGATTCCGAGACTACTCTGTACATCTCATTTCAGGGTATATGAACACTTTTCTGCAAAAGCTCCATTTTGCTAATGTGGCTCCAATATAGACAGTATGATTTTGTGTGTGTGTGTGTGTGTGTGTGTGTGTATTTAATGACCATAGACACAACTCAGGGCTCTTTCTTCTTCTTCCTCTTTTTTTTAATGTTTATTTTCGTGTGAGAGAGAGAGAACATGAGGTGCCCGAGTTGGGGAGGGGCAGAGAGAAAGGGAGACACAGAATCCGAAGCAGGCTCCAGGCTCTGTGCTGTCATCACAGAGCCCGACACGGGGCTTGAACCCACAAACTGTGAAATCATGACCTGAGCGGAAGTCGGATGTTTAACCTACTGAGCCACCCAGGTGCCCCAACAATAAATTATTTAAATTGCTACAATGTGTTCCATTACATTGTTTGAACCCATCACCATTAGTGAACCACCCAGGCGCCCCAGAGCTCTTATTTCTTTAACTTGGCGCCTCCTTCACAGTCGTATGCTCAGAGATGTAAACTATGCACTTCTGTCAATCTGGCTTTCATTTTTTGAAGACCAAACTCATTGGATCATACTTAAAAACTTAAAGAATTTAAGTTTATTTAAAAATCTTCTGTGGAATTTACCTGAATTTTTTGGTTGGGTAGCTGCTTGGCATGGTGTAAATCCTTCAGTCATTTTATTTGAAAATACGACTGGACTTGGTCAAGCTCTTCAGGGACAGGGGCTTTTGTGTGTCCAGTGCCCTGCATCCACATTCCCTAAAGCAGTAAAATGAGTGGGACAAGGAGACTTGTTCTGTTTACTTCGCAGAGTTTATTGATTCCTGCCCTGTGGGTGTTTACTTAGCGCCTTTTGTCTCAAAGCTTTGGCTTTGACCAAGGGCCTTGAAGAGGTGAGGAGATAAGCAGCTGCTGCTGGCACCAGTTGAGCTTGAGTCACAGGTGTGGGAAGCTGTTTTCACTGCCAGGAATAGAGAGACTCATTCAGGTTACCTCAAATAATAGAGCAATTTTCTTGTAAGGACACTCTGAGATTAAAGAAGGCTCGAATCAGTTATACTTCTGGGTCTCCTGAGAGCAGAGGAATTAAGACTAATCCAGTGGAATATAGTCTGGGAATGGAGGAGATCACTGGTTAGACAAGCTTGTAGATACAGGAACATAGGACTCTTCAGTATTCCACTGGAATGGCAGTTGGGAGAAAGTCAAACCTATATGAATATTGCCATATTTTTCTTTGAGCATTCACTAAGATCATAGAGAATATCCCTTAGAAGTGTTAGGAGTTGGTGATGCGTGGGTAGCTCAGTTGTTTGAGTGTCTGACTCTTGATTTTGGCTCAGGTCATTATCCTGCAGTCATGGGATCGAGCCCTGTGTCGGACTGTGTGCTGAGCCTGTTTGGGATTCTCTCTCTATGGGATTCTCCCCCATTCACATGCACTTGCTCTCTCTCAAAAAAAAAAAAAATGCTAGGAGTTTTGTAAATCATATTTGCTTGCTTTTTCAGACAGATGATACATTTCCTATTTTTTTCCTTTTGTATTCTTCTAGTCTACAGTATTGTGTGTGTGTGTGTGTGTGTGTAAGTAAATGCACACAGAGCATCCACAGAATAGGAAAATCTGAAGATGGAAACCAGGAGTCTGGGAAAACTTAATTTGACTTGTCATATTTGGAAACATCATCTGTTAACCTTTTCTTTTGTGAGTTTATACTGCTGTCTACTTACTATGTTTCGAAAAATGGTAATATTAAAATTGGTCATAGTAACTCACAGTAAATAAACATCAGTTTCTTATATTTGAATAGGAATTTAGAATTTACAGGCATTTTCAAAGATGTTTTCTTTTTTTAAGTTCTTTGTTTTAGTTTTTTTAATTCTTTTCTGAAGTTCTTAAAAATTTTTTTTAGTGTTTATTCATTTTTGAGAGACAGAGACAGAGTGCGAGTGGGGAAGGGGCAGACAGAGAGGGAGACACAGAATTTGAAGCAGGCTCCAGGCCCTGAGCTGTCAGCACAGTGCCCAATATGGGGCTTGAACCCACAAACCATGAGATCATGGCCTGAACCGAAGTCGGGCGCTTATCCGACTGAGCCACGCAGGCACCCCTCTGAAGTTCTTTTAAAATTCTTTCTTAAAACCCCCTGTGAAAGGAAGCCGGCAGGTCTTATTTTTCATATTTTAGAAGTTGAGAATTGAAGTCAAAGTTACACTATCCATCCCAGGTGTCACGGAAGGTGTTGGGGCGTGGCCCCAGTTAGGGCAGGCCTCCTGACATCCAGTTGGTTACCCTGCCCTTGTGTGGCAGCCCTCGTTGAAAGAGTTAACCGGATATTGGCAGTGTCCTTCCTCACCTCCCTCCTACTCCCCTTCTCTGTACCTAGTTCCTGAGAGAGAACACAGGCACACTGGGCCCAGATGTACATTGCTTTCTTCACAGCAAGACTCCCATCCTGAATCACAACCTTCTTCCTCATTTTGGTAGCTAGACTAAAAAATCTAGAGAGATTGTGGAGATTACTATTAGTTTTTTTTTCTTAATGTTTATTTTTGAGAGAGCACTCATGAGTGGGGAAGGGGCAGAGAAAGAGGGGGACAGAGGATCCAGAGTCTGATGTGGAGCTTGAACTCACAAACCACAAGATCATGACCTGAGCTCCTGAAGTTGGATGCTCAACCCACGGAGCTACCCAGGCGCCCTGAGGTTGCGATCAGTTGGCCAAAACTGTGCAAGAAACACTTGTGCTTCGTCCCTGCAAACGGGTATGGAAGGATATGGATATAAGGGATTGAGTTCTTGGTAATTGTTGTCAGAACCCAGTGTTTACCTTGACTACTACATATCACTTGCCTGGTGCTCTCATCTCCTTAATTGCCCCGATACCATGTCCCATTCACTATTGGGAGGTAGAAATGATAGTCATATAACTTGTCTACTCACAGTTTAAAAATTGATACAATTTCTAGCAAAAATATAAAGGAGAAATAAAGGAAAGTAATCCATAGTAAGTAAAGTGTATACCAGCAGGTGTGGACTTCAGTATGTATGTGGTCATTTAGTACTGGTGACTCAGATACCTGAAGTGGCATTGCTGCAATGACATGATTTTTTTTTAATGTTTATTTCTTTATCTTGAGAGAGAGAGTGTGTGTGAGCAGGGGAGAGAGAGAGAGAGAGAGAGAGAGAGAGAGAGAGAGAGAGAGAGAAAGAATCCCAAGCAGGCTCCATGCAGTCCGAGTAGAGCCCGATGCAGGGCTGAATCTCACAAACCGTGAGTTCATGACCTGAGCCAAAATCAAGAGTCTGATGATGCTTAACAGACTGAGCTACCCAGGCATCCCAATGACATGATTTTTTGAAATGATGAATGTCTATTAGTAAAATTCCAAAAAAAAAAACCAAAATGCAAACAAATCCTACAAAATCTTTTTGATTTATGGGGGAGTTGTGGCAAATGTAATGTATATTAAAACTGTGTAAAATAATGGTGTTTATATATAAACATTGGAATGATCGAGGTTCTGATGGTTATAAGTTGACTTTTTTTGCCAATCTGAATATCCAGTGGGATACTTGAAAGCAGTGCAGGACAGAGTGGTGAGATTCAGGACAGTTGTTGGTTCTGCATTGTCCACCAGATGCCAAGGACGTCCTCTGAATTACTTTGACAATTGGAAAAAAAATGCCTCCACAAAATTAGAATACACTTTCTAGATGGTGATGGCACTTGTGTTGCAAATCTCTGCCTTAAACACTTCAGAAAGATGTAGAAACCTAAGGGATCCCAAGAGAACAAAGACTTCCCAACATTTCAGATCAGAAACTACTAGTGCTGTGATTTCATTGTCTCAAGAGCCTGGAGAGAGCAAGAGGGGAATGTCTACTCTATTTTTGCTGCAAGGCTGAGATAGGTTTTTTTGCCTTCCTCATGTCTTTGTTTGCCTGCACTATCTCTTCTCAGCATTCCTGGGGTGGAAATGTTTTGCACTCTCTCTGTTCTCTGTCCTTGGAGTTTGCCGGGGAGGCTTTCGAAATCTAGACTAGGTTCTGAAGGTGATGTGAAAAAGGGGTTTGAAAGTGTCTAAGAAAACTTTTTCCTTTATGTGGTAAATATACATAACATTCAGTTTACCCGATGAAAGGTTTTTTAATAGAAGTAATTTGTCACTTTGCAAATATATGGTTAAATTATTGTGGTATATACATAATGGTAACTTTATCTCCCTTGATCAGCTGGAAAGATAGAATTTTCTGTAAACTGTAGTATTTTAATCATAGGGCTTGTGAATTGTTTCACAGAATTAATCCTGGGGCGCCTGGGTGTCTCAGTCAGTTAAGCGCCCGACTTCAGCTCAGGTTATGATCTCATGGTTTGTGGGTTCAAGACCTGTGTCGGGCTCTGTGCTGACAGCTCAGAGCCTGGAGCCTGTTTCCAATTCTGTATCTCCCTGTCTCTCTCTCTGTCCCTTCCCTGCTCATGCTCAGTCTCTCCCTCTCAAAAATAAATAAACATAAAAAATTTAAACTTTGAAAAAAAAATTAATCCTTAGTAACAGTGGGAATCCACATGGAAGGAAATATTTACCTATTATTGTGTGATTTCAGGAGTTAGCAGTTTTGCTTTCTCTTTTCTCTGAGGCAGCATTTTGCTGCTAGATGTGCCTCGGTTCACATTCTCCAGCTCTGCCACGGAGTGGCTTTGTGATCTAAAGCAAATGAGTATCTCTGAGCTTTACTGTAAAAATGTCCTCATCAGTAATATGGCCACGCTGATATTTAATACAGTTGTTGCAAGGGTTCCTGTAAAACATTTGACACAGTTTTGTTCTAGTACAAGTTCTTACGCATCCACATTTTTCATGGAGTGTAACCACGGTGCAGATAAAATTTTTGTCTTTTTAATGAATTTTTTTTGAGTTTATTTATTTATTTTGAGAGAGAGCACGAGTGAGTGGGGGAGGGGCAGAGAGAGAGAGAATGGGTGCTGCAGCCCGGAGAGATCATGACCTGAGCTGAAACCAAGGGTCGGACTCTTAACTGACTGAGCCCCTCTGGGTACCCCTTTCTTTGTCTTCTTTTTTAACCTGACCTATTTCCATAGTGTAAACAATTTTTATAATTACTGTTTTGAAGTATTAAAAAGTATTATAGCATATAATGACATTTGCCACGAAATATACTGTGGACATGATGTCCTTTCTGTGTATAATATGAACCTCAACCTTACCTGCTTATCTCAAGAAATAAAGTTCTTGAAAACCTCACTTCTTGACATAACTGTTAGCAAAAGCAGGAGGAAACAACAGGCCTGAGTTGAGTCTGGGCAGCGGGCCCATCGTAGGCTTCCCAGGTGAGAGATGCACGTCCACAGACCACCCTTTAGTATGCCGTTTTGGAGGCCTTGACCTCCGGGCTGCACAGAAATGATCAGAACTATAAATATTAAATCTGAGAATACCAAAGATATACTGTGCTTCACTTCATAATGATTTCAGTGTAAATAAGCATTTTTCATTTTGTCTTCTCTTTTTTTTTTTTCATTGTGAAAGTGATGCTGCTACATAGAAGTCTCCTGTCGACCAAGAAAGAATCCACTGAAGGTTTAAGCAGACAGATATTTATTTGGGCTAATTAGAATTGCAATTCAGGAAGCACAGATTCAGGGAGAAACCCGAATCCTAGGTTGTTGCTGGATCCAAGGAGGTCAAAGGACAGGGTAGAGTTATCAGTCAGAGGGCCAAGGGTATAGTTCTCTCAGGTCCTCTGTGCAGCACAGGGATTGAAACTAAATTACCTGGGATTGGTTGGGTTAATATGCAGATAAGGGGTTGAGCTTGTTCAACTGCATTGGCTCCTTTTGAAGTGCAGAGTGAGGTGAATTCTGGTGTCCCGATGAGGAGGAAGTTCACGCCCAGCTGAGGGCTTGCAGCTGGCTGAAAGGGTTTTTTTCCTTAAAGGTCATGGTTTTTCTGATGAGGTTGTGCATAGATTCCTCCTCCTCTGTGGCCCCCCAACTCTGTTTTAAAAAGAGACTCTGTTGGCTAGGCTTGTTTCCTGTATTTTGAAATCTCCTTTTATAAGACATATTGATTTTTCTTTCCCTAGTAGTATTTCTGTTAGATAAATCTCTAAAAGTGGAGACACACACAAACCCTGCATGGTCCTTGATGTGATTGCCAAGTTGTTTCCAAAGATATTATGTAGATTTACATAGAGATCCCTAGTCAAGTAGTTTCAGCCATCCAAAACTTGGGATTTTTTAAAATTTAAAGTGTTTTGTGGGAGACTAATTTAACAGGTGAAATTTTAATTTTAATTTCTTGGCTACTATTGAATTTAAACATTTAATTTTCATATATTTGTGACACTTCCTTTTGCATTATTTATTCTTATTTTTCCTGTATTAACTTATGTAATAATACGTATAATAATATGTAATCATATTGTTTTGTTTTTTTCTTTTAGCTCCGGTAATAAACCGATTCACAAGGCGCGCGTCAGGTAAGCCAGCCTGTATTGTGATTTTACTTATTAATGGTGACATTTCTTAACTAATAATAGTGGTATTGGACAAGAAGGTATGGTGAGAATAATTACTGTGGAGTAATGATTTATTTGTCGGTCATTTTCCCTGAAAACAAAACCATGTGATGTAATCAAGAACTAGGAAATAATTGGAAATGTCCTCTCAGTGTTTAAACTTATAATCAGACGGTGCATTGGAGCTAATGCACCTTTTTTTTTTTTTTTAAAGGAAATCCCAGTCTCTTTATTATTGAAAACCATCAACTGGTTGTTGGAAGTAGGAGACTAAGTGAAACCTCATACCTGCCCAAGAGCTTTCTTCTGAGCCCCACCATACAAAGGAACGTCTCAAACCTATGCCTTTTCCTCCCAAACTCCAAAAATTATGGGGATTATTCAAAACTATCTCCAATGAGTAAATTCAGTGGTTAAAGGTTTCTCCTGGGGACCAGTGACAAAGTTAGCCTTATTAATGAAGGCCACAGACCAAGCCAGAAATGCCTAAAGAAGTAAGGATCCTTGAGGGAAAAATCCTAGTGCAGACTCCATACCTAGGCCTTTTCTGTTAGGTTTAATATAATCTAGGCAGACTGTGCAGGTCCACTAAGAGGAAGGATGAAAACACTGCCCGATGGAGACATGTGAGTGGTGGACAGCAGCTGATACTCTGACCCAAGCTTGGAAGGCAAGCATTTCCTCCTCCCATCATCAGAGATCTCTCCCTCCTTCCAGTGAAAGTTGGCCACAGCAGTGGAGGCCTTCCCTGAGGGTTCCTGTCAATTCCCTGAAAGCCTCCTTAAAATCAGAAGCAGCACCCTGCCTAACTGAGGCAGAGCCAAAGGGAAAACATAAATAAAAGGCCCAGGCCTCAGGCAGGGCCTGTGGTTAAGGAAGGGGCAGGACCTCAAAGGTGAGGAAGCACTGACAAGGCAGGGATTCTATTTGTCCTTCTTGCTTTCCTGTCTGGTGCTTCCGTGTTGGTTGGGGCCACAGGCTGCTCCTCAGGGATGTGATCTCCAGCCTTTGATAGCTTCTTGGCCCTTTGATACAGCTCATTCAAGTTGAATTCTTGGATCACATTCTCCTCAGAAGGTGCAAGAGACAGCTCATCCTTTTTTGTCAATCTGTGGCCGCTGCATGACCTCCTTGCTACCTTGGAACAGGATCAGAGTAGGGAGCTGCTTGGCAAGGGGCGACATGCTCACTTTGTACCGTGTACTAACATCAGTGTAGCGTCCAACGTCCACCTTCCCCAAATTTAGCCCTGTACAGTTATACTTGAGGGAGAGGTAAGCATAGATAGGAGCAAACGACTGGCAGTCATTAGACCAATTGGCAAAGAACTCCACAATCTAGGTGACCCTCCTTTTCCACTCCAGCTCTTCATCAATGGTTTTGTCATTGAAGTACTTGATATACTCAGGGCCCATATCCGGCTGGGGTGGAGGGTGGGGGGGCCTTGCACGTCATCAGGAACACTATGCGAAGTGTGATGTAAAGCAGGCCCATACGAAAATCCAGACGGAAGAAAAGAATTGCATTGGCCACTTTACTAAACATGAAGTTGTTGCCTGTATGTTGCTCCACAGTGATAGATCTGTGGTTCTTCATCATCCTGGTGGCACTGAGGAACATCAGGATCTCTCCTTCTTTCCAGTCAAAGTCACACAGGTTGCCGTCTTCTCATTGCGTGGGGAGACCCCCAATGCACCTTTTTAAATGGAGACCCTCACCCCAGTTTTATTCCTGCTCTTGATCAGTTATTGTCTACGTGGTTAGCTGATGTCCCAGCCACAGTTCAGAAGCAGTGATTTAGAAGATGGGTAAAGGACACCCTAGAAACAGTGGTGGATGAGAGTTTTTAAGAAGGGACAGGATAACTCTGAAAATACGGGTGGGAGAACTTGTCATCCTGAGGCCACTTGGAATAGGAGCTAATTGCTTTACATTTGTTAATGCCCCTGAGGCTCTTGCTGTCTTAGAGATATCTTAGGAACCGAATGCCTAGTCACAGTGATAGACCTTCGCCACTCACGAGTGCTTGAATTAGATTCTTGGTACGGTGCACTACCTGCATTGGTAGGGAATACTGGACACAGTTGAGAACATTTCTGTCCAAAATGGTTTAAGTAAAGTGAGTTTGGGCATTGAAGCGGATCAACTATTTGGAAAAGTTACTTCCGTGGAGTGCCTTCTCTGAAGACAAATGACACTGCTAGGTTTGATTTGAGAAAATTACTCTTTCTTTTGAATATGACTAGAATTTTTTTGTTGTTGTTGAAAAACATAAGGTAGACGTTTCAGACACATCAGTTTTGACATTTACATAACACAGATGAGTAATTTATTTCATAAAATCACCTCATTTCCATCTGTGCTGTATTATTAAAGGTGTTTTAAGGTTAAGTTTTATTTTTTATCTGCCCGCAATTACTGGTACAATTTATTCTTATTCTGTAGTGACCAAATCTGTGAGGAAAGAGGCAGGGATTAAGTAGATGTGCTGTGTGGGGATAGTATCTACTTCATTCTCCTGAGCTTTTTGTATGCTGAAGACATACTTATTTTAAATGTTGCAAACAAAGAGCGGATTGTAATGGCTTTTGTGGAGTGAGGAATTAGGCTTTATGTCAGCAAGGCATCAGACGTTATCCCAGAGTAGAGCCATCAAGTGTGAAGGTGCTCCAGGGCAGGGATGTGGTCTTTTATGAGCAGTGGTGGCAAAAGAGAGGAGCAATAAGATGGAATCTGTAGTGTGGTACCTTGTCTTCTTGTAAAATTCTTTCCACAGCCACATAGTTTAGGAGTTTTAGATTAAATTGTCCCCTTTTCTGTCTCAAACTGTGTGATATGAGACATTTATATCTGGGCAAGTTGCGTTAGTGTTCGTTGTACAGTATACTTCTCATCAACTGATAAATCAGGGGCTCCAGCATGTAGGTAAATTTTGAAGCACCATTATTTTCGTATCTCTACCACCACTAAGTCTGTGTCCGGTGTATCTTGGGAAGACTTGGTTGGAAATGTAGAGAAGGTGGAATGCCAGCAAAGAAACACTCATTAAAGTCAAACGTTGTGCTTATTCCTAGAATCACGGGCAATAGGAAATGTCAGGAAACAATCTGACTTAAAGAAAAACAAACAGGATGATGTCAAGCTTAAGGGTTGTACTATGTACAGCAATAAGCCTCAAAAGGAGTAAAAATTGTTACCCTAGTAATATAACATGCTGAAACTCATTATGAGAATGAATCTTGACATGGAAGGAAGAGAGGACCAACCAGCTTTTGGAGACCCCCTGTGCTAAGCATTTTATGTACATCTTCAATCTTTCAGGCAAGGAAAATAAAATTATATTTACTACCTTAGATAAAAAGAGCAGTGCTATAAGAAGGAAGAAAAGGAATGGGACCTGTTAATCATCTACATGTCTGTAATTTATTTGACTTTCTAATTTTTTTATAGAAGTTTGTCTAAAACTATTCCAGGAAAGAAGAATATTCGAACAGTCTTAAGCCATCCCGAGGAGGAAATTCTGTAGTTCTCTTTGTTAATTTAGTGGCTCAAAGTAACTTAATTTAGTAGTAGAGATATATGTCAGTTTCTTTTAAAGTATCATTTCCTGAAAATAATAAATGTCTACTTAAAATGTAGAACTTCATACTTGGTCATTAACAATAATTCTTAGGTTATCTTTTTCTGATGGAGTTTTATTTCAGAAATAAATTTTCTTTTCAGAAATAAACTATAAAACTTATGTAAGACCTTTAATTTCAAAAAAAATAAGTCAGGTAAAATCAACCAGAAGCTTATGTGATATGAGTTTTTTTCTTATTCACTATTTTTAAATAATAATCACAACAGTAACTCCTGTGTAACATGATATAACATGCTATGGGTATTGCTAGGTAATCAGTCGCTGTTGATTGAGTGAAAACAGAATATGTTACAGTGTATTTCTCAACTTGTGGCTGAGTTCTCTAAATCTTTGAGGTTTTGGCTTTTGCTATTCATACTCCATCTTTCAAAAATGAATATTTCAACCTGAGTAATTGGAATAGAACATTTCTCCTTTTTGTGTCTTTTTCATTTATTACAGTTCATGAGGATGAGGCGATGTTTACGTTAAGAAAGTATTTAACAAATACATCATTTAGGATCATTTTGGGGCACCTGGGTGGCTCAGTCAGTTGAGTGTCCAGCTTCGGCTCAGGTCATGATCTCGTTCATGAGTATTGAGCTCTGCGTCAGGGTCTGTGCTGACAGCTCAGAGCCTGGAGCCTGCTTCGGATTCTGTGTCTCCCTCTCTCTCTGCTCCTCCCCCGCTCGTGCTCTGTCTCTCTCTCTCTCTCTCTCTCTCTCTCTCTCAAAAATAAATAAACATTAAAAAAATTATTTAGGATCGTTTTTGCACCTTAAACAACACTTTCTGCTCAACTCTCTTCATGTGTTTTTAGTGCCTGCCTACAAACCTGTCAGTTTTTATTTCTATACGTAGAAGGAATCTGTATCACCTAGCAATTTTCTAACAAAATTCCTAGAGTCTTAAGAGCGTGTAGAGGTTTCACGGCTTCATAAGCTGGTTTTCCACTAGGTGCGGGAATGAAAGGAGTACAGTATGGGATGATTAATGGGAACCCAGATGGGTGTTCAATTGGTTCAGTTCTGCAAAACATGACTGGAACTGTCAGGTGTCTTCCAAAATCCAAATGAAACATATCTTTGATATCTTCCTGACAAGCACCCCATAACCTTAATTTTATCATTTTTAAAAATTTTTATTTTTATTGAGATACAGTCGACATATAACGTGTGTGTATTTAAGGTGTACAGTGTGTTGTGGCACATGGGTGGCTTAGTTGGTTGAGTGTCTGGCTCTTGATTTTGGCTCAGGTCATGATCTCAGGAATTGAGTCCACGTCAGGCTGTGCACTGACAGTGTGGAGCTTGCTTGGGATTCTCTCTTCGCTGTCTCTCTGCTCCTCCCCCACTTGTACTTGTGCTCTCTCTCAAAATAAACCAAAACAAAAAAATTAAGGTGTAAGATGTGTTGATTTGATATATTTGTATGATGTAACATGATTACCCATAGCCTTATTTTTAAGCAGTACCCTGTGATCCTAGTTTCGAGCAAAAGAAATCCTACTTTTGTTCTTTTTTTTAACCCATTTCTGCTCTTCATCATCACTTCTTATTGGGACATCTTTTTTTAAGTACACAGAAGTCATACATAATCTATTTTATAATAACATGAGCTATTACGTGATTATATGTAACATACATAAAATTAACATAAAATACACATAATCTATTTTAGAATTTTGATGGCATTAACATTGACTGGAGTATTTTGGAAGATTTTTCTTCTTGGTGGAAAAATGGCAATATACCGTTTATTCTCATTATTAAAAATTAATGGTAGCAGTAGACACAGTCATTTGAAGAGTAAAACTTTACACAGACAGCAGTCCTGTTGCATTGTTGTTCATTTAGTATATTATATGAGAAAGACTCTAGAGTGTGGGATTTCACAGACTTGAGTTCAGATCACCTATTTACTGTTTGAATTTGCATGTAAATTATTTACCACCTTGAGTTTTACTTTTTTCTTTTCATTTTCTTTCAGTTTGGGATCATAACAGCTATAGTCAGGCTTGTTATGATGGTTAAGCTAGATGGTTTTTATAAAGCAGAGTGTCTAGGCTGTCAAAAATGTTAGCAGTCAACTGTCTTTTCTGCACATAGTTTAAAACAAAACAAAACAATAAAACCCTCGGAGCTGTGCCCTAGCCTGTCATAAATAAGCCTTGGGGCGTCACAGCACTATTGGATATCATTCCTTAATATGGGTCATCTCTTTTTACTGTTTTCACATTATGGCTTTTAAAAAGATTATAATGGTTTTCCTCTGTGGGTTTGTCGCTGAATTGAAGAAAAAAGAAAAAAAAGAAATTTCTCTTTACTCTTGAGATAGTGCCTTGCAGTATGAAGTCAGACCTCTCTCTGATTTTGTTTAACCCCAGGATTTTACTTTGAAAAAAGTCAAGCCTATAGAAGAGTTTGAAGAACAGTTCAGTGAACACTTTTCTCTAGATTTCCCACTTGTTCCTATTTGACCCTTCTCCTTCCTTTCATACACACGCTCATACCCACACTTTGTTTTTTTACTGAACCTTTTAGGAATTATGAATACTTCATGTGTATCTCCTAAGAACAAGGTCATTGTTCTGCATAATACTACACTCAAGGAATTTAACCTTGGTACAATGCTGTTATCTAATATATAGAGTCCAGTGTCCTCAGTTGTCTTGGTATTTCCTCTCTTCCTGTATAAAGGACAACCAAGCTTATGAAGGATTTTATGTTGCTTTTCGCTGTCATGACTCCGTTTTTCTGATCTTTTACAAACTGACTCCCTGAAATTTTTGAAATCTGCTTTCTTGCTTTCTTTCTTTCTTTCTTTTTTTTTTTTTCTTTCTTTTTGCAGTTCTGGAGGTTATCCATACCAATGAAACTGTTCCCTGTATCACCAGTTGTGAAGTCTTAGCTCACATGGGCATGTCTACTGTCTGGTCACAGTGCCCCGTTGGTGACCGTGAAGCGTTTGCATCGAGTACTGCTTTATTTAGTACCGCTTTCACGGATACTGTTGAGCATTACTTGCTCTAATACATAATTATTTCTTATAAGAGAAGTGAAAATGGAACTCCAAATTATGAATTTGGTAATTTTCTTTTCTCATGTAGATAATTAGCCACTTTTCAATTTTTAGCCATCATAAGAGCATTGAATTTTGTAGTGTATTTTTAACAGAGCTAAAGTTTTATAATTTTCTCTATGTTGGCATTTAGAGTAATTCAGAGGTGAAATTAAAGTCTTTAAATTTCACACACCCACTGTGTAAAATGATATATTAAAAACTCAGTAAAATCACCAAAAACAGAAAATGATTAGTCCTCAGGAAAGTAGTGAAATAGCTAAAGTTCAGATCTTTTATTGAATCCAATTCAGGGGACATATGTTTCCTTGATTTAGGGAACATATGCTTCCTTTTGTTTTGTTGTAGAAATACTGTGTGGCTTTGGTGTTCATTGTTTTCTTTCTTTCAAGTTCTGTGATGAGAGCTTTTAACCCCCATATTTTTTTTTCAAGAGGTCATTCTCATGTTGTCCAACTAATTTGCTGGAGTGGCTATATCTACATTAATACTTTATTTTTGAACTGAATTTTGGAAGCTCATTTCAAGCTTGCTAATCACCAACACTACATAATGCATACAAGGAGGATGCTGCTTTAATTAATTCACTAATTCATTCTGCAGACATCTACTGCGTCCCTCCTGTGTGCCAGGCATAGTGGTAGGGATGCAAGAAGAGTATGATGCGGCCCTTCGGAAGTTCACAGCCTAGCAGGGAAGCTGGCTGTGACTGCGGGTGGTGAATACCGTAATAGCCACAAAGGGAAAGGGAGAAAACATACAGTTCTTCCAGGGCACAGCTCACAGAAAGGATGCTGGTTGCTAGAGCTTATAACATGAGTTTCAACAAGAGAACAAGGGGAGTATCTGTGCATTGTCACTAAGAGCTGCCTGTTTTTATCATAAAGTCCTTTCTCCTCGTATGGTGCTCTCTTCTTACCCCGGCAGCAAGTACCTTGTGGCGTGGAGTAAACAGCTGCCTAAGGCTGTGGACAGCAGGGGCTTAAGGCCAGGATTTATTTCTGTGTTTAACTCACCATTCCTTCAAAATTTAGTGTCTCTCTTATCAGAAGAGGCAGTATAGGCTCTGGATTCAGGGGGACCTGGGTTGAAATACCAGCTTTGCTACTCACATATCCACTTATTAAAAGTGTGTGTGTGGTGGTGGGGGTGGGGGGTGCCCGGGTAGCTCAGTCAGTTAATCATCCGACTTCTACTCGGGTCATGATATCACGGTTTGTGGGTTCCAGCCCCGCATCGGGCTCTGTGCTGACAGCTCGGAGCCTGGTGCCTGCCTTGAATTCTGTGTCTCCTTCTCTCTCTAACCCTCCCCCACTTGTGCTCTGTCTCTCTCTCAAAAATAAATAATAAACATTTTTTTGAAAAGTGTGGCGGGGGGAGGAGGGGCAGGGGGCTTCATCCCCTTATTAAGGCTCAGTTTCTCCGGGTATAAAACGGGATAATACACATCTCACAAGATTATCGTAGTGATGAAAACAGTAGATAATCCATGAAAAACACAACACAGTATTCTCTCCAGTTTGGTTTCACAGTATGAGCCTATGGTCCAGATGTGTCTTCTGGATAGACAGGGCTTCCCGGAGTCTGGACTGGATGTGAAGGTAAGTCAGAATAGCTTCTGGACTGCAAAGCTTGACATGGAGAATTCGTTGGAAAGATGACACCTAGGGGCAAGGCTGAAATCAAGAGGCAGACGGTTCAACTGAGGCAGCGGGATGAAACCAGAGGGGCAGCAGTGGGTAAGGGGGAGTGAAATGAGGGGGTGGAAAGTGGACCTAGAGAGTTCTCTGAGATGCCAGAGCACAGCACCCCCCAACCTCCCCCCCCCACACACACACCTGGGCTCTTTGTCTAGGCTTCTCCCTCCAGTGGGGTGGAAGTCCTGTTAAGCCACTTTATGCACCTGTTACCTTCCTGTGCCCAGACCAATGTTGAAATGGATTCTCACCTGTGATGAGTTACGAATAAAACCAAGTGAGCAGTGGAAGTACTGCTCCTGTCTCTTCACAACCTCTCCCCTGTCCTCCTCCCTGCTCCAGCAGTACTGATTTACTGACACTTCTTAAGCATGCCATGTGCTCGCATACCTTAGCATGCTGTGGTAAAGAGAGCCCGGTGGGATCCATGGGCAGTGTTGAATCTCTGGTTCTTTTTGGTTAGGCCCAGGCATGCCGATAGACATCTCAAGGCCAATGAGAAAGTCTGTATCTCTTGAACTTAATTGCATTTTCTTCAAAATCCTTGCACCCTCCAGGGAAGGGAGAACATGCTGATAGACATCTCAAGGCCAATGAGAAAGTCTGTATCTCTTGAACTTAATTGCATTTTCTTCAAAATCCTCCTTGCACCCTCCAGGGAAGGGAGAAAGGAAGGCAGTAGTAAGAAACATGATCTGCAGTTCAGGGCAGGGGGGCGGGGGCAGGGCAGGGTTTCTTTCTGCTCCCAGGGTGGTCTGTCTTCACACCAGCAGATATAGAGGGACTTGGCAGATGGCTTGGGAAGCCTTTGTAGCCCATTGGGTCTCTCATGTGTCCTGGTTCACTGCAAGCTGCCTTGTAGAACAGACATGAGTAGGTAGAATGCAAAGCATTCTCTGATTGTGATCAGAGGTTAGGTCACTGCTCCCCAAACTCTGTGTGTGGAGGGAGGATGAGTCTCCCTGCCCCCAGTCCATTGCAGGCCAGTACTTTTGTAAAATAGGGTAAACTTGCCACTGCAGCATCAAATGCCATAATAGACCCTAAACACCCCACTCTGTGTTCCCTTCCCTGTGGACTGCTGGCTTCGGGGGCTATGACCTCGGTGAGCTCTGTAGGAGATAGGAGTGTTCTCCCAAAATGTTTTTATGAAGGAAAAGTGCACATTTACTCAAAAATCACTGATTATCAAAACCAAAAACCTTTTTTTTACTCCTTTGGCATTTTGTGAGAACTGCCTGAGTGTGAACAGTGCTCTTTGGAGTGGTGGAATGGTGGGGCCCTGCCCCAGGCCACGGGGACACATGTCGCTGCCTGTACCCGGCACCTGCCTGTTCACCTGTTCATCTGAAACTCCAGAGGCTCCCCTTCTCTGGCTTTCCTATAACTCCTCCCCCAACTATGTCCCCTACCCCTCAGCATTATTTCTTTCTTTCTGGATGTCACCTGTAGGTAGGGTAGGTACTCAATGCTCCTGTTACATGTGTTTACACATGTCATTTGTGTTTACACATCATTTGATGCTGTGGTTTGTTCACAATTAATGAATTGAGAGGAGAGGGCATTTGTAGATGAAGTCAAAGAAAAAGCAGGGTGAGATGTGAGGAAGCGGGAGCCATATGTAGCAGGATGGAAAGATTTGGCCAGACGTGCACAATGAGGTTTAAGATTCCTAAGGGAAGGACCAATATAGGTGTGGTTATGGTTGAGACTGAAGCTCAAAACACTTGAGGATGGGCAAAACTGGAGTAGAAAAAGCACAGAGCCAGATACCAATCAGGAGGGGCGCCTGAACCCGTGAATCTCAGAAGAGCCCCCCACATTGGCCTGGGAGTACCAGTTAGCCGCGTGGATGCCCGCTTGTGGGGGGGGGCATGAGAGTCCCTTACTGTCTGTTGGGGTTCTGCTTTGTGCAGGGAGTGGGGCTTTCTAAGTGAGGTGGTGTTCTTGGGGGAAGAGCCAGGTTTCAGCTGAGGGGGGATATGTTGGGAATGCTTTGTAAAAGCACTTGAGGGTGTGAGGACAGTGTTGGAAAGGAGGATGGGAATGGATGGGAGAAATCCCCAGGTCAGCAGTTACTATTGCCAGGCACTGTACAGTTACCATTGCTAGACATCGGGTACAGCAGCAAATGCTCCCGGACCTGAAGATGGTACAGTCCAATGGGGGAGGCTTAAAGGAGTGTAGAGATGAAACTGGGGAGAAGGTGGTTGTTTGGAGTCTTGCACATTGTGGGTGACCAAGGTAACAGAGCACAGAGGGCGTGTTTGGATCAAGGATCTTCAGGTCGTAATTTATTCGTTATGGATGCTTGTTTAACTAAACTTTCTTTAAGGCTGTCTCCATCAGGTTCCCAATGAGAGCACTTTCTCTGTCTGATATTTACCTTAATTACAACAGGTAATATGGTATAGAAGTGAAGAGCTTGGATTTGAGGTCATTCTGTCATTTCTTTCTCTCTCTCTCTCTTTTTTTTTTAAGTAGGCTTCATGCCGAGCACAGAGCTCAACATGGGTATTGAACTCACAACCCTGAGATCAAGACCTGAGCTGAGATCAAGAGTCAGACGCTTAACAGATTGAGCCATCCAGGTGCCCCCGTTCTGTCATTTCTTGCTCAGATATTCAAAGAGGGCCTAGGATGTGTTTGGCACTGGGCCTGAGGTAGACAGACATAGTTTAGGACCTTGGTTGCACCACTTACTAGCAGTGTGACCTTGGGCAACATAAAACACCTTCGTTAAAACTGGGTTGTAATACATGAAGAGAATGCCGGCAAAGCTCTTTCATTTTTTTTTTAAAGCACAATGCCTGACTCCTAGTGAGTGCTAAATAAACCTTTAGGTATCATTAGGCTCAATTTATCAAATTTTACTCTAGCAAAAATACTGTAATACTAGTATCCCTGTTGTTTTCTCCTATAATTTATCCCACTTCATTTTAATTGGCCAGAGTACATAATTCTGTGACTCTTCTACAGCCAAATCTCCTACTGCAACCTTAGATTGACATAACATTGTATCAATATTTGGGAGAGATGGGAAAGATTTCTCTCAGATGCAACATTCTTTAGCTTTTTAGTTAAAATCAGAAAAACAACTTTAGTCACCCCTAGATCCTAAGCTGTATTCTTAGACTGTTACTTTGAAAATAAATTGATCTGCCTTTTGAATTTTAACTTTTAATTTTAATCAGCTGTATATAAATGCAGGTTCCCCCACCCCATCATCAGAAGGGACCAGCTGATTTGAGGAGCTGATTGCTAGAAAGTATTACTGTGAAGTGTGGAGACTGACTCTCTCGGTGCCCAGCCGTGTATTTTATATTAGCTAATCATTTGATCATGTTTTCTGATATTTCAAAAACTAATGACACAACCTAAAACCGGAAAGTGAATCTGGATCTTCTCTTTCTTTTATCATCTTTGGCCTTGAATTGCTAAAACCAGAGAACATTGATTTCATAGTTGTTGTTTTACTAAGACAATATAGCTAAATTGCCAACAGATTAAAATACAGATTGAAGATATATTGTTTTTAGAATGGTAGAAAAGAGGGGCGCCTGCATGTCTCAGTCAGTTAAGCATCCAACTTTGGCTCAGGTCATGATCTCATGATTGGTGTGTTCAAGCCCTGCATCAGGCTCTGTGCTCAAAGCACAGAGCCTGGAGCCTGCTTCAGATTCTGTGCCTCCCTCTCTCTCTCTGTCTCAAAAATAAACATTAAAAATTTTTTAAAAATGATACAAAGGAGGAGCCTTCTGTATGAACAACCAAATAGTTTAAATAACTGTCGTTAGACCTGTTTCAAGGAATTGCCAATGTTATCTTTATTGACCTCCATCAGAAAAGGTAGAACTGTCCCTCTCCTTAGGTGTTTTAAAACAGAATTCCAAGTTGTAGATCCCATTCGAAAACAGACGTAGATAGGGGTGCCCGGGTGGTTCAATCTGTTAAGTGCCAATTTTGGCTTAGGTCGTGATCTCGCAGTTTGTGGGTTCGAGCCCCATGTCAGGCTCTTTCTCTCAAAAATAAAATAAACATTAAAAAAATTTAAAAACAGATGTAGATTGTTTAATATGCTTATTGCAGAACATAAAGTAACAGGGTACAGTCGCAAGGTTTTCCAGAAAAGGCATGTGGCTTTATGCTGCAAGGTCTTTTTCAGAGCTGAGTTTCCATCAGCTGCTGGGTGGTGATCTACAGTAAGTACTCTGGTGGCTTTCTAAAAATCACCTGCTACTTTTGGGGCACCTGCCTGGCTCAGTCAGAGGAGCATGCGACTCTTGATCTCAGGGTCGTGAGTTTGAACTCCATGTTGGGGGTAAAGATTACTAAGGAAAATAAACTTTAAAAAAAGTAAATAGGGACGCCTGGGTGGCTCAGTCAGTTGAGCGTCCGACTTCGGCTCAGGTCATGATCTCGCGGTTTGTGAATTTGAGCCCCATGTTGGGCTCTGTGCTGACATCTCAGAGCCTGGAGCCTGCTTTGGATTCCGTGTCTCCATTTCTCTCTGTCCCTCCCCCACTCATTCTCTCTCTCTCTCTCTCTCTCTCTCTCTCTCTCTCAAAAATAAACATCAAAAAAATTTAAAGTGGTGCCTGGGTGGCTCAGTCGGTTAAGCGTCCGACTTTGGCTCAGGTCATGATCTCACAGTCCGTGAGTTCAAGCCCCGCGTCGGGCCCTGTGCTGACAACTCAGAACCTGGAGCTGCTTCAGATTCTGTGTCTCCCTCTCTCTCTGCCCCTCCCCTGCTCATGCTCTGTCTTTCTCACTCTCAAAAATGAATAAATGTTAAAAAAATTTTTAAAGATTAAAAACTAAATAAATAAATAAAAATAAACTGCTACTTTCACATTACCTTTTTATGTGATCATTTCACTTTATTCAAATTTTTTGGCCCTTTTAGAGTGTTGATTTTCTTTCTTCAGTACATTTACATGAAAGGGGCAGTTTATATTTCTTAGACTGATGGGTATTCTTGGAGTTAGAGTAATGGGAATGCTTACAATCCAGAATTACATTTTTACTGATTAAAAAGTAAACCTTAATATTGTATCACATAGGCAATTAGGTTCAGAGTTAAATGAAAGTAAAATTTTTCTGTAGTAAAATCATCTCTTTAGAAGGGAGTCTGGTTGGTGGGACTAAAGTCTCTTGGATGGTTGTTACATAGCTGTAGGAGAGGCACACTGTCTGTCCCACCCTGGAGAGGGTCACATCTACCACATCCCACCCTGGATGGAGTCACACACTGTACAACGTCCCACCCTGGACAGAGTCACAATGTATGTCCCATTCTGGACAGATTCTGAGGCAGCGATCCTTATATGGTTTTGGTTTTTTTCTAATGTTTATTTTTGAGAGAGAGAGAGAGAGACAGAGCATGAGCGGGGGAGGGGCAGAGAGAGAGGGAGACACAGAATCCAAAGCAGGCTCCAGGCTCTGAGCTGTCAGCACAGAGCCCAGCGGCGGCTCTCGAACCCACGAACCGCAAGATCATGACCTGAGCTGAAGTCGGACACTCAACCGACTGAGCCACCCAGGCGCCCGAATGATCATTATATGTTTTGAAGGCAGCCTGTGAGTCCTGTTAAAAGCTAAACTGAGGCATATTAAAAATTTTAAGGATTTATTTGAGCAAAAATCGGTTCAAATTGGGCAGCATCCAGTCTAGCAGATAGAAAGGAGCTCTGAGGAGCTGTACAAAATTAAATACTTATAGGCAGAAGTGGAAAAAGGAAGTTATGTGAGGCAAAAAAGTGGGTTATTCCAAGATTACTTTCTTTTAGGGAATGGTGGGGTTTGCCTCACTAGTGCTGATTAGGTGACTTCTGATTGGTTTAAGACTCATTTCTGGGAGAGTTTGGAACTGTAATCAAGTCTCAGTTTGGTGACATGGGGCTTAGCATATGTGACTCCATTCTGGGCCTGTTGTCTTGTTTTTCACAGTCCCAAATGTTTTTCATGAAGTTTCATAATTCCCAGAGCTTTCTTCCCCTCATTTTTGTCCAGGAGTGAATTCCTCTAACAAGGCAAGTGGCTCAAAAGTGTGAATAAGGATCAGTGATTCTGGTTATGAACCTTGGTGGTTTCCTTTGTGAAAGTAGAGGATGATGGTGATGCCAAAAATGTGCGCAGGGTCTGCTGTGTGCCAGTCTCTGTTGCTCAACGTGGCTTTCCCTGCGGTAACCTATGAGAATCACTACCACCAGCTTCAAAAAGTTTTCTTACTGTCTCCTTTTTACACGTGTGGAAACTGAGTCACAAAGCGTTCAACACGCCCAAGGTCATGCTCGTTTTTTTTTTTTTTAAATGATACTACTTTATTGTCTAAAGTGGAATCACCTAGGGGCGCCTGGGTGGCTCAGTCAGTTGAGTGTCTGACTTTGGCTCAGGTCATAATCTAGCAGTTCTTGGATTCCAGAGCTGCTGTTGGGCTCTGTGCTGACAGCTCAGAGCCTGGAGCCTGCTTCGGATTCTGTGTCTCCCTCTCTCACTGCCCTTCTCCCGCTCACGCTCTGTCTCTCTTTCTCTCTCTCAAAAATAAACATTAAAAAACTTAAAAAAATTTTTAAAAAGTGGAATCACCTCGTTTTTAATTCTTTTGTTAAATGGGAATTCTAGCTATGTTTTCCTGGTCTAATTTTCATCCTGAATTTTGAAATTGTATTAAATATTTTATACACTAATTCCAACAAAGTAGAGAAAAAGTAATTGTTTTAGAGCATCTTCTTTTTTAAAAAAATTTATTTATTTACTTAGAGCCACACATGTACATGAGCAGGGGGATAACAGAGAGAGAGAGGGAGAGAGAGAATTCCAAGCAGGATCCACACTGTCAGCACAAACCTGAGCCAAAATCAAGAGATGCTTAACCGACTGAGCCACCCAGGTGCTCCTGTTAATTTCTAGTGCCAGCATTGTTTTTCTACGCATACTCTTACAGATGAAACATTTAAATCATTATTGTTTAATATCCCAGATATTCCTACATTTTAATCAGTTCATCATTCAAATTTCCTGTGACTAAAATTACAAAATAATTTACATTCTCATGCTTGTAGCTGTCAATTTGAGCGATTGAGATTTCTTTTCTTTAAGTATCAGAAAAGTTTTATTAGAAAATTCTCACCCTGAACCAGTGTGGCATGTGATGTGGTAGTACCTACCATTTATTAAAACCAACTGCAGGAAATAACACTCTTTCCTGAAGGGATCCTTGTGCAAAATGTATAATAAGCAATTTCTGGTATGACTTGTGCTCTGCCTCTGCCCCTTGACATTCCAATTCAGATTAATTCTGATCTAAATCTGTTATCCCTTTTCCGTTTCTAGTGGAAATCCAAAAATACTACGTTGCCACCCAAATTAATGGATAAGTACCTAGAAATATTGTAAGCCATAATACTATTTGTGTATATGTGGAGCTAAGTGCATTTCTACAAGTGTCTTGCTTGCCATTTAGTCATGTTTATTATTTGCTTTGTTTCTTCCTGGAGAAAGGGAGAAAACCTTTACTATTGGGAAAAATCATTTAATTTATACTGTAATGACTACCATCTACATATCTTTCAGATGACCAGGAATCAGACAAAAGGGCAAGGAAGGAAGGTGTTTCCCCAAGGAAGATGTTATGAACTGAATAAGTCATGTTTGCTTGGTTTGCAGAATTGTGTTAAATACTATGCTCCTTTGCAATTATGGATCCTATCAACAATAAAAAGATCTAGTTATATCTTTTTGTACATGCTGGAAACCTGTGAGACCAGTGCACCATAAAAGCAGAATGTGAGATGTGGTGATTTGTGAGATGTGACTTCGAAGGGAGAAGGTAGACACGGATGGAGGGTCGGGGCAAGAGGTCCTGTTTTGCTAATTTTCTCCATTTTTGTTGGAAATAATTTCTAGCTCTCCTGTATCTTTAGCAACAAGAAGTCAGGATCTTTTTTTTTTTTTTTTTTTTGGCCTTTTTTAATGATAAGGTTATATTTCCTAGTATATGTTGATAAGTTCAACTATTAAAATTTTTCTAAAACACAGTCTTTGTGAATCAGTATCTGCATTTTTATAGCCATGATCAGTGTGCACATATACTTCTTATATCATTTAAAGATTTTTTTATGATAAAATGGTTGCATGCTCATGGTAGAAGTCAAATAGTTACAAAAGGGTATAAAATGAAAGTATTTTGTGCTTTTTTTCTCCCATTTTTCCAATCCTCACCCTGGTCATCACCGTAGTTAAGAGTTTTACTTTCCTGGATGTTTTTATGCACAAGCATATTTAGTTGGAATTACAATGATATCCAACTTTCCATGTGGTCTTTTTCACCCAACAGTATATTTTGGACTACTTTTCATGTCCTTACATCTAGAGGTGCCTCATTCTTTTTTTTTTTTAAACATTTATTTATTATTGAGAGGCAGTGAGAGACAGAGCATGAGCATGGGAGGGGCAGAGAGAGGAGACACAGAATCTGAAGCAGGCACCAGGCTCTAGGCTCCGAGTTGTCAGCACAGAGCCCGACATGGGGCTGGAACCCACGAACTGCTAGACCATGACCTGAGCCGAAGTCAAGTCGGATGCTTAACCGACTGAGACACCCAGGCGCCCCGCCTCATTCTTATTTTAATGCCTGAATGGTATTCCATTATATGGATGCATTATAAGGCATATAACAAGGGAGTTTAAATTTCAGGCACTTGTAGTTTTGTATAATTGTGCCAGTAAATCTATAGGATGTCTTTCTTTTTTTATGTTTATTTATTTTTGAGAGAGAGCGCGCGCACGCGCGCGCACACACACGTGGGCCCGCACACGTGTGCCAGTGGGGGAGGGGCAGAGAGAGAAGGAGACAGAATCCCAAGCAGATTGCGTGCCGTCCTCGCAGAGCCCAACACGGAGAGCCTGACTTAGAGATACCGACACAGGGCCCGAGCCCCTGAACCATGAAATTCTGACCTGAGCTGAAACCAAGAGTCCGTCACTCAACCGAGCCACCCAGGTGCTCCCGTAGGAGGTATTTCTAAAAGTGAAATTGCTTAGTCAACAGTATGAGCGTGTGAAATTTGTAGAGGCATTGTCAAATTGTGCTCTGAAATAGCATACTAATTTATACTCTCATCTTAGGTTTAACATAGAGTGAGAACACTTAGTATTACAGAGTTTTTCAATGTTTATCAACTTCATAGGTCAGTTACGTTTTAGTTGGCAATTTTTTAAATTTATGAGTGAGGCTTAGCATATTTTCATTACTGTTGACCATTTGTATTTTTTTGTAGTGAAGTGCCTGTTCACTTTTTTTCCCCTTACTGATTTGATAAGTGTTTGAGCTCAGAGGTCAGATGGCTTTGTGTTCAAATTTGGTCTTTGCCACTCACTAGTTGTTTAACCTTGAGAGGGTTATTTCATGTCTTTTAACTTCATTATCTGTAAAATGTGCTGGTAAGTGTACTTAACTCATAGGATATTGTTAAGTGATTAATGAAATAGATTATCAGTGTAAAATGCTTAACACATTTCCCTAAAGTATAGTAAGAATATAGTATGTTTGCTAGCAGCATTATTGCCAAATGCCTTCATAGCACTCATATAATTATTTGGTTTTTCTCTTTTAACATAATGATATGCTGGTATGTTAATAGATTGTCTGGTATTGACTTATTCGTATATTCCTAGGATGAACTCTGCTTCATCCTAACATTATTTTGTTCTTGAGATATAATTAACACATACCAACTATTATTTTAGTACAAGTCACAACATATTTTGTAGCACAGAATCAAACTCTGAATTTTAGGTGTATTTCAGAGAACATTGTTGAAAGTGCTTTTCCTGATTTTGGTGAATAATTAGGAATCAGATCTAGGAATGGTCTACTTAGGAACTGTTGGTTAAAGCGGCTGCTAATCCCAACCAGAGACGTTTACCATGATTCAAATGTATCTTCCATGTCTTGGCTCTGATGTCACCTGGGAGAGGCCTTCCCCAGGTAAACAGGTCTCATGTGTCTACTCATGGGAGAACCAAGTCACGTGATAGATTCTCATTCAGGATGACACCCCACTCGTGGAGCATTAACCCCTAAGAGAGTCTGTGCTGAAAAGCATGCAGCCAGAGGGAAACTTGTTGGGTTCACACTTTGACTGCACTGCAGAGGGGCTGAGAGATCTCGGTTTCCTTGTATGTAAAATGGGTAATAACAGTACCTTACTCAAAAAGTTGGTGAGAGGATTACATGACATATTTTAAATCAGAGAATGTTAAGTATACAGTAGGCAGCCACAGTTTGGTTGAATGGGAAGGTTTGTATGAGGGCTAGTAGAAAATAGTTACAGACCTAGGAAGAACAGGGTGGCAGGGCTTAGAGGGGGATCTGTGTGCAGAGACCTGGAGCTTATTCTCATTCATAGGCAAGTTTGAATGTTTATTCTACTTCATCCTGATGTTCTTTTGATAGCCTAAGCCAAATATATCAATGTATCGTTCAAGGTTTTCTCTTCTTGTAACTCCTATACAGGTGGCTTTTATTTATTTAATCACAGCAATTCTATGAGGTAGGACCTAACAGACACATTTTACAGATGAGAAAAATTGCATTGAATAATACTTAGTGATGTACAGGGGTCAAGCAGTTAATAAGTGGCAGGAAAAAAAATGGTAGAGCTGGGATGTGCTTTGGTCTGTCTGAGTCCTGTGCTCTTTCCCCACCCTGTAAATTAGTTACTTATGCATAATCACACATAATAATTTATATTTCTGCCTAAAGAGATGAATTAATCTCCCTAACCAGGCTATAGAGTGCAGGGACCCTACTTCATGCTTATAGCATCATGAATACCATGCACAGCTTTACAAATGAATAGTCAATAAGTAAGAATGATGTTGTGTGTGTTAGTTTTGCTCAAGCTGAAGGCATCTTGTATATGGTAAAACAAAAGTTTAATAGTTAAAAAATGGGCTGTTTGTAGGGTGCATGTATCATTTTCATAAAAACGCTAAAGCCATTTAAAAACATACCAACCTGTGCTTCTGAAATCCATGCAACTTACAACTAAAGACCTAAGGCCAGCTTTGTTCTGCCATGACAGCAAAATTTGGTGGAAGACAATAATTTCAGTTTTGCAGACTGCCTTTATTATTTATATTCTCTGATTAGTATCCTAGATCAACAAGCATGGGTCTTTCTGTTAGAGCCACATATGGTCCCTCCCTGACTTAGATTATCATTTCCTTTTGTGAGAATTTCATTGAATAGTCTCTAGAATTTGAACTTGGTATTTTGCAAAAGCTACTTTCTTATCAGTGACTTCTCTATGGTATTACTCTTAGTTTTGGCAATTGGTTGGACCTTTGTTATCTTGTTTTCTTTGTCCTGATCTTTTTAAACTGGGCTTCTTAATTTCTGATGTTTCCTTGCTTGTCAGCAACTGAAAAGCACATGGAATTCAACCGAGTGAAAATGGAAGGTTTACTGAAATAGCGGTGGGGGTGGGGTGCTCACAAAATCATTAAGCCTCCAGGGAGGGCAAGAAGGTAGCTGGGCCTTAAGGGGAGCCAGAACTGTTAGGAATCTGTCCATCTGTATGCTGTGATTCTCTCTTGCTGTAGGCCACTTTCTCCATGTGGTGGGGACAGGAAACACAGCTCCACACTTTACAGCAACAGGCACCAGGAAAGAGACTGACCTGGCATTCTTTGTGATTCAACCCCACATCCTAGGAGAAGGTTCTAATTAATTAGCCCACCCATCTTGGCTTGATCTAGAAGTTGTCCCATTTGCCCCACTGGGATCTGCTATGACACAGGGCTAAGAAGACCTGACCTCACTTGGGACTAATTTCAGCTGACCCATTTTGGATTATTAGAATCCTGTCTGGTAGCTGATTATTAGGTCAGACCGGCTGCCCTGAAGAAGCTGGTGTCTTTCTTGTTCCAAGGCAGCTTCTCTGTTGGCCCCCTGAGCTTCCCCTCCAGCCTGAGGGGACATCTGCAGCGGAACTCTGCATATTTGCAAATCAGAGGTAGTTGCCAATCCCTGAGCCCTGTGTGAGGGAAGCTCAAGTGACTTGTTTCACCACCTGCCTGTGAGACTGCAGGTGACCCACTCGGATGTGTCTTTTTCTGTTGAAAAACATTACCATTTTACCATAGCATGATACTTTACACATAGAATGACAATAACTAACAATACCAGACAAACGTCGCTTCTTTTCAAAAGAATGGAACTATTATCTTGCATATCAGTTCATCTAGCTACTAAAGGAAAAAAGCCCCAAAGAAGAAATAATACCCTATATTTATGCCACAAGTTTTTCAAAGAGATAATGTGGGAGGCTAAAGGTCACTGTAATTTTCTTCTTACAAATGTTTTTTGATGTTATTTTTCTTCAGAACAGTAGAATAGCCAACCACCTGGTTCCCTCCAATTATGCAAAATTACTGAATTTAAAAATCAGGTTTTTTTTTTCTCCTAGACCTACAAGGGTTTTTAATTTGTGAGGGGACAGCTTTTTTGTGCAAAAACATTTGTTTTTGAAATGTTTACACTCTGGTAACTTTGGAAGGGATTGGCTTCATATCTCGTTAGTTGTGCTGTCACTTTGCTTATATTAAAATGCATTTATTGTTCACTGTTTGCAAGGCAGTGTTCTGTGCATACTGTGAGGTTGCTAGAGGTGAAGATTTACTTTTGTAAACCTAGCCCCTGGAGGACCTGGCCATGTACCCATGACCTTGGACCCATTGATGTGGAGTCCAGAGCCAATGATCAAGAAAGAATTCCTGAGACCTTTTCAAAAGCAAACAGGTGTTTTCGTTACACTACGGAGACAGGGCCTGTGGCCAGAAGAACTTCCCTTTTGCTGCTGTATGAAGCTAGTGGTTATATGTTTAGTGCTCAAGGGGGAGGGGGGTATGGGAGTATCAGATCATAAATGTTTCTTTGAATTTATACTCATAAAACTACTTTGGCGAGATTTCTCTGGTGGTTATCACTCAGCTTGATATTACGTATCGGTGAGATGTACAGGCAATCATACTACGACCGTTTAAGAATGTAGCAACCAGTATGTATTTGAACCTTATCAGTATTATGCAGGCTGTAGGTCTGCCTTACTAGGCTAAAGGTGAACATTTTTCTGCTTCTGTCCCTCATCGCAATGAGCCAGTTGGAGGCCAGCACAGCGGAGTTGGGTCATGGTGAATTCCACTCTGATTCCACTATACACATTCTGCAGAGCAGGAGCTCAAAGGAGCATGTAGACATTCCACTGGAGTTTGTGCCGTCAGTGGGTGAGGGGGAGATGTGAATCTCAGTTCCTGCATGCCTCTGGGTATAAGCATTTCTAGGGTTTAAAGGTATTAATTTTCCATACAACGGCTTCTGAATGTCAGCCAGCAACAACTTGTAGTGCTCAGCAGAAGAAAAAGCAGTCAGTTTTAATGCTAGAGGGAAAGCCCACTGTTGTGGACTTACTGTGGGACAGTATGACCATCTTCAGCAGTGGCCTCATGTCGGATTTTCAAGAATAATATTGACTGTTGGGAGATTTTTGTGTCTTACATTGTATTTAGAATTTAGCCCCGATGAGATTTTGGGGTGATGATGGGGTTCATGGGGTTTGGAGCTGATGTCCAAGAAATAATTCTTTTTTTTTTTTTTTAACTTTTATTTATTTTTGAGACAGAGAGAGATAGAGCATGAATGGGGTGGGTCAGAGAGAGAGGGAGACACAGAATCTGAAACAGGCTCCAGGCTCTGAGCTGTCAGCACAGAGCCTGACGCGGGGCTCGAACTCACGAACTGCGAGATCGTGACCTGAGCTGAAGTTGGACGCTTAGCCGACTGAGCCACCCAGGCGCCCCAAGAATTCTTGAAGACATCTTCAGTTCAAAAAAGTAATTTTATTAAAGCATGGGCACAGGACCTGTGGGTAGGAAGAGCTACACCAGCGTTGTGAAGAATGATGGTTTTATTCCATGGTTTTATTCCGTGGAACTGGGGAGGTAAAGTCAAATGGGAAGACTTTGATATGCTAAAGAGGACTCCTAAGGCACCTGAGACCTTGCTATTATCATTTTAAGATAGTTTTTCCCTCTGGAAAAGCATTAACATTAAGACAGTAGGGAGTTCCTGGAGAAATGTTTTACTTTGCCTGCCTCAAGTTCTGTCAGTGGGCTGCAGGTTATAAGGAAATTTAATTTTACCTGTCTTTTCCTTCTTGCTTTTGTTCCCCATATCTCAGTGGAAGGATGATGTTGGGGCTCCAGGAAACTGAGTCTATAGGTTTCTGGAGATTAGGCTATTGATAAGATTGCCTGTTTCTTGTAATTCACTAAGATATTTATAAACTGATAGAAACTCATGTCCTGCATGACTGTGAGTTCTATCAGTTAACCATTTGTTTACTTTGGTTTGGGGGAGCCAGGAGTGTCTGAGAAATATAACACATATCCCACCTGGGGGGAGGGAGTGTGCTAGCTTGTACTTTGCTCCTAGCCTGCCTTATGCTCCCTCATCAGCCCCCACACAATGTGTGATTCCACTGAAATTAAGACATAAATAAAGGTGCGTTCTGTTTTCTTATACAGAAGGGAGCATTTAATCCTAACTTGTGTGTTTAGGGAAAGTGGCAGGGAGGAGGTGGCATTTGTGGAGAGTTTTGAGGGAAGAGTAGGCTTATGAGAGGTGGGCATGGAAGAAATGAATTTCTAGTTGAGCAAACCACATGAAATGATAGTAGGTTGAAATAATAGTGAATATTCTAATAAGGTTAGAATTTATGGGCTTTGGTAAGAGTTTGGGCTTTATATGTTGTGGGAAACAGATACATCATGCCCAGGAATGGTCAGGTTGGGATCCTGAAGTTTCAAAATGGCTCTATATTATCCTCCTTACCTCTTTCACCTTGGTCATTACCCAGGAACATACTGAGAAGAGGTGGTCTCTTTCTGGGGATAGCCACATGTAATCATCAGATGGCCTTACCAAGATACATGAACTAGGAGGAAGTAGTTAGACCATCAGCCCATTGTTCTGTTATTTTTTTTCCCTACTGATTGATTGATTGATACTTTAACTTAAATACACGTTAACATATAGTATAATAATGGTTTCAGGAGTAGAATTTAGGGATTCATCACTTACATATAACACCCAGTGCTCATCCCAACAAGTGCCCTCCTTAATGCCCATCACCCACTTAGCCCATCCCCACCCAACACCCTCCAGCAACCCTCAGTTTGTTCTCTGTTTTTAAGAGTGTCTTACGGTTTGCCACTATTGTGCTGTTATTGACATATGCATTGTGTATGTTAGAAATCCAGTAATGCAGTTTTATAGTTATTGGCTTATGCCATCTTGTCTTTTAAAGTAAAAATTAAGAGAAAAAACAGCAAAAGTGTGTTTATACAGTCTTGTATATTTACTCACATATTAACCATTTCCAACCCTCTTCATTTCTTCCTGCCAATTTGAGTTAGCATCTGATGACATATCCTTTTAGCCTGAAGGACTTCCTTTAGTATTTCTTATAGGGCACAGCTGCTAGCAACAAATATTCTCAGTCTTTGTTTACCTGAGAATGAATTCATGTTATCTTCATTTTTAAAGGATAGTTTTGCTGGGTATGGAATTCTTCGTGAAACAATTTCTTTTGGCAGTTTGAATATGGCATCAATGCCTTCTGATCTTTATTGTTTCTGATGAGAGGTTAACTATTATTTTATTATTCCCTGGTATATGATAAATTTTTTTTGCAGTTTTGAGGATTTTCTTTGTTTTTGATTTTTAAACACTTTACTAAAATGTGTCTAGGTATAGATTTTTTGGTGTGTGTTTATTCTAGGCTAAGTTTCATTGAGATTTTTGGGTAGTTAATGTTTTTCATAAAATTTAGGAATTGGGGGGCTATTATTTCTTCCTATTTTTTTCTGCCCCTTTCTCTCTTATTTTGGACCTGCCATTATGTGTAGGTTAGCATACTTGATGTTGTCTCATAGGTCTCTGAGGCTGTCTTTTATTTATTCATTTTTTAAGTCTATTTTACAGATTGAGTAATTTCTGTTGCTCTGTCTTCCAAGTTTCTTGGTTCTTTCTCTTGCCAAGTCAAACTTGGTGAGCCCATCTAGTGAATTTTCTGTCTCATTTATTAGGTTTTTCAACTCGAGAATTTCATTTGGTTCTTTTTTTTTTAATGTTTATTTATTTTTGAGAGACAGAGCACAAGTCAGGGAGGGGCAGAGGGAGAGCGAGACACAGAATCCGAAGCAGGCTCCACGCTCCGATCTGTCAGCACAAAGCCCCATGCAGGGCTTGAACTCACAAACTGAGAGATCATGCCTGAGCCAAAGTTGAACGCTTAACCAACTGAACCACCCAGTGCCCCAAACTGTGTACCGGTCTTGAAGCTTACTTAAAAAAATTTTTTTTTACATTTATTCATTTTTTGATAGAAAGCACAAGTGGAGGAGGGGTAGAGAGAGAGAGAGGGAGATGCAAAATCTGAAGCAGGCTCCAGGCTCCGAGCTATCAGCACAGAGCCCGACACGGGGCTCAAACTCACAAACCGTGAGATCATGACCTGAGCCCAATGCTCAACCTATGCCGGATGCTTAACCTACTGACCTAAGCCGGACGCTTAACTGACTGAGCCACTCAGGTGCCCCTTGAAGCTTACTTTAAAAATAAATAAATAAATAAAACTACTAAGATTTAGTGACCATTTCTTGTATCATTATATACTCCTATAAAATTTAATTTTTAAATGGACTCGTAGTATATCAGTAGTATATATATAGATATCATTAATTTATTGTTTATTGTTGAAGTTCAGATTTCTTCTATTTTGATCTGTCATCTCTTCAGATTACTTGAAGAGCACTTGTTGAAGTCGATATGAGCATTTTCAAGACCTAATATTTTCAAACTGACTCTTCCATCCAGCCCTACCCCCAGTTTAGAGTTTCACCAGCAGTATATAAAAGAAGAGCTCATTCTAAAATAGGCATCGTCTCTAAAACTGGATTTTATTAAAAAAAAAAAAACAAACAAGTAACTTTGCTAATTTTAGATTTTAAATGTGTAATTGCTATTTTATCTTATTTTTGTATTTCTCATTTTGTCTTTGTATACTTTTTCTTTTTAATTAAAAATTAATTTAAATTCATTGTCATTTATCATCTCACAGATCTTGACAGTTTTCTAAAGCTTCCCTTAATAAAATAGAAATGGAAATTTTCTTTTCTTCAGGAGGAAAGTCCTATTAAGCTGTTACAAGGATTTATTTCTTTTGGCTTTAAATAATGAATAAGCTAGACTGAATTGCATTTACTTGTGAATATGTATCATAATATATTTTAAGTCTTTGGATATTGATATGTACTGTTTTGTTACAATTTGGTCATATTTTTCTAAAATAACATTGAAATTCTTATTATACTTCTAATAATCACATAGGCTTGAATTGAAGGGTGTTCCCCTAATGCTTACATTTGGTAGTTTTATTACTAAACCTGGAAGCTGGAAATTGACCAAACTCTTTTCCCATAATTCTGGCTATATTTAATCCCAAATTCACATCCTAGAGCCATCTGATCAAATGATTCTGGTCCTGAAAATTTATTAATTATGAGAAGAATCCCTGTAGTGTTTCTATTCCTATAATTTTTTCATAGGTACATGTTAAGCAGCATTAGTCTCAAAAACAGTAAACAAATTAAATTATTCAGAAGCTTTAAGTTGCCCCAGCTCTACTACATCTGAAGGACAGAACTGTGTTTTGGTAAATAAGAGTATATCATTCATTATCAGCTAGCATTTATATTCATGTTACTTTACTGTGATCCAAGGTCTCAGACCAAAACAAAATTCCAAGAACTGAGCTTTTGTGCTCTTGGGAACCTGTTTGTTGACTTTTAATCAAAGTATGAAAATTCTTTTTTGATTTCTCCTTGGCTGTTAATTTCTGAAAACCCATAATATTTATCAAATATAATGCTCAAATCCTCCTTAGACTGTTTCAGCAAAACACAAATATAATTTCTATTATAGTACTATCCTCTACAACAAATGGACCTACTTGTTGTCTGCTACTCGGTAGTTCTGGAGCATATCATTGAAGAATTATGGTGATTAACAGTAAACACACTCAGGGGCACCTGGCTGGCTCAGTTGGTTAAGCATCTGACTCTTGATTTCAGCTTAGGTCACGATCTCATGGTTTGTGGGTTCGAGCCCTGCATCTGGCTCTGTGCTGACCATGTGGAGCCTGCTTGGGATTCTCTCTCTCCCTCTCTCTCTCTGCTCTCCCCTGCTTGTGCATGTATGCTCTCTCTCAAAAAACAAACAAACAAAAAAACTAAAAAACCAACTTAAAAGTAGTAAATACATACGTGGGCTTTAAAATGTTGATGGTTATCAAAATATTCTCAAAATTATTCTTCAGGCCCTTTTTGTGGTATCTCTTCACCTTATTCTTGGTCATTTATAAGTTTTTATTCTTTCTGTTAAAGAAAATTTACTTGGAATGTATTATTTGGAAAATACCCACGTACTGGGCCCTTTGATTACATACCCTTGCCATTTCTTGGATCTTGCACATTAAGTTTTCTTATATCCTTAACTGATGAAAGGAGCATTAGTAAGTATGGGGGACCACTGTTTCACATGAGAGGGAGTGGGAGCTCACGTGGTACTCCTCTATTCTCTGAGCTTAGTGTATGAATAGTGGTACTGTGTACAATGTTTAGAAACCTACCATCTTGATGTGATTCTTTTTATAAACCTATTGAATGCCTTGTCCTCTTGTGTCCTACTTCTTATAAACAAGTTAATTATCAAAAGAGGTGATGGTTTCAGGGACTGAACGCATATGTGAAGAGCATGTGGTGAAAAGGAAGTGGGTTGGGGGTAGATCCAATGATTGAATCCACATACTTGATAACTAAAGTTTTAAGATACTTTGGAGCCCATCTCTAGAATAAAAATTCACTTAGCATATGTACGTGAGTTCTGACAGGACTTTGTTTTTGCTTAGGAGGCAGTTTTGAAAAAAAATTCATACATTTTTTTGGGAACAGATTAAAGGAGGTTTTGGTTTCCATAGCTTTAATAATAGGAAAATAGCAAATGATGAGCAAATTCTCATTTGTATGAAGCTCTCTATTGCTGGTCATTTCTGTATCTCAGTGACACTGAGCATGATGGTTTATTTGCAAGGTGTGACTTGTTCCTGATTTACAGTCATTGAAAGTAGGTGGTATACAGATGGGGGAGAATAGTTTTTAGAAACAAAAACATAGAAATGAATTTGTAAGTTATGAAGTCCTACTGTAAATATCTCCCTTGTTGAAAGGGCAGCAAAAACAATGAATCAGGGCAATTGAATGAAATGTGTGGTAGCTAAAATGCTTATTTATGTGACAGTAGACTATTGTATAGTGGAAATAACAGGAAAAAATTTATAGACATTCTTTTAGGATTGGTAATTGTATGTGGGAGATGATTTAGGAACCTATTTGAATGAAGGTTTATGACAATTTTACAGAGAACCTGAAGGTGGTCTGGGAAGGGTTGATTCTTAAAGCCATATCCATAACCTTGGGGAGAGGTAAAACAACTAGATTAGGTAGAAACTGTTTCTCTCCAGATACCATATGTTTTCACTCTTACGTGGATCCTGAGAAACTTAACAGAAGACCGTGGGGGAGGGGAAGGAAAAAAAAAGTTAGGGAGGGAGCCAAACCATAAGAGACTCTTAAAAACAGAATAAACTGAGGGTTGATGGGGAGTAGGAGGGAGGGGAGGATGGGTGATGGGAATTGAGGAGGGCACCTGTTGGGATGAGCACTGGGTGTTGTATGGAAACCAATTTGACAATAAATTTCATATTTAAAAAAAAAAACTTTCTCTCACTTCAGCAAGACAGGGTTATACAGTTATACATCTTGGCTAAAAGTTCTATAGTAAGATTTTGCCGACATGAACATAGCTGATCTGGGAATTAAATAGTCACTTATGTACTATTTAATGAAGCCTGCCAACATTTCTGCAAGATAGGTGCAACAATATTTATATTGCTGTCTTTGTAGCTGAAATTTAGGCAGTAATGGTAGATTATAATAACTTTTAATATTTTGATGCAAGAAACACTGAAATATTATGTTAAATGACTGTTCAATTAATACTTGGAAGGCAGAATCGTAATGATTCTGTTCAGAGTTTATGAGCCTTAGTGTGTAGATTTTTTTTAATGTTTATTTATTTATTTTTGAGAGAGAGAGAACACAAGCAGGGATGGGCAGAGAGAGGGGGAGACACAGAATCCAAAGCAGGCTCCAGGCTCTGAGCCGTCAGCACAGCCCCTGACTCAGGGCTCAAACTCACGAACCATGAGATCATGACTTGAGCTGAAGTCGGACACTTAGCTGACTAAGCCACCCAGGTACCCCTAGTCTGTAGATCTTTAAACTAAGAACTTTTAACCTTGTTTTTAAGTAAACTGTGAAGTTGATTTCAGTACTCTCACCGTTCCCCTTCTAAGCGATAGGATGAGAGAGGAAACCTTGGGCTTAGGGCCAGTAGCTGGTTTCTCTGCTCATTAGGGCTTTTCGTAATATTCTGTTTTCTCTCCTCTGAGCATGTGGTGAGATGCAGGTCCCTCTCTCCTGAACTTAGGAATGTCCATGTCACTTGCCCTGTGAACTGTGATTATATATTCCTTCTTGGCAGAAGTGACATGTATCACTTCAGGCAGAAGCTTTAGGAGTGTAGGGGAGGAAAAATTCTCCTGTACCCTCTTTGGGGCTCTGGCTGGGCCTAAGAAACTGACATAGGATTAATAGGAGAACTTACATACATTTCATTGAATGTTTACACATATGTGGGGTCCTTCACAAGAAAACGAAGACCCAGGCAAGTGACTAGAGCAGGAAGCTTTTCTACCTTTGAGGAGACAGTAAGTTTGTAAAGTATTGACAAGACACAAAGGGGTTTGGGCTCTGAGTAGTAAATGGTCAAGAGGTAGCAAGGGTTTTTTTTATTTAAAAAAATTTTTTTAAATATTTACTTATTTTTGAGAGAGAGAGAGAGAGAGAGAGAGAGAGAGCACGCAAGCAGGGGAGGAGCAGAGAGAGAGGGAGACACAGAATCTGAAGCAGGCTCCAGGCCCTGAGCTGTCAGCACAGAGCCCATCACGGGGCTGAACTGAAAAATCCAGAGATCATGATCTGAGCCAAAGTCAGTCTATTAACTGAATGATCCACCCTGGTGTCCCAACAAGGGTTGTTTATACAGCCTTCTTGGCCCTAACTTCCTTGTCTTTCATAAGGATGGGTGTCTCCCTTCCTCCTGGTACAGGAAAGGTATTTTTCACCTGGGAGATTTCAGGGGAAAAGGGCGATGTGGGGGAGGTCAGAGTGATCTTCTTGCTCATGCCGTTTTGTCAGACTTCTTTGGCTAAACGCAGTCCAAATAAGATGCCATGTTTTGGGGTGCTGGGTCTTGAACCAGGAGCCAGTGAGCAGTTTGCCACTGCCTTGGGGACCGGTGACATTCCAAATGGTGGAGGCTCTGTCGGCCTGCAGCCTTCAACAAAGACGACAGGGAGCAAAGTACTCACGGGACATGGATATGGCCATATCCATGGACATATCCTGTGAGTAAGAAGGAAACTTTTGTTTTCAGTCACTCCGTTCTGGGAATGCTTGTTACTGTAGTATAAGCCAGCCTACCCTGGCAGATGCAGTTTCACTAGGTCTAAGATCAAAAGAAAATCATACTTTTCTCACCACTAAAATGCCTATTCATTTCCTCACTCATCTTTGTTCCCATTGACTGTGTGCCAGCTACTGTTTTAAGTGCTAGAAATGCCACACCGAACCAAACAGTTTCCTCTTTTCTCCCACTTCTTCCCACTGCCTATTGACTGCCAGGGGGCTTCTTTCTCTGTGAAGCCTCCTCTGTCCTCCAAGCAGCTGCTCACTCGTTTTCCCCTGTGCTTCTACAGCATTCTTTTCCTCTGCATCATCTCTCAAATTCCACAATTAAAATTTTTTTAAATTTTTTTAAATGTTTATTTATTTTTGAGACAGAGGCAGAGCATGAGCAGGGGAGGGGCAGAGAGAGAGGGAGACACAATTCGAAGCAGGCTCCAGGCTCTGAGCTGTCAGTGCAGAGCCCGATGCAGGGCTTGAACTCACAAGCTGGGAGATTATGACCTGAGCTGAAGTCCAGCGCTTAACCAACGGAGCCACCCAGGCGCCCCCAAAATATTTTTTAATGATAAATAAGAATTCCAGTGGAGGGGCGCCTGGGTGGCTCAAGTTGGTTAAGCGTCCGACTCATGAGCTCACGGTTCATGGGTTTGAGCCCTGCATCCAGCTCTGTGCTGACAGTGTGGAGCTGGCTTGGAATTCTCTCTCTCTCCCTCTCTCTGCCCCTCCCATGTGCTCACTCGCTCATTCTCTTGCTCTCTCAAAATAAGTAAAAAATGAACCTAAAAAATTAAAAAAAAAATTCCGATGGGTTCTTTTGCTTGAACATGATTTGGGATCAAAATGTGAGCTTCTCCATTGTTAGATGTGTCCAAATGCCTTTGCTCTGTGAATTCAAAGTTAGGATCTTCACTGATGTGTCAGAGCAGATGGACACCACCCCTACCAGGGCAGAAATGTGGATGGGGGAGGGGGAGAGTCCGTTGACTGTCACTGTGCCTTTATTTGGCTGGAAATAGTGCATCTTATCCAGGTGCTTTTTTATTATTTTTGTCTCTCCCCCAAAGTCTTTTTAGGCTCCTTTCCCTCATCCCTCCCACCTCCATAATGAAATTTTAATACCACTCATGTACTGTAGATCTGTTTGTGTATTGTGTATATATATGTGCTTTACCCCCCCCACACACAAAAAGAGTAGTTTTTTTGTGCTCTCCCCCAACTAATCTTGCTTTTTACTAGTATTTGTAAGGGTAATTTTTTTCCCTTTGTAGGAGGGCATTTCCACTTCAATAAGCTAAGTTCAACCATATTGTAGTAGAACTCTGTTGTCTAATGCACCTGTGCTTTTTATCAGAGCTTTATTTTAAGCTGATTATCATTTAAATACATATGCTAAAATCTTACTGTACTGAGAACACTGGAAAAGTAATGTATTTTACAGGAATCGGTTTTTTTCTAGGTTAAATGCCTTTAAACCATGCAGTTTCTCTGTACAGGCCACATTTGCTTTTTCCTTCTTTGACAAATATCTATTGAGGGTGTACTGTGCACAGGGCTCTGTGCCAGGTGCTGAGGCCCAGTGTAGTGGCTCACGGAGTACAGGCCGGCTCCTATATGCTTTGTTAGGCAGCAAGCTAGCACGGGTTATATAAACTAGTCCGATGCAGAGCTGTTTGAACAAATTTGTATACGTTTCCACCAAAGTACAGTGGACACTGGGTGAAAACCCCTGGGAGGTGCTGTAATCCCTTGTGCAGTAGAATAAGAAGGGTACTTGGTCTTTGTCCTGGGTCCCTGGCACAGAGCTCCTCAAACCCTTAGAATCTCCTGAGTGATAGGAATTTATTTGCTATGCAGTGACTCTTGGCTGAGGGGCTTCTCGATAGCTTGAGAATGGGGGCTGGTTGCCAGAAAGAACAAACTTTGGTTAGAAGCTTGGAACTTTTCTGCCCTAACCCCAACCTCTGGGAAGGGGAAGGAGACTGGAGATGGAGTTAATCACCGGCGGCCAGTGATTTAATTAATTGTGCCTGTGTAGTAAAACCCTAGATGACAAGGAGCGCCTGGGTGGCTTCGTTGGTTAAGCATCCAACTCTTGGTTTTGGCTCAGGTCATGATCTCACAGTTTGTGGGATCAAGCCCCACGTTGGGCTCTGTGCTTACAGTAGGGAGCCTGCTTGGGATTCTCTCTCTCTCTCTCTCTCTCTCTCTCTCTCTCTCTCTCAAAATAAACATTAAAGGAAAAAAAAAAAAGAAGAAGAAACTGTAGATGACAGGGTTGAGAGCTTCCAGATTGGTGAACACATCAGAGTGCTGGGAGGGTGGCATACCCAGAGAGCATTTGGAGATTCTGCCCCTCCCCCATACCTTGCCCTGTGAATCTCTTCCATTGGCTGTTCTTGAGTTGTTCCCTTTATAATAAACCAGTAAGAGTAAGGAAGGCACTTTCCTGAGTTCTGTGATTCATTCTAGTGAATTATGAAACTAGAGTGGTCATGAGAACCCTCAATTTATAACTGGTTAGTAGCCTGGGAATCGAGATCAGCATCTGAAGTGGGGTTGGTCCTGCAAGACTGAGCCCTTTGACTTGTGGCATCTGACACTAACTTCAGGTAGATAGTATCAATTGAATTGGATTGGTAGATAATCCAGTTGGTATCAGAGAGTCGGAGGAGTGCTGTTGGGAGAAACAACATGTATTTGGTGTCATGATGGGAAAAAAAATCCCTTAACCTTGGCTGTCACTGCAGTTGATCCTTGAATAACACAGGTGTGAACTGTTCAGATCCACTTATACATGGATTTTTTTCAGTAAGCCTGGTATAGCATCACAGTACTGTAAATGTATTTTCTGTTCCTTAAGATTTTCTTAATAACATTTTCTTCTTTCTAGCCTTCTTTGTTATAAGAATACAGTTTCTAACACATATAACATACAAATGTGGGTTAATCAACTGTTTATGTTATCAGTAAGGCTTCCAATCAACTGTAGGCTACTTGTAAAGTTTTCAGAGAGTCAAAGTTATATGTGGATTTTTTAGGGGCACTTGGGTGGCTCAGTTGGTTGAGCATCCAACTCTCGATCTTGGTCTCAGGGTTGTGAGTTCAAGTCCTATGTTGGGCTCCGTTCTGGGCATGAAGTCTACTTTAAAAAAAGGTTATATGTGGATTTTCAACAGCATGGGGGTTGTCTTCCCTAACCCCTTCATTGTTCATGGGTTAACTGTGTGCAGACGTGTGTGTGTGTGTGTGTGTGTGTCTGTCTTACATGAGAAGATTGAGGGCCAAGCCCCAGAAGGTACAGAGTCAATATAGTTCCCACCTTCCTATTCTGTCCTGCGAACGATGACAGGTGACTGGCTATGTAATACATGCATATCACAGTACAATGTGGGAATCAACTTAAATTCTTAGACCATTCTAGATGTCCAAATAGATAATGTGAATATAGCAGGAAAGCCTCAATATAGGGTTCACTTAAAGAATAAGGCTCTGGCCCTTCCTACTGTGTAATTGCCACACAAAGAAGAGAATATATAGTTTCAGGCTCAATTTCAGATCTCCCAGGAGGGATAAGGTAAATACATTTTCCAAAGAATACAAAACAGCTCATAGTAGCTGGAGGCTTTGGTTTGAGGGTCCTTCAGGTACAGAGCCTTCATCCATTCATTCCTTGTACATATATTTCCTGAGCTTCTAATCTCTGTGCCAGGCCCCTTGGTGAACAGATAAAAGTTCTCATTTCTTTCTGTTTCCATTTCTTAGACAAATGGTGTTAGACATTTTAGCAAAGAAGGACAACTTTTTTTAAACATTTATTGTTGAGAGACAGAGAAAGACAGAGTGTGAGCAAGGGAGGGGCAGACAGAGAGGGAGACACAGAATCCAAAGCAAGTTCCAGGCTCTGAGCTGTCAGCACAGAGCCCAACGGGGGGCTTGAACTCACAAACTGTGAGGTCATGACCTGAACAGAAGTCAGATGCTTAACCAACTGAGCCACCCAGGCGCCCCATGAAGGACAACTTTTTATTCATTCATTTATTCTACTTGTGTCGGAGAGTCTATAATGCAGGTAGAATATTAGGAGATACTTAAACAAGGTATCATCTCTGCCCTCAAAGACCTTGCAAGCTTGTTTGTTCATTAATCAGTCATTCATTCAAAAAAGTATGCCTTGAGCCAGGTGGCATGCCAGGTCCATGCTAGGGAACTAGAGAGGGAACAGGAGCGCACACTTAGCTCCTGATGGGCTGTAAGTCCCAGCCTCAAGGGGGAGCAGATAGTAACACCTTTGGGAGAGTACAGAGTGTTAAGTGAAAACTGTGATCTCTGCCCATGGTATTGGGTCAGGGCAAAGGGAGTGCACAATGGGTTTTCCTAAACTAGCTCTAAGGAGGGTGCCTCTTGTCTAACTTTTTAGTTGGGGCTGGAGAGAAAGGATGGCTTGGAAAGGAGTTCCAGTCCCAGGAAACAGCATAAGTAAAGATTTGGGGGATGGAAAACACCATGACAGCGTACAGGACTGCATGTGCTGTGTTTTGATTTGGCTGTAGGAGGAGGGAGATGAACTGTAATGTAGTGAAACAGTTGCACATAAATGCCAAGAACTAAATCCTTGTAATATTGGCACAGTAAATAGTTCAAGGAAATGGGCAGCCAAGAAACAAATAAGCAATGTTGTAGATATCACAAATTAGAAGGGTGTTAAATAACAAATAATATTGGGACAATTAATAAGCTATTTAGAAATATAGTAGATTCTTACTCATAATTTTTGTCAGAGGTTAGGGGATTGGAATTTAGAGATTAGAGAATTAAGATTGCCCTCTATGCATTAAAATTTAAGATTAACACTAAAGGATTTACCTACTATACCAGCTCATTGAATATGTGATCCCATTAGCAGTGCTGACCACATGGGCCCCATATTTACAAGGGCCCCGAGTTTGGTCTAATGTTCTGTTGTTGCCCTCCTGAAATTCTTAATTTTGGAAAACAGGTCTGTGTTTTCATTTTGCACTGAGTCCTGCTTATTATGTAGCAGTCCTGCTTGTGGGATTGGTCATCTATGAAAACAAGGTTACAGAGCCAAGCTTTAGAAGTAGATGTCCTCATGCTTTTGGAAGAGTTGCAGCCAACAGGATTAAAGTGTGTAGGCCACAAGAGCAGGACCATCTGTATGGTGTCTGTGGAAGCCTCAAGCTGTCCCAGACTGATGCCACTAAACATTCATTTTATTAGACACACTCTCTGCCTCTAGCTCTTTCTCATCGAGCAGCCTTTTAATTGTGATTTGGCTTCTTCCATGGTCTTCCTGCAGGGAGAGAGCTGGTCATGCTGACTCCATACTTGATTCAGGGGTGAGTTACTAAATTGGTGTTCTGGCGATACACATCAGGTGTTTTAATGGGAGCTTGCCCCTGAGAGACAGGCCCCCGCTTCTGTTCAGTTTCTGAGGTTCAGTTTCTGAGATAGAAGGTTGAAGTCCATGCATTAGGCTGGTGAGTTCACCAGAGTCAAGTGCAGAGCAGAATATTAGTTAAGAACAAGGGCTCTGGGGTCAGCCAGACCATGAATGCTGTGATCAGGTATTGGTCCTGTTGAACTAAAATATGTGATCTGGGCCAAGATACATAAACTCTTAGTGCCCTAGCCTTTCATCTGTCAATTGGTGATAGAAAACCTACCTTAGGGTTGTTGTGAGATTGAATGAGAAAATGTACACTAAGTCAGGGTTTCTCACCCACAGCATGTTGACAGCTTGAGCCAGGTGATTGTGGGTTGTGGGGAAGGGGAGCTGCCCCATGCGTTGTGGCTTGTTTATTGGTATCTTTGGCATCCCTCAGTAGCCTGCAGCTTCCCCCTAAGCACCCCCCAGTTGTGACAATCAGAGTATCTCCAGACATTGCCAGATGTCCTCTGGGGACAGAATTGGTCCTGGTTACAAATCATTCACTCACTGGCCAAGGTGTATATAGAGTAATGCCTGGAGAAAAGAAAGCACATGTTAGGTTTTATAATAATAAGGGCGGTTGGGGTGCCTGGGTGGCTCAGTCGGTTAAGCATCAGACTTAGGCTCAAGTTATGACTCTCACAGTTAGTGGATTCGAGCCCTACATCGGGCTCCGTGCTGACAGCTCGGAGCCTGGAGCCTGCTTCGGATTCTGTGTCTCCCTCTCTGTCAGTCCTTCCCCTACTGTCTCTCTCTCTCTCTCTCTCAAAAATAAACATTGGGAAAAAAATTTTTTTAATAATAAGGGCAGTAGTAGTACTAATGATGATAGACTCCTGAGGCCTCTGGAAAGACATTTGTCAGCTGCTCACTGAACCTCTGTTCTTTAAATTTCTCCCGTCTACAGCAGAATAAAGGTCCACATGAATTAAAGGGCAAATGTAAAAAGATCTACTTTTAAAAAAGTGCAAGGGGGCACCTGGGTGGCTCAGTCGGTTAAGCGTCCGACTTCGGCTCAGGTCATGATCTCGCGGTTCGTGAGTTCAAGCCCCGCGTCGGGCTCTGTGCTGACAGCTCAGAGCCTGGAGCCTGTTTCAGATTCTGTGTCTCCCTCTCTCTCTCTGACCCTCCCCTGTTCATGCTCTCTATCTCAAACATAAATAAACGTTAAAAAAAATTAAAAAAAAAAAATAAAAAAGTGCAAGAGAGGTAAATCTTTAGATTTGTAAATAAAGAAGGAGTTTCTAAGCTCAAAACCAGTGGTATTTTGGGGATGTTTAATGTTGAGTTTAAATCGTATAGAGGAATTTTCTTCCTTGATCTCACTACATTAAAAATAAATAAATATGCCTAGCCTGTGAAAACTTTGTAATTGTAGTTAAAAAGCACACTGGATAAAATCACTGTGAGAAATAGGTCAGTGGTGTTAACAAACTGGTGTAAATCAAAAAGAAAACCAAATGCATACAGAAATTCCTCATATATAAAGACAAAGGTAGAAATATAGTCAGCTAATAAACATTTGAACATAGTTTAAAATGCAAAATAATATTTGTTTGTTTATTTACTTATAAATTTTTATTTATTTATTTTGAGAGAGGAGGAGGGGGCCGAGGGAAAGGAGAGAGAGAATCCCAAGCAGGCTCCATGCTGTCGGTGCAGAGCCCAACACGGTGCTGTATCTCACAAACTGAGATCACGACCTGAGCCAAAATCCAGAGTCAGATACTTAATTGACTGAGCCACACAGGTGCCCCTAAAATTCAAAATAATTTTTAAAATTTTAAATAATTTTTTCATCTAAATTGGCAGGATTTTAAGCAGTAACGTCCAATTCTGTTGTATAGTTTAGAGAAGTCTTACACTTCTTTGTGGGACAGCAGATGGGTACAGTCCCTCTGGAAGGAAGCTTGGTAATAAGTATGCCTTAAAAAATTGTCATACCTGTTAGCCCCCAAAAATTACATTTGGGAATAATTCCCATAGCATAATCTGAAATGTAGACAAATATTTATGCGTGAAGATGTTTATTGCAAGCTTCTTTTATTTATTTATTTTTTTTAAATTTTTTTTAACGTTTATTTAATTTTGAGGCAGAGAGAGACAGAGCATGAACGGGGGAGGGTCAGAGAGAGAGAGAGACACAGAATGTGAAACAGGCTCCAGGTTCTGAGAGGTCAGCACAGAGCCCGACGCGGGGCTCGAACTCACGGACCGCGAGATCATGACCTGAGCCGAAGTCAGCCGCCCAACCGACTGAGCCACCCAGGCGCCCCGCAAGCTTCTTTTAATAGAAGCCAGCTAAGTGTCTAGCATTATGGGAGTGGTTAATGTTAGTTTATGATAATTAGCAGTCTTTAAAACAATTTTTGCAAAATGTTCCTAATGGCATATGCAATTCTTACAGTGTTAAATGAAAAAGGCAAGCTATTAACTGAATATACAGTATGAACTCAACTCAGAATAAAAACTAGAGAGGAATATGAGCACGTTAATCATATTTGCCCTTGGAAGACTGGGTTATGAGTAATTTAGGGTAGATACTTGTAACTGTACAATTAAGTTGATCATCTCATAGCAGACTTAGACTTTTTTTGGTGTCTCTTTGAGGAATTTTTAAATCTTGTGCATTTCTAGTGCTTGGAAATGAAGGTGGAACAGGTGAAGCTATGTTTCTTTGAGTAACAGAAAGTAGAAAGCAATTGTCATTGTCTTAAAGTACTGTTTTATCAGTTCGTGGGTTTGAGCTCCACGCCGGGCTCTGCTGACAGTGCTGAGCCTGGAGCCTGCTTCAGAGTCTGTGTCTCCCTCTCTCTCTGCCCCTCCCCGGCTCATACTCTGTCTCTCTCTCTCAAAAATAAATAAATAAATAAATAAACATTAAAAATTTTTAAAAAAATTTAAAAAAATAAAGTACTGTTTTATATTTTAATCAGTTTTTTATAAATTGAAATAAGAAATTGGTTTTGGGGTGTAGACTGCTTGCCCTGGCTGAAATGAATTAATGTTGTTTTATACCATGGTTCTCTTTTTGTTCATTTATTTTTTTAAGGTATATTTATTGTAGTATGTTTCTTGATAAAAACATCAAATGTCCATTTTTATTTTTATAGTATGTGCCGAAGCTTATAATCCTGATGAAGAAGAAGATGATGCAGAGTCCAGGGTATGTAATTAATAAGTTAATTTTAAATTATACTCCTGTATTAGATCAGGAATATAATAATAAAAGATGTTAACAGGCATATAGATCAACAGAAGGCATAATGCAAGTATTTTGACTGTTTCTTTTTCCTAGTTTTCTCTTGGATGCTTTACTTCTACTTCAAGTTCTATAGAATTACTTTTTTCCAAAAAGAGTCTTTTTGTTTGGGTAAAAGGAAAGATGAACATAAACACCAGTTGTGGTTTCATTTCTTTTTGCAAAAATACGGCCTGGTGATGGAAAATGTTTTTTAGCTATCTTTCTCATAGTGTTAATGCTATTTTTTCTGATAGTATTTCTAGTAAAGAAAAATACAGGGGAAAACCTTTTTGTTCCTACTAGTTTATAACAACAGAAGCTTATTCTGAAACAAACAAAATCACAGTAAAATTACATCTAATGTGTCAGTTTAAAAGTTCTTACTTTTAAAAATCTATTATGAGTCTTAATAGATTGCTCAGAAACTGATTTCTTGAAGGCTGTAATGTTATTTGTAAGAATTTGTCCGGTTTTGTTTGAAGCAGTTTTTAAGCTATGTCCCTTCACTCCCTTCACCTTTTATTTATTTAGTAAAAAGTAAGCTAAATATAAGAGATTGCTCTGCCTAGAAAATGGAAAGTAATGATTTTCTTTCTTTCTTTCTTTCCTTCCTTCCTTCCTTCCTTCCTTCCTTCCTTCCTTCCTTCCTGTCTTTGTTTCATACTTAACTTGGCAAAAGCTCCATTTGTTGTTTGATCTCAAAAAATAAAAATTTATTTCTATAGCTCTGACAATACTTAAATAAGATTGAGTTTTAATATGGAAAAGCAAATAGTATATCCCTAAGTCATTACATCATTAAGCTCCCTGAAATATATGTAAAATCCAGGGGTAGAAAGATCAAGGAGCCTCTGTTAACACAGAAGGTCTTGAAGAAAATCCCATCTCATTCTTGTACCTGTGGGGATTCCCAGCACCTGCATGGTGGGAGCTCACGGTTTGCTACCAGAACTCAAATTAATTTGATAATGTCTATAAATTCTGGCCTGAAATTGTGTTTTCTTAGGATTAAGGTATCATTACTAATGTGTGGCATATTGTTAGCACTTCATGTAGGTGGAAAAACCAGGCCCTCCCCGTCGTGTACTTGATTTATGTATCTAGCAGAAACAATAATGGGTGACTTTGAAGAGGACACACATCTTTACGCTTGTTCATAGCTACCATTTGATCTGTGATAGGTAAAGTGGTTGGCTGGGTCACACTCCACTTAATTCCTAACAGTCTTATTTGGGAGGGGTGGTACCAGTTAAGATTCATTTGGCTACATTAAAAAACCCAATCACATTGAGATAAAAATTAAAAATATATATATATTGGGGAAATTTATTGGATATATTCTTGGAAATCTCATAGAATTCCAGAAAGAATTAAAAAACCCAAAAAACGGAAGCCGTAGCTGGTAGACAGGAGCCAGGCCACCTCTGGGGTCTCTCCATAGCAGTGATTCAGGACTTAAGACTACTGTTCTGGAAAGGGACTTGGCTACCAATTGCTTTTATGCTGTGTCTCTCAGTTTAAAGACCCAGTTTCCCTGGGAGAGTTTCTCACGGACCCAGCTAGGGGGCCAGGGACAAGAGGTGCAGACTTAGCTACTGGCCACCACTTTTAAGTGAAGGCAGTTCCTAGAGAAGGAGGAATCTCGATGGGTGGGGGTTTATCGCTAGAGTTATCCCCTGTAACACCCTTGATATTACTTTTAACAGTGTATTGGTAATTAACTTGTTATAATTATAAGGCGCTTCAGATTCTCTCCATTAGGAGAGAATGACTGTTCTTTAAACGTGTTACTAAAAACTGCACTGTTTTTCCAGTCTTAGATACTACAAGGCAAACTGCACCATAGTACTTGGAAATGATTATGACAGATTTCAAAATTAATTGGCTCTAAGCAGGTATTGGAAAATGTAAAGAAAATATATAGTATATTTTGATAAGGTACCATTTCATTTGAACGTTTTGTATTATTTCACAGACTATGCAGCAGATCCTTAAATCTCAGATTAGTATAAATGAGTATTTATTCTGATATGAATTCAAAGAAAATTTAAACACTTAAGATTGATGTTGCAAAATCACAAATTAGATTTTACCTTTAATGAATGAAAACACAGGGGTGCCTGGCTGGCTGAGTAGGTAGAGCGTGTGGCTCTTGATCTTGGTTGTGAGTTTGAGCCCCACATTGGGTATAGAGATTACTTTAAAAAAATGAAAATATCGGGGTGCCTGGGTGGCTTAGTTGGTTAAGCTTCCGACTTCGGCTCAGGTCATGATCTCAGAGTTCATGGGTTTGAGCCCCGCGTCGGGCTCTGTGCTCACACCTCAGAGCCTGGAGCCTGCCTCAGATTCTGTGTCTCCCTCTCTCTCTCTTCTCTTCCCCTCCCCTGCTTGCACTCTGTCTGTCTCTCTCTCTGTCTCTCTCTCTCAAAATAAATAAACATTAAAAAAATTTTTTTAAATACTTAAAAAAAAAGAAAATATACAAGTTTTATGTACATCTAACATGTAGCCCTTCTGGTAGAGAAGAGCTGGTAAGTTTAAGAGTAGATCATTTCTGGCAGAGCATGCAACTCTTGATTTTGGGGTCACAAGTTCAAACTCCACATTGGGTACAGAGATTACTTAAATAAAAATTTTTAAAGAACAGTGGAACATTTCTTTGTTGTGTTACTCCACAGAATTTGGAGGGTGGGGGGTGCCTTCTGTATATCTGGTGGGGTGCTAGGATGTTCCTTGCTGAGCACCGTGGACAAATCCCTGCCATCTTGGGGCTTAGAGTCTCCTAGCAGAATTAGACAACAAGCCAGTAAATTAATGAACAGTTGCAAAGTGTGAGCACTAAAAGGATAGTGAAGCAGGGTCTAGTAATGAAAACAAAACCAACCCCACTTGACAAGGTCCCTAATTAAATGGAGTGGTTGCAGAAGCCTCTTTGATGTGAGACTGGGGAGAGTCTTGCTCAAAAGCCCTGAAGCCCCTTTTGGGTTGATCTCAGAGTCTCATCAGGGAGCAGGTGATAGTTCCCAGCCAAGGCAGGTGTGGCCACAGTGGTTCAGGTGAGGCTGGGGGAGGAGGGAGGGAGATTTAATACCCAGTAAATGTGATGGAATCCATCTAGGTGTTCAGATTTAAATTTTTTAAACATTACCTTCAGCTCTGTGTGGAGAATGGACTGGACAAATAGAAAAATATCTTGTACAGATATCTCTTGCTTTACCAAAATAGATTTGTAGTGTTTTCTTTAAAGAAAACATCTACATAATTTTTTTATGAATTGTTTTTCTGATTATTTAGTTGAAAGACACCCAAGATTTAGATAAGTTGACAAACTTTTTCTGTAAACCTTTTTTTTTCCTGAAAAATATACTGTTTTCAGATAATAAATATTTTAGGCTTTGGAGGCCATACAGTTTCTGTCAAAGCTACTTGCTCTGCTCTTGTAGCTTGAAAACAGCCATAGACACTACATAAATGGATGAATGTGTCTGTGTTCCGTTAAAACTTTATCTATGGGGGTGCCTGCCTGGCTCAGTCAGTAGAGCACGTGACTCTTGATCTTGGGGTCATGAGTTTGAGCCCCATGTTAGGTGTAGAGCTTATTTAAAGAAAAAACCAAAAAACTGTATTTATGAACACTTGAATTTGAATTGTATCTAATTTTGATGTATCAGGAAGTATGAATTCTTTTGATTTTTATTTATCCCAATCATTCTTAGCTTAGGGGCCATGCAAAACGAATTTGGCCTTCAGGCCATAGTTTGCTGACCCTGGTTTAGAGAATAAATTTTGTAGCCAGCCTCCCTAGGATGAATCATAGCTCTGCAGCTCTGAACTTTCTGACATTGAAGAAATTACTTGGGACAAGTTCATTTTAATATAGGAGATCATACAGTAGTTTTCTTATTCTGTTGGCTTATTTTACCTAGCATGAATTGCTACCTGCTTCATGGGGTCAGTTACTAGGATAAAATGAGTTATTATTTTTAAAGCCCTGAAACCAGTGCCTGGCACATAATAAATGCTATATAATTATTTGGTTTTTTGTTTTATAAATTATTTGTTTAAAAAATAAGATTTTTATCTGGAAATCAGAAATAAATTTTAATTAAAAAATAAAGTGGCTGCTAGTAAGAAGAAGTCACAGTTGGGTGTATTGCTGAAGCCTTAGTTTTCCATATGCAGATCTTACATGTAGGATCACACCAAACCCAAAAGAAAAACAGAGCCTTTAGAAGCAGGAGAGCATCTTTTGAGCAGTTGGTTACAGGGTGGAGGCACCCAGAGTCTCAAAGATTCACCATATTTCTGACTGCTTTCCAGAGCATAGAGCAGGATTTTAATGCAGGGTCTGTTGTAAAAGATAAAAAAAGACTCTGGGTACAGAGGAGTGATGGTGGGGAGAGGGGACAGAGGGAGAAAGGAAAGCAGTAGACAGTAGCTGTGGTGGCAGGATTAAGAACCAAGATTTAAAAGTGTTAGTTCTTGGGGCATCTGGGTGGCTCAATCTGGTAGGCGTCTGACTTTGGCTTAGGTCACGATCTTGTAGTTCATGGGTTCAAGCCCCACATAGGGCTCTGTGCTGACAGCTCAGAGCCTGGAGTCTGCTTCGAATTCTGTGTCTCCCTCTGTCTCTGCCCCTCCCCTGCTCTCTCTCGCTCTCTCTGTCTCTCTCTCTCTCTCTCAATATAAATAAACATTAAAAAAATTAGAAGTGTTAATTCATAAGAATGGAGGTAGTAGGAGAGAGAGAAAAGGAAACTGCTGTTGTGTGAGGGGTTCCGTACAGAGTGAATGGTTGGGGCAAAAGACTTAAATTCATTACAAGAGTAAATCAAGTGCAAGGTGGTGCTAAGAAAGATTAAAGAAGACAATTTTGGTAATACAGTCACACCTCAGCACTTCATGAAGGAGGTGGTCTCCGTTCCCAAGGGTCCAGGGAACTTCCAAGATGGGGTGGAAGGCAGGAAGCTTTTGTAGGACAAGGAATAAGGAACAAGGAAACAAGTATAGAGCCCGGGGTGGCATGGCTTTGGGGGTTGGCTACTGGCCATGCTATGTTTCTGGTGCAGCAGAGTATTTACGGGAACACGAAAGCTATTTAAATTGTGGTTTGCTGACGTTGCTCCCTGGGCAGGAATCCCTCCATCTTGGGCCTAGAAAGTTATTTCAGCAAGGGTGCCATGGTATCCCTGACTTTTTCTCTCTGAGGACAGAGCTTCTCAGCAGGCAGACATTTTATGATTGTTTCAGTGTTGAAGATCTAGTTGGATTTTGTGAAGTGAGAGGTGACTGTTTTATTGTGTTAGCCTTCCTTATTTGAAGTAGGAAGATAGGAATTTTGGTTGGCATGAATTTTTTTAATGCCCAGATTTAAAAAATTTCTTGTGTTGTAAGCAGTGAGTTAGTTGGCATCAGGGTCTGCTTTTTCTGTGTCCATATGTCATCTTAGAATCTAGTTTGAGGTGAAGTTTGCTTATATCTTACCCATATGGGAAAAAATGCAATGACTTCCTCTCCCACTGGCTAATACTCTTTTGAGGAGTATATAAATGCTACACAGACAGGCATACCTTGGAGATACTGTGAGTTCAGTTTCAGACTACCGAAATAAAGCATGTATTACAGCAAAGCCACTCAAATGAACTTTTTGGTTTCCCAGCGCAGAAAGAAGTTATGTTTACACTCTGTTGCAGTCTGTTAAATGTACAGTAGCATTATGTCTAAAACAACAACATCCTTGTCTTATTTAATTATATACTTTCTTGCAAAAAAATGCTAACCATCATCTGAGCTTTCAGCAGGTCCTAATAACTTATCTCAGACCACCACAACAAATACAGTAATAATGAAAAGGTTTGAAGTATTCCAAGAATTACCAAAATGTAACCCAAAGAGACAAAGTGAGCAAATGCTGTTGGAAAAATGGTGCCAACAGACTTGCTCAACACAGGGTCACCACACACCTTCAATTTGTAAACACACCTGTGAAGCACAATAAGGTGAAAATAAAATGAGGAAGGCCTGAATAACTGTAAATATCCTTTATTCCTCTTGGGCCTATGATTTTCATCAATTTTTAGCCACTGAGATTGGCCTGAAGCACTGATTCTGATTTCCCATTGTGAGTTTTGGTATATTCATCGGCACAGAACTCACCCCTGCCTGGTTGTGGCTGTGCTGATGGCAGGGCCAGTGGCAGAAGGGCTGGGACACCTGCTCATCAGCTGCCATAGCCACTCTTGGAGCATTAGAATAGGAAAAGGTGGTGTGTCAGGGTCCAGGATGATGCCATGCCTGCTGTGTTTAGGACTGTCTCTTGCCTCTCTACTCATTTTATAGTTACAAACTACCAGTGTTCACAAAAGAGTGGGCCTTTTGGTTCAAGTTGGTTGAGGCTTCTGCTAGTCAAAAGGGACTCTGGAGAGTTGACAGGCCACACTTCCAGAAGGCATTCTGTTGGTCTTCCCCCTTCTGGAATGACAGTTTAGGAAGAATATACCTCACTGGTTTTCTTTGAGCTCATTCTAAACTGAGCACACCAGGACTGTTGGATTCATTTTTCCTCAAATCCACACTCCCTAGGCATGGCGGCATGCATTGACTTGGTCCCTTGGGAAAATCACTCTTTGGTCCGGGTAGTTAGGTACATTGTGCATAAAAATGTATCTAACATCTAATGCAATATACTTGTAAGAATTAATTAGCTTCTAGAGGCAATCAAGTTTCAAAGGGAAGATCAACATCCTGAAAGACTATTGCACTCAGTGGTAGAGTTGTGAAACAGTATTGAAGGCTATTGAGAGAATATTAAAACAGAATGAAGGCAGCCTGCAGATCTTCAACGTAGCTGTTTTGACCTGCTGCCGTTTTGTGTGTTCCTACTGGCTGGGAGCTTTGGAGTCTTTAGTGATGAGCCAATCACAAACTTTTACCAAATGAATATGCTAATCTGGGGGAAACACTCTTGAAAACCATTCCAGTGCTGAATTGATGAATGTGCACCACTTCCCAGATATCTGCTCTGTTACTTTCCCTTTCTTAGTGATCTGCTAGCTGAGGTCTGGCCACCTAAAGTGAACCTCAACACCGACCATTCTTCCCTCAAACATCCTGCTAGGAAATTTCACCCCTTACGAGTAAGATGAGTAGACTAATTGTTTGTTAATTTGGTATCCTTTTAGATTATACATCCCAAAACTGATGATCAAAGGAATCGATTGCAAGAGGCTTGCAAAGACATTCTGCTATTTAAGAACCTGGATCCGGTAAGACAAATCTCACTAACCAGAAATGGGTTTTTTTTTTCCCAGTGTCAGAGTGAAGAACTGGGTAGGGTCTTAGATTTTACCCTCTTTACAAGCTAACATCACCCAGGATGATGTAAAGGCCCCACCGTGGATGCCTGCGTGTACAGTGGGGTTGTGTTCTAGGAGAGCAACCCCAGGCTTCGGAGGTGCTCTGTTGTCACAGCTAGGAGTTCACAGGCCTGCCTGCACCTTGTCTGGGGAAGACATTATCTCATCCCTCGAGGTTACTTGTTAGAAACATTCCCCTGAGAAATGGCCCAGATGAAGAGAAGGTAGGACCTTGCATTCTTTGTACAGCCAGTAGGAACGTGCAGGAGGGTGCAGGGCCCGTGGTGGATTGCCTCTCTTACCAGCTAGTAATAGTAATTACATTTTAATGTGTGACTTGTCTGTTATACGTATTTTAAAGGTAACATTTTGCTTGGCCTCAAAGGAGGGGGATTTCTTTCTTTCTTTCTTTTTTTTTTTTTTTTTTTGGTAAGGATTTCGAAATCTCTGGTCTTTGGTTCTGGGTGATTTTCTAGAATACCCTCTTTCAGTGTTTCGCCCTGAATTCTGACTTAATTGTTCTTTTCCTTCATCACAGATTATGCCTCTTCACTGCTCTGTGGTCCTTTGGGTTGCCATGATCCTGCTGCCATGATCCAAATGTGGGAAATGAGTCAACTCTTGTAGCTTACCTCAACTTTTCTTTGTTGGTCAAACACAGCATTTTATAGTTTTCAGATTGATGTCCTGGAGAAGAAAGCATTAAATTAACACCTACTCTTTTAAAGATAAGGTCTTCTGAAGGCCATTTTTATAAAGAGGAAGGGACTGCATTATACCAAATCTTCTATACTAGGTCATATGACACCTGCAACATTTTTAAAAAATCCTTTGTTTTGCGGTACCTGGGTGGCTAGGTCGCTTACATGTCTGCCTTCGGCTCAAGTCATGATCTCACGGTTCGTGGGTTCGAGCCCCACATCGGGCTCTCTGCTGTCAGCACGGAGCCCACTTCAGATCCTCTGTCTCCCTCTTTCTCTGCCCCTCCTCCACTTGCACTTGCTGTCTCTCTCTCTCTCTCTCTCTCTCTCTCAAAAATAAATAAACATTTAAAAAAATTCTTTTTTTCTAGTACCACATATGTGTCTTCACATCCTCCAGGAACACAGATTATACTTTGTGACTTTGGAGATGTTGTTTTAGGACCACACATTACAAGCTCTTGTCCAATTTGACTCAGGTCCTCTAGAATTCTGAGTTTGCGAAACTGTGAGCTCTAAAGAATGGGGGTGTTGGTTGTTTAACAATGAAAAATTAAGAAATGAAATTAAGATAGAAAAATATAGGAATTCAGTTTAGAAATGGAAACATTTTCTTGTAGTATTAAATTACAGATAGAATAAGTGACTAACGGGAATTTGTGAAATTTTGATGGGCTTCCAAATAATCACATATTTCATTTATCTAGAATGATAATGATTCTGTGAAATAAAAGATACTTAAACTATGTAATTTCTTTCTTTATTTTTTTTAATGTTTAATTTTGAGAGAGAGAGTGCAAGCAGGGGAGAGGCAGAGAGAGGGAGACACAGAATCTGAAAGAGGCTTCAGGCTCTGAGCTGTCACCACATCGCCTGACGTGGGGCTCGAACCCACAAACCATGATATAGGTCATGACCTGAGCCGAAGTCGGATGCTCAACCGACTGAGCCACCCAGTCACTCCTAAACTATGTGATTTCTATTGATCGTCCACCAGTGCGAGTCCAAATAATCACCAGTGGAAAGATACAACTTTGTGTGTGTATGGGGTGGGCATTGGAATTAAACTAATTTAGTATTTAACTCTTGCCCTTCAGGTACATGTGGAAGACAGCTGTAAAATTAATCCTCAGTTTTTCCCTTCAGCTAAACAGATTATTTTTCAACTAGAACTTTACATGGGAGGATTTCAGAGCTCACCGAAAACAGTGCTTCTCACGCTCTGCTGCGCCTGTAAATCATCGGAGGATCTGGTGAAAAATGCAGGGTCTCGTTCAGTAGGTCTGTCATGGAGCCTGAGAGACTGCATTTCTCACCAGCTCCCAGGTGAGGCTGATGCTCCTGGCCCACAGCTGTGCTTCCAGGAGCAGGGACTAGGGCCAGATGTAAAAATGCTCTAGTTCAGGTTTTTGGCACTCCCGCCTGTTATTTTGTTTGCATACTTTCCTCTTGAATTGAACCCACATTTTAATGCATCAGCAATGACTAGACATTGCTATTCAGGTGCCTGTACACGAAGTGATAAACAGATGGGAGTGAAGTAGCTGTTAGGCATGTTTTCCGGGAATGCTTCCTATTCTGTTCTGTCCTCTAAATTGATTTTTCTTGCCATTTCAGCTTTAACTCTTTTAAAGCCCTGTAAAAAGTGCATTTAAAATAATTAAATTTGGGGTACCTGGGTGGCTCAGTCGGTTAAGCGTCTGACTTCAGCTCAGGTCATGATCCCATGGTTTGTGGGTTCGAGCCCTGTGTCAGGCTCTGTTCTGACAGCTCAGAGCCTAGAGCCCACTTCAGATTCTGTGTCTCCCTCTCTCTCTGCTCCTCCCCCGCTCATGCTCTGTCTCTTTTCCTCTCCCAATAATAAATAAACATTAAAAAAAATTTTAAATACGGGCACCTGGGTGGCTCGGTCGGTTGAGCATCCAACTTTGGCCTAGGTCATGATCTCGCAATTCGTGAGTTCGAGCCCCGTGTCGGGCTTGGTGCTGACAGCTTGGAGCCTGAAGCCTGCTTCCATATTCTGTGTCTCGCTCTCTCTCTGCCCCTCCCCTGCTCATGCTCTGTCTCTCAAAAATAAATAAATGTTTTAAAAAAATCTAAAAAAAATTTTTTAATAAATAGAATAATTAAATTACATTTAAAATAATTTTTTAAAAGCTATTACTAGTAGATTCTGGCAAGGAGCATCTTTATTTAATTAAAGTGATTATTTTTATAAACAGTAATTTTTTTGTAGCCTTCTTTTGCTTCTTTGATGAAAGTCTTCAATATGTATATATTTTTCAAAGGCCAGTTCATAGGGGAGGGAAAAAAAACAAGAAAAAGCCGCTTCACAAAATTAGCAAATTCATGAATTACCATTATTGAATATTTTATAGGGAAGAAGCAAATGTATTTACATAGTTGCTTCCAAAAGATTTTTTTTTAATTTGAGCCTGAACTGTCTTGATTTATTTCCCTACTATCTCAGATCTTTCTGGGAATGATGCAAAATATAGATGAGTAAAAATGTATGTTTCTCAACAAATCACCACCTGGAATTAAAAAAACCTCCCCAAACATGACAGTTTGAAGATTTTAGGTTAAGCTTGTGGTCTTGAACAGTGTTCTGGTTTCTCATGATACACATTTTTTTTTACAGTAACCCAAATGCATTTACATTGAATGACATATTTGGCTCCTATAACCTGCTTATAAAACAGTGCCCTGCAGTTTGATGCCGTGCCCACATACTGTGCTCCAAAACCTGTATAAAGTGTTAGATGCCACAGAAATGCATGGTTCTTGTCCTCTTGGAACTTACGATTTGATGGGGGATCCAAATACCCACACCAAGCAATTTGGTAAAACATGGGAAATGCTGTAATGTAGTCAGGACACTGTGAGAGGGTGAGGGTCTCTCAGCCCCCTGAGGTTTCAGGAAGCTGGGGAGGCCACCTGAGCCGAGCCTCAGAAAATGAGTAGAGTAGGAACTTGGCAGGGGAAGAAAAGGGAGTGTTCTCACTGGAGCCTGGAGCAGAGGACACCCAGTGGAGGGAGCATAGGGTGTGTGTGTGTGTGTGTGTGTGTGTGTGTGTGTGCGCGCGCGCACGCGATGTGTCATAAAGGACTGTTCTTGACCTCCACCCTGCAGTGTTGGCTGCCTGTTGAAGGCAGTGGGAAGTCACACTTGAAATACTTTAAGCAGCAAAAGTAGTAATCGAATGTGTGTGACGTCACTGTGGTGGCAGGGTAGAGGGTAGAAAAGTGGGAAAAGGGATTTAGGGAAGAGGGGTGGTTTCATAAAATATTCAGGATTAGCAGAAGCTGGCACTTTTTAGGGACTGGATGATTTGTGACCTGATGCACAGGGTCTAGGATGTCTTCTTCCCAGTGTCTCCGCTGGAATGACCATGAGCTGGTACCTTTTTCTGAAATGGGAAAATTTGGAGCAGAAAAGGGGGGGCAGTAATTACTCACTTATAAGAAGAATGATCTAGGCTTTGTATCTAGCATCTCATCTCAATTCCCTGAAGTTATTGTGTAGCTTGGAAATCTTGCACCTCCTTGGCCTCTGAACGTTTTTTCCTGGGAGTGCTGTGTATGCATACGTTGAGCACAGCATTTGTAATTATGAATCTCTTTGAAGATATCCTTTTCATGAATATTTCAATGCTCGACTCAGTAGGCCATTTTTCTTCTGCAATATTTCTAATTTGAGACAAACTGAAATAATTTTCCTAGGCTCTCTGATAGGTTCTTTCATTAATGGAGAGTAAATTGTTATTTTTGAAGTGAGTCAGAGACCTTTCACCAAGCACAGTCACGGGTCTGTGTTCCAAAGAATAAGCTGTGGATTTCCTACTGTGGTTGTCAGTCACTGGGAAAACCTCTGCATATTAAATATTTCCTAAGTTCTTTTCACTCTGTGCATAATGATGGGGAAAGTGCATTTTGATTGATTAGAACAGACACCTATCACATTGAGAAGTTCTAGAAGAAATGATTGTTCTGTATTTTACCAGGAATTACTTTTCTATCGGTATGTGAATTCCTAAGCTTTATAATGTTCTAACATGCAGCCCATTCCAAGATGAGCAAAAAAAAAATAATGTATTTCATCTTTCTCTCCCATTTGACATTTAGAGAAAGAGCTAATCAATAAGGCTGATATTCCCTCTCCATTGGGCCTAAAAGACTTGGAATATAAATAGTAAGCAAAACAAAATATTAGTAAACCATTTACTCAAACTTCGTAACTTTGATAGGTGACCATATGTTGCCTGGTTGATGAACTCATTTGGATAAAATGGTCCCTGTGAGGCCAATTAGCACCACATCAAGACAGCACTGTTTTACTGCCACATTGGCTTCATCTTCCACAGGGGCTGCTCTTTCCCACGTAGGTGCCAGCACTCACACAGGAACTGGGGGGTGGGGAGATGAAAACCATTTCCTGCAGACCACCTCTATCATTCCTCCAGAAGCTTTTCTTAGCCCACATGAAGATGCAGTAGTATGTTCTCTGTTTCAATGGAGAATTTGGCTTTTTTATTAATTAAAAATTTTAGGTGCACCTGGGTGGCTTAGTCTGTTGAGCTTCTGACTTGGGCTCAGGCCATGATCTCACAGTCCGTGGGTTCGAGCCCCGTGCCAGGCTCTGTGCTCACAGCTCAGAGCCTGGAGCCTGCTTCGGATTCTGTGTCTCCCTCTCTCCACCCTTCCCCTGCTCTCTCTCTGTCTCTCAAATCTTGCGGTTCCTGAGATCGAACTGTACATTCTGCACTGACAGAACGGAGCCTGCTTGGGGTTCTCTCTCTCTGCCTCTCCCTCACACACTTGCACATATGTACCTCTCTTCCTCTCTCTCTCTCAAAATAATAACGTTTATTTAAAAAAAGAATAAAAGAATAGTCAAGGGAAGGAAATCCCCCTTCCACCCCTGCCTTCCAGCAGCCCAGCTTCTCAGGAGCCATGTTCTTTTAGTGTTCTCATGGTATTTCTTTAGGGTTATACTATGTATAGATCAGTACATTGTTTTGTTTTTGTATTTTTCAAGTTTTAATTTAAATTCTCGTTAGTTAATATGGTAAAATTGGTTTCAGGAATAGAATTTAGTAATTCATTACTTACATATGACACTCAGTGCTCATCACAAGTGCCTTCCTTAATGCCCGTCAACCATTTAGCTCATCCCTCCCCAACCCCCGCCAACTTCCCTCCAGCAACCCTTCGTTTGTTCTCTATATTTAAGAGTCTCTTATGGTTTGTTTCCCCGCTCCCCACTCTTTTTTTCCTTCTGTTATTAATATTATTATTATAAGTTTATTTATTTTGAGAGAGAGAGAGTAGAAGAGGGACAGAGAGAGAGGGAGACAGAAAATCCCAAGCAGGCTCTACACTGTCAGCACAGAGCCCAGTGTGGGACTTGAACTCATGAGCTATAAGATCATGACTGAGCCAAAACCAAGAGTTGGAAGCTTAACTGACTGAGCCACCCAGGTGCCCCTGTTTTGTTTCTTAAATTCCACATGTGAGTGAAATCATATGGTATTTGTCTTTCTCTGACTGACTTATTTCACTTAGCATAATACTAGCTCCATCCACATCATTGCAAATGGTATGATTTCATTCTTTTTGATGGTGAAGTAATATTCCATTGTGTGTGTGTGTATACACACACACACACACACACACACACACACACACACACACATACTTACCACATCTTCTTTATCCATTCATTAGTTGATGGACACTTGGGTTCCTTCCATAATTTAGCTATTGTTGATAATGCTGCTGCTATAAACATTGGGTTGCATGTGCTCCTTCAAATTTGTATTTTTGTATCCTTTGGGTAATACCTAGTAGTGCAATTACTGGGTTTTAGGGTAGTTCTATCTTTAACTTTTTGAGGAACCTCCATACTGTTTTCCACAATGGCTGCACCAGTTTGCATTCTCACCAACAGTGTAAGAAGGTTCCTCTTTCTCCACATCCTTGGCAACATTTGTTAATTTTAGCCTTTCTGACAGGTGTCAAGTGGTATCTCATTGTGTTTTGATTTTGTATTTCCCTGATGATGAGTGATGTTGAACATCTTTCTTTGTGTCTGTTAGCCATCTGGATGTCTTTGAAAAACTGTCAGTTCATATCTTATGCCCATTTTTTAACCGTATTATTTGTTTTTTGGGTGTTCAGTTTAATAAGTTCTTTATAGATTTTAGATACTAACTCTTTATCTGATATGCCATTTGCAAATATCTTCTTCCATTCCATAGGCTGCCTTTTAGTTTTGTTGATTGCTTCCTTTGCTGTGCAGAAGCTTTTTATATTGATGAAGTCCCAGTAGATAATTTTTGCTTTTGTTTTCCTTGCCTCTGGCAATGTGTTAGAAAGAAGTTGCTATGGCCAAGGTCAAAGAGGTTTCTGCCTGTGTTCTCTAGGATTTTGATGCAAATATTAAAGACCCACAGCTAATATCATCCTCAATGGGGAAAAACTGAGAGCTTTTCCTCTGTGGTCAAGAACAAGACAGGAATGTTCACTCTCACCATTGTTATTTAACAATGGAAGTCCTAGCCTTGGCATTCAGACAACAAAAAGAAATAAAAGGCATTTAAATCAGCAAGAAAGAGGTCAAACTTTGACTACTCTCAGACACCATGATCCTTTAGGTAGAAAACCCCAAAGACTCCACCAAAAATTACTAGAACTGATATATGAATTCATCAAAGTTGTAGGATATAAAATCAATGTACAGAAATATGTTGCATTTCATTATGCCAATACTGAAGCAGCAGAAAGAGAAATCAAGGAATTGATCCCATTTATAGTTGCACCAAAAACCGTAAGATACCTAGGAATAAACCTAAGCAAAGAGGTTAAAAGATCAGTGTATCGTTTTTAAATTTTGTTGGCAGCAAACTTCCCACAGCGTTCTGCCCAGTTCTTCTTTTTACTGAACAATAATCTATATTTATGGAAGTTCCATATTCTTTTAAAAAATTATTTGTATCACTATTTATAAAAGTTTAAATTGGTAACATTTATATATTATAAAGCCATATCAAGAAAACACATTAACATTTTGCTGTTGTCTGATTTATTAAAATTGTATAACAAAGGAGGACCCACATCATCAAAATAACATTGAAAAAGAAGAGCAAAGTTCAGGACTCACACTTGCCAGTTTCAAAAATTTTACTACAGAGCTCCAATAATAAAAATAATGTGCTACCGGCGTGGGCAGACACATAGAACCAAGGAGTAGAATGGAGAGTCTTCAAACAAACCCTATAGTTTTGATTGATACATTTGATCTGATGTCCATTTGATTTTGACAAGAGTGCCAAGACCATTCAATGGGGAAAAGAACAGTCTCTTCAGCAAATGGTGCTGAGACAACTGGACATCCACACACAGAAGAACCAGGTTGGACACCTCCTTTACACTGTACACAAAGATTAAGTCAAAGTGGATCCAAGACCTTAAATGTAAGCTCCCAAACTATAAAAACTCTTCGAAGAAAACACAAGGGTAAGTGTTCATGACCTTGGATTTAGGGAGACACCAAAAACAGGAATATGAAAAGAAAGAAATTGGACTTCATAAAAAATAAAAATTTTGTGCATCAAAGGACATTATCAAAAAAAAATGAAAGACATTCTGCTAAATAGAAAATATTTGCAAATCATATATATAAGGGCATGATCTCCAAAATCTATAAAAAAAACTCTTACAATCCAACAACCAAACAACAACCTAACTTAAAACTGGGCAAAATACCTGAATAGACATTTCTCCAAAAAAGATTTACAAGTGACCAATAAGCACGTGAAAAAATCCTCAACATGGCCAGTCATTGGGGAAATGTCAGTCAAAACCTCAATGAAATACCAGCGCAGCCTCACTAGGGTGGGTAATTTTTTTTTTTTAAGGGAAAATAACAAGTGTTGGTGAGGATGTGGAGAAACAGAAACCCTAGTACATTGCTGGTGGGAAAGAAACTGGTTTAGGCACTGTGGAAAACAGCTTGGCAGTTTCTCAAAAAGTTAAACATAGAATTACCATAGAATTCAGCAGCTCCACTCCTGGGTATAACCCAGAAGAATCAACATAGATATTCAAACAAATACTTGAATATGAATGTTCAATATTCATGCCCAACGTGTCAGCAATCCAAGTGTTCACTGATGGATGAGTGGATAAACATTATGGTATATTTACAGTGGGGTATCATCCATCCATAAGGAGGAATGAAGTATGATAGACCTAGAACAAGGACAGACCTTGAAAACCTTACTTACGTACACTAAGTGAAATAGTCGATGGATAAGGTCATATGTTGTATGATTGCATTATATGAAATATCCAGATTAGGTGAATCCATGGAGACAGAAAACAAGTAGGTGTTGCCAGGAGCTAGTGGGAGGGGAGAATAGCAAGTGACTGCTTGGTGGGCACAGGGTTTTGGGGAGCAATGAAAATGTTTTGGAACTAAGAAGTGATGGTTGCACAACTTTTTGTGGCCACTGAATTGTTCACTTAACCATGGATAATTTTATGGGAAATTTTACCTCATAAAAACATTTTGTATATATAATTCATCTGAACATTTTGATTGCCATTAGTTTTAATATTTAATGGCTAAAATACACTTTAAGGATGCAATTAAATCAACTGCTTACAGACTCAATCACTGAAGTGCCTCCACTAAATCCCTGGGTACCAGAGAACATAGTTTGAGAAACACTGAGCTCTTTTGTGTATTCTAGGGTCTTCAAATTATTCCTGTATTCTGAGGAAAGATTTCTTCACCTAGTTTATTCTCGCTAGCTGAAGTTTATCCTTAAGCCTTGTCAACCATGCTTTAGCAGAATAAAAATTTTATATAGTTTTAATAGTTGTTGAAGAATAGTTTGAGGTTTCTGGCTTCCGTTTTAATAAATCTGTCCTAGCGAGGCGAAAGGTTGCTTCTTGAGGAGAACCTTAGTGACAAAGAAGAGTGATAAAAAATTTGCCACAGTCATTTTTGGTTTTGCTTTTGTTGTTTTTCTGTTCCGTTCTATTTTGGTTTTGGTGCTAAACCAAAAAGGATTGGAGTTAGAATTTGAATTCAGTAAGTTATTTAGGTAATCTCTATGTAAATTCTAGTGATGACTAATATAGGGAAGTTTTAAAAACAAGGATCTTGGAAACACATTTGCAATAGTTCTTTACTAACCTAGGTATTTTAATTGCCCAGATTATATTTCACAGTTAAGGTATATGGTGGTTTGGTGGTTCATTTTTCAGTATATTAGTGATGTTTGCACTGAAATATTCTGAAGTAGCCAATAATTACTTTCATTCAGGCACTGAATATAAGAGGAAATATATAATCTTCTTATTTGTATGTGGTAAGGAGGACTGTATGTGTGTGTGTGTGTGTGTGTGTGTGTGTGTGTGTTTTGTAACACTTAGTGGCAGTGATGGCATTTCGATTTCTTTGAGCTTGTTCACAGAAATATAAAGCTGATTATGGTTAGTCAAGAGAACATATTACAGATAAACATAAGGATTGTATCTTTTCTTTAAAAAAAAATAGGAGCAGATGTCTCAAGTGTTAGATGCCATGTTTGAAAAATTGGTCAAAGAAGGGGAACATGTAATTGATCAAGGCGATGATGGTGACAACTTCTACGTGATCGATCGGTAAGTCTCGCGTTAACTTCACTGATGCAATGTAATGAACCTCTCGTGTGAAATCTCAGCGGTTCTCCTAATGACTGGCAAATTAATATTTGATCATTGCTGTTACCTCTTTATTCTTAGTACTACATAACAGGCACCAGAAACCTGCTGTGAATACGTGTGGTGAAATCACCTTAGAGCACGGAAGAAGGCATAGTTTATAGAAGAACTGATGATATTGGTTTGTGAAATCTATAAATCCCAGTCGTTTCCTGCGAGCTACCTCATTTATTAACTTCTGCTGGAGAGGACGCCTGTTATAGTTAGGACGGAAGCAGAGCACGGCCTTGGGGGTGTCGAATCCTATAACTCAACCTCTGTTATGTTTTTTAAAAGGTTCTTTTTTTTTTTTTTAATGAACTCTAAAGTAAAACACGCCCATGGTAGGAGAGAGTAGTTAATGCTCTTTCCAGAAATTGTTCTGCATTCTTGTGCATTAAAAGCATTATAGAGAAGTGATTTTAAAGCACTGTAGAGAAATTATTTTATTTCAGTGAGAAGGCATATGTTCGTACCGAAAATGTAATTTCAGAAAACTTAAGTGGTGCTTTACGTGATCAGCGAACCATGTGCTTTAAGTGACAATTAGGTAAGAGCCCTAAACTGTTAATGGCAGAGCAGTCTGAACTGAGTCTTGAGGTCTTCGCTTTTGGAAAGCGATGATAAAGTGTTTATGAGACCATTGGCATCCCCTGCCCCTCCCATTCCAGGTGCAACACAGGACTTCTCCCTGCCAGTTCACTGGGTTGTATTTGCTGCTCTGAGTAGAGTTGTGCTCAACTCAGAACCTTGCAGAAAATCGCAGCCATGTGTCTGCACAGGCCTCGTTTCTTGACTCGGCCCTCCTACATCAGTGATCGAACATGCTCTCCACATCGAGGGTGCTCGCTGACTCCTCCATTCCCTCATCCCTAATGCCTCAGTGACCTGTAGAGCTGTTGGCAAGGTGGTAGCCAGGGCTAGGGTGAGCTCTCCGATTTTAGAACAGACCCATTTATCCCATACGTAAATTAAAGTCTTGATCTTCGTGTCATTAACAGCCGTCATCAGTGAAACACCTCAGAAATTCCCTCAGCTTTTAAAGTGTATTTAACTGTAGGGGTATATGAGAAACCCAAATGTGGTTAAAAACTCCCTTAAATTTCCCTTTTCGGTTAGCTCCTCATCACCCATTTGTCAGGTGAAAACTCCCAGGCACAGGGAAGTGACGGTAGTCAGTTAAAGTCAGCCAGCCCAGCATCCAGGTCTCTTGGCCACTGTTTGTGGTCTTTCCACAGCTTCACACTGCCTGACCCCTCATGTTATCAGGGAAGAAATCTATATGAAAAGGCAGTACAGATTATAGACTGACGTGATCGCAGGTGACTGATAGTTATTTTACTTCTCATCAGCACATTTGTTGTGTATTTTATTCTGTTCAAAGGAGGAAATGTAGAGAACGTGTTTAGTGCAAGTGTAGATAGTGCCAAGAGAAGAAGTAATCTGTACTTGAAAAACAGTCATGAAACAAATTTTAGAAGGTATCCTTGAAAAGCCATTCTGTCCATGAATGTACAAGCCAGTTAGTCTCTTATTAGTATCTTTGACTAGTTTCTAACGTTTTTTTGTTTTTGCTTTTGTTGTATCCTTATCATTCATAATCCTTTCCTAATCTTCAAAGCTCTCTCTTTTTTGTTTTTGTTAAGGGTTTAACCAACACGATAAAGGCAAAGAACTTCTGCCAGCTGCCCTCCTGGTGTTTCGGCCAGCCTTGAAGCCATGTTCTCTGATAAAATACAGTGTGTGGAAAGACAGTCTTCCACAAGAAGAATGCAGTTATATAGAGAGAGGATCTGTCAAATATGTAGCACAGTGCCATGCAGACTGAGTGTTACTTGCCTAGAATAAGAACCCAAATAAAAGATAAGCACAGAATAAAAAGACCTACAGAAAGACCAGAATCAGATAGTCTGAATTTCTACCACTTTTTGCTTTAGATTGGGGTGTCAGTCTACAATAAAGGGCCAAGTGATGTAAAGAGCTCCAGTAAATTTTTTAGGCTTTGTAGGCCATGTGGTCTCCGTCACAACTACTCAGCTCTGTTGTGGCAGTATATATCAGTGATCAGTAAGCCGTAAACAAACCCGTGCGTCTGTGTTCCAGTAAAACTTGATTCATGAAAGCAGGCAGCCAGTCTGTGGGCCATGCTTTGCTGGCCCCCCTTAGATTATAAAGGACCCTTGTAAGTGTTGTACAATGGTGCTGACCAAATTGTTAGAGCTGTATGTTTTTTTTTTTAAGTTATTTTCTTCTGGACCGCATGGGTGGCTCAGTTGGTTGAGTGTCTGATTCTTGATTTCAGCTCAGGTCGTGATCTCACGGTTTGTGAGTTCGAGCCCGGGGTCGGGCTCCATGCTGACAGTGCAGAGCCTGCTTGGGAGTTTCTCTCTGCCCACCGCCCCCTGCCTGCCCCCCTCAAAATAAATCAATATTTTAAAAAAGAAAAGTATTTTCCTCTCATTTCAGAAGTAATACATGTTCATGTGGGAGGCAGAATCTCTTTAATTAGGTAGTGAACATTCTAGAATCTTTCACTATTCTTAATGCTCAGAGATAAATACAGACAGCTTTGTTTCATATACATTCCTTCAGAAGGATGCCTACACATACACTATTTGGTTGTAGTCTTCTATTTTCATCATTTATTTTATTATTGTAAACTTTTATTGTTTAGTCTCTTTTTCTACCACAGACCCATGTATGGTCCTTACCCTCATCTAGGTGATGGTGTCTTCCTGCTTGTGTGGCACAGATGTTGTCTCTGGCACAGATGTTGTCTCTGGCACATACTGATGCCCTTTTATTCCTTATCAACCAACAGAGGAGAAAGGGAAGCTGGAAATGGGATTTTTCTTGCACAGGGCTCTTCTCTGAAATTATGTTTGATAGTAATGAGATTTTGCTTGAATTATTTTTACCTCTTACTTTTCATATGTCCAACAGAGGAACGTTTGATATTTATGTGAAATGCGATGGTGTCGGAAGGTGTGTTGGTAACTACGACAATCGTGGGAGTTTCGGTGAACTGGCCTTAATGTACAATACGCCCAGAGCAGCTACGATCACTGCTACCTCTCCGGGTGCTCTGTGGGGTTTGGTGAGTGAAATATTTACGTGACCACGATGTTATTTGTCAATGTTGTTATGACGGAAGCCAGGTAGATGGAATTATTTTAGTTCTAATAGCTGGATTTCTTTGCCATCCTCATCAGCCATCAGGGTATTTGTTATATAGTGGATGCTGAACTGTTGGGTCTGTGCTGAGACTGTGCTGAGTTAAATCTTCACGTTCTTTCCCTGATCAAGTCAGGAGCGTACCCTCCTGGCCCTGGGAAGGATACTCAGATCCAAAATGCTCTTAAAAACCAGCCACCCAGGCAAATGCACAGAGCCTTCAGTGTTGTGTTCTCAGATAGCTTTCCGTGGTGTTATATTATCTGTGCTTCCCAAAGTGTGGCCCCCCCCCCACCCAGTAGCATCTGTATCACTTGGGTACTTGCTAGAAATGCAAATTCTGGGGGGTCCCACTTACCAATTCGGGCCCACTGACTCAGAAGCTCTGGAGATGGGGCCCAGTGATCCGTGCTTGAGCAAACCCACCATGTGACTCTGGCGCCTGAGAGCATTTGAGAATCCTCCATAAACAGATTCTCTTGGTGTGCTATAAATTGGTAACAACTTGGCATTGAAAAGCAGCTGGGTAGAGAGAGAGTACTTGATGTCAGTGCTTCTCACACACATGAGAATTACTTTGCAGGAGGCGGGGGCAGGGGGTGGTTAAAACAAATCCTTGCTGAGGCTGCACTATAGACTAATTTAATCAGACTCTGTAGAGTTGGGTCCTGGGCTTTTAAAATGAATTTGTTAATAGTGATATTTGTATAAGGCTTAAAAGTCAGTTTAAAGACACTTGGGTGAGGTGGGAAGGGAGGGTCTTTTCATACGTGGTATCAGGGTGCAGAGTAGCCGATTCTAGAAGACTATTTAAGATGGTGCTTCTCAGACTCCAGTGTGCTTACCTGGGAACATAGTTAAAATGTAGATTCTGGTTCACTAGGTCTGGAATGAGGCCTGTGATTTTGTGTTACTCATAAGCTCCCAGGGCACCCCAGTGCTGCTGTGCCCAGAACACACTATTTAAGTAGCGCTGATTTAAGGGCATGTTTGTGATACTTGTATTTTCCTTTTAAATTGTTGAAAACAGCCCACCCTGTAGTTTCAACACAGATATATTCGCTCAAGAATCCTTTTGTGGAAGGAAGAGAGGTTGAGAAATTGGAAGTCTGTTAGGATCTGGTTCCCAAGGACTATAGCTTTACAGAAGTAGCACATTACTCGGTGACGTCTCAGCATTTAACTGTGAAGCAAATTCAGTTGATAAAAATGTCTTGCTCAAAGAAACAGTACATACTGTATTTCCTCTTATGAGAATCAGGCAGTTATTGTTTACATAGTAAAGATGTGATGGGTCTCATTTTCAGATGTACAAGAAAAATGGGAATTGTTTCACACGGGAGGAAACTCATTGTCATCTGAAGTGTTTCAGGGACTATTAAAGATTTGAACACCCAAAGCCAGCTAAGTAGAAACTCCTGACCAGACCAGGCTAGGTCCATAGGAAGTGTTTGCCTGTCATCAGAATGGTGGGCTGAACCCACAGTCTGCTGTGAGCTGTTTCATTAAGGAAGGCACCAGTTAAAAATGTATTTATTCCAGGGGCACCTGGGAGGCTCCGTCGGTTAAGTGTCCTGGTGCACCTTAAACTATGTATGGAGGTCCAGCATTTCCCAGTGTGTGATACTCAGGCCATCAAGAAGGATCAAGCATTTTCAGAGATTTTTACTCATCTATAGATGTTATTAAAGTGGGCAGTTTGTGATGGTCACCTTTGGGTATGTGCATGACCACAGTGACTTTTTAAAGATTAGGATAGTGAACATATCACTTAATATTTCAAACCTGGTTTTTGAAGAGCAACTTATCAAACTAGCCCCTTTTCAGAGAAAGTCGATTAGAAAAGATACTTTTCTTTAAGGGCAACGGATTGGAGCTCTGCCATATATGTGCAGGTATAAAGATAAGCACATCCCAAGAGAAAAGTCCTTTGTGGACTCGTCTGACTTTGTAAATAGGACTCTTCGCCTTAGGGGATTAACTGATGTGCATGACCCTGCCCATGATTCGGGAGGCCATGATTGATGTGGCTAGGGTGAAAACTTTTGAAGTGGGCATTTCTGGATTTTAATTATATGTCACAGGGGGTGTGAAGAGGTGGGCCACTAATAAAATTTTTCTCGAGATGTACACTACTTTGTGGTTCGTCTCTAAATCACTAAACTATTTCTAGTCTTCTCTGTTTTGCAATTAACTCTGTCCATTAAACAGTGTTGCAGTTGGTTCCCAAATGATTATGTATCAGAATCACTTGGGGAGCTTTTATGAACTATAGATTATTGAGCCCTACATGCAGACACTGTTTGAGTCATTCAAGTCTGGGATCTGAGAAACCTTTGTTGTTGTTGTTGTTGTTGTTGTTGTTGTTGTTGTTGTTAACGCTAGAGCTGATTCTCATGCAGACCCAAGCTTGGAAATTATTTTAGTAAATTTACTAATTACCTTGCAAATTTTTCTCTTTTAAAAAAAGTTATTAGGATTGCAGCTCCAAATTACAGCTCTTGTAAAATTGTAATAAACTAAATGGGGGAACAGGATGTTTGCTTTGCTTTCCTAGAGACTTATGCTCTCCACACTCTCATTTTTTCCCGTCCTACCAGTTCAATTAAATTCAGCCTTACTATGTCAGTGCAGTAATTTAATAATTAATGAACATAACTCCATTTTATTTTATATTAAAATGGTGTAATTGATTATCAGTGAATGACTAATTATGGGGACTCTTTACTATGAACTATTATGAATAATGTTTTGTAGAAATTTTTCAAAGTAGTTTGTAGGAAAACCATTTTTTGAGCTGTTTATTATCTTTAAAATTTTCCCTAGTTCCTTAATTGAGTTCTGTATCTTTGAGGTTAAGTAGTGTAAACAGAGGAACGTTTTAGGGCCCTGAGAATGGTAAACACTGGCATTCAGCTCTGACAGTCAAGAAAGTCATAGTTTCTCTGTGCACATTTTTTTAAAAAAGAAAAACTCTGACACACTGTGGATATGACAGCCTAGCATACATGATTTTTTAAGGTCTCATAGTTGCCTTATGATTAAAAAAATTTTGGGGTGCCTGGTTGGCTCAGTTGGTTAAGTGTCTGACTCTCATGATCTCACAGGTCATGATCTCACAGTTTGTTGGTTTCAGGCCCGTGTCGGGCTCTGTGCTGACAGCTCAGAGCCTGGATCCTGCTTCAGATTCTGTGTCTCCCTCTCTCTCTGCCCCTCTTCCAGTCTCTCTCTCTCTCTCTCTCAAAAATAAACAAACATTAAAAAAAAATTTCTAATAGTGTTTTTCATGTATTTTTTTTCTGCAGCCCACATCAAGAAACACATTAGGAAATCTCACAACCAGCGCATGTGTATGTGTGTCTTTGTGTATAACTGAAATAAATCCCTAAATAACACTTTACTAAAAGATGTGCATGCTGAGATTTTCTATTCTTTATTTTTTATAAAAATGCTGGTCATGGATGAAGGGAGTCAAAAGGAACAGACTTCCATTTATAAAATTCATACAACCTGGGATGTCATGTACACCATGGCCACTGTAGCTCATAATACTGCATTGTATATTTGAAAGTTGCTAAGAGGGTAGATCTTAAAAGTTCTCTACTGGAAAAAAAGAATTCGTAACTATGTATGGTGATGAAAGTTAACTAGACTTACTGTGATCATTTCTCAATATATATGAATACCAATCATTGTATTGTACTCCCTAAACAAATTCAGTTTTGTAGGTCACTTATACCTCAATTTAAAAAAATGCTGGTATGTTCCACTGAAACGATTTTGTGACACTCTTGGGCTGTCATCCACAGTAAAAGAACTTGTGCTATCCTGAACTCAGAGACACACAGTGGTGGCTTCTGGAGACGGGGTGGTGTGGGGGGCATGTTGGTCAAAGGGTACAGATTTGCATTTACAAGGTGAATGAGTTCTGGGGATTGAATGAACATGATAATTATGGTTAACAACATTGTATTGTTGCTAAGAGAAGTCTTAAATGTGGTCCTTACAAAAAAGAAAAGGGTAATTATTATGTGACGTGGTATTAACTAACTCTCTGTGGTAATCATTTCACAAGGTATATAAGTGTATCAAATCAACAAGTTATATACCTTAAACTTACGCAGTATTATAGATCCTTTGGATCTCAATAAAGCTTGGAGGAAAACCAAGATGGTCCTATTGCCTTTTTTTAAATGGTGCAATAGTGCCACCTTGTGGTTTGTCCCAATTACACGTTGACCAGATCTGTTCTGAATTAAAGGAAACTCATGTTTCCTTTAAAAAAAATGAAAGTAATATTTTATATGGGTGTATATTTTATGGTTGAAGAAATAAAAAATCTGCAAAGGATAATAATGGTAACCTTTTATTTCAAGGTCTTCAGTTATTGTTTGTTCCTTATAGGGAATAGAATGAAACTACCTCTTCAAACTTTTTTCCTAATAAAATCTGTCTTGTAACTGTATTTGTATCTGCTGTTCTGCCTTTAGGACAGGGTAACCTTCAGGAGAATAATTGTAAAAAATAATGCCAAAAAGAGAAAAATGTATGAAAGCTTTATTGAGTCACTGCCATTCCTTAAATCTTTGGAAGTAAGTATATGTATATGCTTTTGTTTTATTTTGCTTTAAAATGTTTGGAATATTTTGTTCCATAGAAAAGGTTCTTTGAATAAAAATGTATCCACATTTTTAGTTGAAAAAATTAAATTGTGGTGTTTGTATAACTTGGTATTTCTTTTACTACCTATGACTGCATTTGTTTTATTTTGCTTAGTTTTACAAGTAATAGACTTCTGTGAGTATCTATAACATATTTATATGTGGGTTTTATCTAAAAGCAGACCTAATTAGTATTTACCCAAAGAAAACAAAAATACTTATTCAAAAGGTTACATACATCCCAGTGTTTAAAGCAGCTTTATCTACAATAGCCAAATTATGGAAACAGCCCATGTGTCCATCCACTGATGAATGGATATAGAAGATGTGGGACATATACAATGGAATATTATTCAGCCACAAAAAAAGAATGAAATCTTGCCATTTGCAATGATGTGGATGGAGCTAGAGAGAGTATAATGCTAAGTGAAATAAATCAGAAAGACAAATAGCATATGATTTCTCTCATGTGGAATTTAAGAAACAAAACAAATGAGCAGTGGGGGCGGGGGGGAAGTAAAGAGAGAGAGAAACCAAGAAACATACCCTTAACTATATAGTCTCATGAGAACAAGCCGATAGTTACCAGAGGGTGGGGGTATGGGTAAAAATAGGTGACAGGGGTTAAGGAGGACACTTGTGATGAGCATCGAGTGTTGTCTGGAAGTGTTGAGTCACTGTATTGTGCACCTGAAACAAATATTATGCTACATGTTAACTAACTGGAATTTCAATAAAAACTAAAAAAAATAAGAGCAGACTGAAAATAATATATAAATGTAGGCAGTAGCACTAGTTGTGCCTTTACAGGGACAGCTTGTCAAAACGGTGTGTCCTCCCTGGCCTCTCCTTCCCAGTCAACTCTGCTGTTTACTCCTCTTCTCCTTCCTCTTCACATTGGCCTTCCAGGGTCTCTTCTGTTTTCCGGCTACACTTACGCACTTAGTGAGCTTGTCATATCCCCTGGCTGTAAATACTGCCTATATGTTGATGCCTCCTGAAATTGACATCACTAGGCAAGGTCCCTCCCTCAAATGGCCGATATATTTATCCAACTGCATATTTGACCTATGCCCTAAGATGTCTAATAGATATCGCAAACCTAGTGCATCCTCGACCTCCTCCCCCATGCCTTCCCCATCTTACTGCACCTTGGCCAGAAGCCTTGGGATTCATACTGACTCTTGTACTGAAATCTCCTTCGGCTGGGTTGTCAATACATGCCTGGTAGAGGTTCTGGCTGCGTGACAGAATGTGTATGAGGCAGCTGTTAATATGTAGCAGCATCTCTTTTAAATGAAAGGAGATCAGGGGCTGGAAATCCAGATGCCTTCAGATTTGGACAAGTAACATAAAGGAGAAAACGAAGCCAGGATGGGATTTGGGTCAAGCTGGACGACAAGTGCTCCAGCTAAAGATCAGCAGCTAGTCTCCCACAGCTTGTAGCTGGTGCCATGTGCAAATGTGGGCCGGGTGTTGTGAGTCTCCTTCCTGATTTTTCAAGAGAAGCTGAAAATTAAGATTTTTATGAGAAATCTATTTTAAAATGCTGGCAGTTCATTAATCCAACACACACACACACACACACACACACACACACACACACACACACTGCTGGGTTTATTTGGCTTAAAGGCTACCAGTTTTTAACTTCTGAAATAGGATTACCCAGATCATCTGTGTGATATTATCTTTTTTTTTTTTTTTAAGGTTTCTGAACGCCTGAAAGTGGTAGATGTCATAGGCACCAAAGTATACAACGATGGAGAACAAATCATTGCTCAGGTATAGTCCTTTTTAGGTAGTTCACCTTAGGGTTATATTCCGAAAGGTTCTTAACATGTGGCAGATCTTGACCAATTTTTCATATGTGTCTATAATTAGTATGCAGTGATGGATTAAATGATTATTAGTTCCACCAAATGACCTGTTAAAAGTGGTTTAATTTATAGCCATTAAGCTATCTGAATATTTTTATTTATATAATTAAGTCCCGATGAACATGTATTAAATCATCACATGGATTTCTGGATAATTTTATTATTTGTACGTGACATGAAATTCAAATATATCTAAACAATAAGATGTTGTTAATGATCAGAAAAAACAGGTGGGTATTCCTCGAAATAGTAAGGACCCAGTAGGTGCACTGGGAGTTATTGCAGAGTTTTGCACGATGAGTTCATGATGAGACCTCCTGGGGCTGCTCCCTGATAAAATTAATCAAGAAGGGAACACACTGCACCCTGTACTTTTTAGGTTTCCAGGCACTAAATTGGGGCCAATGTGCTGTTTAACCCCTAAAGCTTTTCTAAGATCCCAGTTGTAACCTTGGTTACAATAGAGCTGCGGAGAAGTAGGATTTATGAAAACAGTTGAAGTTCACAGACACAGCTACAGATCTTGTATTAACTTGTATTTCCTAGTTACAGTTTTGAAGTATTGAGTGAATGATTTAAACAGATTTTAAAAGATTCTGTAATATTTGTATCCTGATATTGATACCATATTATAATCTTTATCTAAAATATTGTCTCTTCTGGGGTGCCTGGCTGGTTCAGTCAGTAGACCATGGGACTCTTGATCTCAGGGTCGTGAATTTGGGCCCCACGTTGGCCACGGAGTCTACTTTAAAAAAATAAAAAATAAAGAATACTGTCTCTTGATATATGTGAAACAAGATTCAAGGTCTGTGAGACTTGAGGAAAGAATAATTTTTTAGAAGGAAAATAAGTAAATCGCTCTCTCTCTCCTATCATACAAATGCATGTATACACAGATTAGTCAGGGATTGGAGAGAAGTGGAGTCAAATTAGAGAACAAGGCAAAGGTTCTACAAAGGTGAAAAATAACAAAGTACAGAGCACTTTTGAAATGACTTTTTTAGCCTTTTATTTTGTAATAATTACAGATTTGTGGTAAGTTGCAAAAGTCAGAGAGGTCTCATGCCCTTCTCCCCCACTGTCTGACGGTGCGTCTTGTATCACTACAGTTCAATGTCACACCTAAGGAACTGACAGTGGTACGATCCATAGACCCTGTTTCACCACTTTTACATCGTTTTGAGCGCAGTTTTCTTTCTTCTTTTCTTTTCTTTTCTTTTCTTTTCTTTTCTTTTCTTTTCTTTTCTTTTCTTTTCTTTTTCTTTTCTTTTCTTTTCTTTTTTATTTTAGAGAGAGTGCGCACAAGTTGGGGAGTGGCTCAGAGGGAGGGAGGGAGAGAGAGAGAGAGAGAGAGAGAGAGAGAGAATATCCCAAGCAGGACCAATGTGGGGCTCGATCCCACCCCTGAGATCATGAACTGAGCCGAAATCAAGAGTTGGAGGCTCAACCAACAGAACCACCCAGGTGCCCCTAGAACACGTTTTTTTTAAAAAAATGCCTAGGGGCACCTGGGTGGCTCTGTAGGTTGAGCGTCTGACTTCGGCTCAGGTCATGATCTCACGGTTTGTAGGTTCGAGCCCTGCGTTGGGTTCTATGCTGACGGCTTGGGGCCTGGAGCCTGCTTTGGATTCTGTGTCTCCCTCTCTCTCTGCCCCTCCCTCGCTCACACTCTGTCTCTCAAAAAATGAATAAACGTTAAAAAAATTAAAAAAAAAAAAAAATGCCTGGCTGGCTCAGTCGGTAGAGTGTGCGATTCTTGATCTTGGGGGTTGTGAGTTCGAGTCCCATACTGAGTGTAGAGATTAGTTAAAAATAAAATGTTAAAAAAAAGTAACACAGTAGTCTCTAGACCTATTTTTATTTAAAATACTTGAAAATTTAACATGAAGCTCTGATGAGAGATTATATATTATACTTAGGGTTTACTAAAGATCTTTGTAGATATTAGTTGTCTTTTAAGTGTTTATAAAACATTCATGTCTATATTACATAAACCTAGACAAAAATGTGTAAGCTGATACTGTATTTCTTACATTTTATGTACTAAGGAATTTCGAAAAACCAAAGTTTCTCTAGAATTACTTTGAGAGGCTCAGAAAAGTCAGGATCTGTTATTTTCTGTATTACACTATTTAAATAGGAAGGTATCATCAGAAATCAATACCCAGTTCACTTAAAACCCAAAAGCAGGAAAAAGCAGGTGTGTAGTTAGAAATGGCAACACTTTCAGAAGCCTTTATTAGGCTCCCCCCCCCCCCCCAGGTGGTGTGGAATGTGGCTAAAGACGACAGGGCCAACGTGGATTGCTTCCTGATGAGCCTGGTTGCTTTCTCCTCTTTGAGAGTTTCTCCCCTTCGGGCCACTGGTGCTAATTGCTTGTTATCAGAGGGTGATGCAGGGTGTGCATCTGAGTGCTTCTCCCAGAGCGGTAGGAGCGGCCGGCAGAGCGGGAGGTACTACTAGGAAATGGTGCTGCCATTTCTTTCTCTCTCTCTCTCTCTTTTTTTATGTTTATTTATTTTGAGAGGGTGGGGGAGGGGCATAGAGGGAGGGAGAGAATCCCAAACGGGATCCACATGGTCAGCACAGAGCCTCACAAGAGACTCGATCCCACAAACTGTGAGATTATGATCTGAGCCAGAACCAAGTCGGATGCACACTTAAGTGACTGAGCCACCCAGGCGCCCCCAGTGCTGCCATTTCTGACTATGGACGTGGTCATCCAGGCTGGAGTTGGGGCCAAATTTTTACTTCAGCATTTGCCATGGTTTTGTTTTGTTTTGTTTTGTTTTTTGGCTAGTTTTAGCAAGAAAGGCTGTGGTAGGAAGTTTATTAATTTTACAAATGAGCTCATTACTTGTGGTTGTCGAGGACAGCCTTTCAATTTAGACAGAGTCTGTTCCTATGGAGCTTCACTTGTCCGGCACAATCATCTTCACTTTTCGGGGCTTGAGAGGCAAGGGGATTGTTGTCACCCGAATTTGCATTTTTACCCTCGGTGCTTGTTTCTTTCTTACAGGGAGATCTGGCAGATTCTTTTTTCATTGTAGAATCTGGTGAAGTGAAAATCACTATGAAAAGGAAGGTAAGTGTTGGCAAGTCCCAAACACCCATGGGGAGCAAGGAACACCATAGGTTTCCTTTCTGATGCTTTAGACTAAGGTTAGCTCGGTTTTCATAAGCTGAGTCAAAGCGCATGCTCTTACTTCCCTTGTCAGGGCAAATCCGAGGTGGAAGAGAATGGCGCAGTAGAAATTGCTCGGTGTTCCCGGGGACAGTACTTTGGAGAACTTGCTCTGGTCACTAACAAACCCCGAGCAGCTTCGGCGCACGCCATCGGGACCGTCAAATGTTTAGGTAGGAGTCACAGCACTGTATGTGCTCCTCCGGGTGGAAGCTATTCCGTCTGCCTTTTATGTATTCATGTTGCTGTACTGATGGTCTTACTGGGTTCACACGTTTCACAGTCCCCACTAGAGAGAACAAAGTAAGGACTCATTGCATTATGAAATCGATTTGTGGGAGGCCCTTGTTTTTTTTTTTAATTAAAATATTAAAAAAATTTTTTTTGATGTTTATTTTTGAGAGAGAGAGAGAGAGTGTGGGGGAGGGATAGAGAGAGAGGGAGACACAGAATCCGAACCAGGCTCCAGGGGCCTCGAACCCACAAACCGTAAGATCATGACCTGAGCTGAAGTTTGGTGCTGAGCCACTCAGGCACCCCTAAAATAATTCTTTTTAAAAAAATGGTTTAATTTTGAGAGAGCGAGAGCATGCACCCACGGGGTGGGGGAAGTGGGGGAGAGGGAGGGGAGAGAGAATCCCAAGCAGGTTTCACACTGTCAACTCAGAGCCTGTTGGGGGGCTCGATCTCATAAACTGAGATCATGACCTGAGCCGAAGTCACGAGTCAGATGCTTAACTGACTGAGCCACCCAGGCACCCCGCCCTTAGTTTTTTCTTTAAAATTTTTCACGTACCTATTTTCTCCTGTTTTCTTCTTTCATATAGGTGTGAAATGGCATCTTGTTTTAGTAAAGAATTCTGAGTATGGAGTTTTATGTCTAGTTTTTCAAATAAAGTTTGTGTTCCTCAAAAAAAAAAGCCAGAATAGTATTTTTATAGCATACATTAAGGTCTCTGGGCAAAGCTGGAAGCTCTTTGGGAGTACTTCCTCGTCCTAGTCCCAGGAAACCATGGTTTCAGGTTTGTCAGAATGCAGCAAAATCTTCTTTATTGTTCAACTTCTTATTTCCTAGCAGCAGAGATGCTGTCCTCAAATGGAAGACGTCTGTCTGTATCTGAGATCCATATATGAGAAAGCGCTTACTTTAATGGTGAAAAATGGAATTCAGGAGTCCATGTAGATGACATTTTAAGAAAAATTGATTCAACAGTAATTAGCCACTCTGTGTTCTTATTCACGGTTCAGTAGAATAAACTTGGCTTCAGTGTTCTTTTTTTTATGTTTATTTTGAGAGAGAGACAGAGACAGAGACAGAGTGTGAGTGGGGGGAGGGGCAGAGAGAGAGGGAGACACAGGATCTGAAGCAGGGTCTAGGCTCTGAGCTGTCAGCACAGAGCCCAACGCAGGGCTCGAACTTAACAAACCATGAGTTCATGACCTCAGCCGAAGTCAGATGCTTAACCGACTGAGCCACCCAGGCACCCCAGCTTTAGTGTTCTTAAGATCTGAGGGTCCCTTCAGAATCAACTTCCTAGAGGAACCCCTTTTTAAAGGGCTCAAGTGTTACACCTGGATGAAAAAGAAGGTAGTGAGAAACTGACAGGTAATTTTCCTGAGTATAGACATTAGTGAGAAAGAGTAAAGGTGAAGTGAAGTGAGTGAAATCCCATTATTTTTTTCCTATAACAGATTTATTCACATTAAAGAAAATTTGAGAAATACAGAGAAGTAGGAAAATCCCTTACCACCACTACCAACCCCCAGTGATTTCCACATCCTCATATAATTCCTCATCTTTTTTATTTGCATGGGTTTTCTATTTTTAAAGTGTTGTAAACCGTTGTTTTTCATTTACTGTACCTTACGCTCCTATTTTATTTCTCATTTTATCAAATTGTAACATTCTGTTAGGTAAACATCCACATTATGAGTTAATTGGTCTCCACTGGCGATTTTGGGGGTTTGGGCTCCATATTTTTTCGGGGGGGAGCAGGTTTTGTGTCTGTGCGCACAGACTACTTTTCCATGTATAGGATTTTTCCTTAGAAATGGTTCTCGGGAGTAGGCTTTCTTTTTACAGAGTTCACTGTATACTCCCAGCCCTCTTGACCTGTGCTGATGTACGTGCTACTGGCAGTGCAAGAGTGTCCACTCCCTCCGCTCTTGTGAACAATGTCCCTTGTACCTTTGCAAATTTGAAAGGCAAAAGAAAAAAAAAGTTTTAATAAAAATTTGCACTTCTACAGTAGAGAGTGTGATCATAGTTTCTACGAGTATATTATAAATTGAGTTTTTAAAAATGCATGAGACAGACCAGGAAAGTGACATACAGCATATACTTTTACAAGTGGAGAAGAGCATTCTGGCTGCTGTTTTGAATTGGCTAGGTGATAGTATAAGAGAGTAAACGTTACACAAGGTAACACCAGGTCTTTACAGCATAGCGTCGTAAGTAAGCCCCGAGAAGGAAGAACAGTAGAAGAAAAAAAGGCCTTGCCACCTTTGAGGAGAGTTCATGTTACTGAGGTGGTGAACTATTTTTTAGGGGGGCCTGGGTGGCTCAGTCGGTTAAGTGTCTGACTCTTAATTTCGGCTCAGGTCAAGATCTCACAGTTTGTGAGTGTGACCCCCACATCGGGCTCTGCACTGACAGCATGGAGCCTTTTGGGATTCTCTGTCTGCCTCTCTCTCTGCCCCTTGCTCTCACTCACTCTCTCAAAAATAAACTTTAAAAAACAACAACAACAGGTTTTTAGAATTACCAGACTTCGCCATTATAGTCCCTTGTTTTTTTCTTACTCGAGACCAGGAGCCTCCCAGCAACCTAGCATTGCACAATCCCATTGTCAAGGGAACACTGGCTGTTTATTTTCTGAAGTGGAACATTTTTATCCTTGTGCCCTTTTCTTATATTTGGTATTTATCTAAAAATACCATTGCAGCGTCACCTGGGTGGCTAAGTCGGTTAAGAGTCTGACTTTGACTTGGGTCATATCTTACAGTTCATGGGTTCAAGCCCTGCTGACAGCTCAGAGCCTGGAGCCTGCTTCGGATTCTGTGTCTCCCTCTCCCTCTGCCCTTCCCCTGCTCATGCTCCATCTCTCTCCTTCCCTCTCTCTCTCTCCCTCTCCCTCTCTCTCTCTCAAAATAAAACATTAAAAAAAATAAAAATAACCATTGCATTCCTGACACATGCAGAATGGGTATCCTAAATGACTTTGCAATTTTTCAGATTTGCAAAGAATGTTACATTTCTTTTTCTTCTCTCCTCTCCTTCTCTTAGCCATGGATGTGCAAGCATTTGAAAGGCTTTTGGGACCTTGCATGGAAATTATGAAAAGGAACATTGCCACTTACGAAGAACAATTAGTTGCCCTGTTTGGAACTAACATGGATATTGTTGAACCCACTGCATGAAGCAAAAGTATGGAACAAGACCTATAGTGACAAAATTACACAGTAGTGGTTAGTCCACTGAGAATGTGTTTGTGTAGATGCCAAGCATTTTCTGTGATTTCAGGTTTTTTCCTTTTTTTACATTTACAACGTATCAGTAAGCGGAGTAGTGATTTAATACTCTATAGGCTTTAACATCACTTTCTAAAGAATAGATCAAAACAATATTGACATACTGATGAAATGACTTTGTACTCCACAAAATTATGATCTCAGTGAGAGGTTTATTCAAATGATTGTAATATATTGAAAGTATCTGTGTGCAAGAAGATAATTGAAGGGTGTTACCATGGGCAACATGTGTTCATGTGGACTCCCTCGGATTGCTGTGTTAGTGACTATGCCCATGTAAAAGGGAACTTGGCAGTGAACCATGCTCTACAGCATGGCATCACATTCTTTTTACAACTCGCTATATATATAGTAAGTACAATTTTAATCATTTTTGTTTTCAAGTTTTTCTGGCTTGATAAGTTATGTGCTGGCCTTGGACTATGGCATAAAACATCATATGCAATTTTAAAACCTTTTATATTTTTGCAATAAAGTACGTTTTGACTTCTTTGGCCTAACGTCAGTAACCTACATGTTCCAGTGGTTTTAAGGACGGGCAATGTAGTCATTATGATAATAGGGAAGAGTCTTTTTTAGAGGAGAGATCATTAACACAGTTTCCTCATAAAACATATATCTACTTCCTTTTTTCATTGTATAGTTCTCTGTACTCTTAAAAAATTTGAGTTCGACATTTAATGTCACAGTTTTTTTTAAAGCTATTTAAACTTGTCTTATAGAAGCTGAAGATACTACATATGTTAAGTGGGGGGGGAAACTGTCCTATACCAAAAATATTTTGGAGTCCTTATCTACACGCCCACAGGATATTTCTCAGTTCTTCACTAGGCATACATAACACAGTCCTCTGCAGACATCTGTTCCCTTGGGTTTCCTTTATGGTGGTAGAAATAAATTTTTATAAACCATACATAAAGATAAAAGGAATTTCTGCCCAGTCCAGATGTACCATTAGACCTTGCCATTTGCATTAACGTAGACTCAAATGTGCAGGATGAACTCAGTTGTATAAATTTTCCTTGATAATTGATATGCTTATTATTCTGCTATATAAGATGAATTAAATTCCACTCAACCAAAGCAGTATTATTCTTAATGTGATTTCTAGGCCCACGTGACCACAGTGTTTGGAGAGCTTAATTCTAACCAGTTGTTCACTTTTAAATGAGCAATTTCATTTTGGGGAAACAGGTTTTAAAAAAACATATCCCTGGGTAAAAATATTCTGTGGCTGTTATAGTGTGGTGTTATTAGAGAATGTTTATGGTCTGATATAATGAAAATATGGCTAAAATAGGTTCATTGGGTCATGTATATGTAAACAATATGTAAAGTATAACTTCAACCCCATTTTAGAACACTGTTTAACGATTTTGCAAACCTTCATGTAGGAAGAGAGCTTACTACATGAAGATGACTTCTTTTCTACTTCAGATTTTATTTTAAAAGTCATGTCTGTTAGACAAGAAAAAAAAAAAAAAACGCAAAGAACCCACCCAAATTCCTGGTTCATCATTCTGTATTCTTTATCCACTTTTTCAAGATACCTTGTTGCATAAGCTGATTGTTAACTGTTCATGGAATAGCAAACAAATGCCTGTTTAATAGAGAATTCTGACCAAGGCTGTAAATGCCAGTTACATTATTTTCAGTATTGTTGGTTATATTTAAATTTACCTTATAATAAAGCACACTTTTATAATAAAATGTTTTTAATGAAGTTTTTTTTTTTGTTTTGTTTGTTTGTTTTTCACTAATTTCTTTACTGGTACTTCCGTCGTGCATACTGCACTATGTGAAAGCCTGACTGAGATGTGGCCAATGGGAAAACTGCCCCCCCCCCTCCCCACCGCCCCGGGCGTAATGCAACCAGGAAACATGGCTCTTTATAGCAATAGGTTTTTCACAAATTTTAACTATCAGTCATATGTGATATAAACATATAAACAATTATGGTCTGCTGCAGACCATTGGGCCATTTTGATTAACGAAATAAACCTGGCTAATAGGGAATTTATATGTCAAAGTGTCTAATTAAAATACCTTAAGTTTCACTTGTGGATGTGGATATCATTATTCAGTCACCAGCCAAGGTATTTTACTACTTGGAAATTCTCTGTTGAAGTTTCATTCAAGGATCCAGCATGTGCAACTAAGAAATACTCTGGAAGAACATTCTGTTAACACAAGTGCTTCTCCCTGTTTGTTTTATGGTGTGTGTTTTCTGCATGTCATGATGAACTAGGGCTTGGTGCATATATTTTTGCAAACGCTACCTGTGATACACGTTGGGTGAATGTATTTGGCTTACTGTTAGAAAGGAGTGGACCATTTAAGGTGTGTAGAAATGTGCAGGGGAGCCACAGGACACGAAGTGAAGGACTCTGGACTTTATTGAAATATGTAAGATTAAGTGCTGAGTCCTTTCTAAAGCATCTTGAAGATACTGATCTAGTTTTCCTAATTTTCTCAAGAAATGTTATATTTTCTTTTAATTTTTTTTAATGTTTATTTATTTTTGAGAGAGAGACAGAGAGAGACAGCACGAGGGAGACACACAGTCCAAAGCAGGCTCCAGGCTCTGAGCTGTCAGCACAGAGCCATACTCGGGGCTCGAACTCACCAGCTGTGAGATCATGACCTGAGTCCACCCACGTTGGACACTTAACCGGCTGAGCCACCCGGGCACCCCAGGAAATGGTATACTTATAACAAGGACTAGATGACCTTTGGCACTTAAAGTTAACCATGTGTAATCCCAGAGGGGTAAGTAATACATCTGGATAAGCCATGGCTTTGTTAAATGACTGAAGAAGGAATTCTAAAATCTAAATAAAATGTTAGTACCTAAGGGAGAAATGGAATTCTTAACACATAAGGGAGAAATAGAATAATCAAGAATGCTGGCTTCTGAAATTAAGAGAGTATGAAGTACATACAGCCTGATGTTGAATATCAGAAAGAATTTTGACCCAAACAGATTGGAATAGGAGACCACCTTACCTCTTCCAGGATGTTTTTAAAGGCAGCAAAACTGGTTGGGCAACTGAAACTCTATGGTTGTTAGTCTTAACAGGTACTTTAAAAAAAAAAAAAAAAAAAAAACCTTAAAAGTATAACGAGTTATGGAAGCATAAACAGTAAAGTATACCAGGTATTTGCAGAAGTCTTGTGTGCCCAACAATAACTATGGGAGCTTAAATCAATTCAGTCTGTGTAAGTGAGGAGAATCAGTGACTTTGCCCAAATCAGTTACCTGGTGAGTCCATAGCGGAACTCCCAGACAGCTGACATCTCTTGGTTTCCTGTGCAATTCTTGGTCTCCTAGGCTTTCCTATATTGAACCTATGGAGAAATTTGCATCAAATTTGCAGCACAGGTGTAGTACGATGCTTGAGAGGAAAACTTTATTTGACCAACAGATCTGGGTTTTTCTGTTCTTTTTTTATGCTGTAAATACATAAAGCCTAAAATTGCTAGGAAATCCTGAAGATGCATGTAATATTTACATTTAGGAAAACATGATGTATGCTGTGGAAGGAACTGTCTGCACCATCAAAAAGTATCCAAAAAAGGACACTTACTAGGTAGGTGGCTTCTCTACATTGTGGTTTAACCACAACCTGAGCATTGCCATCACACCCCCCTCCCCAAACCACCCAAGACATACTGCAAAATGTATATACGTGAAATGTGTTAGTATCAATTAGAACGGAGTTGTTATAGTAAGTAAATGAAATTTTACTCTTAACTGCAAAAACGGAAAATGAGTTTTTTTTTTTTCCAGAGGCCAGCAAAAGCTTAAAGTGTGAGCTGGAAATGGACTCAGATGACAAAAGCAATAACCTAGAAGTGAAACTCTTTTAAGTGTTTTCTGTTCAACATCCAAAAAAAAAAAAAAAAAAGTTCAAGTAGAACCCTTGAGTTTATGAGCAGTAACTATGGTCAAAAATCTTGGATAAAGTTGCTTCTGATTGCTGGTTTTCCGTCTTTGTCCTAATTGGAAACCCACCTAGATCCCGCTGAGGAGCGAGAGGAGAAACATGTCTCCCCAGAACGCCACAGCCTCTGTTAGGCCTCTCCTTTCCAGATGCCTCTATTCTTGAAATGTATACAAATGTCATGTTTTAAAGCCAAGCAATTATTTTAGGAGAGATGCTCACTACAGAGACCTCTTTGGCAAATCTTTTTCTTGTAATTGGTCCTTAAATTAGCTGAACTTAAATAGCTTCCACATGTTTATTACTACAGCATGTTGTGATAGGCTGCGTAACTTGAAGGAACAGAAGTAGATAAGACAAATTTTGTATGCCTACGTGTGACTGGCACGGAGGGAGACGGAATGAGTGGGAATTGCACTTATCTTGTAAGCAGATGAGACCTGCCCTCTTATAATAACGATGCATGTGTAGAGCAAGGACACAGCACACGGAAGCTTGTTCAGTCAGTGTTCAAAACCACGCAGGGCATACAGTGTAACACATAATCTGCTATACTAAGATTTGTGCTACTTGTTTCCTCCTAACTTCTCGTTCCCTGGTTCAGCAGGCATCTACTGATTGAGAGCTCAGACAGCAAGATGCATATGAGATAGTGGCGGGGGAAGGAGGAGGTGATGTACATGTTGGAGGGTGACCAATGGAAGCAAAAATATGAAGTGTGGCACAGTGTGATAAGACTTGTGGTTTTAATTGCTTCTTATCGGGCTTGCCTCTAAAACGAGGTTCTTACGACTGGCAACAAAAAGAAAACACATAGATGAGGGCCTAGGGTAACAGACATGAGGAGAAAATACATGGGAGTTTTGTGTTAGTTCAGATAACAAGAATGATCTCAAACACATGAGAAGTCATTTGAAAGACAAAAACCTTCATATTTCTGCTTCTAAATTTTATAAATAGGAAGTAGGATTAAGTTGAAATTGTTGTTGCCTTCTCTAAATGTTCACATTCTCATTAAAACCAAATTGGACAACTTAACAAGAACTGAGGGCAACTGAGGCCACAAAGGGTAGTCTCCTGTGTCCTGAAGACACTCAAGTTTATTTTTCTTGACTTGGATCTCCTAAACCCCACACAGGTTCAGCAGTTTTACCTAAATTTCTTGCCTGTACGGCAGCTCATTATCTAAAGTTGCATCCATTCTTTTCTCCTCCCAGTTCCCAAGTCCATTCTTTCCAACATTCCCCGCCTCAGCAATAGCACTGACATACCATCAATACTCACCCACAAGTCCTATCCAGCCTAGAAACCCAACAATCATTTTTTTAAGATTTTAGGTAATCTCTACACCCAACCTGGGGCTTAAACCCACAACGCTGAGATCAAGAATCGCATGCTCTACCGATTGAGCCATGTTGTGTTGTCTCCTCCCAACCAACCTCCCCCCCCCCCCCGCCCCATCCCAGCCAACAATCATTCTTTAGTTCTCCTTTTCTCCTTAGTTCTTCCTCCTAAAGGCGATAGTGTTGAGACATTCACTTACACTGAAGAAAGGTCTTGCTTTATGGTCATCTGAGTATAATTTAAACTCATAGTTGAATCAAGAATTACAAGCACAACAGACATACTACTCCTTTCTAAAATGGCACTCATAGGCTCCCAGGCATTTCCTTACAATTTGAGTGTACCTGAGTACTTGGAATTATAAAATTCTTCTTCTTTTTTTTTTTTTTTTGAGAGAAAGAAAGCTCACATATTGGGGGAGGAGGAAAGAATCTTAAGCAGGCTCCACGCTCAGCATAGAGCCCAACGTGGAACTTGATCCCATGACCCTGGGATCATGACATGAGCCGAAATCAAAAGTTAGATGCTCAACCGACTGAGCTACCCAGGCACCCCTAAAATTAATTTGTTTTAGTGTACAGTGGATATGGAAGGCTATTTCTAAGAGTTTAAATAATCTACCAAGAGAGAAACTATCTGAAAATTTGGGGCACTATTTTAGATCATACATGTGTTCCACTTCCTAGTTTTAGTACAGATGGTCCCATGTGGTTTGACTCACAATTTTTTGACTATATGATGGTGCAAAAGCAATGTGCACTCAGTAGAAACTGTACTTTGAATTCTGATCTTTTCGCAGGCTAGCAGTGTGCAGGGAGATCCTCTCTCATGACCCTGGGTAGGGCAGCCAGCCACAGCTCCCAGTCACCCACATCTGGTTATGAGGGTCCACAAACCATACAGTAACAGCCATTCTGTTTCTCACTTTTAGGACAGTATTCAATAAAATGCATGAGATAGTCAACACTTGATTATAAAATAGCCTTGGTGGGAGGTGATTTTGCTCAACTGTCGATTCATGTAAGTGTTTTGAGCCTTCTAAATGTTCATTTCCTTTTTAACAATTTGAACAGCGATATTCTCAATATGTAAACAATGCCCGGTACTTGAACTTAATCTTTCTTAGTCCAGCAAAGTAGTCATTGGTGTGCCAAATGTAGTGGAATTGAGGCAAATACATTGTTAAATTCTTAAATTAGGTAGTAAAGTAGTACTACTACCTTATAATACTACTTTAGGTAGTAAAGTTATGGTTAAAGGTAGTGAAAAAAAAAAGATAAATCTTCTTAACAAATCAGCACTTCATGTTTTTTTTTATGAAAACAAGTATTTTACAAACTGCTAGAAATACATTTTGATTTTAAATGACAACTTCTTGGCATAGTTTATTATGTGTTCTTTAATTGTATCTGTTTTAGTGAAAGAGTAGAATTTACATATATTTTCAAGATCTTACTAGTTTTTTTACTTTGATCTTTATTCTGGGTTATGAGTTGGTTGGTTTTATTAGTCACCAAGAATTAATGATGATGTTCCTGTTAAATATATATGAGGTACTACTGTGGTCATTTAGCTTCCCAGGAAAGTCAAAAGACAGAACTAATTATTCACTTTAAAGGTGTAGAGATTTTTTTTTAAGTAGGCTTCATGCTCAGTGGAGAGCCCAACACTGGGCTTGAACTCATGACCCTGAGATCAAGACCTGAGCTGAGAGATCCAGAGTTGGACATTTAACTGACCGAGTCCTGCAGATGCCCCAGAGCTGTAGAGATTCTAATACTGATATTTAATCAGTTGTGACTGAAATGTCAGAATTTTAGTCCCCAGTGACTTAGACAAAAATGAAAGTATGTGAAAATATTTCAATCTTTGTAGGCTCATCAATTGGCAAAGTGGTCAGCAAATAATAGGAACTAAGTATTTCTGCATGAGTGAATGAAAAAAAAAACTTTACAGGACTATTAAAAGGTACTTATTTATAATAATGTAAAAAATCTTGATCTGAAGTTGAAATTATTCTTCCCATCACTGTGTTCACCGATAAAAACATCTCCAGTAAAGCTTTTGGTAAGAACTTTCAGATAGAAAACCATTTATTTATTTAATTTATTTTGAGAGAGAGACAGAAAGCACGAGCAGGGGAGGGGCAGAGAGAATCCCAAGCAAGCTCAGTTCTGAGCACTGAGCAAAATGCTAGGCTCAGTCTCACAAACCACAAGATCATGACCTGAGCTGAAATCAACAGTCTTAACCAACTGAGCCACTTAACCAACTGAGCCACCCAGGTGCCCCATTGGATAGAAAACCTTTTAAAATAAGGTAAGGTTCAGCTAAAAACAGACCTCATGGTTTATGCAACGAATAGGGGTAAGGAGTGGCTCAGGCTTCTCAAAGCTCGTTTTTGGGGGAAGGAAAGCTGATTTTCAGTTTCCTTGTGGGAGTAAGACATAAATACTTCAAATTTTAATTTTAAACGATTAGGTAAATTCCACGCTTTCTCTTTTTGTCAAAAAATGAAATACTGCAGAGGTACAGCGACCCTCCACTGCAAGGAGAAAAAAAGGAAGAAAAAAGAAAAAGGCAGGGTCACAGTCTAGTTCTTTTTTGGATCCCTCTATTATCTCTGAAAGATAATAAGTTCAAACCCTGTCCTTTCTTCTCAGTGAAAAATTTAGGTGTTTTGCTGGCCCTCAATTATTTTTAGGAAAAAAAGTTACTATTTGTGAATACAAGAACATAAATCTTTGATCATAGGGTAGACAGAACTATTTTAAAATAATTTCATTTCAAGGCTTCCAACAGGGAACCCCTAAAAGAACTGTAAAACTTTTTTCACCGTGAGAATTATTTGGGATTTCTTGATTCATTGTGGCTTTCAGGCAGATTTAAAAATTCGAGAAAGGCAGGGTGCCTGGGTGGCTCAGTTGGTTAAACTTCTGACTTCAGATCAGGTCATGATCTTGTGGTTTGTGACTTGGAGCCCCATATTGGGCTTTGTGCTGAGAGCTCTGAGTCTGGAGCCTGCTTTGGACTCTGTGTCTCCCTCTCTCTGCCCCACCCCCTCCCCTCTTCTTTCTCTCAAGAATAAACATTAAAAAATTAAAAAAAAAAAAAAAACTTCAAGAAATGTAGGGGGGGTAGTGTTTAAAGGAATAATCAGTTACGGTTAAGGGCTCTTTTCAGTGGTTTGACTTTATAGATTTCTAACTAATGTAAGTTTTCCTCTTAATTCTAAGCATGCATACAGTGATCTAAAGATATAAAACCTGAAGCATAGCTTAAATGATTAAACACTAAAAGTTCAAAGAAAAAAAAACTTAATAATGCCTTTTGAATGTTAATGGTAAAAACAATTATAGACTCCGTGGACTGTGATGGCCAGCCATGTTTAAAGTGAAGTTGACTATAAAGCCAGGGAAGCCATCCTCCTCTGGTGAGTCAGAGTATTAGTAACTTAAGGAGGAACTCCTAGTGGCAACGAAGTGGAAAGACATTTTTCTTTCATCAATGGGAAGTCGTCTGGAGGAAAACACTGGTTAACAAAAATTTACCAGGGAAACTTGGATGATTCACAAATTAGGTTTAGGTCACACGTTACGCCTCTATTACCTTAACGAGCAAGCTGGTCAACATGGAAAATACCGCTTTGGGTTGCCTCAATTTCTAAGTCAATAGTAATCTTCCACCCCCTTACAGCTTTATAAATTCTCCAGACCCTGAACTTTTCTCTGTTAGTCCCCAAGCCTTTCAGTGCCTGGCATACAGCCAGCATTCAACAAATCTTGAGTGAACTGATCAGAGCTGGCAAAGAAACCCTCTCAAGTTGCTCTCCGGGAGGTGGCCAGGAAAGGGTCGTGATAAAGAAATTCTAGTTCTTCCCATTGGAGCCCGATACCACCTTTATTATCCCCATAATGCCTGGGGCTGTGATTTGTGGGTGGCTTGGTCCCTCGCGAGGCTGCACTGCTTCCGCCTGTGCAGTCATCTCCTTCCCCTCGCACTAAAACAATACCTTGGCCTCCTGCCAAACTTTGAGCAGTGAGCGACTCTGCCTGTTTATGGCCCGAAATGGGTGCTGCGAGAGACTGGGGCTCTCCGAGTGCTAGGAGAGGCCCAGAGGAAGAGAAGAGGCCGAAGCTTTAAAACACTCGCTTCCTCCGCCCCCTCCCTTTTGTCCCAGACACCAAAACAAACGAGCTGATACACGTGTCCCTATGACTCTTGTTTACTATCAAGACAGCGCTGTGCACGCCCTTCTGGGATACGTAGTCCAACTAGTTTCTCTCGCCTGCAGTTTCCCAGAAGAACAGAGCAAGGCTGAGACTACGAATCCCACAATCCATTTCGGGGGCAAAGTTTGGCTTAGGTCCCCGAAGTCTCGGCAGCAATCCAATCCGAAGCGCTCACTCTAGTGATTGACACGCCGTCTTCTCCAGTAAACACAACACAAAAGTCAATACAAGCCCGCCTCCCGAGACGGACCACGGTATTACCCAATGGGAAAGGGGAATGTTCGAATGGCAGTTCCGTGGACCAATAAGAGGGCGAAAGAGCGGGGCGAAGGCTCAGCCCCCGGGGGGTTGAGGGAGGGGGAAGACGAAGCTTGAAAGACTTGGTAATGGCGACGGGTTTGGTAAGTAGGAAAGTTTCGGTGGAGGAATGAGAGAGGCGACGGGAGTAGTAAGGCGCGCCAGGGAGACCGGCGGCAGTCGGAGAGGGGATATACAAGCGGCTGGCGGTGTTGTCGTGTCCAGGGCGGCCCGCGCCGAGGCTGCCCTCACTCCGCGGCTGGTTTGTTGTCTTTCAGTTCGGGAAGGGGTGGGGGTGGGGAAGGGAGGGGCAGGATCCCGAGGGGACCGGGCGGCCGGGCGAGCTCTGGTCCGCGCTCCTCTTGTGCGAAGGGCTGCCCTCACAGTGGAAGCAATTAACCGTCCGGTAACTGCCCGCGGCGAACCCACCGGACCGGCACCTCCCGCGAGCTCACCTGGGCTTCGCGGCGGCGCGGCCCGAGGGGGGTCTCTGGGGCGGGGGCTGGGAGGAGTCGGCGAGGTCCGCGCTGTGGGCCCGGTTGCGCGGTGGGTGGCCCGGCCGGGTGCGGAGATGGGGCGGGCCTGGGCGGGGGAAGGGGCCGACGCGGCGCCGGGGCTGCCCAGGAAAGTTTGACTTCAACTCCGCGAGTGTGGGCGGAGGGTCGGAGGTTGGTCCCGAGTGGGTGGCCGGCCGGGGGTGGGGGACCCCAATGAGGCGCCGCCTCCACGGGGGGCCGAGAGGGGCTCGGGCCGAGCTGGGAAGCTCGCGGAGCCGCTGGGCCCCGGGGCTCATTGTTACGCATTTCGAATGAATGGGCTCCGAGGCGCCTGCGCGGTGCGGCTGAGCTGAGGGGAAAAACAAGCCTGGAGTCCAGGCTGCGGTCACATGATGGGGGGAGGGGAGGGGAAGGCCATGAATGGCGAAAGAAGGTGGGGGATGGACTTGGCGTGAACCGGGAGGCGCTGCCTCTGTGACCGAGAGCCCAGGCTTGGCAGGCGATTCCAGTCTCCGCCTTCCAACCTATGCTGCTGCCCCAGGCAGATTAAAACAAAACAAAAAAGAATCCCGGCGAAATCGACAGTGGGGGCCGGGTTTTTGTAGCTTCCTTAAGCCCTGCACTCTGTCTAGGGGATTTCACTCAAGCTGTGCGTTCTACACTGCCTAAGAGTTCGTTCTTCAGGAGTTTTCACCAAGAATCGTTTTTAAAAGCAGCACTGACGACAAGGCAGTACTCCAGTCTTTAGCTCAGGCTGCCACTTAGGCTAAGACCGGAGGAGGGTGGTAGGGAGTTGGGTCTGCTAGGAAGTGTTGGGAGTCCTACCATCAATTCCCGACGAAGTGCCGTAGATTTATTTCCCACTAACGAGCAGTAACGGATGACTCCCAACAGTGGTTTTGAATTAAAATTGCCTTTTAAGAATTAGAATACTTTTAACATTTGTAAATACTTTTCTGTTGCTTAACTATTGATAATGATCTACACTTGTAATGTATTCCTAGTACTTTCATTCCCCCTCCCTTTTTTTTTTTTTTTTTGCTATTGTCTTTTGTTTTAGCTTGCTAACAAGGATGTTGGGGTAGTCTGTTCGGTGTCCTAGACTAAGCTACAGTAGCTTATCCCTCGGTACTTGTGGGTGTGTGGGAGGGTATGTTCCGAGACCCCCTGTGGATGCCTGAAACGAGGGAAAGCACTGAACCCTATACATGCTGTTTTTTCTTATGAGGGTTTATAAATTAGTGAGGTATTAATACTAGCTAATAAGAGAACAAATATAACAATACACTGTAATAAAAGTTGTGTGAATGTGGTCTTTCTCAAAATACCTTATTGTCCTGTACTCACTCTTCTTGTGATGATGTGAGCTGATAAAATGCCTGTGTGGTGAGATGATGTGAGGTGCATGACCTAGGCATTGTGACTTAGTTTGGCTGCTATTGACCTTCTGACTGTAGGTCAGAAGGAAGATTGTTTCCAGACTCGGTTGACCTTGGGTAACTGAAATCACAAGAGTGAAACCTCGAATAGGGGGAAACTACTGTAATCCATTTTAAATACCTCAGTTCTTCACTTTAGAGATATAAGTTAATTGCAATTACCTTCTCTTCATCCCCGCCCACCTTAGAATTTGAGCTTGGTATGGAAGTCTTTTCCGATTAGGGAAGGACATACAGAAACGCATTCTGCGATATCCTTGCGGGTGGAAAGGATAAAGATTCAGGGAAGAATAGGCATTTGAAAGTAGGAGTCTAATCTCTGTTGGGTCAGTGCCTTTTCTCTCTTTTCTCAGTTCTTTTCGAAAAGAAGGTAGTCACATTCAGTCGTCAGAGTGCTGTTTTCCTCATCCATAAGAATAACTTTGTTCACAGAGCTGTTTTGAGGTTTTTATGAAGTCAGAGGAAGTATGTCAAATGCTCTGTACGTAGTAGATTGGCATTTGTAAAACCTAATTTCCTTCTTGTCCATTCACGGAGATTTAGCTATTTCTGGTCCTTTCCACCTGTCCTGTTTCTAAGATTTTGTGGATATTTATTTACCAAAGGTTACAAAACAAAGGCAATGAGACCCTTCCCATCCCCACCCGATAAAAATTTGTAATATTGGACATGACATTTCAAAGCACAGCTGCTGGAGAATTTTACTCTTCCCTTTTGAGAATCTCTGGTTTAGTTGCCGAGTTAAGTCAAAATACAAGGCAAGCTATGTCAAATCCTATAATACCAGAGCAGTATGCAAAAGCATGAATGAACAATAGGGTTAGCTCTACCAGGAGATATTTGAAAGAGGAGCTTGTTTATCAAAATGAATGTCTAATTGGTGTAATTTATGTGGGGGAGAATTTTTGAGTATGGAGTCTTCTGGTATTCTTTTACTGTATCAGGGGCCTTGCTTCCCCCAAATAGTTTGATGGAGAAAAGTCTGAGACAAAAATTTACATTGGTATAGGGATTTGAATTTTGTTTTCATGTATTTTATTCTTAAAGTTTATTTATTTGTTTATTTTTTGAGAGAGTGCATGTGTGTTCAACCAGGAGAGGGAGCAGAGAGAGAAGGAGAGAGAATCCCAAGCAGGCACCCTACTGTCGGCACAGAGCCTGACGTGGGGCTCGATCCCATGAACCGTGAGGTTATGACCTGAGCTGAAACCAGGAGTCTGACGCTTAACTGACTTAGCCACCCAGGCACCTGTTTTCATGTACATTGTTTAATTCTCCCAGTAGCCCAATGAGATCAGTGTAGGGGCTGGGAGGCCGCCTTTAAGCGGCCAGCCCCACAGTACATGGCAAGCAAGAGGGAACCTGCAGTTTGTTAACTTAGCTCTAGACTCCCATTTACCATGCAGTAGACTTGCAGAAGCACCACTTCCATTATCTCAAGACCAAACTTTCTCTTTTTTAATGTTTATTTTAGAGAGGGGGGAGTGGGGAGGGGCAGAGAGAAAGAGGATCAGAAACAGGCCCTGAGCTGACAGCAGACCGCCTGATGTGGGACTGGGACTCAGGAACCGTGACATGACCTGACCGAAGTCAGTTGACTGAACTTTTGATAGCCTTGAGTCATGAAAGGTGCAGACGCAGGGAATGCAAATTCAGTAATTAATTGGTCCCTTTTGTTATTGATGAGTAGCTCTGTTTTGAAATTGAAATATCCTTTCCCAGCTTCCTGTAAGGAATATTGTGAGGGGATGTTGTTAGAGAGCTAGGACTAGCAGCTAGAGAAATGGTAGAGGTTGCAGAAGGTGTTAGTGTGCTGCACATGGTGAGTGGGGACAGTGCAGGGCCTGCTGATGGGGAGGAGAAAATCCATCCTGGAAGGAGGAGAAAGCCAGAAAGCTGTGCAAAGGGAAGGGGAGCACAAGACGGATGCTCCCTGGGGCCCAGAGCAGCTCTGCTGCACACACTGGAGATGGCTCTGAGGAGATACACGTGTGTAGTGTGACCTCTGAACTTCCTGATCAAGGTAAAATGAGAACATGTTCAAGTTGAAGACTGCAGCTGGGGCTGGCCTGCAGATCACATCCTCATGTGAAGCATAGTGCAGCAGCTGTTCGTAAGGAGTTTGAGTCATCATAAGATAGGTTTAGTTGTGCCGTGTACACTTAGGAAGTTGGAAAAGTTTCTATGAGAAGACTTCAGATCTGCCATCCAAACTTAATATTCGCTGTCCAGAGAACTCAGAATGACTAGTTCCTCTCATGTCTTGGGCATTACTCAGTAAGGAATCTGCACGGATACTACCAGTTTTCTGAGAACTCTTGCAAAGGAAGCTGGGAGCAGGTGGCTGACAGACGAATTAAAAATGTGAATACACTGTTTTTAATACACTTTCCTTTCAGTATTTGTTATGGATGTTTCTGCATACTCGTATCATGTTTCAGTATCATTTTTTTTTATTATTTAAAACATTTTTTATTTTTGTGAGAGAGAGAGAGAGAGAGACAGCGAATGGGAGAGGGGTAGAGAGAGAGGGAGACAGAGAATCCCAAGCAGGCTCTGTGCTGCCAGCGCAGAGCCCGACGTAGGGCTGGAACCCATGGAACCATGAGATTGTGACCTGAACTGAAACCAGGAGTCAGACACTTAACCGACTGAGCCACCCAGGCGCCCCCAGAATGATTTTTTTTCACAGACTCAGTTTATAGTTCTGATCATGTCAGATCTCTGTTCAAAAATCTTTAGTGGTTCTCCAGTGTCTGATAATCGCTTATAATAATTACTAGCCACTGTGCATTGAGAGTTTGCTCTGTGTTAGGAACTTCTGTAAGCTTTTTACATTTGTTAGCTCACTGAGTTTTTACAGTAACCTATGTAGGTGTTCTTATTATTTCCATTTTACAAATAGGGCATAAAGATTTTAAATAGATTGCCCAGGACACATAGCCAATAAATAGTAAATTTGATACATAAACTCAGGTAGCCTAATTTCAGAGCCCTTATTACTCTCATGTACAAAAACCAAAGAAACTAATTTTCCTAAACTAGGATTGAAGATTCTGACTCAGTCTACCTTTACAGCCTTAGTATCCATGACCACAAGACACAGAAGGCCGCCCTACCTTCTGGTGATCCTGGATTCTGTGTTGTTTTGATTTCATCCATTACTTGCACCTTCTGCAAGTTTGCTCATGTGAGTTTCTCTCATTGGAAGATTTTCCTTCTTTCCATTTTACCCATTCATAGCCAAGCCCTGCTCTGTAGAACTGTGGTCATTTGCTTATTTCTTTCCACTAAAGCACAGATTATTGAGATTCAAGATAAATTATTCATCATTGAGGTCCAACATTGCAACTCGTATAGTGCCTTGTACATAGTGTGTATTAAATGAATAAATATGTATATTTAAATAAAAAGGAATTTGGCAATCATTTTTAGTCCACTGGTTTTCACAGTGCACCTGATGTTGTTTGGAAAGAAAACAAAAAGCAGCGCACAGGGTTACCCCAGACCAAATAAATCATATTCTCTGGAGGTGGATCCTGGTCATCATTTTGTTTGAAGGACACATAATCACGTGATTGAGAGTCACTGATCAAGCTTAAAGTGTGCTTGATTTTTTCAGTGAGAAGTGGAGGTTCAGAATAATGATTTGGCCAGTTATGCCTGAGAAATCAAATTGTGTTACTAACTGCATCTCTTGTGTAGCCACTAATTTTGTAGGAGATTTTTTGTTGTACCTCAGCAGTTTTGCTGTTAACTATATAATAAGACTGTGATTAATTAGTACATAATAGATTATACTGAGCTGAAAAAGTGTTCACTTCTAGCAAATGTTTTGGGCATCTTATGTTTTTTTAATTAAAAAAAATTTTTTTATGTTTATTCATTTGAGAGGAAGAGACACAGAGTGCGAGCAGGGGAGGGGCAGAGAGAGAGGGAGACATAGAATTGGAAGCAGGCTCCAGACTTGCTGAAGCTGAATAACTAGCTGTCTGGTCTCATGTCGTTATACCATTTTCAGTAACTATTCTTTTTTTTTTTTTTCTTTCTTTTTTTTTTAAACTTTTTAATGTTTATTTTTGAGAGAGAGAGAGAGAGACAGCGTAAGTGGGGGAGGGGCAGAGAAAGAGGGAGACCGGGAATCCTAAGCAGGCTCCAGGCTCTGAGCTGTCTGCATAGAGCCTGATGCAAGGCTTGAACCCATAAACCGTGAGTTCATGACCTAAGCCGAAGTCAGATGTTTAACTGACTGAGCCACCCAGGCATCCCAGTAACTGTTCTGTTTAAGACATAAGTGCCCAGAGTATGTATAGTGTTGCCTGTGTCGGTCTAGGGATAAAACATTTTGTGAAGAAGTCATTTTACATTTCTTCTACTCACTTTGTTTTAGCTCATCCTCACAATTGCTCTAGCAGGAAGGTTGAGCAGCTAGCATTAGTTCTGTTTTCCAGATGAAGATACCAAACTAGTGAGAAGCTCAGTCACTCGGGTCATGTATTTAGTAAGGGTTCAAGCTGGAATCGAAACCCATGATTCTTTACATCTAACCCAGTGCCCTTTTCACTACTCTGTAGAACATCTTAGTGTTGAGTAAGGCTCTAGAGCAGTGCCCAGGATCTGGGTCATCTTTGAGGAGTTCAGGCGGAAAGCACCTGAAGTAGAATGTTAGAAAAAAAGTACAGCAACAGGCAATTTGGCTACGTGTCAGGAACCTTAAGATGTTTAATTGCCATTCACCTACTAATGTGTCTCTGGAAATCTAAAGTAATCTGATACAAGCAGATATTTTTTTAAAAAAAGAATGTAAACTGTTACTTAAGAATGAAGAAACTGGGAACAGCATGTTCAGCAGTAGGAGGGATAAGGAAATTTTGGTGTATCTTTGTGATGTATATTATATAACTATTTAAAATAGATGTGTAAGAAAAATTAGTGACACAAGAAAATGCTTATAAACTTATGCTAAAGGAAAAGGTGTCAATTATAAATAATACAGAGTATGAAGGAAAATAAAATCTATGATGATAGGTATATGCATGAAAAATGTTAGCAGTATCTAAATCTGGTTGGTGGGATTAGAAGTCACTGTTCCTTTTTTTTTTTTTTTTTTAATGCCTTGTTTCATTTCTCCCTCTCCCCGCACCCCCCCCCCCCATTAGTGTATTTTATAGTTAGGAAAATTTACTTTGTAGTAAAAAGATTATGAAAAAGCCTTTGTAGAAGAAAATTTGCCAGTGTTACTAGTGTTTCTTGGTGAGTATGTTATGGTTTAGAAAGCTCTGGTATAAATACTAAGCAGTTAACATGTTTTCACAGCATTTTTGATCAGCCTAGGCTGGGGTACCAGACTTTTAGTGACTTTAAATTGCAGTATATTTTATTGTCTTATTGTGAGGAAAAACTTATAGATTTTTGTGTGTGTGTGTATTTCGTCTTAGCACATTAGAGCTTTTTTTTTTTTAAATGAGATTTGGAGTAAATCTTTGAAATATCGGGAAATCTTCCTGCTGCTGTCACCCCTGTTAAATAACGAATTTGATCACTGTCCAAATGCAGAGTGTCAAAGGTATAACCACATTTTACTTTCATAGCAAAATTTAGTCGGTGGAAATTATTTAGGTATATTAGCCTGTGTTGTTTTCTTCCTTGTGATCACTTTGTGGGCTTAAGATGTAGATTTACTATTTGCTTAAATTTACCATGATTATTATTCATCTTTCTAGAAATAAGTGATTCGGAAGGATAGGTATCTTTATTATGACTAGGTACCACATTTTCATAAAGAAAACATAGTATTTTGGGGTGCCTGGGTGGCTCAGTTGGTTAAGCGTCTGACTCTTGATTCTGGTTTAGGCCATCCATGATCTCACAGTTTCATGAGTTCGAGCCCCACATTGGGTTCTGTGCACTGACTGTGTGGAGGCTGCTTGGGATTCTTCCTCTCCCTCCCTTCTTCTGCCCCTCCCCCGCTTGCGGGCTCTCTGGCTCTCTCAAAATAAACAAAAGAAAACAAAACATAGCATTTTCATTTTTTTGAGAAGTATAACATACGGGCATTTTAAGAAATTGTTTCTTAAAGGTCCTTCAGAGAATGCCATTTTAAGTGTATTAAATCTGTTTATTTTCAGAGATGAGGAAACCATACAGTTGGCAAATAGAAAAATTGAAATAGAATTTTCAGAAAATGAAAAAGAAATAGAATATTTCTTCAGTCTTTTTTAATTTAATTGAGGAAAGTGTGTTAATTTTCTTTTAAATTTGAAGATACAAGTTGAAAAAGTGGTTTTGTTGGTCTCTCTTTGGGTCTCAGAGTTACCAGATTAAACAAGTAAAAGTATGTATAATGGTGCTAGTATTCTTTTTTAAAGAAAAGACTTTTATAAATTCAGATCCTTTGGGATCTGGGTGTAATTTAGTGCTGACTACATGGTCGTAGCCCAAGAACTCCGGGAATCTGCCTGGTGTGAGGGACTTGAGGGGGATACAGAATGCAATGTATGATTAAGTGAAAGATGCAACATGAGGCGTCTCTGATGGATTTCATCCTTCCGCAATCTCCAGATCACACGACGTGACTTTTTTTTCTATGTTATTTTTATTTGAAGTCGGAGCACCATAACATGGTGTGGGAAGTGAAGACAAATCAGATGCCTAATGCAGTACAGAAACTCCTGCTGGTGATGGACAAGAGACCTTCAGGAATGAATGACTCACTGGAGTTGCTTCAGTGTACTGAGAACTTGCCATCCTCGCCTGGATACAACTCCTGTGATGAGCACATGGAGCTTGGTAAACAAAATTTAAAGCATTGTAGGAATCTGAGATTCATACTTTTATGGTTAGCCAGCTTCTCCACCTGCCTTCAACTGCTTACAAGTCCCTGAAGTTTTTGTACTTAGGAGTTTTCAGTGTACTCTTGTTATTGCTCGTAAGATATTATTTAAGACCAACGTAACTTTGGGCTGTTTATGGTTATCATAGAGCCTCATTTACAAATTACCAAACGAAACTGCTTTGGTGGGTAAAAGTTGGGCAGATCTGCTGCGGTGGGTAAAAGGTGGGTGTTAAACACCTCCGGGAAATCCTGCATGTGGCTCATGTTCCTTTTGAAACGTCCCTGTGAGCTGGTTGGTTTGTTGCTCTGGTGGGGACATCACAGCAGACGCTTGGAACTCGAAGTCTGACCCTCGCGCTTATCACTGCTGCCAGGCTACACCCGTGAGGTGCGGCCTGCAGAAGTGCACGGGTTTGGTGAGGTAGGATTTGGGATGGTGGTGCTGTGAGGCTGGTGTTGACGAGTAAACAGCTAGTGCGTGACCTGAGCCTGCTGCCCTGTCGTCGTTCTGCGTGGCTTCAGCTGCGTTCAATACGCGGTTTTCTTCTGTGTTCACAAAACCCTTGAGAAGCTGTAACTGTGTCACGTGCTGAGCCAGAGGAGATGCTCTTTGGGAATTGGGAGATCCTCAAGGTCTTGGGACATAAACTGCTTGAACGCCAAGGGGTTGCCGGTGCTGGTGAGCGAGGAACACCAGTTTATTCAGCGGTTGATGCTTCACTGTTACAGTTTAGTGTCGGGAGGAAGTCAGAAGTCAGGGCCCAGGGTTGTCAAAAACTCGTACCACTCCTCGTTACTTCAGTTTGAAAGTAGTTAATTTCCTGAACTGGAAAGACAGATGAGCTCGTGACACACCACAAATAAAGAAGTGATGGTCAAGAACGTTGTCGGCTGCAAGGGAAGGGACATCGCTACATCACCGAGAGAGTTACAGGGGGGGTTTCTTAGGTTGCTGCGATCTTTTCCGGCTGCTCAGCGAAAGGGGAGGGCTTCGAGTCGGTTTTCTGAGTGGATATCCTGAATCAGTACTTCTAAGTAAGACATCTTAGCTTTAGTAGGCTGTTCTGAGTCGTCTGCCTGAATAGGAATTGTATGCACATATGTTCTTCCTAACAGTTTAGAAGGACTCCCAACACTAGAAGAGTTTCCTGACTGATATATTGAAGGGACCCTGGGACCTGTAGTTTGTTGTAGGTGTGTGTTTCATAAAGAATTTTTTAAGGCCTGCAAGATGCTTTTTCTCCCCTCCTTTTTCTTTTTTTTTAATACAATTTTTTTAGAATTCAGTCTTGGTGTTCACAGCTGTGGCATGTACATGGGCGTGTACATGGGCCTTGGGAACACACTTTTAGGAAAAAATAACCAACAGATATTACTGAGTTTAGAACTCCTCAGTCAAAACAAATAATTTAGCATAAAGTTGAATAAGTAGTACCTAAACCTTATAATATGATGTTAATCTCATCTCTGAAAATTGTTCTCAATATTGCAGTAATTTTCTATAACTGGGTAATGAAGTATATGAATAAGTATATATATGTACACATAAAATGCCTTTTTCCTCCTTAAACATGTTAACATAAAAATGTCTTCGGGGTATATGGATTAATTCCAGGTAAGTTGTAAAAAAAAAAATCAAAACACATACCTCGTTTTTATGGTCTGTGAACAGTTGTGGTAATTACAAGTCATTAATACATCTATATTCATTAAGTCTATTTTTCCATCAGGCTCTGTTGACCCTTGAATGTATAAGGTGTCATTTTTCAATGACATTTTTTAATGAAACTTGTTTCATTCAAGAAAACATTTCAAATTTATACTTCTCACAAAATTTATTAGCCACATTTAAGGACTTCTTTTAGCTGTAATTAGAATATTGTTCCCTGTGTTAGTAATGTCTTTTTTATAACTTTGAGTGTGTTTATTTGCAGATGACCTTCCTGAACTTCAGGCAGTTCAAAGTGATCCTACCCAATCTGCCATATACCAGCTAAGTTCAGATGTTTCACATCAAGAGTATCCAAGACCATCTTGGAACCAGAATACCTCAGACATATCAGAAAATACTTACGGTGAAAATGAGGTGGATTGGCTAACAGAATTAGCAAATATCGCCACCAGTCCGCAAAGTCCACTTATGCAGTGCTCATTCTACAACAGGTGGGAGTGCTGGCTATATTTTTATCGAAAACTTGTATCATTGCAAAGAGTTACTTATTTTTTTTCTAGTTTTAAAAGTAATAATGTTACTAACCATCTGATGAATGGTTTACTTAAATTAGAATTTAAGTAAAGTCCTTGGAATTGAGCTCATTGTTTTATAATGATTGCAGAGATATTTCACCTAATATCATGGTTTCATATTTTGAGAAGTAGATAAAAGTACTATGAGAAGCACCTGGGTGGCTCAGTTGGTTCAGCACCTGACTTCTGTTCAGGTCATGATCAGGCTCATGAGTTCACGCCCCTTGTTGGGCTCTGCACTAACAGTGTGCAGCTTGCTTTGTATCCTCTCTTTCCCTTTCTTTCTGTCTCTCATTCTCTCTCTCTCAAAAATAAATAAACATTAAGAAAAAAGTGATATGAGTTAAAAAGTTTTAGTAAATGTTTTAAAGTCCTCAAAAAGTAAACTACACCAAGAAATACTTTTATTATATATTTATGGTTAGAGAAATGAAAATTATACTTGTCTAAAGGACCATAATTATAATAAACATTAAAAACAATCTTTTTATATTTGTTTATTTTTAAGAGAGAGAGAGCACAAGCAGGGAAGGAGCAGAGAGAGAGACAGGGAGTCGGGGAATCCATAGCAGGCTCCAGGCTCTGAGCTGTCAGCATAGAGCCTGACTTGGGGCTCGAACTCAGGAACAGTAAGATCATGACCTGAGCCGAAGTTGGACACTTAACTGAGTTGACCCACCCAGGTGCCCCTATAATAAACATTCTATTTAAAAATTTTATCAACCTTGAATTTGGTTCCATTTGATCTAGGTTTATTTTCTTCCACAGTATATGTGAGCTTATGTTATTTACTGGTTTGTGGAAACTAAAATTGCTAATATTAAAATCTTGAATTTAATAAAAGTGGACCCCCATTGGTAAAAACCACTGTTTCGTATACCCAGACCAGAGGACTAGAGTTTCCACAAATGAGTTGCTGTGCTATGAAATTATGGAAGCTTCGAACTAAAATTCCTAGAGAGACCTAAGTGGATAATATTTCACTAGTTATCCCTAAAGTTACAAAGTTATCTATGTAAAACGACCTAGATAAACACAATAGTTTGCAGGGGAGAGAAGTGCCCAGATTTGTACTCACATGGGTAGACAGACCATAGTCTATACAAGATGATGTAGGAATAACTGAATTTTGGTAATGCTTCTAACTTACTGTAATTCTTTGCTAAGACATAAACTTTTCATGTGTGAAGCTCTGGCTTTCTTGTAACCCATTAAATTTTGCTGTGTTTTCTTTTCCCCCCTGTTTGGCAGGATATTGGTCTTGATTAGGGCAAATTCAATGTAGTTAACTAAATTTTTCAGTTTAATTCCATGAAAATTTCCTAGAAAGAAAAAAATAGTCAAAAAGCTAAAAATTTGTTGGCAGTTATAAAAACAGACCCTGATCTTCCCATTGGGCTGTCTTTTTCTAGTTTAGAGATAACACTTCTTTTTTTAGTAGCAAACTTAGAATTAATATAGTTCATGGAAAGTTGAGCAAACCTTTAAGGTAGGTAATCGATATAAATAAAAACATAAGTAAAGAAGGAATATTTTCCTTAAGATATAAATTTATTCTCTGTAGCATTTTCTTTCTTTCTCTTTCTTTCTTTCTTTCTTTCTTTCTTTCTTTCTTTCCAATGTTTATTTATTTTTGAGAGAGAGAGAGAGACAGAGACAAACAGGGTAGAGCAGGGGAGGGGCAGAGAGAGAGGAAGACACAGAATCCGAAGCAGGCTCCAGGCTCCGAGCTGTCAGCACAGAGCCTGATGCGGGGCTCAAATCCACGAACTGTGAGATCATGACCTGAGCCGAAGTCGTACTTTTAACTGACTGAGCCACCCAGGCACTCCTCTCTGCAGCATTTTCTATGCTTCCCTGCCTCCTAGGGAACAAGACCGAGAGGCTCTCACTGCTGTCTCTCCTGCCTTCTAACACTGTTAGTGGCTGTTCGTGCTCCTTCTTGTAGCGTGTTAAACCGTGTTACTTGTTGAGCTTTGGATGTCTGAAGTTGTCACTGTACAGTACCAAGGGGTTGAGGACAGGTAAAGTTTACATTACCCCTGCATAGATAGAGGGATGGAGAGATGCTGTTGGTATTTTAGACACTTGTGGCATGTTAATTTTTACAGAACATTTAGGCCATATACATTTCAGAACATTGCATTGTTACTTCTCTTTAAATGGTTCAACAGAAGAACTGATAAACCCATTTTCTTTTATTAGTCATGAAGGCAGGATATACTTAAGGAATTTTTAGCAGTTTGGCCATTCTTTAATACTCCATGAAGATATAAATGTTTTAATAAAAGGAAGAACTGGAGCAAAGATGAATCATTAAGTATTTGTCGTTTGAAATCCAAAATTGACTGGAGAATGTGCTAAAACACTTAGAAATTTGAGGGGTTTTTAAGAAGTGATAGTAACATGAAGGCAAAGTATAGTTTTACGGACTCTTATTCCAGAGTAACTTCTGCAAAGATATAATGAAAAAGTGTTAATAAGGGTAAAATAAAAATTGAGGGGCTAACACAGTTTCTCAGGGAGTAAGGGAAGAATCGGAAAGGAAGATATTTCTCCCCCTTTTTAAAAGAGGGTTTGTCCAGACATGCATATACTTTTTTCTGTTAAGCACCAGATTCCTATTTTGCATCTCTGAGAACTGTCCTGATTGGGGACCATTGGGCTGGTTGGTCTCCTAGACCTGCAGTCTTCCTCTCTGCTGCTTCCCAGAGCGCAGTGCACATGCTGGGCGCCCTGACTGGGAGTGCTGCTTTTAGTGTTACTCCTCCTGGGAATAGTTGACTCTTATCAAAGGTGATCCTGTGGGAAGAAGCCTGTATCAGGAAATAGGAAGTAGTGTCCAGTTACAGGAAGTTCCATTTAGGCTGCTTCCTGCTAGAATAAGTTTAAGCATTGTAGCTTCAGGTAGTTCATTGTATCTGCACAGTGACAGGTGGTTGGTAGACGGAGGCTTCGAAGTGTTGGTCACATTAGGCTGAGATGCCGTGTTCATACTGACTGCAGCAAAGTAGAAGAGAGAAGTGGACAGGGAGCCTGCACATTATTTGTTACATTTGTATGTACTTGCTGATACAAAAATGGGTGAATAGGTGAAAGTAACTTTGAATTTAAAATACATGGATAAATATGAAAAAAAGAACAGTATTTGAAATGTGTGAAGAGGGCTTGGGTAAGAAACTAAGGAACTGCAGACTACAAATGAAATCTTGATGTCTTTAGTGTTTTCCGTAGGTGTCTTCTATGTGATAACATTGGTATTATGAATATGAAGTTCTTTTCATCAAAAGGAAAGATCTGCTTTAAGGACCTATGCTTTATGGTTAAAACTGCTTCCTTATTTTAGATCATCTCCTGTACACATCATAGCTACTAGCAAAAGTTTACATTCCTATGCGCGCCCTCCACCGGTGTCCTCTTCTAAGAGTGAGCCAGCCTTCCCTCATCATCACTGGAAGGAGGAAACCCCAGTCAGACATGAAAGGGTGAGTTTATTCATGAGATGAAACTGTTACGAAGTTTGCACAGCAGTGAAATATGTTAACTTTCCTTTTCTGTGAAGTCCTTTTGAAGCACGTGCAGATGGGAAATTGTCTCATCGCTCTGCTGGTGATCTGGATTATATTTTACATACAGCTCTGTTCACTGTTAGCAAAGTTTGTTACCACTGGGAACATGCATTTAACTAAAACTTCCAGAAACTTCAGTTTTCAGAGGCATATTTTTTGCTAAGTGTACAGGTGTTTTAAGTTATCCACTAATGAGGAGAGAGCCTGAAGCCTTGGGATAAAGACAGATATTAACAAAATATGTTACAAAATAAAAAAGTTTCTGATATTTTTCTCCATAGGCAAATAGTGAGTCAGAATCTGGCATTTTCTGCATGTCCTCCCTCTCAGATGATGATGATTTGGGATGGTGCAATTCCTGGCCTTCAACTGCTTGGCACTGTTTTTTGAAAGGTAAAAAAACAACTTGAATTTTTGCAGCTTACTTATGTAGCATGCTAGTCAGATAGCTAATATTTGCTTTTCTACTCAAACTTTAGGCACACGACTGTGCTTTCATAAGGGAAGCAAAAAGGAATGGCAGGATGTTGAAGATTTTGCTAGAACTGAAGGCTGCGTTAATGAAGAAGATCTCCAAGTGGGCACTCACAAGGTTGATTTAAAATTTGTAAAACTTTTCCCAAGTCTTTCGTGAGAAAACATAGGCTTATTATTAATCTTTAGGAGTATCCTCCATTTACTTTCGTCTTTAAGTGACACCTTACGTTTTAGGTGGAAGTTTTGTGACTGTGTTATTGCTTAGCTGGATGGAGGGCAGCAGTGTCTTTAGGTTCACCTTTGTAATTATGCTTTCTGAGATGGGAAAATGATGTATTCCTTAGCTCTTTTTATACATTTTACGTTGGGAGAAATGAAATGAATGGGGGTTCCTGGGTGGGTCAGTCGATTAAGTGTCCAATTTCAGCTCAGGTCATGATCTCACAGTTTGTGGGTTTGAGTCCTGTGTCAGGCTCTGTGCTGATAGCTTGCTCAGAGCCTGGAGCCTGCTTTAGATTCTGTGACTCCCTGTCTCTCTGCCCCTCTCCCCTGTCACACTGTACTCTGTCTCTCTCTCTCTCTCTCAAAAATAAACATTAAAAAAAAATACAATGAACAAATGAACCAAGGCTTTTATCTTATGTAATGTACAAAGTGGTTAATTCCCAAATGGATAATTGAGAGTTGATTATATGAAGTTACTTTTTAAATGATCCCATAAAACATTGGCATTTTTAAGTTGATAAGCAGAAGCACTAGTTAGGATAAATGTCCGTTAGTGCCTTTAAAATCTTAATCTTTGCAATCTTTTAATTTCTCCATCTCCACTGTAGGCAGAGGAATTGGGCATGTGAAGTGTGCTTGTTTAAAATTCCTGTTTTGATCCTGCTGTTGTTACTAACTGTTGAGTCTCTGGTCTTGGAGTCAGGAAACCTGGATTGTCTTTCTGGTTCTTCTAGCAATTGTCTGTGTGACTAATGTTGGGAAGATTGTTGACCCCACTGTGTGTGGGCTCCCTAATCTGAAAATAGATTGGATCAGTTTTGACACCTTGTAGCTCTAGGAATGAGAAGATCCCGTAATGTAGTTACAGGTAACATGGCTGTGGCCTCCACCTGCATGTTGGACACCTGCATGAGTCACAGTCAGTTCTTCCTACTCAGCTTATTAGTATAACCAAGCCTGGACTCACCTTTTCTTCCCCTTCCTGGCCTACTTCTTCTCCCTTCTTTTAAAGGTATTGTTAGCCTTCTTGATTGACAGATTGAAAACCAAGAAGTTGAGTGTTCCCCTCCCCACCTTCATACTCAGTGGTCACTTCTCTTTCCTTAGAGGTGTTGTGCAGTCCTCCTTCTCTCTCTCTACCTCTTTCATGCACTAGTGTCATAAGGATCGGACACAATAGCTAGCTGGTGGCATGTCGGTCTCCTTGTTTTTTCTGTGACTTTAAGGGTAGGGATCATGGTTGTTAATGTGTTTTCAGAACCTAGCCCCTGGTGTGTGCCAACTGCTCAATAAAATATCAGTTGGATTAAAATTTAGCCCTTTTCTACCACCATGGCACTTGTCCGTTTAAGACTGTGATGGGTTTCTCTCATCATATCTTCAAATAAATTGAATACTAGAGGCACCTTTTATTCTGCAGACTTTAATCATCTTAAAGTTGACAGTGGTTAGTGAAAATACTTGCATTGACTTCCAGTGCCCTCTCAAAGGAAAGTTTAAGCACTTCACCTGTCCTTTAGACTCCTTTGCTTACTAACTGGCCCTCCTTTTCAGTCTTCTTTGCCGCACCTCTGAACCCCCTGGTATTTTTAGCAAATACTCAGCACTCTCCAGAGAAGGCTGGTTTCGCCTGTTCCTGGCATGAGGCATGTTCTTCTACCTTCTGGGTTTCATTCTTTTAAATCCCCGTTCCAGTGGGAACTGAACCCTGCCTCCTCTCTCTGAGTTAACACCTCCCTGTATCAAGTGCATTAGCATTGTTACATTTCAGTGAAAGTGCTTGTGCCAGTCTGTTTGGCATTGCAGTGATTTATATACGTGCCTTTCTTCACTACTGGGTGGAAAGCAAGGACCCTAAAGACAGGGATCCTGTCTTGTTTATTTTACTTTTTCTACAGACTCTTACACATAATAGGAACTTCATTATGTGTTGAATTAAATATTGTTTGTTCACTCTGTGCATGTATTTTCAGGGCTATGGTTCTGATGGTCTAAAGTTGTTATCACATGAAGAAAGTGTATCATTTGGCGAGTCTGTACTGAAGTTGACTTTTGATCCTGGTACAGTAGAAGATGGCTTACTTACTGTAGAGTGTAAGCTGGACCACCCTTTCTATGTTAAAAATAAAGGTAGGGTGTCAATTTGAATTTATAGTAACTTTTTAAAGAAAACTTCTTAAATCTGGAAAGATGTCTTGTGGTATAATTCTTTGATGATTAAGAAAAAAACTTGAAGGGCAAACTTCTTTCAAACTACACAGAACTACCGCAGAAGGGGTTTATAATAACTCCTAATGGTGCTTTAGGGTCTTAGCAGTCGTTAGGTGGGGCTGCACTTCCTCTGGGTATGAACTCGTACATTCAGGTAGCTTACTATATAAGCAGCTCTCTGTTATCTTGGTATCATTTGGGGGAATGTGATATTCTGGTAATTGCACTGAAATCACTTTTCAGAGATTTATTACACTAACACCATGTTAAAAATAATTCAGAGGCTGTTTTGTGGTCTTGGTCATTGACACCGATTATTACTGTCTTGTAAATTGATGGAGGTGTTGATTGATAGAATCTGTATATTAATAAAACGCCGAATCCAACAAGTTTTGGAGAGCTTCGCACTGCTTAATAAAGGAAATACTTGGGACTTATTTTGTGGCAAAGATACAGGACATGTTAAAAATCTGCTGAGACTTAAGTAGTAACCTATTTTCAAGGTTCAGAAGTGAAGGGCCTATTGTAGAATAAATAATTAGGGTCCCTTCTGTCAATCCCTATCCTTTATGTAACTGCTGTTTGATTTGATTTTAGGTTGGTCATCGTTTTATCCAAGCCTGACTGTGGTACAGCATGGCATTCCATGTTGTGAGATCCATATTGGTGATGTATGTCTACCTCCCGGACACCCCGATGCCATTAATTTTGATGATTCAGGTGTTTTTGATACATTTAAAAGGTATTATTGGATTCTTTTCCTGTTGTTAACGTTTACCTTTAACCTCTCTAATGGTTGCAAAGTCAGAAATTTAGGAGGCTAAACCTCAAAGGTTTGAAGATTATAAAAGGACTACTTAGAGCAATATGATTAAATGAAAACATATTCGGTAATTGAACTAACAAAGTAATAGTTCCAGGGGAGCTTTACACATAGTCATCACGCAGGAAAACCATGAGTTCATAAACATTTGGTATTAGATTAGAAAAAATACCACATGTTACGTGACCAGGAACTAAACGGATCAACTTTGATAGTTATTCTATATATATAGAAAACTGCTGTATCTGGCTGTTTTAACCAGTCCTTAAGTCTCTTAGTAGTGTTTTTTTGTACTTAACTGTCCTTTTCTTTCCATAACTGTATCTTTAATAATTCATTTCGACCAAGGGCATTAGTAGCATGAATTAACAAATAGTAAAAATAGCAAAAACACTTGACATTTGGAAAATCTTAAAGAGGGAAGTGAGTTTTTTGGACATCCTCTTGCTAGTATGTGGTAGAACAGAACAAGTACCCCTGTGTCCTGATGCTCGAGGGGGTTGATGAGCTGTCTCAGTTTGTTCTGGTCTCAGCACTGAGAGGCCCGCATTCCTGGAAACCCCGCAGGCCTGGCTCAACCGGGGCAGTTATTCCCCTACTCCCAGAAGGTATCCAGAGAAAGTCTGTTTATAGGTATCTGGAATTTTAAAACTCATTTTTTCTTTAAGATAATTGCTAATGTTTATTTTTAAGAGAGAGAGAGCAAGTGGGGCAGGGGCAGAGAGAGACAGAGACACAGAATCCGAAGCAGGCTCCAAGCTCCTGAGCTGTCAGCACAGAGCCTGACTCGGGTCTCGAACTCACCAGCTGTGAGGTCATGACCTGAGCCGAAGTCAGATGCCCAACCCACTGAGCCACCCCAGAGTCCCTCTTTAAGATAATTATTAAGTTCATAGGCATTAAGAGAATCCAGAATACCTGCTGGCCTATAGGTTTTATTTATTTCATTAATTTAATGTAATAAAACGTAAGGTTAATATATTTTTATTTTGAAAGGATACGTGAGGCTGTTATTTTAAAAAAGCACCTAGCACAGGCCCTGGCACAGGCTTTATGCTCAGTAAACGTCTGCAGATTGCAATCTAAATGTTATTTGGTTACATCCCTCACACACTCTGTTCTTTTTACAAATTCAAGAGAAATGAGGTGGTTTTGAGGTCTGATACTCTTAAGTACTCTTAGGATGTAGGTCAGTAATACCTCGTATGTTTTGGTGAGAATATTCTAAAGATAGAAAAACTTTGGAAGATAATTTGATCTTTTTTTTTTTTTTTTTCCTTATTGAGAGAGAGAGAGGGAGGAACAGAGAGAATCCCAAGCAGGCTCTGTGCTGTCAGTTCAGAGACCGACCAAGAGCTCAATCCCATGAACTGTGAGATCATGACCTGAGCTGATACCAAGACATCAAGGGTCAGACACCTGACCGACCAAGCCATCCAGGTGCCCCTAATATGGCTTTATCTTAGAACACTGAGTATCAACAATTCCATTCCTGTGTGTGTGTGCCCTAGAGAAGTAAATCCTTACAGACACGCAGAAGGGGATGTATAAGTTAGGTCATCGTGGCTGTGTTGCTCAGGATTGTACAACGTGGAAACCAATACAACATTAAGTGGAAAATGAATGAGCCACAGCCATATGTTTTGAAACATGGATCAATTTTAGAAATAATGTTAAGTAAAATTAGCCTCAGAAATACATGGTAGAATTCCATTTTTTGTGTGTGGAATCAGAATTCCATTTTTTGTGTGTGTATTCTTTGGAAATAGATCTAATAAAATTACAAATCTAATTACATTTATATAATTTTTACTTAATGTATATAACATACATTACACAGTTATGCTGGGGATCCCCAAGACAACCCCTGGGTTCAGTGACATACCAGGAGGACTCATGGGATTCAGTATGTAGTCACACTCCTGCCTAGGATTTCTTCTAGTGAAAGGATATGAAGCAAAATCCTGAAAAGGAAAGGCACGTGGGGTGAAGTGTAGAGGAAGCCGGGCCTCCAGGACTCCTCCCAGCGCAATCGCACAGCACCCTTATTTCTCTCAGCAGTGAGTTGTAACAATAGGGATGAACTGGCATCTGCCGGGGAAGCTGTTACACACTTAGCACTAGGGTTTTTACTGGGAGCTGGTCGCACAGGTTGCCTCTGCCTTGCGTGTACTCAAATTCCAGACTTCCAAAAGGAAAGCAGGTGTTTAGGGCTAGCGATGTTGTTTGTACACACAATTGAGGCACAGTGAGCTACTCTTACCAGGGTGGGAATAAAGAGAACCTTCCTAAAATCGCAATTCCAGATGCTAGTCCAGGGCCAGCCTTTTAAGGATACCCTCAGGATAGCAGTCCGGCCCGCTGTGTTACAGGTGCCACATAACAGAATGTTTACATATTACATGTTGATACAATGGATATATTAACCTAATTAATGCTACTATAGATTAATATAATGCTATTAACACTATAGTGTTTATATGTTCTCTTTATGAATAATGTATTATTTTTATAATAAAATATTGAAAAAAGTAAGGGGATGATAAACCATTCAGGAGAGTGGTTATCTTTGGGGGTGGCAAATGTGGAACTATTTAGAGTAGAAATAGTCTATTTCTTAATTAGGTTGTGGGTTCACTCCTTTGTACACTTTATAACTAACATAAAAGTTAAATACATTTTTTACATACTAAGTTTTGCATAGTGAAAAACCTTTTTTAAGCAAAAACAACACTAACCTACCTAATTCTTTTTCCAAGACGGTAGGTTCTCATCAGTTGGTCATACTGAATAGCAGTCACCCCTAAGATGACCTTGGACATTGGTCTCATTTTCCTGTGGAGTGACTTTCTGCTCCCCATTAAGGAGTGGAAAATGGGCAGTTTCATCCAGGAGAAAAGAGCATGACAGAGTTGAGAAGCATGAAATTGACTGAATTTTCATTGTGGATTAGATTGTGACTTGGCAGGTTAAGGGAAGTGCTGTCTGGTATAAGGAGGGCCAGAAAGGGAAGGAAGGCAGGAAGAAACACTTGTCCAAAACGAAACCCCAGAATCGGTTCCCAGGACAGTCTGGGGATTTGGGGGCAGCTCCTGGGTCCTGCTGTACAGGGAAGGACATCTGATTAGATTTTACCTTGGTAAGGACCAGAAGTCAGCCATAGATGAGCTTTTAAACACAATTTATAGTTCGTTGGTAGAAAGGAGGCTTTTAAGTGAGAGTATGATTTGAAGAAGCCCATTCCAGACACAATTGAGGCCAGTCTTCTGGGCATCAGGCAGGTTTCAGACTGTCACTTCTGACTTTGTGAATTTAGCATTTCTGTTCAAGTGATAGAATTTAACTCCTGAGTGTCCACTGTGTACCAGGTGCTGTACATGTGTTAACATACTTAATCTTCACAATCCTATGAGATTATAGCCTCACTTTGCCGGCGGTGGGGGAGGGGACAGTGCTTAAGGAACCAGAAACAGCCATTTGTATCAGAACCAAGATTCAAGTCTGTATCCTTTCGAGACTCCAAATTTTGTGTTCTATCAATCTCGGCTATTTCTACAGTAATAATAATATATACCCCAATGAATACTTGCTATGTGCCAGCCTCTGCCCTGAGTTTTGTAGACACTGTTCTGTCAGCTCAGCCACACTACATGGCATGTGTTCAGTTCATTTTAGAGATAAGTATACTGAGGCTAGATGTTTATTTACTCTGTCCAAGTCATACTAGTAGGTGGAAGAGGTGGGGTCTGAACCCAATTAAAATTTTACATTATTATGTTCTGCAGAACTTTTTTCACCTCTTCATTAGTCATCAGATATTTGAATTTGAGAGCCTAGTGTATGTGTTGGGCGTGGGGATTTAGAATCTGTTAAGACATGGGCCTGCTTCTTTGCTTCCAGTCTAGAGAAGGAAATGGATTAGTAAATGTGTACGGTGTGGTGTGTGCTGATTGAGAGATGTGGCCTGGTAGGTGCTCTGGAGCTAGGATGCGTGGATTCAGATCCTAGCTTTGCGGATTTGTTGTGGAAGCTGGGATAAATCAATGAACTTTTCCATGGCTCTGTATAAAAAAAAAAAAAAAAAAAGTCTGTACAAGATCTGTACAAGGATAATGTTGAAGGGAGGATTAAAGTGAGTGTCTATGACTATGGTTAATAGACACAACACTACTGTGGAGTTTTTCTTTTAAGAATAGAAATTAGGGGGCACCTGGGTGGCTTGGTTGGTTAAGCGTCCGACTTCGGCTCAGATCATGATCTCACGGTCCGTGAGTTCGAGCCCCGCGTCGGGCTCTGTGCTGACAGCTCAGAGCCTGGAGCCTGTTTCAGATTCTGTGTCTCCCTCTCTCTCTGCTCCTCCCCTGTTCATGCTCTGTCTCTCTCTGTCTCAAAAATAAATAACGTTAAAAAAAAAATTAAAAAAAGTAGAAATTAGGGGGGCACCTGGATGGTTTGGTCGGTTAAGCCTCCAACTCTTGATCTTGACTCAGGTCATGATCTCAGTTTGTGGGATCGAGCCCTGCACGGGGCTCTGCACTGACATCTCAGAGCCTGCTTGGGAATCTCTCTTTTCTCTCTGCCCCTCCCCTGTTTGAGCCCACTCCCTCCCTTCCTCTCCACCACCCCCCCACTTCAAAAATAAATATACTTTAAAAAAATAGAAAAAAGAATAAACATTAGTGAATGTGGGAAAGGGTATTTGAGCTTAAGGAATGGCAGGGAGAAAAAGTGGAGGCATGAAACAAGGCACGTTTCAGGAACTACTGGTAGAGACTTAAAAAAAAATTTTTTTTTAAAGTGTATTATTTATTTTGAGAGAGAGAGAGAGTGTGTGAGTGGGGCAGAGAGAGGGAGAAAGAGGATCTCAAACAGGCTCTGTGTTGTCAGCATGGAACCTGACATAGGGCTTGAACTTAGCTAAAACCAAGAGTCAGATGCTCAACTAAGTCACTTGGGCATCCCAAGGAGAAAGAATTGAGTGTGGCAAAGGTAAAGCTTTGTTTTAGACATTCTGTGTAATATTTTAATGCTATAGTCATATCAAAATCTGAATTCTGTGATTGAATATTTCCAACTACTTTTAAGTTGTATCCATAATGGAAATAGAAGAGTTACATTTGTACCACTAGATGGTAGAGTTTTCAGATTTCAGTAATTAGCTTGCTTCTATTTAAATCTTGGTATTTCAAGTTGTAAATAAATACTTCAGTGGAGATTATTAATTTTGTGTCAATTCATTTATGTTTGTTTAGTTTTGTTTTTCTAAATTATATATGGGAGGGGATCGAGATAGCAAAAATTGTTTCTTTGACATAATCCTGACTGCTGAATATTGATTAGATGATTTTGGCATCATATTTATTTCATGTAATACCTTTAAAAAAAACCCACATGTTGTGTGGTTGATAATTGGTAGAAGTCATTTTTATTGTGTGCGGTGACTGGCATGGGCTTCATGCACTTAGTTCTCTCCATCTGTTTCTGGAATAATTCATAATCTCCTATTGCTTTACCTTTAGGTAGATACTGTTTCTGTAGTTAGTATCAACCTGTTTTCATGTATTATCAGAATTTGTTTCAGGGAGAGAAGTAGGGGTTGGATTTAGAATAAAAGGCTTTCTGTTAAGATAAAAAGTAGAAGCAGTAGGCATGAACACAGTTGGAACAAAAAGAAATCTTTTGACCGGTGTAATCTTTAGGCTGTTGTCTACACCAGCTCTACTTCTCAGGTAATATTTTCAGTTAATCTATTGTGTGTTCACCCTGACGTTAGCCAGTGGCAAGGTGGAGGACCATGGTTTTGGTGAGGAAACCTAGGGCTTTGGAGGTGGACAAATCTGGGTCTGGATCTAGTAGCTGCATGGCCTTGGCTGAATAATACTTTTTCTTTCTTAGCTTGTTTCTTTATACAAAGAGAGGATAATGAAGCTTGTGGGGAAGATAAGGTAATATGGATAGCTTATTTCTGTGCCTGTGTAAACTGAACATATACTGAATAGGGCTTTGCCTGATCAATGTGAGGTTTTACTCTTGTTACTAAGCTGTGTTATAATAGATGGATGGCCTTCAGGGCAGATTGATGTATGTTTGATTGTTTTGACCTAAACAACAAAAAATTTTAAGTTCTTTTAGTTGTAGTCAGTCACTCTGGACTGTCCTTCCCCAACACTCGGTCTTGCATAGCAACTAGTCCTAGGCCTTGTTTACGCCTGCCATCCAATTTAGTTTTCTAGCTTTAGGCTTCTGTAGGCCAAGAAATCAGATTATCAAATTTTTCAAAAAGTGAATCTAAAGTAGTAATTAAGTGGGTTGTGGGGGATCTGGAGGAGGTACTTGCTATAAATAAAGTGCGTGGATTTTCTTTTGGGGGGCTTGAAATCTTTAACTTTTATACTCTGTGCAGATTAAAAAAAATAATTAGTGCATATATAAGCTTTCATCTTATAAGCAACTGTCAGTGGTGAAGGTGGTTAAACATCGTACAGGGGAAAAAAAAGTGTTTTCAGTTTTTGTAAATCAGATAATCAAATCGAATTAAAACCATGTTAATTTTTTTTTTTTTTTTTAGCTATGACTTCACACCTATGGATTCTTCCGCAGTCTACGTGTTAAGCAGTATGGCTCGTCAGCGTCGTGCATCTTTGTCTTGTGGGGGGCCTGGAGGCCAGGACTTTGCAAGATCTGGACTTAGTAAGACCTGTGGCTCATCGGGGTCATCACAGCTCTCTCCCAGTTCTTTGTACGCTAAAGCCGACAAAAACCACAGCTCAGGGACTGCAAGTGCCACTTCTCCTAACAAGTGCAAAAGACCAATGAATGCCTTCATGCTTTTTGCCAAAAAATACAGAGTTGAATATACTCAGATGTATCCAGGGAAAGATAACAGGTAAAAATTCTATTTGTGAATCTAATAGTGAACTCTTCTGTGCAGTTCACAGGAACTGGGAGTTAAGTAAACTTCTCGCTTAGTAGCTTTTTTGATCGAATTCTTGTTTTCTTAGGTTGACTTTCAAAAGTTAGCTTCATGGGTAACTATTTTATGATACCTAGAGGGATAATTCGGTCACCTGGGTGGGTAAGGGTCTGCCTTCTAAAATAACATTGTCATTTGCCTGTTGGAAGACACAGTTCTGACTGTCCTATCTTTATAGAAAAAGTTTCTCGTGTCAGATCCCAAGTGTCCCTCCTCTACACCTGTGTCATACTGTGGAAGATGCAGGCATTGGCGGTTTGTAGTCTTTTTGACACTCATAGTAGTTACTACAAACTGCCAGAGACTAAACATACAGGTGGCATCAGTGATAGCCCACGGATGAAATCCACACTGGTCCTTTCTGCCCTGCTTGTTTGTACTCCTCACTCATCTGAGTCCTTTAGCGCTCACTTCCTCTCAAAGCATAGAAATGACTTCTTCCAATCTCCTTAGTTTCCTGACCATCAAAACTGCTGTCTCCCATTAACCTTGATGGCATGAGCAAAGTCATGTGATTATCCACATAAAACAATTGAGTTTTTGAATTCGAGTCTGAATGTCTCATGAGCGCAAGATAGAGGGAGAGGGAATTGACAGTTTCAAGTCAGCATAATGTGATATTTGTAGATTCCGTAAAATCCTCTCCACACAACATCTACTTAACATCTATCACCACACCGTTACAGATTTTTCACATAAAGAGAACTTTTAAGAGCTACTCTTCACAACTTTCGAAAGTACCATACAGTATACCTGTGCACTTTACCTCGTCCCCGGGGCCTTCCTTGTTTATAACCGGAAGTTTGTACCTTTTGACCCCCTTCTCCCATTTCGTCCAGCCCCCACCCCTAGCCTCTGGCAACCACTAAACTGTTCCTATGAGCTTATTCATTTTTAAGTATTTACAATTTAAAAAAAACAGAAACTTCTCCAACCAAATGCACTTGTGATTTGGGAATTGATGATACCTAAATATTTTTTACCAGTTTAACTAGTAAATGTGTTGACCATTATGTGGTACCTTTAACCCAAAGACTGTAAAAACTGGTTTTTATTCTAAAGGAAGATAATAGTATTTAATTGCATCCACTTACTGGAAAATGTACGTACGTATCTAGTGCATATTTAATTTCTTGTTAAGTCGTGGAGCTGTGGTTACTATTCTTCTGAAGTTCAGATGCCTGCCTCTAGCTTCCCCATCAGTCACTAAAATCCCTCGTATATACTTCACACAGCATGTACTGCCTTTTGTTTTGTGTCATGAAATTAATGGTTAAAAGCTCTTCACAGAAGGAAAATGGTTTCTGTCTGCATGTTCTGGATGAGACTATTTTCTGCTAGGTTTGGGAGCAGATTAACAAATATAAATAGGAAACAGCTTCAGATTAGTCATGAAGTGTTTTATCCAGTTTGACTTCTTTCCCTTTGAGTTAATCCGATTTTCTCAAGTACGAGTATCACCTAGGATTTATGTGGTGTTGTTTTAGGAGGGTAAATGGTAAGCTGTGCAGAGTTAATGCCCACCACATTTTTACTATGGTTGCATGAACGAATGGGACTTTGGTCATAACTGTTTGATGGGTTATGGGTACAAACAGAAAGCAAGAATAGCTTATAATACTTCATGCTGCTGATACTGAACACTGCCTTAATACCTTAGCATCTTTAAGGAACCAATATACTAGGATAGTTCCAATGGTAATTTAAACCATTTCTTTGAAATAATTTAACTTTTCTCTTTAAGCTCTGTAGGACACTGAATATTTAGCCATTTTAGATGCCTCTGGACAATTGGAAAATACTGGCAGTATTCCAGGAGGCTTTATAACTGCCAAGATTATGATGAATGGGCCCATAGGACTTGAGATTTTACTGGAAATGACTACCGTAGTCTTGGCCTTTTCCCTTCTCTCTGTTGGACAAGATTTTTGCCTTCTTTTAACTTTCTATATCTTCCTGAAGTAGCAGCACTTGACATACATGCGTCTTACGAGAAATGCTTGCCTTCAGCATTGTGTCAATATTTATTTTACAGAGCCATAAGTGTGATCCTTGGTGATAGGTGGAAGAAAATGAAGAATGAAGAGAGAAGGATGTATACATTAGAAGCAAAGGCTTTGGCTGAAGAACAAAAACGTTTAAATCCTGACTGTTGGAAAAGGAAAAGAACCAATTCAGTATGTTTCAACAACTAGTTGCTCAAAAAGATCTTGACTTCTCCCCATAACTATACTGGCATGTTGCAGCAGTTGTTATGACCTTTAAAAGGTGGTGTTGAGGCTGTTTTTCAGCCTTTTTACACTTCACAACCTAATAATGTGTTTATACCACCATGTAAGGCAGGCTGCTTTTTTTAATCACTAAGTGCCATCTACTCTTTTAGTATGGAAAGTAGAACTCTCAGACATGCTTAAGAAGTGTGTTTAGGCAGAAATATTAAGGTGGAAAAATAATTTTGGAATGGTAGTATTTCTAGTTGGGTTGAAAGATGGGTGTTACTAACTCAGTATCACACTATTAGAAATCTCTCTAATCTTGGGGTGGCATGTCTCCACAGCCTTTCTTGATTGGGCAGGGGCTAAGGAGCGTGGGGCACATTAACCTTCATGGGGCCTTCTGACGTTTGCACAGAATTTCTAGATTAAAAACCCCAGGAAGGAGGAGAAATAGAAAAGCCTAGGAAGACTCTTGTAAATGAGTTCATACCATAATCAACCTCGGATGGACTTGATTCTTAGAACATTTCCTTGACTAGACTAGCATCTTTTAAGTTGTATTTTTCGATCAGTTGGTTAAGTGCCCGACTCTTGATTTCGGCGCAGGTCATGATCTCACGATGTGTGAGATCGAGCCCCACGTTGGGCTCCATGCTGTCAGTGCATACTCTGCCTCTCCCCTGCTCGTACTCTCGCTCCCAAATAAAGTTTAAAAAATAACAAAAACAAAGGGAAGATAGTTCTTTGCAGCAGGAGGGCTGGTCGAGGAGGTCTTCAGTTCATTCTGCCTAGGTCTTTTAATAGTAACATGTAGTTCACACTCACACATTTTTCAAGAACCTCTTGTAAACAAGTAGATGGTAGTCAGACTCCAGCACAAGAGGGTGGCTGAACTGGGTTTGTGAAGTTCTTCATTACCTTAGACTTCTGTGTGGTAGGACTTAGCCTGGATCCCCTTTCTTTTCTGCTCCTCCTAATCTGTGTCTTCTTGCCGTTGTCATACATTTTCTAGATGCTTAGTCATTGGGTATTAGCAAACTTAAAAAATCATCCCCTTTGAAAAAGTGATATTTTTTAAACAGGAAGCTTATAAACATTCTGTTCTCTTAGTTCTCATTTGTAGAATTACTAGATATCGATTTATACACATTCACCGAGTTCTAATTTTCTCTCCACAGGGCTCACAACAGCATTAAGCCACGACGCTCGTTCTGAAGTCTGTAGTTACATAAACACTGACTGTCCATGGAAGGGCTTAAGAAGATCAAGGTGTCACCATTCGTCCTGAATTCGTGTGACCATAAGATACCGATAGCAATGAGTCTTGAAATGATTTAATAATGAGTGAGGATTTGCTTTCTCCATTAGAGCATTAAGTAAGCTAAAACTATCAACATTGTAAACCAAATTGCCTTATTTTTCTTCCAAACTTCGTATATGTCTATCAGGTAATATAGGCTTGAAAATTGATATCCTGTGGTGCTAAAGTACAGTAGAAAGAGAGGAGAGTGTATACATGTTTTATTTTAAATTGTACAAAAGGGGAATTTAAAAATATGTAACTGCTGTTTATACATTGGCTCCTTACTGCTTATTAATCTGTATTGTATACATAACGGGATGAAACAGAGCTGGGAACAGGCCTCTCCCTGAGCAGCCACCACACGCTGGGCCGTGCCAAACACGGGAGCTCTAGTCCGGCCAGTGCCAAGCGGCTGCCGGCACGTGTGGTGGGTGGATAGCGTCGGTGTCCCAACGTGAGAGCCGCCTGCTGCCGCTACCCTGGGCGTGCGGAGTCTTGCACCAGGTGGCGGCACCCATCCGTCATTTCCAGCGGAGGCCAAGCCCGGGCCAAGGTCAAGTTAGTTAATAGCATTGGGATATAGTCACTGTAATGGTGCTATTAACAGTTGACATCGTTGTATTTTTTAACTTTGTGTTCTGTATCTCCTCAGCCACGTATCTTAAATATCTTCTTTGTCATCGTATCTTTATGGTGGGGGCAGACTTTGCACTTACTGCAGTGCAACACGTGCACTTTACTTTTCCTCCAGCTGTCTGAGGTGAGAGCAAGTCCCTGGGCGAGACGCTGCTTTTGCTCTGAGCTACAATCATGGCTTTTCACGTTACTTACCAAGTGGTGTTTCTGGTTAGGAATCACAGCTGTAAAATCGATTTCAGTTCATTACACCTCTTCATGATGTTGCCCCTAAATTTTGCACACTATATTCTTGTATATTATTTCAAATAAAATGGAAAAAAATTGTTTATCTCTGACTTCTGCTGATTGAACTTGACTGAATTTGAGTGGTCACAATAACAGGTTCAGGGCATGGAAAATATATTCAGAAGTTGCTGATGGGGTTTTTAAGCATTAAAAACAAAATGTTAGTAATAGAGCAAGGATAATAGAAAAACAAGGACCTACATGACCTATTTGTAAGAATCTTTGTAGACTAAAGATTATTTTTAACTCAACATCTTACAAAGTGAAACAGGCCCCACAGTCTTTTAATAAAATAACACACGGAGTATAAAGACAGCATGGCTCTGTCTTTATTAAAGATACACTAGGACATACCTAAACAAGTTAACCCTACGTCTTCGCTTTGGGGTATGCCTGTGGTTCCCAGACTTCGTTGCATGTTGGAAGCCACTGGGCATGTTTTCGAAAAATACTCATGCCTGGCTCCTACCCTCAGATGTGTTCCATCTGGGGTACAAATCGGGCATCAGGATTTTCTAAAGCTTCCACCGTGATTCTAGGGCCACACATTGATCTAGTGAGGACGAAGGTAAGTGGGGAGTGGCAGGGTACTTATGTAACTTGATCAGAGCCCTTAAAAAGCAGTGAGGACTTAGGATGTGTGTACACGTGCAGGGGGAATCTTACGTAATGGGAAAGAAATTTCAGCTGGTCTCATAGAAAAAGCCTGGAAGGAGGGGGGTGGAAAAAAGAGTTGGATGTCTTTCTGGAAAAATCAAGCCCATGGAGTTCGAAGGTTGGTGATGACAAACCTATTTTGACATTTTATGCTACTTAAGGTAGAAGGGCTAACCAGGTAAGGCAGAAGATCAATAGGAAATATGGAGAGGTCAATTACATTCTTAAAACAGTGGATGGGAGCTGTTCTCTAGAACATGTTATTTAGGTTAGCTGCCAACCTTGAATCGGGTCAGCGTACGACAAAGAGTAAGAAATACTTCAAGTTATTCATGAAGAGCAGACATAGCTTTTTGAAGCAGCTGAACCATTATGGGATAAACTGGTGCAAATTCTTTGCCTTCTCTACTTCTTACTGACTGAACGTAGGCTTCCAAAGCTCCCCTGAAAACAAAAATGAAAACAATGTCAAAAAATGACATAAAAGATAAAACCACTTAGAGGGTACCGATATTTAAAACAAGCCCTTTTCTGGAATTGCTATGCCCAGCTCCACAGGCTAGGTGGCCAACAGCCTTCAAAAATTTACTCTTACTATGGCGAATGTGGAAATAGGAAAATTTCTGGGTCCGCATTGTGCTCAGTGGTCACGGGCTCTCTGGTCGCCGATGTTCTCAGTTTCCCTTCTCTGTTAGACTTGGGAAGAGCCTCCTGCAGCTTGCGCTTGTTCACAGAGCTCACAAGGGGGAGCCCCACACCGTGGAAAGGCCCACTGGGGAGCGCTGGGGTCCGGGGCTCTTCCCCACACAGGGAACCCTGGAAGGCATGTTATATTCCTGTATTTGAGGAGAGTATGAACCCACGGGTTGTATAGCTCTTGGGCTCGGATTTTTTGGCAAATTGGGTGATGAGGAGTATGTGGTCCCGGCCAGTTAAAATTTATGATGTTCTCCTGAATTCGATCTGGGAGTCCAGAGGCCAAGTGCAGTGCTCTGCTTGCTCATCTACTCTCTGGTGGCTTTCACACCACAATGGCTGACAGGACTTGTCAAGGCAGAGGCCATATGGCCTGCAAAGCCTAAAATATCTACTCTCTGGACCTTTATGGAGAAAGTTTTCCAATCTCTGAGCCAGATGGTTTAAGTGTTAGATGTTTAATTGGAGCTAAAGAAAATGGTTTAAAATTTTTTATTAGTCTATTTACAAGTATAATAATTTTGTCATAATCGTACTGTTTTCTTGAAGTTTCACATGGAGATTAGAGTGTTTCTATGAAGATATAAGTTAATAATACCATTACTCATCCCACATACTCAGTCTCAAGTCCCACCTACTCTGCGATTCTTAACTGTTTTTTTTGCTCCCAAACACTGAGCAGACTGCCTCTTGCTCAGATGTGTTGATTAGCGCTGGTTCTATAGCGCCCTCCACCCTGCCAGCCACGTCACAGCCCTCGCTGCAATGCATAACTGAGTGCCCAGTCTCTTATTTCCACCGTGACCTCCCTCCTGACTTGTTTCCATCTGTGTTTTGGGCAGCATGATCTGCTTTCTTTCAGGTACCCTTCAAACTTGCCTATCACACAGGCAGTCCCCCAGAATGTACAACGCCGAGAGAGAACCCTAATGAAAACTAGGGGCTCTGGGTGACGATGATGTGTTAAGGTGGGTTCATCGACTAGAACAACGGACCACCCATGGGGGACGATGTTAACGGGGGAGGCTGAGGGTGGATGGGAACTCTCTGAACCCCCTCTACTATTGCTGGGAGCCTAAACCTGCTATCAAAAACGAAGTCTACCAAAAAAGAAAAGAGACTTGGGTGATAAAACTCCCTTAGGGTAGTGTTCTGCTCACCTTCCCCTATTTCAACAAAGGGCCCCATCATCTCCAAAGGTCTCTATCTAAAGTCCTCCTTTAATCCACCTTACAGATTTCCACACCCAAGTCCCTCCTCTCCCCTTTGCTTCTGTTTTGAATCCTGCCAGGTGGGCAACAATTACTGCTGTCGCCTCAGAGGCGGGGTCTCAGCCCCTGCTGGTGGCTCTGATGCACGGTGCCTGTCACGCGATGAATTCACAACCCACCGAGCACCAGCTTCATCATCCACCTCCCCCGACCCTGCCTGTGCTACTACTGGGTTCTAGATAGTTTGCTGTGGCCTAAAAAGACCTTCAAATCATCAGTTTCCATTGTTTGTGTTACCTACACACGTACAGAGCAGTTTCACCCCATTCATGACTCTCACCCCAACCGTGATGTCGACCCGGAGAGAGCCGGGACGTCTGTGCGAGTATCACTGAAAAAAGCGGTCTCTGCCTAACAAGGCAAGGCTGCAAAAGGGCTGGTTTCTCTCCGACCACGCTGACTCTCTCCTTCCTGAGACACCTTTCTCCATCATCTTCTGAATGCTTGGAATGTCCTTCTGTGCTGTCCCTGCAGAGCCCTTTCCTAGGGGCCAGTACTCAGGCCTTCTTTTTGATACAGCCTAACTCCTGGCAGCACAGAAGAAACCACTTGGGAGTCACGAGAATTTGTGGAAAGGTCCAGGACTTCTGCATCAACGGTTGTGGCTTCGTGGGAGCCCGAATAGCAGGCTCTGTTCGGGGTGTGGCCACCGTAGATCAGCTATGCGGAGGGAGCGGCAGGCCCTTCCTTAGGAAGCACAGCTGGTTTATCAGGCTCGGCCCCACTGCCTCACCATGTAATCCGGGCCACCTTTCGAGCCCGTCTGCTCGTCTGCCAACTGGGAAGGACACCTACACCATGCAGCTATGGGAATGGGAAGACAGTGCTGGGAAGCACCTGGCGCTCTTCCAGGAACACGGAGGAACCTTTCTAACAGTGCTCACTGTTCTCCCCGCCAGGCTTCCAGACAGCCTGAGGGTCTCCACGTAACCCAGCAGGTTCACACTTCCGTCAGGGCGTCATCACTTTGTACTTGAGTATCTATTATGCTGCAAGTATCTGTTCCATGGTGAGTTTCCCTCTAAAGAACGTAACTTAGTTTGGAGGGTTGGGGCTGTTTTGTTTCTTTGTGCAGCCCCAGGACCTAGTGCTTGACAAATGCATGATCAATGAATTTTAAAAAAATGAATTAGAAATACAGGAAGATAATCCGTAATGAAAAGTAATGACAAGTGTGCAGAAGAAAGTGAATAAAGGAGAAACGTGATTGTAAGATCCTCAAAAGCAGCACAGACATGAAAAATGGAATTTAATGCTCTTAGAAAATAATGTTTTGTGAGATGCCTTAGTTCATGTCAGAGCTGAACCTTAATGAAACTATTTCCTTATGAAAAAACTTACTGCTTTTAGTAATACTTTTCAAGTTGCTATGGCATCCTGGGCAATCACCCCACTCCCAAAACGTAGCCCCTGCAGATTCATACATAGAAGAGAAATCCCCCAAGGGCTCCAACTGTCTTTGAGACAATGGTGTATAAATATCAGTCTAACAAATTAATGCACTGAAATGTGCAGAGACTGCAATCAGTCTGTAGTGAATGAATTAGATCCATTTTATCTAATAAATGAACCAAAAATCCACTTAGCAGTCCCATTTGCATCAAAAGGATAAGACATTATGTAAACTACACAATATGTAGGAGAAAGTTCAGAAATGAGTTTGGTTTTTTGGTATTCATGAAAAACACCATCAGAACTACGGGGAGAAAAACAGATTCAAGCTACCCTCCCACGTAAAATCAGCACAAGATTTTCAAGCAATTATTAAATAACTTCATTCGCTTGAGCACAACCTCAGCTTTCTTGGAAGTCAGGCCAGGCATTATGTAAGAGTTAGTCTCAACTCGCGTTTGTAATCAAAATAAACAGATGGTTAAAGTTACCCTTATTGAAAGAAAAAAGTCGTTCAGGAATTGCACAATTAGTAGAGGAATGGTTTGTGGTAACACAGCAACACTGCTCAAGTAGAGGTCTTTATGGAACACAAAATTTGTCTCTGTCAGGCATGAATTATCAGTGTACTTCATACTGAAATACATACATGGCTCCCAGATCTACTATGTGCCTTCCCAGGCAGGGAAGTCCCTGCCTCCCCTGGGCTCCATCCTCCCTGTTGGTCCCGTCTCGGGCACCCAGTCCCCAGAACTGAAGGTGCCTAGAGCCGCAGGGATACCGGGAGAAGAGACGGAACGTAACTCTCATCAACAGGGACCCCGCCGTTCTGCAGAAGCGCACAGGAGTCAGAACAGTTCTCAGCCTGCAGGCCCTGAGAGGCAGGAGGGCAAAGGGTTCGGGACGCATCTGGCACCGACAACTGTGTCATAAATGCACAGATAAAAGGTCCGATAGGCAAATAGGGCTCGTAAATGTTTCCGACACTGTAAAACAGGTGTTCAACGCAGACAGACAGAGGAAGAGCAGAGGAGGGCAGGGCTACGAGCGGAAGAGGTGCTGCTGGGCTGCAGGAATCCAGAGTTCTGCAGCACTGAGGAGCCAGTCCTCACTCAACACCCATAGAGCCACAGGCGCTCCCCTGCAGCTGTCACCTATGTCCCTGGGGGCGCACATGTCCGCAACACCTGCTTGGTGGGGGCAGAGGACGAACAGTTTTCTCCCGCTTACACCGCTTGGCCCCAGGAGTCAGTGATTAGTCTGATTTTAAAATGAATGTGACCAATATCCACTCATGCTCTAGAGAAAGCTCTGGTGTCAAAAGGAAGCAGAAAGGAAGGCGGAAGAGAGTTCATTATTTGCCACTTACTGAGCAGCAGTAACTCTCCTCGACTTGGCCTATTTATGACAACTTAACACAGTGTGCCAGGGGGAGTGCAGGGGCACGCGGCAAGGTCTGCCCCAAAAGTCAGAACGAATCTACTGACACTTAAAGAGCAATAGTCACCCTGGGTTTATCCAAAGGGGAAAGGAGTTCACCCAGTGGTGCTTCAGTATGCAGGCACTAAATTAGTTTTGCAGTAACAGATAAGAGAGAACATTCTCTAGGACAAAGCTTCCCTCCTTGCCAGCAGCCTGGACTGTAGCAGGAGCATGGTGTTTTGGAATCCCCCAAGGAGGGCTCAGTTTTCTGCCTGGGGCTTGAAGGTTCTGATATCAGACATGTGCAGAGTGATGGATGGGCCTTATTTAAAAAGCATGACAGTATTTCTGAGCATGATTTTCAGTTGCTAAATATAGGCTTAGCAACAGCACTACCGATGAAATCACTCAGGAGACATTTTAAAGAGAAGCAAAACAAAACAGATTTGTGATGTACCCACAGCAGGACAACTGTCATGGATGAACTCATTCCAACTTGCTAAGAAGACAAAAATGGGCCCTGTTCAATTAACTGAATCCTGGATCCTCTGTTACCCTGTGTGCCACGGCTGAGCGAGTCTTTGAGACTCGGGGGTTAAAATCCACAAAGATGCAGCAAATCTGAGTTAGGCCCAGGCCAAGTCTCTTCCACTCTGAGTCCCGACTGAGGGCAGCTCTGACGGGCCACAGGAACCCACGGGAGACTCATGTGGCATCCTCACGGGTGAGGAGAGTCACAGACGAGCAAGGAAGAAGAGCGGGCGCCCAGGATAATCTGCTCCCTATTCACATAGGCTCTGGAGGGCCAGGAGCTCCCCACACCTGGCTCTGAGCCCCAAATGCCCCTCCCAGAATCCAAGGGGCTCATGTTTCTCATCGGCCCCCCACAGCTGCCTGCCTGGCAGGGTCTCTCACCAGGACGGTGGGTCCCAGTGTCAGCTGTGCTGTGGAACTGCCTTTCCCAGGTCCCAGCCCTGCAGATTTGGAGGTAGCTGAGGGTGTGGCCTGGTCACCAGGCTTTTCCAGTGCTCTGTAAAGGGATCTGCCACGCGAGTGTGGTTGAGAACCACCTTACCGCATTAGCCCCACTCTGGCTCTGGGGAACCCGGCTCCTTACTCTGCACTGAGGCTCAAGCTTGCTCGATGTGGTGGTCCCCAGACTGACAGTGTTAGGACACCCCAGGAGAGAGGAGAATGTTTCCAGAGCTATTTAAAAAGTACGACTGACTGAGATTTGGAGAATGAGGGTGACAGAGGAGCTGAATGATGTTGCAAAGGTTTTCTAGAGTGGCCAGAAGGTAATGGTGACACCCCAACCGAGACGGAGAGTCTGGGAGAAATGAGCAGATTTGAGACGAAAGAGGATTTATTTTTAACACTTTGGGCTTGAGAACTGTGTGGGACTGTGAGTGATATGATGGCCAGGCTGCTGGCCTGAGGTCCCAGACAATCAAGGTGAGTCACAGGCCTGGGAGCCATGAGGACAGAGGAGATCACTAGACTCGGGGTCTAGGTGAGCTCACCTGGGGACCAAAGCACACACGGAATGTGAAAGAAAAAGAGCCAGGCACAAGTTGGGGGAGATGATGCCATTTGAAGAGTGGACAGAAGTCAATTCTGCAAATGAAACCGAGGGAGAAAAAAAACCAAAAACGACCAGACAGATTAGAACGGAAGCAGATGACAGAGGTGTCACAGAAACTCTGGAGGGAAGGGCTTCTCTTGGTCTGCTTTGTGTCCTCAGGGCCTGGCACATAGTGAACTGTTCAGTCAGTGTGGCATTTCCAGAAGGAAGTGGCGTTGACTCAACTCAAATCTACAGAGCGAGAAGGCAAGCACAGCACCGTTTGGACTTGGTGACTGGAAGGCCTGTGACTTGGGAGAGAGTACTTTCAGGGGAGAACGCTGAGGGAGAGCCGCCTGATGTGTGCGGTTCCTGCGGCCGCCCCGCACCCGGGCGTCTGGGCCAAGGCTGACCGGACGGCCGCTGGGTTTGTCCTTGTTTTCTGCTAATAACTGGATCGCGTTCGGTTACTTTTAAAAGTTTACTCATATCTCTGCTCCACCGATTCAGTGACCGCAACACATGACAATGAAGCAGAAAATGGGGCTCTAGGGCTTTTCACTGGGGACATGGGTTTTCAAAACCAGGGCGCACAGCTCTTAGGGCTATACCAGTCAGGGGACAGCACAACAGGCGATGTGAAGATGTGGAAGTGAAAGACACAGACAGCAAAGCACGTTGTGCCCAACAGATGCAACCGCAGGGTGTCCCACACACAAGTGCCTATGCTCGCAGGCGGCCTGCCGCAAGGCGGTGCCACTGAGTGCCCCAAGCACTGCCTGGCCTCCTTCCCCTCTGCAACCCTGCCCCCCCCCCCCCGAGCTGGAACAGGCAGGTGTCCCAGGGGCGCATGGCCTTACCTGATAAGGAGGAGCCTGTCCTTTTCAGATGGATGGTCATCCAGCCACTGGGAGAAGCGCGCATGGGACCATTCTGCCCTCTGCAGGGTGGGAACACAGGCAGAGACAGGGTGTTCACACAGTGTCCGTCAAGGACAGCAAGTGCTGCTCAAGGATTCCCAATATGAAATTACCCGAACACCTGCCCGCAGGAAGGCGGCAACCCTTTGGTGCACCTTCCTGACCTCCAAGGAACCTTTTCGATTTGTCAGTTGAAGGTGGGTCAGCAGAGGAAATGGTGTCTCCATCAAAAAAGCTTTATGAATCAATTACTTGTGTCATTATATTTAAAGGGTGAACTCTGGCTTCCCCAGGGTAATTTCTCCACTGCTGAGAGCGGGCGCTGAGCAGTGGGCAATCTGTCACTGCTAAGGCAGAGATCCATGACTGAGGAATGCAAGAGAAGGCCAGGAACCCATTCAGTGACTGGGGCTCTGTATTTATAGACTTAGGAGGGAGAACTCACAAGAGAGTTCTGGCTTTACTTTATTACCTGAAAAGGGGATTTCAGCTCAGGGGGTGCTCTGGTGAACAAAAACTGAATAATGATGCTGAATGGAATAACATCCCCCAATGCAGGGCTAGTGGCCACATGTTCATTCTTCTGGAAGATCAGCGGTCTAAGAGAAGAAAAAGCAAAAGTTATTTCACCTTGTTCAATACTGAAAGAGGTGATTTGGTAGAAGAATCTTAATAGCACGTTAGAAGAATAGCATAGTAGTTATAATAGCTAAGAGCGGGAGAATGAATAATAGCATTCGTCCTAAACTGGCTAATTCTTAGCCATTCTTAACCACCACCCCCAATTCAGCCTAAAGAGAGAGAGAGAGAGAGAGAGAGAGAGAGAGAGAGAGACACACACACACACACACACACACACACACACACACACACACACCCCTAACCTACACTCTGGCAGGCTGGCCTCCCCTGGCCTATGGGTATAACTTGACTTCAAGGTGGCTCAGCAAATTCCCCTTTTAGAGCTCATCTGATTAATAGTCTGAAATCAAAGCAGCAGTAAAGCCTTCAAACAGTTATAACCAACAGATACTTATCTTGATCAAAACTTCCAGCTTTCACTTTAAATAAAAATCCCTCTTTGGGCTATAACCTAGCATGGGTAAATGCAAACATGGTCTACACAGCTCTCAAAGGGCAATGATACCCCACATGTACTAAATTATTATCTTCTGAACATTCCGTCAAGATTTATGCCAGCTCCCTTCCAAAACACCACACGAATGCACGGGCAAATCTACCCCACCACCAATCACCACCAATCAAAAGGCTGGCAAGAGTAATCAGAAACTTTTATTGACCTCTCATTGGCCATGGGCTCTGACGGACAGGAGGTGGACAGGCACCTCTGTAGGGGCTGAATCTCAAGAGGGAAGAGGGCAGTGGCACCTCCCGGCAGAGCAGAAATGATTCCAAAGTGTGTGAAGCAGCTCTGTGTCCTGGGCTCTTGCCTCACCCCATCCTAATTACCCCCAATCCACACGGGAGGCCCGCAGGACCCAGAAGACCGGCTTCTTCCTCACATCCATGTCCAGGTTTGATGTCAGAGTCACGAGTGCTCTCAACAGGCAGCCGGTTCTCAATGGATCCAGATTATTATCGGAACGTCTTTGTATTAACTATTCTGAAAATGAAATCTATCTCGGGTAGGGAGTTTTCTAATTTCAAGCATTTTATCAAGTAACATTCTCCTTAATTTCTTTTCCATAGTCATTGTGGAAACGTTTCATTCCGCTTGTGTTGACCATCACCAACAATCCATAAAGTTCCAGCCCAGGCCCTCTGGGGGCCACACTGAGCCCACAGCACACCTGCCGTAAACATCCTCCAGGCCCAAATGCTCTCACGGGGCCCCACGCTGCAGAACTGCACGCAGAGCCAAGCTCCTGAGAAGGTATGAAACGGTCACCGAGGGAAGTTTGGTTTTGTCTGTAGGCATCCCGGTAAGTCCTTGTGTGAATGTCTCCATCTGGGAGGGAGCTCCCAGGTTTGAACACTACCACAGCAACACCTGCCACACGCGGCGTTCACAGTGTGCCAGGCTTCAATATTCCAGCACTTCAAACATTCAGGCAAACAGCCCTATGAGGGAGGTACTGCTCTACCCCCATTCTACAGGTAGGGAAAACTGAGGGGTGGAGAGACCATGTAAAAGCTAGAAAAGGGAAGACTAAGGATTCAAATACAGATATCCTGGCTCTTAGTTTTTCCATGCAGACTCTTTTAGGATATCAACTACAGCAACTACTCAACATGTTTTTAGAGCAGGCAGACTTAGCAGGGAACAGAGAGCCCTGGTAAAAGCACAATTTCAATTGTCAACAACTTCTACAGAAAACCCTGAGAAAACCAATGTTTACAGGACACCATTTGAAGGACACACCATTATTTCTTAAGGGCCCCCACGTTCTCTCTGGGTCAAAGCGGACCTCCAGTCACCTGTGTACTTCAGCCGTATCACACAGTCTCTCACAGCAATATTTTCACCCGGCTTGACCTTATGTTGCTGCAGGGCAATGAGGGGACACTGACTCTGGGCCGGCACGGGGATGAGGCTGTGCCCAGTCCCGCTTCCTGCAGGCTGGAGCCCTACTGTTCCAGCAGCAAAGACAGCTCCCAGCCAAAGTCCCCAGGAGTGGCCGACATTCCCAGAAAGCTCTCTGCAACTCCAAAACCAGCTGGTAGCCACGCGGTCTGCTTTGCTGTGCCAGCGGCAAGGCCGCTCCTGTGTGAGCTGTGGGGAGGGGTCCTTGCACTGGGTCATAGGCTCATCCTGCAGGTCTGGCATGCCTGACAGCTGCTGTGAGGGACGCAGGGAGACAGGAGAACGCACGCCTTCCCCTCACTCCCTGCCTCTCTGGTCCTATGAGGCTCTCCCCTTGCCCCGGGAAAGCTCACTCTGCCCGTGCCATCTGATTTTGGCAGGATTCACCTTGAACCCAGGTTCGTGACAGAAAGAGACCCTGGGGGACCAGTCCTGTGTGACAGGCCTTGACATAGGGAAGAGCAGCCATACAGAATCCTTTCTGCCTCTATTACAGGACGACGACCGAGAATTTTGGTCCCCGCGTCTCTCAGTGCTCCATATATGATGTCCCAGGTATAGGTGATTTACAATTCTGTATCAATGAGCACAGAGAATTCTCTTAAAATTCATGTATTTCCTTCCTCCTGAAAATGACAATTACATAGCTGAATGGGATTCTCTTTTACCCCAGGGGGTTTAAAGTCAAATATGAAACGTAGCTACAGCAATTAAATTGCTTTCATGGTTTGAATACTGTTTTTTAATTTCTTCAATCTATTTTTTATTTTTTTTAATGTTTATTTATTTTTGAGAGAGAGACAGAGTTGGGTGGGGGAGGGGCAGAGAGAGAGAGGGAGACACAGAATCTGAAGCAGGCTCCAGGCTCTGAGCTGTCAGCACAGAGGCCGACGCAGGGCTTGAACCCAGGAACTGTGAGATCATGACCTGAGCTGAAGTCGGACGTGCAACTGACTGAGCCACCCAGGTGCCCCCCCTTCAATCTGTTCTTGATGCACACTGAGGACGATACCGGGGTGGAAGGGCATGAGGACAGCACGGAGGGAGGCTCGCAGGTGACCCACTCGGTGGTTGCCGGCTGATGTACCTTTGTAACCAGGCATGGTGAGAACCGGCTCGCACGAGCCCGTCTGTTCATCACCTGTCCCTCTGTGGCTGTGAGTCTCAGCAGTTATTTTTCTGCCAAGACCCAATCTCCCACTCTAGCCACTACAAGGACTGCCACACTGGATCTGATTCCACACTATGCATCACTGACATAATTACCTGTACACATCAAAGGCAGACATTTTACTCATGGTGCTTGTTTTAAGAGTCTGAACGAACACAGCATGAGAACTTCCCTTCTCCCTGACTCCAGGTGGAATCTGAAACACTGGCAAGTTAAAAAATAAATCACCATCTGAGGTGTCATGAGGAACAAAAGGAAATTAATTAAGGTGTTATAAAACGCAGTTACCCCAAATGCCACAGCATCATTCTTAGAGAACACGCTAAACAGAGCAGCACTTTCAAGGTTAAACTTTACAGACAGCAGGCAGTCCTCATTAATCAGAAGTATTAGGTCCCATTAGAAGAAGCAGTCTTTCCAGTAGGGGGTCTCCACCCCGAAAGGACTTCCAGCTGGGGGGCTGCTGGTCATCCGTGGAGGCCAGTGATGAAGTGAAGGGACACTGCTGTTCCCGCATCCACATGCAACATCGGCAGCAGCCCATGCCACCTGCCACCCCTCACTACAAACTTCCTTTTGCTCAGGGGCCTGGGAAGGTGGCAAGACCACCGAGAACACGCAATGACATCTGGAAACAGCAGAGAAATGAGAGTGGAGGGGAGGGAACACTCTTCCCCCTGCACAGGGCACACGAGGGTCTGGCCTTCTGGAGAGGGGAAGAGGACAGTGGAGGCCTGCAGGAGGGGTCAGGGTGCTGTGGCAGAAGGGGCCATGGGGGTCCCAGGAGAGAACAAAGCAGGAGGCTGAGGGTTGCAGGTGGGTCAAGACTCAAAGTAAAGAGGTTAGAGAACTCTTAGCTTCCTTTCTTAGGATCTAGATGTCATGAACCCCAGCAGCCCAGGCGGGAAAGGAGGCAGGGTTTCAGGAAGACACCCTGCAGAAATAAAAGTGCACATTTGGCTCAACGTTCTTCGGGCATGTCCTAGAAGCCTGTACACAGCAGACGACAGTGAGATGCAGCATTCATAACAAGAGGTCACCACTAAAGCGAGGAGTTTAGATTCACCTGAAACTGACATTTTCCTGGATGATTTGTATATGCATTCGGATGCTATTCTAGAATCAGAGTAAAAACAAATGGGAACTTCTGGAATAAGCTCTGGGGTGTAGTGGTTACAAGCACAGTTGGGGATCAGGCAGCCCTGGGTCTGGAAGGCAGATCTGGAATTCCCACAGGACTTTCAGACAAGCAGCCCCAGCATCAACGCGTCCTGGGAGTCACTCCTGACTTGTGTCATTGTGAAGGTCAAATGGTGGAGTATCAGTGAAACACTTAGCACACAGCCTGAACACGCAGTCAGTGGTCAAATACGGACCGCAATAAAAACGATAATCAGCGAAATACCCATCCCTCCACATTTACCAGCGTGCTCCCAGCACTGCCAAAGTATTGGCAAACAGCAAACCAAATCCAGCCCAGGATGTGGCTGCCTTCTGGCTACAATGTTGAAATCTGAAACTCGGAGTAAAGAATCCAGAAACCCTGGGGAAGTAGTTACTTCATGGGATGGATTAAGAACCCAGATTCACAAGTGAAAAGAAAAGAACACATTTGGGGGTCCTGGTGCTAAAAATGGAAGCTTTCATTCTACAAACATGTGGGCGTGGAGGGGAGAATTCCAAGCAGCAGGACAAACTGTAGACACAGCAAACTCTCACCACGCCTACAGGTGAAACCAGCTGACGGGAATTCTATACTCCAAGGTTACTGATGGTTTCCTTCTTCTCCAGCCCCTCAGGCCAACAGGTCCCTCATGGCAGCCTGTCTCCTGATGGCTTCTGGCAGAGCACGCCGTGGACATAATCCAGGGGCGACACTGTGCCCTCCAAAGCAAAGGTGTTGGGGCCTGGGTCTGTGTCTCTGAGCTGGTAAAAGCACGAGGTCCCGGTTCTGTCCCTTGCCTCACTAAGATCTGCACTGAGAGTGCTTTCAGGCCCCTGGCCAAGTGGAGCTAGGGTAACCACCCTTGTAAACCCCACTTAGGGGACAATGCCCTGCTGCAGAGGGATGGACAAGGATGTGTCTCGAGTGGAAACACAAATCACCCAAGGGCAAATCCCTAATGTCAGCAGCTTCCTGAGGCGTCATTCTGTCCTGGGGAAGAAAAAATTCCCGCTGCCTGGGAAACTCTAAAGGAGACAGTAAAATGTAAATGTATGCAAGAAGTTTGCTGGCGTAATTCAACAGTCCACTACTGTTACTGTCAAGAAGCAAGCACCCTGCAGCAGATGGCATCCATCACGGGGGAAAATCCATAAGGGCGCGCGCGTGTGTGTGTGCGGGTGTGTGTGTGTGTTGGGTGAGGGGTGCTGCACTGGGGGTCTGGCTGGCACTGTCACTCTCCCTCACAAAAAGGCCATTGCACGGGGCCTGCCGCCCTCTCCTGTAGCCACCACCTCTGATTCAGATGTAGGCCAACCTGGCTTTTCGTTGCAAGGCCGCCTATTTTTTTCACCCCGCTCTCCTCCTTACATGATGTTTTACAGTATTTTATATCATTTTTTAGCTTCTTTGTTATTTTTAAGTGGGAATAACACTACAAGAGGGACTTTAAAATATATTTACTGGCTTTTCTAACTACAAATATAGAACCACCAAGGCAAAAACCATGAAAAATATAGAAAACCTCTAAAGGGAAACTCACCAGTGACAATCCATCAAAAAAATGTTGTTTATCCTTCTTGACTTTTCCTCTCCATACATACTTATTATTTTAAAAATAGCAGGGATTATATCATATATACTGTTTACTAGCCTGTTTTTTTTTTCATTTTGTGATGCATTACAAAGTTTTTTCTCATATTATTAGCTACTAACCAACACTGTGAATTGTTAATGGTGGCATATATTTGATACTATTAGTGTGGCAGATTATTTGGCCAACCTCCACTGACTGCCACTGAACTGGTTCCGACTGAACTGGTGACTCATGGGAGGAGACCCATGAATGAGAGTCAAGGTCAGTCATGTACATGGCCCCTCATCACAACTCCCAGCACAGATGACAGAATTAACAAGAGCGGGCCCTTCCATTCCAATTGCTCAGGACTAATTGTGGAGAAAAGACAGACATCTAACACATGTTTTCAGAGAGGCAAACAGAGGGCTGACATTAGGGATACTGGAACAAAGATTACTCGGTACTGAATCTCTCCTCTCTAGGGAAAGACTGTGTAGGACCCTCCACACAGGTAAGCTTTACTTAAGTCATTCTCTTCCTATGACAACAGTAAAGAAACCAGGGCTTTCCCAACAATGTTTACAGACAGAGGTAAATGGCATGTACTGGTGTCTCTCTTCCCAAAGGATGGGCCCTAAAACATTCTTTGCAGACTAGAGCTAGATTTGAACCCCAGAATATACCATGCTTTCATTTTTATTTCCTGATCCAGTTCATCCTAAAATCTTTCTCAAATGGTCATCCAAGTCCTATCAAACAACTGAGAAAGTGCTAAATTCAAGTCAACAGATTTCGTAGATTCAATGTAACTGCAGGAATAAATTGGTATATAAAAATCTGTGTTAGAAGTTTTCACTAAATTCAAGTTACAGAGCATGCTCCATAGGCAATGGATATATGTGTGTGTGTGTATATATACATACACTAATTGTTCTCTTAACATTATGTGCCAAGACGTTGGTGCTAAGGAGTCCTCTGCAAGAGGAAGCTCAGGGGCAGGAGAACTCCAGGAGAGAAGGACACAGATCTTCACAAGTGCAGAAAGGAACAATTCTGCCCCTGCCACTAGCAGCTGAAATTCAAGAATTGAGGCCCTGTGAGGAAGGTGAGAGACTGCTGATGCAAACTATTAGCAGGTCATGAAACCAATGTAGTGGGATAAAATAACCAAACTAGAAATGTCAGAGAATGAGAAGAGTAATTATTGTTTCACCACACCTATGTGGGTGTGCATGTGTGTGTATGGGTCTGAGTGTGTTTGCGTGCAAGTGTATGCCAGATTGCAATATAAAATACCTCTTACTATGAGTCATGGTCAAAGTTTGATGCCCATCCCGACTGACCATTGCCCCATCAGAGAAGCTAGCTATAAAAAACATTTTTTTAAATTATACGTTGATCAATATCAATTTTTTAATCCATAAATTGGTACTAGACGGTGTCACCACTCTAACTTTAAATGCTCCTTTAGAGGTTCGTTTTCTCATGAGAGAATTGGGAGAGTTGCCAGAAAATTCCCATCTTACATGACTGACAACAGAACTGGTTTCATGCGAAACCCTCAGAACTTGTATCCCACACTGTGATACAATTTAAAAGCACATGGGTAAAAGCTATCTTGCCTCAGCCCATAGAAAGATAAACACTATTTTAATTCATACACATGCAATAAACATGTGGCCGGGACTACCAAAAATAATAGCCTCATCTTAATATGGCAAATCCCAAATGACAGCTTTCCCACACTTTTGTCAATAGCTAGGTGGTTAATGACCTCCCGCATACTAGTTGATTCTGTAACTTGGGGCAGTGTCTTATTACCCCTGGGATTGCTGGGTTACCATATAACTCAGTGACTTCACAGGAGTCTTCACAGATTATTTTTATGATACAGGCAGATGACTGGTGGATCAGTGACCTCAGGACCCTTTAATCTTTCGACCTGTCCATGTTTGGTAATGTCAAACCCTAAGACTTCAACAAAATATTTAAATACTTTTTAAAAGGTCTGAGCAGATCCAAAGAAGGTATCTGAAAACACCTGAGATCCCACTTTAAGTTTTTTTAAAACCCAACACTGTAAAAGGCACATTTGAGGAAAATAACTCAGGTTCTTGTTTTTGGCATTAAAAAGAAATCTTGGCCAATTACAAATAGGCAAGAAAAAGCACAGGGCTCTCAATCAACAACCTTGGATTCTTACATTTCAAGTGACATCACGCCTGAATTTTCTACTATCAAAAGCGTGGATGGCATAAGACAGTGAAGAAATCATTTAAAGGCCATACTTCTTATTGATTACCCTGGTTTCTAGTTCTGAGTCAGTTTTTAGCAAACTGCATGCCTGGAATCTCTTCACTTACCTTTATAAAGAAACATTCAAAGACCATTATGGTCTTGGATATTCCAGACAGTTTTATCAGGTTTCCCCTCTAGAATGCTGTGGTCACAAAATGGGTATTTATGTTTGGTCCCCTCGGCCCACAGGGTTGGTCGTCTTTTTGAACGTATATATTTTCTACGTGTGCTACAATGTTATTCAGCTTATTGAATAAACAGCCATAGCTGTTAAGCTATTTGGTGTTCCTTACAGTCTGAAGTGGTGGAAGGCCTAACTCAGCATCCAGCACTGCAAAGGATTTTCCCATAAATTAGTATATTCTTAGGTAGTAGATTCGAAGTAACTGTTTTTCTTTTTGAACTGGTCTCTAGGAAGTTCAATCATAAATTTGTGCTCAACTGCATTAGCCCATCTTTCTAGTTACTACCTACATCTTACCACTAAACTCTTTTAATATTCTATTTAATAGTTCTGCTATGGAGTCTAACCTGTGACCTTTTCAGAGGTAGGTTAGATTGAAAATGATATATGAACAAATGAAAACTTCAGAAAAAGATGCCTATATAATTATTAACTGCCCGGTATTACTACTCGATCTATTTCTGTAAGAATGAGGAGTAAAAAAAAAAAAATCCTCCCTAGAAAGAACATAATAAAATTTATCAGCTCGGTCTTATGAATTTTAACTAAAAAGTCACACACATGCATGCACACACACACACACACAAAATCACTGCACATAATTCTCTATGGGTTTCTGGTTTGAACTTTTTTTTTTTTTTTTTTTTTTAAAGAAAGGCAGACTGCCACGTGCAGCGCCTCATTTGGATGTGTCTGGAGTCTTGGAAGCTTGACTACCCTACGTTCTCCTACAAATGGACCTTGAGAGCTTGTTTGGAGGTTCCAGCGGGGGAGCGCAGCTACTCGTATACCCTTGACCGAAGAACGGTCCTCCTCTATTGGGGAAGGTCGTCCTCTTCGACCGAGCGCGCAGCTTCGGGAGGGACGCACATGGAGCGGTGAGGGAGGAAGGGGACACCCGCCTAGCCAGCCAGATCAGCCGAATCAACCCTGGTGATCAATGGGGTGACAGATGTCGCAACCAGATCGCCCTCACATCCTGAATAATAACTTTTAAGATAAACCATATGAAATTGCCATTGCTGTAGGTCATAAAATGGTTGAATATTGGCAATTCCGTATTTTTCAACATGAACAGCGGGAAAGGATTTATCTGTTAATAGAATCTGGATATATCAACAGCAATAAAAGAACTAGGTCTCACCTGAATGACCTCAGCATCCGATAGGACTTTCCTAAATCAGATACTCTTCTGCAGAATGGACTCACAGCCAACTCCATCTGAAACATTAAAAGATACTCCATAGTTTTGTCAGAATATGTCAGAATCCTATTTTGAACTGGGGACACACACACCTGGATCACAGAAAGTTGTAGTTTGCAGTAAACTTAATTTTACCTGGACTGTGAGGAAAAATTTGAAATTCAATAAAATTTAATAAAAGGCAAGAACTTAGATAACTTTTGCATTTACTAAAGGAATGTAACATGACACAATTCCTTCAAGAAAATAGAAGAACATTTTTTTGGTTATGTAAAAGGAGGAGGTTTAGATCTTTTCTCCACTGAAAAATTGGAGAAGAGAAGGTTTTTAGGACTGCATGCCTTACTTTAAGTAGGCATCACAAGCGTTTCTGTATTAAGTATAAATAATGACACTTCTCACCAAGCTGGCCCACGTGATTAAAAGCCCTAACTCTGGAGGAAGCACAACTACAACAAATTCCAAATCTACAATGACTACCGTGTGGCCCCGGACTTCACTTTTTCCAGGTTCCCATCTGTCAAATGGAGACAGCACTAATGCACAGAAGTATACAGATAAAATAGAGAATTCCACAAAGCAATATGAGTGATCATGCAGTAGGTGCTTGTTCAATGGCAGCAATTATTACCGGCATTTTTTTTAACTTTCCCCCTTTCACATTATTAGCAAGTTAATTTGCTTCCTGACTCAAGAACTACTGGTTTCACTTTATTTTCCTCCTTTGACAAGACATTTTACTTGTCATTAAAGGGAGATGTAGGCTATTTGTTCTTTATCTAGCAAGTGCAAAGTTTTCGCATATGCGGATCTCAGATAGTAAACCGTTTTTCCTCTCTAACTATCAACAGAACCCTGGTAAAGAATAGTTTAGAAAATGTCTGAAAAAAATTATGGAGCATCTTCCTTGAAGAAAAACACAGGAATGGAAAGTAGAGCTTCTGTCCTGCTGGTCATCCTTCTAAAATATTGCTCAAATCTTCCCTACTGCAAGACCATGGAGACCTAAATAATCACTCATCTGAGAAACATTTTTGATTCCCTATTAATTGCCAGGCACCAAGTTAGACATTGGAATGAGAAGATAAATTAGACTATCTTGCCTTCAGGGACCTCTTTCAAATTTAGTGAAGATTATCTATCTATCATAAAGGACTGGTGTATACTTTTATTTTAAGAGAGACAAAGTGAATGAGTGGAGGAGGGGCAGAGAGAGAAGAAGAGAGAGAACCCCAAGCAGGCTCTGCACAGTGAGCGTAGAGCCCAACACGGGGCTCGATCTCACAAACTGTGAGATCATGACCTCAGCTGAAGTCAAGAGTCGGATGCTTAACCAATTGAGCCACCGAAGTGCCCCATCTTTAAACAATATAATTATTACTCATCAAAATCATAAAAAGCTGTATGTGCATATACATACACATACATATACTGCATATACATATATACATACACATGATTATTACTAAGCAAAATAACAAGTGTGATACCAAATGTACGAACTGACTGTCATGGGGGAAGTGGAGGGCAGCTTCCTGGAGATGGTTCTGAGGGGAACTAGTGGAATTTCTGGGTGGAGCAGGTGAAATTTCTCTCCTAACATATAGAAGACACAGAATATGCCCCACTATGTCCTAGAGAGAAACCTTAACATGGTTAGAAAACTCTCTAAAATACAGAAAATTAAGTAAATGAAAAGGGAGAAGCTCATGGTTTAAGAAAGTCAGGATTCTTGCCAACAAAGCAAAACAGAGCAGGTTGAAGCCAGTGTTCTCAAACAAGACAGTGGGTCCTTGGGACCTGTTTAGTTTCTTCACTTGATGGAATTACTGGTTTCCTTCAGGATGTGGCATTTATTTTACACTGAGCACAAAGTAAAAGTGCTATTATCATGTATCTCTGATTTGGTAATTCCAATCATATACGTGTGTGTGTTTGTGTGTGTGTGTGTGTGTGTGTGTGTGTGTGTGTGTGTGTGTGCGCGCGCGCGTGATGGTTTTTACACACTGAGATTACATGAAGTATTTTTCATGAAACATTTTTGTCATTTTTTTCAATTACCCTACTGGGCTCCACCATCTTCAAAGATTAAACCAAAAAACCTTTGCCTTAGCACTTGAGCAGGATGGAATGTTAAAGCAAATTTAAGTAGCTAGGGAAAAATTACAATATAAGAGAATAAGACCTTGAGTTGCTGTGTAATCTATGATGATACAGGAGATTTCTATGCCATGGGACAATTTCAAAATGTTAAATGTTTAAAATAAACAAAGGACCTCTAGGCTACTGAAAACCATTTTCTTCTGCCAGAATTCCATTAAACAATAAAGGCCATGTTTCTAAAGGGCAGGAGTGTTCCTTTTAGAGGAGGTGACTCTGCAATTAGCTGTGGATGCACAAATGGCATGTTCAAACGCCTCTCTCTCCCCCCTCCCTGGTTCGAAGGAGGCGAGCGGTCAGCTGCAGGCACGGTGAACTAATTACAGAGCCGCTCCATACCCACTGCAGACATTTGGTTAACCACAGGGCATCTGTGGATATTCCTACTGCTCTTCTGCCTGACACTGCTCAGGGGAAAAGGCAACTGGAATGGAAATCTTGATAATTTTGTTTTCTTTTCTAAATTTATATTTTCAGGCCAAAAAACTATATATATAGATGTATATATAGATGTATATATATATATACATCTATACACACACACACACACATATATATGTATATATGTATATATATGTGTATATGTATATGTGTATGTATATGTATATGCATATGTATATTTAAAAGGCACCAGAAGACCTATAAATAGAAACTGCTAGGAGGACCACTGAGTAAATAATTTAATGCCAATTCCACTAGCCATCCCCTCCCTCAGGGTAGAAAAGATATTGAGGGGCAGAGGGAAGCGTGTTTCAAAGGGCAGTGTAGACAAATCCCTGGAGAGATTCTGAGTCAGCAGACACCAATGGCCTTGAACAAGCTTAGTGTTTTAGAACTGCTGTGTGATTATTGTAGACACAGAGAGCATGTGGTCACAGCAGGGAATTAATTACCTGTAGGAAACCACCTCATGCCCATGACCTGATTCCTAAGGAGGCTGCATGTCGGGTACTTCCCTCACCACGAACCCTCCAGATGGCACTGGGCAACTACTCCCCCTCTCACCTGTGCAACAGTGCCAGAGGGGACAGGTTAGGATTCCTAAAGAAATCTTTAAGACATACCATCATCTGTCTTTGCAAGCAGACTGAATGACAGCTAGGCAGCAGTCCCTAACCTACTCCTATGGGTCTCTTCCTGAGCTTCTTCTCTTTTTTTTTTTTTTTTTTTTTTTTTTTTATGCCAGAAGAGTGGGCACTTTTATCACAAGAACACTTTTAAAACCCAGAGAGGATTTGTGCATTCTTGATTCCAGTGGCCTTGATGGCTTTGTTTCATTTTGAATACAAACTATACAAACTGACAGAACTTTCAATAACGAGGCAGTCAAAAGGCTTTCCAGTCCCCAGCTGATGCCAGTCATGAATACAAATGTCAGGGTAATGCCTTCTAAGTGTTTTGACTCTCTGAGGAAGACACGTCCGATCAAATACGATCCAGAAAGCTGAGGCGCAGCACCGTACAACTGCAGGTGTGGCAAGAAACCAGGTCAAATTAAACCCCCCAACTCGCTGTAATTTTTGTAAATGGGGGTGTAGCTGGATATCACTAGCCAAAGCTACTAGGCACAACGTGATTAACTCTGATAGGGCTTCCTCCCGTCTCTCCTGTGCCCACAGCCCACAGGGTGAGGACTGTATGCAAGCTGGGTGGCAGGATGCTCTGAAGTGGGGACACATGCACAGTCCGGGAGGGAACAAAGGAGTCAGGGAAACAGACCTCACGCTGAGTAGATGCTGCTGCTTCTATATTTAAGAAATGGAAAAGAGAGGCTGTCCTGGAGCCTTAGTTAGTAATGAGGACTAATGAGTTTCACTGATCTTAAGGGAAGGGAGCTGAGAAAAGGTTTGGTTTACTGGGCGACATGTCTTAAGGAAGAAGAAATGCCAAATAAAATTGTGAATGATGCGGTTTCTGGAAGGTGGGGGTCAACCCGCCCCCCGCTGCCTTGCATTTGGAGCAGGTGCTGGGTGTGGCAGCAAGGGTCACAGGACAATGCTCTCCATCTTTCAAGACTCATAAGGGAACATCACATAAAAATCAGCAACGAAAAGCCTGCGGCGCAGCAGGCAGCGCCCTCATCCTGGCCGTCTCTGCTGTCTCTCTCTGCTCCTGGCCACTCTGATTGCAGTGCTGCCTCCAGGAAAGTGACTCAAGGACCAGCTGGAGCAGAATGCAAATAAACCGGTGGGGAAGGGAGCCCCAGGGAGCCAAGAGGACAGGAACAGAAAAAACAAAATTCTGGAGGAAAGGGGGAAAGAGAAGAGACACCCGTTTGAGTAGAGCTCAGGGTGTTTCTAACAAGACTGTGCCCTCAGTCCAGCCAGCGGCCTGGAGCCAGTAAGGGACAAGTAACACACTGCTTATGTTAACCTGTAACAACAAAACAAAGTGTGCAAGGGCATGAGAACGAAGCTGATGAAAGTGGAAAAAGGTCAAAGGAGCAACACGAATGGTAACATTTAACTTCTGTTTCTATGCCTACGCCACTAAAGGCCTATTCCCCAAAGAAGGTTCTTTACTATGGTCTGGTGGTCTCCAAATCATGTGGAGATGAAAATGACTAATCCTGGCCCAATTCGTATGCAAAGAATCTGGCTCTTGAAATGTGAGATAATGTACCTTGTCCCTTTTGTGCCTCTATCAGGTACAAGGGAGTGTCTGACAATCACCACCCCCCCCTACAAGTAGTGCACCACATCTTCTCAGCAAGGGAATAGTGAACCCAGACTTGTCCCCAGATACACACAGGGATAAATAAGGACATTAAAATTTGACTATCTTTATAAGCAGGGGGGATCTGGCAAACTATGAACAATCCATCTGAATAACTATTTAGACTAGTAAAGTTAACAGCTTGGAGAGGCTTGAAAAATGAGTTTGCCTTTGGGGCGCCTGGGTGGCTCAGTCGGTGGGGCGTCCGACTTCGGCTCAGGTCATGATCTCACGGTTCGTGGGTTTGAGCCCCGCGGCAGGCTCTGTGCTGACAGCTCAGAGCCTGGAGCCTGTTTCAGATTCTGTGTCTCCCTCTCTCTGTGCCCCATCCCCGCTCATGCTCTGTCTCTCTCTCCCTCAAGAATAAGTAAAACATTAAAAAAAATTAAAAAAAAACAAAAGAAAAAAAATGAGTTCACCTTTGACATACTATGTAAATATGAATGATCTGTTTCTGAATCTTTTAACTATATGTTTGAGGGGTTTCTTCTCTGCCTCTGATATTGTTGAAAGGCTTCCAAAAAATCTGTCTAAAGGAAAAAGGAAAAAACCCTTTCTATAAGAGGTGATCATGGTTTGAGAGCCTGGAATGATTTCAAACCTGGCCATACACAAGAAAGGTACTCTGTTCAACAGAAAGAGACCAAATAATCAGACCCTTTATCTAGATGGTCCAGGGTGCATCTAAGTGAATTAGAACATTGTCTTGGAATACTGAGCTGGCCACTAGAGGATTACAGACATGCTGGGAGCTTTTTCTCTTTACGTGCCAACAGCCAGCACCTTTACAGTTCATTGCCTATATTATTTTCCAGCAAAATTAATTAATTACTCTTATCAACATTGATCTCGTGGGATAATAATAAGAAAGCCCTACATTACAGAAAAATGGGACATGTTTCTGTAATGTGGGATGAACCACTTCACCTTAACTTTGAAATGTCAAATACGAGTGATGACTCTTTTATTAAATGAAGAAAAAATATCTGGCATGAAAGTATGTCTAAACTCTTTTTTTTTTTTTTTTTTTTACCAATTCAGTTTAAATGAATTTATTTTTCTTTATTAAAGCTTCAACTCTTTAAAGCAGTAAAAGAACACATACTCAGTCTTTCAATAAATAGGTAATACAGAGGCTGAAACATTTCCCCCTTTGTAGCTATGCATCAATTTACCTGAGCAAAATCAGCCGCAAGTCGTACCTTCCCACCTTCGCCAAGAAGTCTTATGAGACTGGCATTGCGAATAAAAAGTTCAATTGCTCTTTGGGCAATAGCTTCCGTGTTGTCAAAGACAAAATCCAAGCATTCAAAGTGGTTAAAGTAGTCACTCATAACTCTAGCAATGAAACCTTGAAGCTCCTTCATGTACAGAGAACAAGGAACATCAGGCTTTCCTGAGCTGGATAATGACCTGCAAAAGGGAGAAAACAGGCAATGCACTAACAGTCAGTATTTAACTTTTGCCTGCCGCTCCCCACCCCTGCCCCGCCAACCCGTCACCTGCTATTTCAGTCCTATGGAATTTTTTCCCTCAATGGTAAAAAAGGTATTGTTTATTTTTTCTAAGAGTTAAAGAGCATAAAACAACGTTTAAATTATAAAAGCCGTTTTAAGATGCTAGGAAGATTACTGAAGAAATCTTAGAATCCATTTACCTAGAGATTATTAAGAATGAAACGGACAATCATCTGTCTTGGATGATTCACTCAGTGCCTTATGCACTCTCTGACCTCTCAAGGTCCTTCGCAGCTTTACAAATCTCCATCCACTCATAGTTTTGCCTGGTTAGTGAATAAATCAATAATGAAGCCTGAAATAGCATTTTACACTTTGTAAGGGCAGAAAACACTGCCTGCCCCAAACAAACTCTCGGCAAAGATATTTCTGCTCCTGTGCTATTTAGTCTGATCAGCCGAATAGTAGATTTCTGACTGTGAAGCTGGTTATGTAACAATACACATGGTATGCAATTTTTTCCTCCCAGATGATGAGGTTTGCAAAGGCTTTAATTTGGATCAACAGATGATGCCAGCTGATGCTCCATGAAATACTATTTATAATTTATAAATGTTTATAATTGCTCTTTAAGGAATATATTAAAAGAATGTGAAATATTTATAGGAAAGAAATTATACCCAAATTAGAAATCATCTGATATTAATTAGCTAACCAATGAGATCATTGGCTACAAAGTGCTGAATCTTCTTCAAAAAATGAGTGTTCCCATATTCTGAGAATGACGTAGAAAGAGTGGCAACGGTCTAGAGAACAACAACAGATATGACTCAAGTGCCCAGAGCAAGAGAATAAGGTGAACTTCATTATCTTCAAAGACAGCAATGAATGGTTATTATCAGAGGATACTAACCAAAGGTCTTCTATTTCTAGAAGTAGACAGAAATAGAGAAACCAGTCTTAAGTTCTGGCAGGAAGAGATTTTGTTTGGTTATAAGACAGAACGTCCTGAGGCGAGGCCACTGGGGGGCACGCTGGAATGCTGCCGCGTGCAGTGTCACACGGTGGAGGGCTGCTCGGGTACGAGTGCAGAGACGGCCTCAGTAAGTGAGGGCAGTCTTCACGTGGGGTATGGGTTTGCCAGATTCAGACACTGCAGGGCCTATCTGCATTCAGTTCAAAAGTCAAGGCTGGAAAAAAACAAGGACACCAATCTCTTTCATAGTTTCTTGTGCTTTATCCAAAGCACTGCTGTTATCTTAGTACTCCTCCAGAGGAGTATTTCAAGAATTTTAATCTGGTTAATTGAAATTATTTCCATGAGGATTAGAAAATAAAATACTAAAACAAGTTCCTTAAGCACGTGTCAATGTAAGTAAAATGATCCATCGGACAAAATTTTGAAATAGGTATTATCAGTTCTCAGTGGGGATTAGAAGCCTGACTGAAATTTACTAGAATGCAAAACTGGCTTGGCCATCGCTAAAGCTCAGTTTTCCCAATTACCCCAAAGCTTTTGGTAAGAGATTTTCAACTGATAGAGTGCAAGAGTACGTTGTGCAGAAGTTGAAGTGCCTTCACAGTGAGAGCTGCACGCACGAGTCGAGGGTAGACCGAATGCACGCCTGAGAAGTGGCAGACGTTCATCCTCATGTCACCAAGACTTTTGGTGCGTGTGTGTGCTCTGCCCCCGTCAGAGGTGCACATCCATCGCTTCAGGATCTAGAATCTTCCTACTTTTACTGTCTTCCTTCCCCATGCAAAGCTATAACTGGACAGGAGCCATTTTACACTAAATAAAAGAATTTCAGTCAATGTACTATGTCAATCAGACATTTATGTTTAAAGCTTTATCTAATTTGGAAAGAAAGACACTGGTCCTATTAAATACATTTCAAATACCAGGAAACCAGGTTGAGCATTACTTTTTAAATAGCAGAGGGATTCTGTAACCCACCACACTCCACATAAGGCTGGCTGACAAGGTTAACCTGCTTTATTCCTTGTACCTAAAATAGGTATAGAGGGCTTCAAAGGGCAGATGGTCACTATTATTTTTCCAACTGTGACTCCTGGGGGCTGGCCCTACAATAAAAGTGAATTCTCCTTCTTGAACAACTTAATCTAACCTTACCTTATGTTTCATATAAGCCAAACATTTCATATATGGAATGACATGACAATTACTAATAACAAAGTTCTAGAAAGTGAAAAAATTACTGTCATGGCGCAACAATTTTAAACGCACCATGAAACAGTGTTCCACACTCCTACAAGGACACATGTGGAAAACGACTATCAGTGGACTCTCAAATGTCTGCCATATATAGAGAGAGGGCTGAAATGGAACCATCAAAAGCCATTTGAGAAAACAAATTAAGGACAGTGTCATACACATTAAAATAATGCTTCGTACTCATGGCAACCTATCAGTGGTAATCTGGCTCCCTAGCATTTAAGCAAACTAGTAAGGATGTAGCTATTGGGACAGCCAGCTTTTAATGTCTAATCCGTTATCTACAGGCACTAGCTGTGGCTCGCCAACACAGCTGCTGAAGTATTATCTGATTGCTCTTACAGAATGAGACTTCATTTTTGTTTCCTTTTCAGAGGCATTGACAATCAGTCTAACTGGAACATTTCAGATCACCTTTGAACAAAATTCGTTTCTTTCCAAATACTGCTAAATCAACAGTTTTGTGCTATCTCCAAATATTATAGTCTTTTGCCTATAATCCACTTCACCCTTCTGTGCTTCATGTCATTATTAAAAACAGAGATTGACCTTTTCACCCTTCAAAAGATACTGTGTAGGGGCACCTGGGTGGCTTGGTCACTTCAGCGTCTGACTTCAGCTCAGGTCATGATCCCATGGTTCCTGAGTTCGAGCCCCGCATCAGGCTGTGTGCTGACAGCTTAGAGCCTGGAGCCTGCTTTCGATTCTGTGTCTCCCTCCCTCCCTCTCTTTCTCTCTCTGCCCCTCCCCCGCTCACTCTTTGTCTCTCTCAAAAATTAATAAACATTTAAAAAATTTTAAAAAAATACTCTGCAAATGAAAGAAGTGATTTGAAAAATTAAAGGACAGTGTAGAACTCATACAATTTTCTATAAACAGCTAGACTAGTAGCTGAACATTTAATAAAGTAGATATTTAAACAACATGAATATAAATAGAAATAGGAAAATTCAAAAATAGTAACTATGAACTAGGAATATAAAACACATATCTACATATTAATATTTGAATATTTAGGTCTAGAGCGGTTAAGTTTTAAAAAAAAAATCACGGGGCATCTGGGTGGCTCAGTTGGCTAAACGTCCCACTTCGGCTCAGGTCATGATCTCACAGTTTGTGAGTTCGAGCTCCGTGTCCGGCTCTGTGGTGTCAGTTCAGAGCCTGGAGCTGCTTCGGATTCTGTGCCTCCTTCTCTCTCCGCCCCTCCCCCACTCACACTCTCGCTGTCTCTCGAAAAATGAATAAACGTTAAAAAATCACTCTAAGCATGTGCAAATAACTATTCCAAACTCTCCATAAATAATGTCCTGGCCATTTTACTCTCCTTAAAACGATTTCAGTAAACACTGGGTTAGGACTATGATTCTTATTCTCAAGACAACTATGACATAGATAAGAAGTACTCTTGTGAAACAGCTGTGGAATACTACCCAAGCGTTGATGGCCAGGTGTGACACGACCAGATTGAATTGCCACAAAACTCTGAGAAAGGAAAATCATTCTTGCAGGGAGCTGAGATGCAGCGTGCCTTCAAAGCCAGAGCAGGACTCAGACCAGCGTAGTGGCAGAGGAGGGACATTTTATACAAGAAATAACATGCCTATGCCACAGTTCAAGTACAGGGTGCTTGCGAGAAGTAAGGATAAAGATGAACTTGGAAAGAGAAGATGTACCAACTGCCAGAAGTCCTGAATCATGCTGAGTCCCATAGATGTTAATGATTCTATGTTTCAAAGGCAGGAGAGCAATGATGCAAACAAGAATTGAAAAATTTTAATCAGCTAATGGCACTCACAATGGATAAAACAGTGTGAGGCTGGAGGCCACGCCCGTCATGAGAGGAACAAACCCTGTGTGGAAAGAGACTTCGGGAAGAAGGGTGGAGGTGGGTCAATGAAAGACAAATGTAGCAAAGGTTACTGAAATTGTGGTTGGAAGTGCTTACCCAGAAAAATCTTCCTGATGCATGGTGATGATTATGGCCTCTATAGCATCTCCCACGGAAGTCAGTAAGGGGTGCACAGCACTTCCCATAAGAACATGGATTGTCTAAAAAGAAAAAGGAAGGACAGGCAAAATTAAAGACCAACACAGAGAAATCTGAGATGGGAGAAGCACTTTGACTCAAAGGTTTTACATCGAATTCCGGCTATATACAGTTTAACTGCAATAACTCAACAGAAGTCTGTTCCTCTCCCAACTGCTGTTGTGAATGATCTTTAAAGCTGAAAATATGTGGAACATGGCACTGAACATTTCAACTCCCCAACTCCTCTCAAATGTTCAAGAAGTTTCATGGTCACATGAGCCCTGAAGAGTGGCCCTTATAAAGATCAAATAAACACACTGTGCCAAGTTTCTGAAAAGAGTGAGGCAAGACCCAGAGGGACTCTTGTCAGTGCAGACACAACCGGAACAACATGGCATGCTCTCCAGCAGAGTGAGCATAATAAATATGTGGTATTTCTTGTAGGGCAGGACAGTTAGGCCTTTCTGGGAGTAGGTTCCTGTTTGGCACCAGTGCTTTTGGTACTGGGTATCATCTCCCCAATCTTTATCCTTACTTCTCACAAACATCCTGTACTTGAGCCTCTGGCCTGGGCGTGTTACTTCTTATTTCTGTTGTCACAACTGGGCCGGGCAAGGTGTTTGCCACTGGCATCTAGTGGGTGGAAGACAGAGACACTGCTCAACAGCCTCCACTGCACAGGACAATCTCCCACAACAAAGAACTACCTGGTGTAAAATGTCAATAATGCTCACATTGAAAACTGTTCTACACTGAGGTATAATCACTGGTTACATTATGGAAGACCCTTGGCCTTAGTTATGGGTTTTTAGTGTAAAAATATTAACTGGGCCTCAGTACACACTTAAAATCTAAAATGTAAGTATATTATGTATGCCTCACTGGTGACTACACACAATGAAGACGGATGGCTTTGGCTCATACAAACAATAGAAATAAATCAGAAAAGGTTAAACAGGACCCGTATCTATTAAATTCCTAAATATCATCTCTAGCCCTTAATCTCTGGTAAAAGTAAACAGTACATGGGGATTAAGAGAGACAGGGAGGCAAGGAGAGACAGAGCAAATGCCTGAGCAAGAGCATAGAGCTTGCCCTCAAGGAGTTGACAATCTAGTGACAGCAGATAATTTCTAGCCATAGTAATGCTCTATAGGGTGCTATGGGATCATGGGAGAAACCTCACTTAAGCTGACATGATCTGAAAGACAGAAGGTACTGCCTACACCAAATTTCAGAGGTGGGCTGAGAGAGTACACGTTAAAGGTATGGTTGCCTGGGAAAGATGATGCACTCAACTGCACAGCGTTCAATACAGACAGGGTGTGAGGTGCCTGCCCGTGTGGAAATAGACTCAGCAGATATACTCTGTAGGCTGCTAAGGAGTTGGGAATTTGCCCTGAAGGGAATGGGAAACCAATGATGGGTTTTAAGCAATGAGAAAATGTGGTTTAAAGATCTGAATGTGGGAAAAATCACATTGGATGGCAGACTGGGTAAATAGACTAAAGGCAGTAGTAGTCTCGATGCAAAATGGTGAGTGTCCAAACAAAATCCGAGGCAACAGGAATAGATACGAGGAGACAGGCTGGAGATACTGTGATTAATGATTTGGTGATATTATTAACTGAATGTGTGAGTGCAGAAGCAGCAGGTTGATTTGGGGATGGAGAGAAGAAATGATGAGTTCAGATTTGGACATGAGTTTGAAGGACTTCTAGGAAATTCACATGGGCTATCCAGGAAGAACTAAAATATTTACATTTGTAGTTCTTGACACATTTGACTAGATTTGGTAGTCTTTGGCTTCTAAGAGGGAAGATGAAGCCAAAAGAGTCAATGAGATACCAGAGGATGGTTTGCAGAGTAAGGCTAAATGCCATTTTGAGGTCTTTCAGAAGAAGAGGAGTCCTTGAAGGACTAAAAGGGGTAAGATTATTTATTTAGTATAGATTATGTGCTGAGAACTATGGTATATGCCTCACATATTATAGTTCTACTTTAAATTCAATTATTCCTTCCTTTAAGAATATTAAAATCTCTAACTCATAGGTGATGAATCTAAAGTAATTTATAGATGGGGAAACTAAAGTGAAGTTAAGGAGACTGTCCTGAAGTGAGCAAGTAGAAGAGCTGGGATTTCCTACACACAGGTGACTCCACTGAGCTTTTGGTTATGCTTTGCCCACTTAGGGCAGAGAAGTAGGAAGAGATTTTAGAGTATGGTAGAAATGACTGAACAAGAGTTCAAGAAAGAAGACTCTGGTATGAGAGAGTGAAGTGTCTAACTACAGATCCTCCTACAACCAATTATGGAAAACAAACCAACAAAAAACCTACTGTAGAGTCGTAGAGATGGGAAAAAAGCAGGCATTTTTAGAAGGGTGTGGAAATCTAGAGCAAGCAATCAGAGGAGAGTGAGTTTTCCATTTTCTGTGACTTGGCTCAAAGAGTGTCTATCGTCATGATAGTGGCAAGGCTGGGGGGCTAAAACTCTGAAAGTAAAAAAAAAAAAAAAAACAAATCCTGCAGTCTTTTAGGCCAAAAGAGCAATGGAAAGGGGCCCTGGTTCAACCAGGGCTATTAGAAAGTGAGAGAGGAACCTCAGATGGGAGAGAGCCAGAGAAGAATGGCTAATTCTATATTTAAACTCAGCACTAGTCTTCAGCTGACTCATCAATCGTGCCTGGGCAAAGCAAACAAAAAATGGCTGCCAACAAGGCTTCACTGGATTGAGGTCTAAGGCATGGCCAGCTGCAGGTACCCGACAGTGTACAGTTAGAGCCCAGTCAAGCTGATTAATCGCTAAAGTAACATCAACACTCAGGAGCAATGTAAAAAAAAATACTGAGTCTACACAACATTAACATTCACAATATCCAGGATATATTAAAAAATCACTACGTATACAAAAAGCTAGAAAATGTTATCAATTTTCAAGGTAAAAGATAATTCACAGCTGCCATCCCTGAGATGATCCAGATTCTACAATTATTAGGCAGAAACCTCGGTGAGGTAAAGAAAGAAATGCTCACAATAAATATTAGGAAACCTCAGCAGAGTGACTAAATGTGTAAAAAAAGAACCAAATGGATATTTTATTATTTATTTTTAAAAAATGGTTATTTATTTATTTTGAGAGAGAGAGAAAGTGCAAGCAGCAGAGGGGCAGAGAGAGAAGGAGACAGACAGTCTCAAGCAGGCTCCATGCTCAGCATGGAGCCCGATGTGGGGCTCAATCCCATGACCTGAGATCATGACCTGAGCCAAAATCAAGAGTTGGATGCTTAACCAATAGAGTCATCCAGGCGCCCCACAAAAATGGATATTGTAAACTAAAAATAAATTGCACTACATGCATGTAGATGTAAATGTACTTCCATAAATAAGGTTTCTATATTTTACATAACATGGTGCAAAATTACCTCTATGAAGACTATGAAAACTTAAGGATTTATAGGGTAATCCCCAGAAGAACCACTAAAAAAAAAAAAATCGCATGAAGAGGTATATATAAAAATCTAATAAATTAATTAAAATGGAATTCAAAAATTTTTTCAAAGAATCCAAAAGAAAAAACAAAAGGAGGAAAAGAAAAAAGTTAAAAAAAGCCAAACAAATGGGATAAAAAACAAAACTATATATATCAAAATAAAAACTTGTTAATGATTATATAATGTTAATGGACTAAACACTCCCATTAAAAGACAGAGATTACCAGAACAGACAAAAAGACAACTATATACTGTTTATAGGAGATGTACTTTAAAAATAAAGACACACAGGAATTGAAAATAAGTGGACAGAAGATATACCATGTAAACATTAAGCATAAAAAGGTTGGAGTAGCCAAATTAATATCACATGAAACAAACTGCATGACAGTAAGTATTAGCAAAGCTAAAGAGGGCTATTTCACAATGACGAAAACATCAGTTCATCAGGAAGGCATAACAATTGTAAATATGTATGAGACACAGCTTCAGCAGAAGTAGTAAATAGCTTCAAAATTGAGGTGTCAAGAATTGACAGAATTAAAAGGTCCACAATCATAGTAGAAAACTAACTTCTGTCTTTCAGCAGTTGATAGAACCATTATATAAAATATCAGTAGAGATACAGAATATCTGAACACATCACTAAATATATTCCCACTACCTTGACTTAAGTGATATTTATAGAACAATATAGTCAACAACTGCAGAGTAGACTTTTTTGTCAAACCACATGGTTCATTTACCAAGACAGACCACAACACATGCTAGGCCGTAAAACAAGACTCAAAACTTTAAAGAACTGGAATCATACAGAGTATGGTTTCTGATGAAACAGAATTGTATGAAAAAATAAGATATCTAGGAAAACCACAAATAATTGGAATTTAAAAAAAAAACACTTTTAAATAACTCATGAATCAAAGAAGAAACTGCAAAGGAAATCTGAAAATATTTCAAACTTAATGAGGATAAAAGCACAACATGTCAAAACCAAAGTTACTTAGAGGGAAATTTACAACTTGTTAAATTTATTTGGGAAGGGAAAAGGTCTAAAACTCAATGGTATAAGGCATATTTTTTAAAAAAAGGCCAAGAAAATCCCAAGTGGAAGTAAATAAAAAAGGCAAAAGCAGAAATCAATGAAAAAGAAAGAGAGAAAATCAAGAAAGTCAACAGTTGGCTCCCTGAAAAGATCAATAAAACTGACAAACCCATAGCTAAACTGATGAAGAAGAAAAGAGAACACAAATATTAATCAAAAAAATTTTAAAAAAGGCTATCACTAGAGGCCCCAAAGACATTAAAAGGACAGTAAGAGAATATCATGTACAGCATTATTCTGACAAATCAGGTAACTTAGATGAATAGACAAATACCTTGAAAGTCACAAAGTATCAAAGCTCATTCAAGAAGAAACGAGTAACTCAAATAGCCTTTTCCCTACTAAACAAGTCAAATTTGTAGTTCTAAACTTCCTACAAAGAAAACTACAGGCCCAGATGGCTTCACTGGTGAATTCTATTAAGCATGTGAGAAGAAAATAACACAAATTCTTTCAGATGACAGAACAGGAGGAAATAGTTCCAAACCTAATTAATGAGGCCAGTTTTGATACCAAAATCAGACAAAGAATTACAAGAAAACTATATACCAATATCTCTTATGATTATAGATGCAAACATTGTTAACAAAAATTAAGCATATCAAATTCAGGAATATATAAAAAGGGTAATACATCATAACTAAGGTGGGTTTGACATTTGAAAATCAACTTCTGTATTGTATTAACAGAATAAAGGTGTAAAACAATATGATTATTTCAATAGATAGAGAAAAAACTATTTGATGAAATGCCATTTATATTTTTTAAAAGTTTCAGTAAACTAGGAATAGAAAGGAACTTGCTTAACCTGATAAAGGCCATCTAACACCATACTTAAAACACTAGAATACAGATGGAGTGCTTTCCCCCAAGTCAGGAAAATGCTCACCAAGGTCCACTCTCACCAGTTGTAGTCAACCCTGTACCAGAGTTCCTAGCCAGTGAAACAAGGCATGGAAAACAGGCATCCACCTGTATACGATATGATGGTTTACAAAGAAAATGTTCATTCTGGCTACATGAGGCTTCCCACTTATGGGAAATACAAAACAGGAACAGTAGAGGATTAACGACTATCAGAGGAAATGGAGAAAGGAGAATAGATTATATCTCACAAATTCTTTACAAAGCAGGGAAGTGTGTCATACATTTTTCAAAGATTTACCTAAAATAGCTAAGATTACAAAAATATAGAAGCCTCAGCAATCTGGATTATTCTCTCATACAGAACATAAACCCACACAGTAAGGGAGAAAGGAAAAACTACCATGTTTAAACTTAGCAATACAATCACTATATGAAACAATCCCAGTAATAAATAGATCAGAATTATTGAGCCAAGTTAAATAATTATTTAACTACTTAACAGCTGAGGTGAGTATAATAAAATGACTCTCATTAATTTTAATTATGCCATCCATGACAAAGTAGATAATTATCAGATGTTAAACCTCAAGCTTAAAATAACATTTAATTTCAGATAAAATCTCAACAAGGTAGAGAAGAAAAAACTGTTATGTACCCTTCTGTGTAATTTTAGCAAGTGAAACATATATTTAGTATTTTCTCTATAAAATAATAAAAGCATATAGGTTTTTGGTTCTTGGGATACAATTATTTATACCTCCTACCATTCTACCCCTAACTCAAAGTAAATTTGTACTAAATCTCCTACAATTTTAGGAAATTCAAGGTTCTCTTTTTTTTTCCTTAAGTGAGAGGGTTTTTTTACTTAATATGTCATAACAGTTTTTATGATTTAATTTAAAAAGCAACGTCAAAATGGTTTCATTGAGTTCTGTTAACATATGCAATTAAGTCTTTAATTGGCAGGGCCACTTGAACCACCTGCCAGTCTTCTTACCCAATTCTCAAGGACCACACTGGTGAGTCATCACCAAACTGCCAAGCTACGTGAGCTGTTGGCTCTGGTGAGCAAGCCTCAGAGCAAGGGCTGTAGCCAGAGGTCAGGGCAATCTTGCCTGCACTGGCCTCAACTCTCAGCCTACAGGGACTAACAACAGGAACTACCTTTGTTATATGTTAAAAATGCAGATTCAGAGTACATCCGACACTGAATTACAGTCTGAAGAATTTCTAGTTTGACTCTGTCGGGAGACTTTTATGATCAGGCAAAGTGTAGGCACTCTGTCTTAACCTACAGAGTGGACTTTCTCTAACCATGAGTTGTGATCATTAGGGGTCAAAAAATCACTATCAGAATATTTTAAAAAGTAATAGATGAGGGGTGCCTGGGTGGCTCAGCTGGTTAAGTGTCTAACTCTTGATATCAGCTCGGGTTGTGAGATCAAGCCCTGCATCAGGCTCCACACTGAGCGTGGAGCCTACTTGGGACTGTCTCTCCCTCCCTCCCTCTCTCTCTCTCTCTCCATTCCCTTCCCCTACTCGTGCTTTCTCTCTCTCAAAATAAATAAATAAACATTAAAAAAAAAAGTAATAGAGGAGCATAGAAAACAAAAGCATGTATCACCCAAAATAAGGAAAATATTGTTCTGTGAAACTTTTGTTTCAATTACAGAAATACAGATGTATATCTTACATACATGCAATTATATAGGTTGTACATATTTATAAATGCTTATATATTGTGTATGGGGTCACAAATTAAAATCGATTTCCTATCTTGGGTAGCAATCAAAATATGTTTGATAGCTACTTCTAGAAGACAAAGAAAAAATGTGGAACCACAGAAAAGGAGACTGTGAATTCCCTGCCTGGAAGCAAGAATGTTAAGACCTTTTGGGTTTTCCTATTGGTTTGATTTTATGGTATTTTTATGACCATCAGTAACTTGGACAATTCTTTTCTTGGACAACTTTTTTTTTTTTTTTTTACATTTTTTTAAGTTTTATTTATTTTGAGTGTGTGTGTGAGAGAGAGTAGGGGAGAGGCAGAGACAGAGAGTGGGAGAGAGAGAGAATCCCAAGTAGACTCTGCACTGTTAGCACAGAACCCGATGTGGGACTCAAACTCACAAATTGTGAGATCATGACCTGAGCCGAAATCAGAAGCTTAACTGACTGACCCATCCAGGTGCCCCTTTTTGGACAACTCTTAATAAAAACAATTATTTTAGGATGGTGGCTCTAATAATACTTCATCATAATGAGATGGGCACACTGGGGGAACAGAAAGAATACAGAGAAACATCCAAGTGTGCTTTCACTGTGCTGGGGGAAAAGACTGTCTTCTCCTACCCTCATATATGAATTTAGTGTCCTCAAGTTTTGGGGCCTATAAAATCCCCATCCATGTCACCTGTGGACAGCATTTTGACCTCAGAAATTACCTTCTCCCTTAGGATTTGTGACAACATCCTCTAAATCTCTTCCTCAGCAAACTGAAGTTTGCTGTTGAACTGTTGTTCAACAGTGTTGTTTCTTTGTAGCTTCTTACTCCCTAAATAAAAGTATTTGTCCTTGGAATTCACTGGTAGTGCCTGTCTCTGTCTCTCTCTCTCTTTTATCTCTATCTAAGCAACCTAAATCTAACCTGACAGTTGACATCTATTACCTTTGTGCAGTTATATTGTACACCTTACAGATGCAGAAACTAAGGCAAGAGTAAACTTATCAACTTGTCTGAGGTCATACAGCTAGTTAAATAGCTGAGATAGGATTCATATACTAGTAGTTTGTCTCCTGAGTCTTTGCTGCACAGCGTTACTTAGTAAATACCAAAAACATATTTAGTAAACAAATGAATGATGATGGCAAGCAAACACAACTCTCTGGGTCAGTGAGGTCTGGATTTACCAGCATTAGGACTTTGAGCAAGCTATTCCAAGTTGTATAAAATAGGGACAATAATATATAACTTGAACAGTTGCGATCATATTTCAATATATTGCATGTGACTGGCAAGGAGCAAGTACTAAATACAGGGTATCTATTACTATCATAAAAATGAATGATTTCCTTGTTTAAAGAGTTACCTAGTGTCAGCTACATATGGCTCTGAATCTTGTACGACCATTATTTTTTATTAAACTTCCTGGGTATATTTATGTTAGTATGTTAAAAATGGGAATTTACCCTGATTTCACACCTTTCACATACACATTAGAGTCTCTCAACCTTGGCACTATTGACATTTTGGGCCCAGTAATTCCTTGTTGTCAGGGCTCTCTTATGCACTGCAAGATGCTGAACAGCATCCCTGGCACTAGATGCCAAGAGCACTCCACTCCCAGTCATGACACTCAAAAATGTCTCTAAACATGGTTAAATGTTCCCTAGAGGACAAAATCACCCTAGTAGGGACTCAATGCTTTACTGGGATAATACTAGGCTGTAGTGCCTTGAGATATAGTGAGTACCTGAAGACTCTTGCTTCTCTTGCTTATGATAAAATTATCATAAGTAGAACACAATCTGTAGACACCAACAGGGGCTATTTTTAAGATCTAGAAAATATAAACACACATGTATGCCTTCTCTTTAGGATAATTATCAGCAGCTACTTTTGGTAGAGGATTCTGAATTATTTTTAAAATGTGACACTCTCCCACTCATCCAAACAAATCCTAAAACCCACTGTGATCTGTAGAGTCAAAGATTAAATTCTTTTACCTTTAGGGCTGAGATTATAGTTTGTTCGGCTGCTGGTGGGAATGAGCTCTGACTGGAAACCACCTAGAACAAGGTTTTGATCCAGTTATAGTTGTGCCTACGTCATTTATTTTTATAAATATTAATTTTGATCATTAACATAATAAAGCTGTTTCTACAGACACATAAAACAGTATTATAACTTCACATTATATCTCCTACATGTTTTAAAAACTTCTTAGTATTTACTAGTTAAGGCAGGCTGAACAATACTTTCCTGTATAAAGCAAATGTACTGTATACTTCAAATAATCAAAAGATTAAGAATGTTAAGAGTTGGCTTTCCTTTATTCACTTTAGACAGGCTTTAGTTATAATACTGTAACTTGAAAAGGTCAGTCTAAAGCCGTATTTACATACTTCTTTAAAAAAATCACTTTTCTCCAGGCTAACTATAATTTTCAACAAGTCTTTCAAATACAAATGTCAGGGGCGCCTGGGTGGCTCAGTTGGTTAAGCATCCTACTTCAGCTCAGGTCATGATCTCACAGTTCGTGAGTTCAAGCCCCGTGTCTGGCTCTGTGCTGATAGCACGGAGCCTGGAGCCCATCGAGTTCTGTGTGTCTCCCTCTCTCTCTGCCCCTCCCCTGCCCCTGCTCACACTCTGTCTTTCTTCCTCTCAAAAACAAATAAGCATTAAAAAAATAAAAATAAAATACAAATGTCAAACAATTTCTTTTTAGAAATCAATACAAATATTATGAACATTCTGAAAGTATCAAGAAAGGCATTTACATCAGCCTAAATAAATAACATTCTTTCATTGATTGCAGTCTAATTGGAGTAATAATAAAGGGAATGGAAAATACATCATTTATATTTTTTATTTACTTTTATTTTTTACTTCCTCTTCTGAGGTTTGTTAATAAACCTTTAAAATATATTCTGCTTAATGTGTGACATACACTTTTTTGTAAACTCCTAATTGATAAAAGGACTTGTTAAAATTCTAAGTAACTGAACAGTCACTGATAATTATTCTAAAATACAATTTAGCATATTAAAGCTCAAATTAAAGGTCATGTTTTCAAGAATGTCATCTAATCTTTAGCCTTCTTCAGGTCCTCTAATTATTTCTCTCTCTACTTGCTAAATATTTTGGAAATGGTTTATAGAGAATAAACACAAGCTACTCAAAAGTCAAAGATTGGATTCAAAGTGTAGCTTTCCTGGTAATTATAAATACAGTTCATCTTAGAAATAATATATGGTCACCAACAAATTAAAGTTCATCATAAAAATTACATCAGCAACACAACAGCAAAAAAAAAAAAAAATCCATCTTCTATTTTCAAGTAGCCATCAGTTATTATACCATAAAAATGCACTGTTTAGGCAGCTCCTTCCCCCTATTTTGGGGCAAAGATAGAACCTTTCCAACATGTTGGAGGGATTAAGAGTTCTCATTCTGTCATTAGCTTTGCTATAATTTACTACCACCCACATGATATCAAATTATGCTTTTTAATAGGTATGAAATAGTATGATTTACCCTTAAATCATTTGCTCAATAAACTTGATTATACCAACCAAGCCTGATGATCTAGAGTTCTTATGCTTTAAACCAAGTATATAAACAAAAAGTCACACAAATGATAAAGGCCAGAGTCAATAACTGTTTAAAAAGAGTTCATTCCACAGCTTATTTCACATTCACCATGTTTTCATTGCATTCTTTTGCAAAAAATTAAATAATAATTTGTTGTCTATTTGAGGCAAACAGAAAGAAGTTGAAATTAAAAGAACTTAATTAAAATAAAATAAAGGTTACCTTTGTTACTGATTGGTGTAACTTATACAGTGAATTCACTACTGCCACATTTCTTCTCTGCCCTTCTGTAAGAGGCCCAATCACCTGACTTGCATCTCCTTGTGTGGACAGCTGTAAGAATTCAACACAAATAGAAATTACCAAAATGGCAGTTCATTTATAACTGGGAAGAAGCTCATGTCCCCTGACCAAAACAAAAAACAAAAAATGTTAACTGGTAACTTCAGATCGAACATTGGAGACTTTAGGCACAACCAGGAACCTCTACAGAGAGGAAACCCAATCATTGTGCCCAAGAAGAACACCCTTCATCACTTCAGAGCTGATGGACCCCGGAGGCATATGTGACCTAAAAGCCCAGTGTGTGCTGTTATTTTCATACATCAGCATAGCACTCCTAGGACATAAATTCTGGCAGCTGCCAATAGTCTTTCTACTCAAAAACTCAGAAATAAGCCATCAAAAGGAAAAAAAAAAAAAGTAAATGAAGGGAGGGAAGGAGGAACGAAGAAAAATAAACCTACATCCTATGTACATCTGGCAGCCATCATAATATGCTCTGAAATGGGTGGTGAAGAGAGGGTTTTACTTTCATTTTTATAGATTAAATTCTTTCAAAAAAAAGAAAGATAGTTAAGATTATACTGTATATGGACAGTCAGTACAAGTGGTATTAAGAACTTTTTACTCCTCACCTTTTAAAAATAATTTTTTAATGTTTATATTTATTTTTGAGAGAGAGAGAGAGAGCATGAGCAGGGGAGGGGCAGAGAGAGAGGGAGACACAGAATCTAAAAGAGGCTCCATGCTTGGAGCTATCAGCACAGAGCCCTACACGGGGCTCAAACCCACAAACCATGAGGTCATCAACTGAGCCAAAGTCAGATACTCAACAGACTGAGCCACTCAGGCACCCCTTCACTCCTCTCCCCTTTAATTTACTTCTGAACATATGAGTTTTAGGACATGTAATGCTTTACAGAGTTAATCTAGAATTCTTACAGCTTGATCTAAGAAAATAATCTACATATAAACTATTTTCATATTGATCAGATTTTCATCCAGTCCTCTGTAATGATGGTTTCTTAAAGGTGAATTAAATCTGAGTAGGACAAATAAAAAATGATCTAAGTAAACTCTGTAAATGTGTATGCAGATCTCAACATACGAAAAACTGGCCTTTTAGGAGAGCTGAAACTAAGAGTATCTTCTGTTAGAGTGAGTCAAATAAAATCTGGGAGAAAGAAATACTATTTTGCTTTCTACTTTCCTATGACGAACACACACACACAAACATTTAAAAAAATTAAACTCAATGCCCATTTTATCAATTCCTACTTATGATAATAAAATATTTAAAAATATGAAAATTTGCAATTAAAATGAAGGGAATATTCCTTTGTTAATGTTACAACCCATGACAATGGCTACTAAGTCAACATGGGGCTTTTTGACATCAAGTTAAAGAGCTCCAATTTCTTTTGCCATTCCTCATGGACCTGGTCACCAACTTGCAATCAAGTTGAACTCTAAAACTGGACAATAAAGTGGCAGTGGTTAGTGGCATCAGTGGTTATGGCAGACTCAGGGTGTCAGATGCTAAATATATATCCATCTGCAAAGGGCATTTAAAAGTTATGAGTTCCAGCTATACAATTTTTTTTAAAGATTTTATCTTTAAGCAATCTCTAAACCCAACATGGGGCTCGAACTCACATCCCAGAGATCAAGAGTTACATGCTCTTCCGACTGAGCTATCCAAGAGCCCCTAGCTATACAATTTTTAAAAATCCAATCTTGGGGTGCCTTGGTGGCTCAGTCAGTTGGGCGTCCAAAACAAAAATGCATGTTCATATAAAAACATGTATACAAATGTTCATAGCAACATTGTTCCATAGTGTAATAGACCAAAATTGAAAACGCAAATGTCAACTAATAAATGGATAAATAAGACGTAGTATATTCATACAAGGAACATTACTAAGCAAAAAAAAAAAAAAAAAAAAGAATGAAGCTCTGATACCTGCTAAAACATGGATGAACCTTGCAAACATTTGAACTAAAAGAAGCCAGTCACAAAAGGCCACATATGGAATGATTACATTTACATGAAATACCCAGAGATAAAAAGTAGATTAGTAATAAGGGGATGAGGAAAGAAGGGTAAACATGAAATGACTGCTGATGGGTAGGAGGTTTCTTGTTGGGGTAAGAAAATGTTCTAAATTTGATTGTGAATATACAAAAAACCACTGAATTGTACACTTTAAATGGGTGAATTATATTGTAATAAAACTTTTTTAAAAAGTATAGAAAGAAAAATCCCCAACTTTAAGAGTTATCTGCTAGATGCCCTGAGCCTTGTAAAAATGAAGACTAAGACAAGACAGCTAAGTTAGAGACCTACAAAGTTCTGCAAAGAAAACATTATATTTGGAAGAGCGAAACTCTAATGATATAAAAGAACTAAAGATAAAATATCACTGTGCCAAAAACAAGGAACAAAATTCAAATATCAAAGTGAAAATGGAACACTAGAAGATTGGAAATTTAAGATAATCCACTGCTTATCTTGGTCTCACAGCACAAAATACAGTGAGCCCAACACCTGAGCTCGGTAGATCACTTCGTCCCTCTCGAACACCACTCCTGTCATAATTGTTTTGGGGAAATAATTTCAAATTTACAAAATGTTACAAATATAAGGAGTACTCTTAGACACTTTACCCAGATTTACTTATTAACATTTCATCCCATTTGATTTATTGTTTGTATTTTCTCTTACATACAACATATAATTCTTTTCCTGAATCATACATACATTATATTATAGCCCTTTGCCCCTAAATATTTCAGTGAGTACTTCATAAGATGGACACTTCACTACAAAATCCGAGTTATCAACTTCATAAATTTATGTCAATCCAATACTTTTATGTGGAATGTGCTATGTCTCCAAGGAGATGCGGTTCATTTTAAGTGAAGGTGGTGTTAGAGACCAAGATCTGGGTAGTAGGGGTACTTATTCCTGTAGTAACTCTTGATTAATCCAATATTTATACAGATGATCCTTCCAATACGCTGGGTTCTTAGCTCCTTCTCTTCCATTTAAGGTTAAAATAACTATACAGTGAACACTCATATACAGATAACCTATTAACATTCTTTAATTTGCTTTATATCACATATCTATCCTTCAACACATTTGATATTTTTCATTCATTTCAAATAATTTTCAGACATCAACACTCAAGCATGTGGATAATTAGCTAGAATTCAGTATTCACTTACAGCTTTTTTTTTTTTCCTTTTAAGGAAAAACTTATGTATAATGAAATGCGGACCTTAAGTGCACAATTCAATGAGATGTGGTAAATGGTTTTACTTGTGTGATATTATCACTCTAGAAGTTTCCTTCATTCCACTTCCCAGTCAACTCCCACCCCACCCTAGAGAGGCATCCACTATTGTGATTCAATTAGCCTTGGCTTTAAGGAGGACCGCATTCAGAGACCATACGGGAAGGTATTTTTAATGAGCTCCAAAGACAATGTTTCACAGATTATTCAGTCTTTTATGAGCCCCTGCTGCCACTGTGCTGTTCTTCTTGGGATAAAGAATGTACTTTTGCTTATACATAGTGTTTTCAAAACCACTAAAAGTCATACACAATTAAATTTTCCTGACATTTTATTATGAACACTTGAAAGACTTGTACACTGAATACCCATATACTGCCTAGATTCTATAATTAACATTTTATAATACTTGCTTATGCTATCCGTACATAGATCCATTTTGTATTTTTTTAAGTTTATTTATTTAGAGAGACACACACACAGTGGGAGTGGGGGAGGGACCGAGACACTTCCAAGCAGGCTCTGCACTGTCAGCGTAGGGCCTGATCCCACAAACCATGAGATCATGACCTGAGCCAAAATCAAGAGTTGGATGTTTAATAGTTTTGTATTTTTGATGTATCTCAAAATAACTTGTAGACATTAGTATACTTATTACCTCTGACTTTACTGCACTGATTAGTTTTGCCTATTCTGTATCTTTAAAGTTTTTTGTGCATGTATGTGTGTGCAAAGTTTCTTTCACTCAGCATAGTTTCTGGTTTTCACTTGTGTTTGTTCCTTTTTATTGCTGTGTAGTATTCCACTGCGTGAACTGATCAGTTTGTTTTATCCATTCTCTTATTGCTCCCAGAATGTCTGGAACAATATAATCCTTGACTCAAATCTAAACAGACTTGCCTCGAAACACTTGCTAGCTGAGTAACTAACTTGTGCCTTTAGCTTCTCCATACATAACACAGAACAGATACTACAGCTGATAGCAAAGTATGCTCCATTTTTATCTCCAATTTTATGTCTTGTTCTAATTTTCTTCTCACATGTCTTTGCTTGGTCCTTTCTCCTGCCATCAAGCCTCCAAGCTCTACCCTATGTCTGCACTGGCTAAGGATGAAAGGCACATGTTAGGACTGAGGAATCCAAACGAAAAGCCAATGAAGCTGCCTGGAGTTACAGAGTAAATATTGGCTCCTTTTGGTTTGTGGAAAACATGCATTTTACATAGAGAAGGCATTCTCTATTTCTAAATTTTCTACCCATCTTGAGCCATTTTGACTTTCGGTGTTTTAAGCTACTTCCTTCACTTCAACTCCTTAAAACTGACTTTTCACTAATTCAAGTACATGTTCAGCAAGGCCTCTTAATGCAGAAGGTGTTCATTAGGTATCTGTTGAATGACTGAAGGGCCAGAGTAATGGTTTCTTGTTGCCTTTTCAAAGTCTACCTTATTTGAGATGAATACAACTTGTATGGAGGTGCAGAAACACAGCTTTTGGCTGTAAAGCATAAGGAACTAGGGGACCAGAAAGGTGGGAACCATAAGAGAACCACATTCTTAACTATGAGAAGCATACATACTGGTGAATCATGTTACACTATCTAATACAGTCTGGAAAGATGTCAGAAATCAAGAGTTGCATTTGAGTTTTAAAAATCTCTCTCTCACACACACATGCATGCACACATGGAATCCAAAGGCTAAACAAATCCTTAATAAC